>NC_067248.2:41000000-41625000 GCF_019359855.2 Lolium perenne | reverse complement strand
CGGAGCCAGACCCATGCAGGATGAGGCTGCCGGAGCCGGCGACGCTCCGGAACAACAAGAAGTTGTCGGATACAACGACGTCCCGGAACAGCAAGAGGATGCCGGAGGCGAAGAAGAGTCGGTCCTTGGCAACCTAAGCCCAATCTCCGACGATGCTTCCACTATGGATACGGAGGAATACAACCGCGCCATGAAGGAGTTGGAGGATGAGGAACAAGCTGAGGCGGAATCCGCCCCGCCCAAGGAGGTTTTCGCAACCATAATTGGATTGGAGCAAGGAACCGACGAAGAAACAACTCCTTCCGACCCCATGGAGGCAGGTCCCTCCAAATCCGGGAACAAGGAACATCTGACCACAAAAGAGTTGGTCGAGCAAGCAGGCATAGGTGCCATCGCACATACACCAATCCTCAACAAGCCAATAACTCCGGACGATGCCGCAGATCCGGAAGCTCTAGAAGCTGCAAGGATTGAGATGCTAGACACCGCCAGGAGAATTGGTCACACCGCATTGGCATTGTTGGAGGAGAGAACAGAGGCTGAAAAGGTGATGCAGAACTTCCTCCAAAGAGAACGCGAAGCTGTAGACTCCTTGCAGCAAGTTAAGCAACTCCGAAAACACTGGGAGGTCAAGATGGGCGAGGCCCACAAGGAAGCAGCAAGGATCCGGCGAGAGGTTGTTACCCCCCCACCCCCGCAAGGTAAACTTTGCAACTCCCACCGGTCAGCAGCCGCTCACAACTGCAAAAGATAACATGAAGAAGGCTGCGGAATTGCTGGCTAAAAAAGATGAAGAAATCAATATCAACCACCTTCGTACGCTCGTTGCATCAGCAGTAAAGCAGCAGAGCAGGGCAGCCACTTCTCGCAAGTTGGAATCCAATCTGGAATTATGTGTGTCCACCGCGCAGAAGGATGCCACCGGAGACCAGCATCGTGCCGACGAATCGCGCACCGGATCCACGGAGCGCAGAAGGAGAACCAGAGAACATCCAAATCCGATCCCCGTACCCTCAAAGACACCTCCTCCTGACCCGAAGAAGGGAAAGGATCCGATGTATACTGGCAGGGACAAATACCGGAACCTCCGTCACCTCCGCCCAACGGGTACCCGCGTCCTCCACCTCCTCGCCGTCGTAGTCCAGTCGGAAACACTAGGCCCCATGGGCCTGGTGGAATCAACATCCATGACAACGTGGCCCCTCAGAGGAATAGGAACACGAAGCGCACACCGGAACCTCGCCAGAGCCAGAATGAATAATGCGAGCCGGAACAGCGCACAAGCCGGAACAATGGAGGCGACCGTCACCAGGGTGAAGGTAGCCATCGAAGCCGGAGTAAGCAGCGCGAAGGACGCGAAGAATCTGAAGGCGGAAGCAAAAGATCGCATCGGCCCCCTCACAGATCTCCCTCCCCACCACCTAGTGGAGGAGGTGGAGGCGGAGGCCGGAGATCCCGTTCCCGCTCAAAAACTCCCCGCAGTGGCCAGCATGACGCGCGGGAACGTCTCAACGAGTACAGATCTGACTACATTGGCCCAAAGTGCTTTGGCTGGATGATTCGAGAGGAACCAACGCCAAGGAGCCTGAACCTCAAGCTAGCCGGAAACCTGAAGCATTATGACGACAGCGAAAGGCCGGATACCTGGATCGAGGATTAGTACAATGCAGTGACCTTCGCCGGAGGAACCCTAATATAGCCTGCCGCCTCTGGCTCAACAACCTCGAGAAAAACTCCATCTTTTGCTGGTTCGACCTGAAGAACGCCTTCGAGAAGCACTTCAGAGGTACCTACAAAAGACCTGCCACAATAAGCGACCTACAGGCATGTATCCAAAAGAAGGGAGAAACATCAAGAAACTTCCTCAGCCGATGGTTAGCAACCCGGAACGAGTGCGAGAACGTCGACAATCGCACAGCTATGCACGCCTTTATAGGTGGACTGCAGAGGGGAGGACTGCTCCGGCATAAGCTTACTTTCTTGGTCAATGAAAATAAGCTGACTTTGGATGACATGATCAATATCGCCAGCAATCACACCGCCGCCGATGACGATGCAGGCTGAGACCTCGCAGCAACAGCCATACCCCTGCATCAGCAAAAGAAGAACCGTGACAACGGCGACAACAACAGCAACAAGCGGAAAAATCCCCCCGACGACCAGAAGAGCGGCGGATCCGACATGGTTTCCATGGTGTTCCAGCGCGGAGGTCAAGGAGGCGGAAGAGGCCGCGGTCACAGAGGCGGAGCCGGCAGGGGACAGCAACGCGCTGACGAGGTCACCGTTGCCGGAACCCACGCTCCCCAAACTTACGAGGAATACAGGGATATGCCATGCTTAGCCCACATAGATCCGGCTACTGGCAAATCCTCACACACAAACCGCAACTGCAAGTGGGTCAATGATCTCAAGACTGACCCGGAAGCAGGATACAAGCGAGCCCAGAAGCATCGCCCACGCGGCAAAGGAGGCAAGGGCACTGATGCGTGTGGTTGGCACGTCCGTTGGGAACCCCAAGAGGAAGGTGTGATGCGCACAGCGGCAAGTTTCCCTCAGTAAGAAACCAAGGTTTAATCGGACCAGTAGGAGTCAAGAAGCACGTTGAAGGTTGATGGCGGCGAGATGTAGTGCGGCGCAACACCAGTGATTCCGGCGCCAACGTGGAACCTGCACAACACAACCAAGAAACTTTGCCCCAACGAAACAGTGAGGTTGTCAATCTCACCGGCTTGCTGTAACAAAGAGTTAACCGTATTGTGTGGAAGATGATTGTTTGCAGAAAAAAAGTAGAACAGTATTGCAGTAGATTGTATTTCAGTAAAGAGAATTGGACCGGGGTCCACAGTTCACTAGAGGTGTCTCTCCCATAAGACGAACAGCATGTTGGGTGAACAAATTACAGTTGGGCAATTGACAAATAAAGAGAGCATGACCATGCACATACATATCATGATGAGTATAGTGAGATTTAATTGGGCATTACGACAAAGTACATAGACCGCCATCCAACTGCATCTATGCCTAAAAAGTCCACCTTCAGGTTATCATCCGAACCCCCTCCGGTATTAAGTTGCTAACAACAGACAATTGCATTAAGTATGGTGCGTAATGTAACTAGTGACTACATCCTTGAACATAGCACTAATGTTTTATCCCTAGTGGCAACAAAGACAACACAACCTTAGAACTTTCTCACACCGTCCTGTGTCAATGCAGGCATGAACCCACTATCGAGCATAAGTACTCCCTCTTGGAGTTACAAGCATCTACTTGGCCAGAGCATCTACTAGTAACGGAGAGCATGCAAGATCATAAACAACACATAGCATAACTTTGATAATCAACATAACAAGTATTCTCTATTCATCGGATCCCAACAAACGCAACATATAGAATTACAGATAGATGATCTTGATCATGTTAGGCAGCTCACAAGATCCGACAATGATAGCACAATGGGGAGAAGACAACCATCTAGCTACTGCTATGGACCCATAGTCCAGGGGTAGACTACTCACACATCACACCGGAGGCGACCATGGCGGCGTAGAGTCCTCCGGGAGATGATTCCCCTCTCCGGCAGGGTGCCGGAGGCGATCTCCTGGATCCCCCGAGATGGGATCGGCGGCGGCGGCGTTTCTGGAAGGTTTTCCGTATCGTGGTTCGCGGTAGTGGGGTTTTCGTTGCGGAGTCTTTGGGGAGGCGGAAGGGCAGGTCCAGAGGCGGCGCGGGGGCCCCTCTCCACGGGGCCGCGCGGCCAAGGGGGGCCGCGCCGCCTAGGGTGTGGCCCCTCCGTGGCCCCTCTTCGTCTCTCCTTCGGACTTCTGGAAGCTTCGTGAGAAAATAGGCCCACAGGCTTTGATTTCGTCCAATTCCGAGAATATTTCCTTACTAGGATTTCTGAAACCAAAAACAGCAGAAACAAAGAATCGGCACTTCGGCATCTTGTTAATAGGTTAGTTCCAGAAAATGCACGAATATGACATAAAGTGTGCATAAAACATGTAGATAACATCAATAATGTGGCATGGAACATAAGAAATTATCGATACGTCGGAGACGTATCAGGCACGAACAAGGACAAGGAAGAGGACACTTCCGAGGCAATGGACGAGGACGATGCTTCACCGGATCCCAAAGAGGGTTCCGCAGCTAACAAGTCCAATCCCTTTGTCAAAAAGAGCGCTGGTGCATACCACACTTTCCTCGGAACTCCAACGGTCCGTGCCAATAAATCGGCTCTCCGGATCCTCAAAGCGACGGTTCCGGCCGTACCTCAGTATGTCAAGTGGTCGGAAAAACCCTGCACATTTGACAGGGCGGATCATCCGGCCATCATCCCAAAAGAGTGCTACGCCCTGGTTGTGAGTCTCCGCATAGACGGGTATGACTTCTCCAAGTGCCTTATGGATGGCGGAGATATCCTTAACATCATGAACCTGGAGACCCTGGAGAGGATGAACCTTACCAAGGAACAGCTCAAGCACTGCACCACTGAGTTTCATGGTGTGGTTCCGGGTAAAAAGGCGAATTCCCTCGGCAGCATCAAACTTCCCGTGGCCATCGGCGATGTTAATAATTTCCGCGAAGATATGATCACGTTTGAAGTTGTCCCTTTCAAAAGCTCCTACCATGTAATCTTTGGCAGGGCCACCTACCACAAGTTCCACGCAAGGGCATGCTACATCTACAACAAGATGAAGATTCCGGGTCCTAATGGCATGATTACCGTATGCAGAGACTACAAGAAAGCTCAGGACTGCGAGGAGGATGAAGCCGCCTTTGCATAGTCCGTCATATCTGGAGAGGAGCTGCGAGGCTAAAGAGCCGCGGTGGATCCGAAAGAGATGCATACCACCAAGAAGCATATCTCCGACCAGAAGACATCGTTCAAGGCCGCAATAGACACCAAGCAGGTCGACCTCAAGGTAGGCGACAACTCCAAGCAGGTGTCGGTCGGAGCCGATATGGACCCCAAATAAGAAAGCGCGCTCGTCGAGTTCCTCCGAGCCAACATGGATATCTTCGCATGGCAACCTTCTGACATGTCCGGAGTACCAAGGGAACTCGCCGAGCACTACCTCAACATAAATCCGAGAGCAAAACCGGTGAAGCAAGCTATGTGACGCTTTGGAGATAAGAAGCGCCGCGCCATAGGGATGGAATTAGCAAAGTTACTAGAGGCAGGTTTTGTAGTAGAAGTTATCCATACTGATTGGGTCGCAAACCCTGTCCTTGTTCCCAAAAAGAATTTTGAAATACTAAGAATGTGCATCGATTACTCCGGCTTGAATAAGCATTGTCCGAAGGATCCGTTCCCCTTGCCGCGCATTGACCAAGTCATTGATTCGACGACAGGGGTGGAACTTCTGTGTTTTCTTGACACATATTCCGGGTATCACCAGATCCGGATGAAGAAGTCCGACCAAAAGGCGACCTCATTCATCACACCCTTTGGCACTTACTGCTATGTCACCATGCCTTTTGGTTTGAAAAATGCAGGTGCCACTTACCAAAGTACGATGCGGCGATGCCTGAAGAACCAAATTGGCCGGAATGTGCACGCCTACGTCGACGACATCATGTTGACGCGTAAAGCACACGCCCGTTGGGAACCCCAAGTGGAAGGTGTGATGCGTACAGCAGCAAGTTTCCCTCAGTAAGAAACCAAGGTTATCGAACCAGTAGGAGTCAAGAAGCACGTTGAAGGTTGTTGGTGGCGGAGTGTAGTGCGGCGCAACACCAGGGATTCCGGCGCTAACGTGGAACCTGCACAACACAATCCAAATACTTTGCCCCAACTTAACAGTGAGGTTGTCAATCTCACCGGCTTGCTGTAACAAAGGATTAGATGTATAGTGTGGAAGATGATGTTTGCAAAGAACAGTAAGAACGAGTATTGCAGTAGATTGTATTCGATGTAAAAGAATGGACCGGGGTCCACAGTTCACTAGTGGTGTCTCTCCAATAAGATAAAGCATGTTGGGTGAACAAATTACAGTTGGGCAATTGACAAATAGAGAGGGCATAACAATGCACATACATATCATGATGACTAGTGTGAAATTCAATTGGGCATTACGACAAAGTACATAGACCGCTATCCAGCATGCATCTATGCCTAAAAAGTCCACCTTCGGGTTAGCATCCGCACCCCTTCCAGTATTAAGTTGCAAACAACAGACAATTGCATTAAGTATGGTGCGTAATGTAATCAACACAAATATCCTTAGACAAAGCATTGATGTTTTATCCCTAGTGGCAACAGCACATCCACAACCTTAGGGGTTCTTTGTCACCCCCCTGCATTTAATGGAGACATGAACCCACTATCAAGCATAAATACTGCCTCTTGGAGTTACAAGTATCAACTTGGCCAGAGCCTCTACTAGCAACGGAGAGCATGCAAGATCATAAACAACACATATATGATAGATTGATAATCAACATAACATAGTATTTCATATTCATCGGATCCCAACAAACGCAACATGTAGCATTACAAATAAATGATCTTGATCATGTTAGGCAGCTCACAAGATCCAACAATGATAGCACAATGAGGAGAAAACGACCATCTAGCTACTGCTATGGACCCATAGTCCAGGGGTGAACTACTCACACATCAATCCGGAGGCGATCATGGCGATGAAGAATCCTCCGGGAGATGATTCCCCTCTCCGGCAGGGTGCCGGAGGCGATCTCCTGAATCCCCCGAGATGGGATTGGCGGCGGCGGCGTCTCTGGAAGGTTTTCCATATCGTGGCTCTCGGTACTGGGGTATTCTCGACGAAGGCTTCTTATAGGCGGAAGGGTAGGTTTAGGGGCGTCACAAGGGGCCCACACAATAGGGCGGCGCGGGCCCCTCCTTGGCCGCGCCGCTTTAGTGTGGCGCCACCTCGTGGCCCCACTTCGTATCTCCTTCGGTCTTCTGGAAGCTTCGTGGAAAAATAAGACCCTGGGCGTTGATTTCGTCCAATTTCGAGAATATTTCCTTTGTAGGATTTCTGAAACCAAAAACAGCAGAAAACAACAACTGACTCTTCAGCATCTTGTCAATAGGTTAGTGCCGGAAAATGCATAAATATGACATAAAGTGTGTACAAAACATGTGAGTATCATCAATAAAGTAGCATGGAACATAAGAAATTATAGATACGTTTGAGACGTATCAAGCATCCCCAAGCTTAGTTCCTACTCGTCCTCGAGTAGGTAAACGATAACAAAGATAATTTCTGAAGTGACATGCTATCATAATCTTGATCAATACTATTATAAGCGTATGTAATGAATGAAGTGATTTGAAGCAATGGTAAAGACAATGAGTAAACAACTGAATCATATAGCAAAGACTTTTCATGAAGAGTACTTTCAAGACAAGCATCAATAAGTCTTGCATAAGAGTTAACTCATAAAGCAATAGATTCAAAGTAAAGGCATTTAAGCAACACAAAGGAAGATTTAAGTTTCAGCGGTTGCTTTCAACTTCAACATGTTTATCTCATGGATAATTGTCAATACAAAGTAATATGATGAATGCAAATAAGCAAGTATGTAAGAATCAATGCACAGTTAACACAAGTGTTTGCTTCTAAGATGGAAGGAAATGGGTAAACTGACTCAACATAAAAGTAGAAGAATGGCCCTTCGCAGAGGGAAGCAGGGATAAATCATGTGCTAGAGCTTTTCAAGTTTTGAAATCATATAGAGAGCATAAAAGTAAAGTTTTGAGAGGTGTTTGTTGTTGTCAACGAATGGTAGTGGGCACTCTAACCCCCTTGCCAGACAGACTTTCGAAGAGCGGCTCCCATGAATTTTTTTTATTTTTGGGTGACACTCCTTCCAACCTTTGCTTTCACAAACCATGGCTAACCGAATCCTCGGGTGCCTTCCAACAATCTCATACCATGAAGGAGTGTCTTTTTATTTTAGTTTTATTTAGATGACACTCCTCCCCACCTTTGCTTTCTCAAGCCATGGCTAACCGAATCCTCGTGTGCCGTCCAACAATCACATACCATGGAGGAGTGTCTATTTGTAAAATTATGAAAGTTAATTAATTGGGGGCTGGGAACCCCGCGCCAGCTCTTTTTGCAAAATTATTGGATAAGCGGATGAAGCCACTAGTCCATTGGTGAAAGTTGCCCAACAAGATTGAAAGATAAACACCACATACTTCGTCATGAGCTATAAAACTTTGACACAAATAAGAGGTAATAACTTTTGAATTGTTTAAAGGTAGCACACGAAGTATTTACTTGGAATGGCAGAAAATACCATGTAGTAGGTAGGTATGGTGGACACAAATGGCATAGTTTTTGGCTCAAGGATTTGGATGCACGAGAAGTAATCCCTATCAATACAAGGCTTAGGCTAGCAAAGTTGTTTGAAGCAAACACAAGTATGAACCGGTACAGCAAAACTTACATAAGAACATATTGCAAGCATTATAAGACTATACACTGTCTTCCTTGTTGTTCAAACCCTCAACAGAAAATATCTAGACTTTAGAGAGACCAATCATGCAAACCAAATGTCAACAAGTTCTACAGTATTTCTTCACTAGTAGGTGCAAAGTACATGATGCAAGAGCTTAAACATGATCTATATGAGCACAACAATTGCCAAGTATCAAATTATTCAAGACATTATACCAATTACCACATGTAGCATTTTCTGTTTCCAACCATATAACAATTAACGAAGCAGTTTCAACCTTCGCCATGAACATTAAGAATAAAGGTAAGAACATATGTGTTCATATGCAACAGCGGAGCGTGTCTCTCTCCCACACAATGAATGCTATGATCCAATTTTATTCAAACAAAACAAAAACAAGAACATAAAGACGCTCTAAGTAAAGCACATAAGATGTGACGGAATAAAAATATAGTTTCACTAGAGGTGACCTGATAATTTGTCGATGAAGAAGGGGATGCCTTGGGCATCCCCAAGCTTAGATGCTTGAGTCTTCTTGAAATATGCAGGGATGAACCACGGCGGGGGCATCCCCAAGCTTAGAGCTTTCACTCTCCTTGATCATATTGTATCATCCTCCTCTCTTGATCCTTGAAAACTTCCTCCACACCAAACTCAAAACAAACTCATTAGAGGGTTAGTGCATAATCAAAAATTCACATGTTCAGAGGTGACATAATCATTCTTAACACTTCTGGACATTGCGCAAAGCTACTGAAAGTTAATGGAACAAAGAAATCCATCAAACATAGCAAAACAGGCAATGCGAAATAAAAGGCAGAATCTGTCAAAACAGAACAGTCTGTAAAGACGAATTTTTCTGGGGCACTTAACTTGCTCAGATGAAAATGCTCAAATTGAATGCAAGTTGCGTACATATCTGAGGATCACTCACATAAATTGGCAGATTTTTCTGAGTTACCTACAGAGAATACTTCTCAAATTCGTGACAGCAAGAAATCTGTTTCTGCGCAGTAATCCAAATCTAGTATGAACCTTACTATCAAAGACTTTACTTGGCACAACAATGCAACAAAATAAAGATAAGGAGAGGTTGATACAGTAGTAACAACTTCCAAGACTCAAATATAAAACAAAAGTGCAGAAGTAAAATCATGGGTTGTCTCCCATAAGCGCTTTTCTTTAACGCCTTTCAGCTAGGCGCAGAAAGTGTGAATCAAGTATTATCAAGAGACGAAGCATCAACATCATAATTTGTTCTAATAATAGAATCAAAAGGTAACTTCATTCTCTTTCTAGGGAAGTGTTCCATACCTTTCTTGAGAGGAAATTGATATTTAATATTACCTTCCTTCATATCAATAATAGCACCAACAGTTCGAAGAAAAGGTCTTCCCAAAATAATGGGACAAGATGCATTGCATTCAATATCCAAGACAACAAAATCAACGGGGACAAGGTTATTGTTAACCGTAATGTGAACATTATCAATCCTCCCCAAAGGTTTCTTTGTAGAATTATCAGCAAGATTAACATCCAAATAACTATTTTTCAATGGTGGCAAGTCAAGCATATTATAGATTTTCTTAGGCATAACGGAAATACTTGCACCAAGATCACATAAAGCATTACAATCAAAATCATTGACCTTCATCTTAATGATGGGCTCCCAACCATCTTCTAACTTCCTAGGAATAGAAGTTTCATGTTTTAATTTCTCTTCTCTAGCTTTAATGAGAGCATTTGTAATATGTTTTGTAAAGGACAAATTTATAGCACTAGCATTAGGACTTCTAGCAAGTTTTTGTAAGAACTTTATAACTTCAGAGATGTGACAATCATCAAAATCTAAACCATTATGATCTAAAGCAATGGGATCATTGTCCCCAATATTTTGAAAAATTTCAGCAGTTTTATCACAGGCAGTTTCAGCAGTTTTAGTTGTTTTAGGCAGTTTTGCACGCTTTGCATTAGGAGTAGAAACATTGCCAAAACCAATTATTTTACCATTGATAGTAGGGGGTGTAGCAACATGTGAAGCATAAACATTACTAGTGGTGGTAATAGTCCAAATTTTAGCTACATTATTCTCTTTAGCACTTTCTTCTCTTTCCCACCTAGCACGCAATTCGGCCATCAATCTAATATTCTCATTAATTCTAACTTGGATGGCGTTTGCTGTAGCAAATGACTTAATATCTTTATTTTCATTAGGCATAACTTTCGATTTCAAAAGATCAACATCAGCAGCAAGACTATCAACTTTAGAAGCAAGAATATCAATTTTACCAAGCTTTTTTTCAACAGATATATTAAAAGCAGTTTGTGTACTAATAAATTCTTTAAGCATGGCTTCAAGACCATAGGGTACATTCGTATTATTGTTGTAAGAATTCCCATAAGAATTACCATAACCATTACTATTATGAGAAGGATATGGCCTATGGTTGTTACTAGAATTATTCCGATAAGCATTGTTCTTGAAATTATTATTTTTAATGAAGTTCACATCAACATGTTCTTCTTGGGCAACCAATGAAGCTAACAGAACATTATTAGGATCAACATTAGATCTACCATTCACAAGCATAGACATTATAGCATCAATCTTATCACTCAAGGAGGAGGTTTCTTCAACAGAATTTACCTTCTTACCTTGTGGAGCTCTTTCCGTGTGCCATTCAGAGTAATTAATCATCATACTATTAAGAAGCTTTGTTGCGGCGCCTAGAGTGATGGACATAAAAGTACCTCCAGCAGCTGAATCCAATAGGTTCCGTGAAGAAAAATTCAATCCTGCATAAAGGTTTGGATGATCATCCAAGTAGTCAGTTGATACGTCTCCGACGTATCGATAATTTCTTATGTTCCATGCCACATTATTGATGTTATCTACATGTTTTATGCACACTTTATGTCATATTCGTGCATTT
Source organism: Lolium perenne (assembly GCF_019359855.2). NCBI lineage: Eukaryota > Viridiplantae > Streptophyta > Magnoliopsida > Poales > Poaceae > Lolium > Lolium perenne. The sequence goes on along the minus strand of NC_067248.2, from coordinate 41,613,628 downwards.
TCTGGAACTAACCTATTAACAAGATGCCGAAGTGCCGATTCTTTGTTTTTCTGCTGTTTTTGGTTTCAGAAATCCTAGTAAGGAAATATTCTCGGAATTGGACGAAATCAAAGCCCAGGGGCCTATTTTGTCACGAAGCTTCCAGAAGTCCGAAGGAGAGACGAAGAGGGGCCACGGAGGGGCCACACCATAGGCCGGCGCGGCCCCCCTTGGCCGCGCGGCCCTGTGGTGTGGGGCCCCCGTGCCGCCTCTTGACCTGCCCTTCCGCCTACAAATAGCCTCCGTGACGAAACCCCCAGTACCGAGAGCCACGATACGGAAAACCTTCCAGAGACGCCGCTGCCGCCGATCCCATCTCGGGGGATCCAGGAGATCGCCTCCGGCACCCTGCCGGAGAGGGGAATCATCTCCCCGGAGGACTCTACGCCGCCATGGTCGCCTCCGGTGTGATGTGTGAGTAGTCTACCCCTGGACTATGGGTCCATAGCAGTAGCTAGATGGTTGTCTTCTCCCCATTGTGCTATCATTGTCGGATCTTGTGAGCTGCCTAACATGATCAAGATCATCTATCTGTAATTCTATATGTTGCGTTTGTTGGGATCCGATGAATAGAGAATACTTGTTATGTTGATTATCAAAGTTATATCTATGTGTTGTTTATGATCTTGCATGCTCTCCGTTACTAGTAGATGCTCTGGCCAAGTAGATGCTTGTAACTCGAAGAGGGAGTACTTATGCTCGATAGTGGGTTCATGCCTGCATTGACACCTGGGACGATGTGAAAGTTCTAAGGTTGTGTTGTCTTGTTGCCACTAGGGATAAAACATTAGTGCTATGTTCAAGGATGTAGTCACTAGTTACATTACACACCATACTTAATGCAATTGTCTGTTGTTAGCAACTTAATACTGGAGGGGGTTCGGATGATAACCTGAAGGTGGACTTTTTAGGCATAGATGCAGTTGGATGACGGTCTATGTACTTTATCGTAATGCCCAATGAAATCTCACTATACTCATCATGATATGTATGTGCATGGTCATGCTCTCTTTATTTGTCAATTGCCCAACTGTAATTTGTTCACCCAACATGCTGCTTGTCTTATGGGAGAGACACCTCTAGTGAACTGTGGACCCCGGTCCAATTCTCTTTCTTGAAATACAATCCCATCGCAATACTTGTTCTAATCGTTTTCTCGCAAACAATCATCTTCCACACAATACGGTTAATCCTTTGTTACAGCAAGCCGGTGAGATTGACAACCTCACTGTTTCGTTGGGGCAAAGTACTTTGGTTGTGTTGTGCAGGTTCCACGTTGGCGCCGGAATCCCTGGTGTTGCGCCGCACTACATCCCGCCGCCATCAACCTTCAATGTGCTTCTTGGCTCCTCCTGGTTCGATAAACCTTGGTTTCTTTCTGAGGGAAAACTTGCTGCTGTGCGCATCATACCTTCCTCTTGGGGTTGCCCAACGAACGTGTGAAATACACGCCATCAAGCACATTTTCTGGCGCCGTTGCCGGGGAGATCAAGACACGCTGCAAGGGGAGTCTCCACTTCTCAATCTCTTTACTTTGTTTTTGTCTTGCTTAGTTTTATTTACTACTTTGTTTGCTGCACTAAATCAAAATACAAAAAAATTAGTTGCTAGTTTTACTTTACTTGCTATCTTGTTTGCTATATCAAAAACACAAAAAAAAATTAGTTTACTTGCATTTACTTTACTTTATTCATCATGTTTCCTTTTAATTTTACCACAAAAGACATACCGGTAGGACGTGGGTCTATAGTTGGGAGAAATAATATAGAAGAATTTTTCAATCATGTTAGTACTATTGAAAATTTTGAAGATAGACACTTAGTAGACCTTGCGCCTACTTATGAAATTGCTGCTGCGCATTTAGTTCGCTTGTTGGAAACTAAATTTGTTAATCTTAATCCTATAATCCAACACATGTTTTTCACACTTGGTGATATGGAAGAAGGGGAAAAGAAAGATTTTGTATTAGAAACCCTTCTTAGAGAATTTGGTGGTCTAGCAAGAGAAGCTAGAAAGGTGTTTGCTAAATTTAATATGCTTGGTTCTCCTACTAATTTTGTTAGTCTCCTTGAAAAGATGGATATGGATAGAATAAGATACACTAATAATATTGATGATGGAGGGGAGATCAAAGCACCAATACCATGTAAGCTCCTAGCTATGAATGATGCACTAGAAAATAACTATGCTTGGCTTGTTCCTGAAAATTTGTTTGACGAGAGTAGCACGCCTAAGGCTAATGAAAAGGGAGATGCTAAAACTTATGTATCTAATATACTATGCCTGGTTGAGAAAAGCCCACACCCCGCTGTAGAAGTACCACCCTTTGATAATACTTGATGCACACTTTCTGCGCCTAGCTGAAAGGCGTTAAAGAAAAGCGCTTATGGGAGACAACCCATGTTTTTACCTACAGTACTTTGTTTTTATTTTGTGTCTTGGAAGTTGTTTACTACTGTAGCAACCTCTCCTTATCTTAGTTTTGTGTTTTGTTGTGCCAAGTTAAGCCGTTGATAGAAAAGTAAGTACTAGATTTGGATTACTGCACAGTTCCAGATTTCTTTGCTGTCACGAATCTGGGTCCACCTCCCTGTAGGTAGCTCCGAAAATTAAGCCAATTTACGTGCATGATCCTCAGATATGTACGCAACTTTCATTCAATTTGAGCATTTTCATTTGAGCAAGTCTGGTGCCATTTTAAAATTCGTCAATACGAACTGTTCTGTTTTGACAGATTCTGCCTTTTATTTCGCATTGCCTCTTTTGCTATGTTGGATGAATTTCTTTGATCCACTAATGTCCAGTAGCATTATGCAATGTCCAGAAGTGTTAAGAATGATTGTGTCACCTCTGAATATGTCAATTTATATTGTGCACTAACCCTCTAATGAGTTGTTTCGAGTTTGGTGTGGAGGAAGTTTTCAAGGATCAAGAGAGGAGTATGATGCAACATGATCAAGGAGAGTGAAAGCTCTAAGCTTGGGGATGCACCCGGTGGTTCACCCCTGCATATATCAAGAAGACTCAAGCGTCTAAGCTTGGGGATGCCCAAGGCATCCCCTTCTTCATCGACAACATTATCAGGTTCCTCCCCTGAAACTATATTTTTATTCCATCACATCTTATGTGCTTTTTCTTGGAGCGTCGGTTTGTTTTTGTTTTTGTTTTGTTTGAATAAAATGGATCCTAGCATTCACTTTATGGGAGAGAGACACGCTCCGCTGTAGCATATGGACAAGTATGTCCTTGGTTTCTACTCATAGTATTCATGGCGAAGTTTCTCCTTCGTTAAATTGTTATATGGTTGGAATTGGAAAATGATACATGTAGTAATTGCTATTAATGTTTTGGGTAATGTGATACTTGGCAATTGTTGTGCTCATGATTAAGCTCTTGCATCATATGCTTTGCACCCATTAATGAAGAAATACATAGAGCATGCTAAAATTTGGTTTGCATATTTGGTTTCTCTAAGGTCTAGATAATTTCTAGTATTGAGTTTGAACAACAAGGAAGACGGTGTAGAGTCTTATAATGTTTTCAATATGTCTTTTATGTGAGTTTTGCTGCACCGGTTCATCCTTGTGTTTGTTTCAAATAAGCCTTGCTAGCCTAAACCTTGTATCGAGAGGGAATACTTCTCATGCATCCAAAATACTTGAGCCAACCACTATGCCATTTGTGTCCACCATACCTACCTATACTACATGGTATTTTCCGCCATTCCAAAGTAAATTGCTTGAGTGCTACCTTTAAAATTCCATCATTCACCTTTGCAATATATAGCTCATGGGACAAATAGCTTAAAAACTATTGTGGTATTGAATATGTAATTATGCACTTTATCTCTTATTAAGTTGCTTGTTGTGCGATAACCATGTTCACTGGGGACGCCATCAACTATTCATTGTTGAATTTCATGTGAGTTGCTATGCATGTCCGTCTTGTCTGAAGTAAGAGAGATCTACCACCATATGGTTAAGCATGCATATGTTAGAGAAGAACATTGGGCCTCTAACTAAAGCCATGCTCCATGGTGGAAGTTTCAGTTTTGGACAACAATCCTCAAATCTCAAATGAGAAAATTATTAATTGTTGTTATATGCTTATGCATAAAAGAGGAGTCCATTATCTGTTGTCTATGTTGTCCCGGTATGGATGTCTAAGTTGAAGAATAATCAATAGCGAGAAATCCAATGCGAGCTTTCTCCTTAGACCTTTGTACAAAGTGCGGCATAGAGGTACCCCTTTGTGACACTTGGTAAAAACAATGCATTGTGATGATCCGGTAGTCCAAGCTAATTAGGACAAGGTGCGGGCACTATTAGTACACTATGCATGAGGCTTGCAACTTATAAGATATAATTTACATGATGCATATGTTTTATTACTACCGTTGACAAAATTGTTTCATGTTTTCAAAATCAAAGCTCTAGCACAAATATAGCAATCGATGCTTTTCCTCTATGGAGGACCATTCTTTTACTTTCAATGTTGAGTCAGTTCACCTATTTCTCTCCACCTCAAGAAGCAAACACTTGTGTGAACTGTGCATTGATTCCTACATACTTGCTTATTGCACTTATTATATTACTCTATGTTGACAATATCCATGAGATATACATGTTACAAGTTGAAAGCAACCGCTGAAACTTAATCTTCTTTGTGTTGCTTCAATGCCTTTACTTTGAATTATTGCTTTATGAGTTAACTCTTATGCAAGACTTATTGATGCTTGTCTTGAAGTGCTATTCATGAAAAGTCTTTGCTATATGATTCACTTGTTTACTCATGTCATATACATTGTTTTGATCGCTGCATTCACTACATATGCTTTACAAATAGTATGATCAAGCTTATGATGGCATGTCACTCCAGAAATTATCTGTGTTATCGCTTTACCTCGCTTCTGGACGAGCGTAACTAAGCTTGGGGATGCTGATACGTCTCCGACGTATCGATAATTTCTTATGTTCCATGCCACATTATTGATGTTATCTACATGTTTTATGCACACTTTATGTCATATTCGTGCATTTTCTCGGAACTAACCTATTAACAAGATGCCGAAGTGCCGCTTCTTTGTTTCTGCTGTTTTTGGTTTCAGAAATCCTAGTAAGGAAATATTCTCGGAATTGGACGAAATCAAAGCCCAGGGGCCTATTTTCTCACGAAGCTTCCAGAAGTCCGAAGGAGAGACGAAGAGGGGCCACGGAGGGGCCACACCATAGGCCGGCGCGGCCCCCCCTTGGCCGCGCGGCCCTGTGGTGTGGGGCCCCCGTGCCGCCTCTTGACCTGCCCTTCCGCCTACAAATAGCCTCCGTGACGAAACCCCCGATGCGAGAGCCACGATACGGAAAACCTTCCAGAGACGCCGCCGCCGCCGATCCCATCTCGGGGATCCAGAGATCGCTTCTCCGCACCCTGCCGGAGAGGGGAATCATCTCCCGGAGGACTCTATGCCGCCATGGTCGCCTCCGGTGTGATGTGTGAGTAGTCTACCCCTGGACTATGGGTCCATAGCAGTAGCTAGATGGTTGTCTTCTCCCCATTGTGCTATCATTGTCGGATCTTGTGAGCTGCCTAACATGATCAAGATCATCTATCTGTAATTCTATATGTTGCGTTTGTTGGGATCCGATGAATAGAGAATACTTGTTATGTTGATTATCAAAGTTATATCTATGTGTTGTTTATGATCTTGCATGCTCTCCGTTACTAGTAGATGCTCTGGCCAAGTAGATGCTTGTAACTCCAAGAGGGAGTACTTATGCTCGATAGTGGGTTCATGCCTCGCATTGACACCGGGACGATGTGAGAAAGTTCTAAGGTTGTGTTGTGCTGTTGCCACTAGGGATAAAACATTAGTGCTATGTTCAAGGATGTAGTCACTAGTTACATTACGCACCATACTTAATGCAATTGTCTGTTGTTAGCAACTTAATACTGGAGGGGGTTCGGATGATAACCTGAAGGTGGACTTTTTAGGCATAGATGCAGTTGGATGACGGTCTATGTACTTTGTCGTAATGCCCAATTAAATCTCACTATACTCATCATGATATGTATGTGCATGGTCATGCTCTCTTTATTTGTCAATTGCCCAACTGTAATTTGTTCACCCAACATGCTGCTTGTCTTATGGGAGAGACACCTCTAGTGAACTGTGGACCCCGGTCCAATTCTCTTTACTGAAATACAATCTACTGCAATACTTGTTCTCTTGTTTTTCTGCAAACAATCATCTTCCACACAATACGGTTAATCCTTTGTTACAGCAAGCCGGTGAGATTGACAACCTCACTGCTTTCGTTGAGCAAAGTACTTTGGTTGTGTTGTGCAGGTTCCACGTTGGCGCCGGAATCCCTGGTGTTGCGCCGCACTACATCCCGCCGCCATCAACCTTCAACGTGCTTCTTGGCTCCTCCTGGTTCGATAAACCTTGGTTTCTTTCTGAGGGAAAACTTGCTGCTGTGCGCATCATACCTTCCTCTTGGGGTTGCCCAACGAACGTGTGAAATACACGCCATCATCAGTCCATGGGTAGGGCAATTTTTGACCAAAGATTTCATTCTTTCCCATGCTTGAGCAACATGCTCATTATCCAATTGCTTAAAATTCATTATGCTACTTCTCAAAGATATAATTTTAGCAGGAGGATAATATCTACCAATGAAAGCATCCTTACATTTAGTCCATGAATCAATACTATTCTTAGGCAAAGATAGCAACCAATCTTTAGCTCTTCCTCTTAAGGAGAAAGGGAACAATTTTAATTTTATAATGTCACCATCTACATCCTTATACTTTTGCATTTCACATAGTTCAACAAAATTATTAAGATGGGGAGCAGCATCATCAGAACTAACACCAGAAAATTGCTCTCTCATAACAAGATTCAGTAAAGCAGGTTTAATTTCAAAGAATTCTTCTGTAGTAGCAGGTGGAGCAATAGGTGTGCATAAGAAATCATTATTGTTTGTGCTAGTGAAGTCACATAGCTTAGTATTTTCAGGAGTACCCATTTTAGCAATAGTAAATAAAGGAAACTAGATAAAGTAAATGCAAGTAACTAATTTTTTTGTGTTTTTAATACGGAGAACGCAAACAAGATAGTAAATAAAGTAAAACAAGTAACTAATTTTTTTTTGTATTTTTGATATAATGAGTAAACAAAGCAGTAAATAAAGTAAAGTAAAGCAAGACAAAAACAAAGTAAAGAGATTGGAAGTGGGAGACTCCCCTTGCAGCGTGTCTTGATCTCCCCGGCAACAGCGCCAGAAATTTAGCTTGTTGACGCGTAAAGCACACGCCCGTTGGGAACCCCAAGTGGAAGGTGTGATGCGTACATCAGCAAGTTTCCCTCAGTAAGAAACCAAGGTTATCGAACCAGTAGGAGTCAAGAAGCACGTTGAAGGTTGTTGGTGGCGGAGTGTAGTGCGGCGCAATACCAGGGATTCCAGCGCCAACATGGAACCTGCACAACACAATCCAAATACTTTGCCCCAACTTAACAGTGAGGTTGTCAATCTCACCGGCTTGCTGTAACAAAGGATTAGATGTATAGTGTGGAAGATGATGTTTGCAAAGAACAGTAAGAACGAGTATTGCAGTAGATTGTATTCGATATAAAAGAATGAACCGGGGTCCACAGTTCACTAGTGGTGTCTCTCCAATAAGATAAAGCATGTTGGGTGAACAAATTACAGTTGGGCAATTGACAAATAGAGAGGGCATAACAATGCACATACATATCATGATGACTAGTGTGAAATTCAATTGGGCATTACGACAAAGTACATAGACCGCTATCCAGCATGCATCTATGCCTAAAAAGTCCACCTTCGGGTTAGCATCCGCACCCCTTCCAGTATTAAGTTGCAAACAACAGACAATTGCATTAAGTATGGTGCGTAATGTAATCAACACAAATATCCTTAGACAAAGCATTGATGTTTTATCCCTAGTGGCAACAGCACATCCACAACCTTAGGGGTTGCTGTCACTCCCCCAGATTTAATGGAGACATGAACCCACTATCGAGCATAAATACTCCCTCTTGCAGTTACAAGTATCAACTTGGCCAGAGCCTCTACTAGCAACGGAGAGCATGCAAGATCATAAAAAACACATATATGATAGATTGATAATCAACATAACATAGTATTCCATATTCATCGGATCCCAACAAACACAACATGTAGCATTACAAATAGATGATCTTGATCATGTTAGGCAGCTCACAAGATCCAACAATGATAGCACAATGAGGAGAAAACGACCATCTAGCTACTGCTATGGACCCATAGTCCAGGGGTGAACTACTCACACATCAATCCGGAGGCGATCATGGCGATGAAGAGTCCTCCGGGAGATGATTCCCCTCTCCGGCAGGGTGCCGGAGGCGATCTCCTGAATCCCCCGAGATGGGATTGGCGGCGGCGGCGTCTCTGGAAGGTTTTCCGTATCGTGGCTCTCGGTACTGGGGTATTCTCGACGAAGGCTTCTTATAGGCGGAAGGGTAGGCTTAGGGGCGTCACGAGGGGGCCACACAATAGGGCGGCGCGGGCCCCTCCTTGGCCGCTGATACGTCTCCAACGTATCTATAATTTCCGATGTTCCATGCTTGTTTTATGACAATACCAACATGTTTTGTTCACACTTTATATCATTTTCATGCATTTTCCGGAACTAACCTATTAACAAGATGCCACAGTTGCCGCCTCCTATTTTCTGCTGTTTTTGGTTCCAGAAAGGCTGTTCGGGCAATATTCTCGGAATTGGACGAATTCAACGCGAATCCTCGTATTTTTCCCGGAAGCGTCCGTAACACCGAAGAAGAGTCGGAGGGGCCGTGGGGCCACCACACCACATGGCGGCGCGGGGCCGGACCTCGGCCGCGCCGGCCTAGGGTGTGGCGCCCAGTGTGCCCCCCGCACCGCCTCTTCGCCTATAAAAGCCCTTTCGACCTAAAAACGCAGTACCAATTGACGAAACTCCAGAAAGACTCCAGGGGCGCCGCCGCCATCGCGAAACTCCAATTCGGGGGACAGAACTCTGTTTTGGCACCCTGCCGGGACGGGGAATTGCCCCCGGAGCCATCTCCACCGCCGTCTTCACCGCCATCTTCACCGCCATCGCTGCCTCCATGATGAGGAGGGAGTAATCCACCCCCGAAGCTAAGGGCTTCGCTGTAGCTATGTGGTTCATCTCTCTCCCATGTACCTCAATACAATAATCTCATGAGCTGCTTTACATGATTGAGATTCATATGAGTTTTGTATCACTACTATCTATGTGCTACTCTAGCAAAGTTATTAAAGTAGTTATATTCCTCCTGCACGTGTGTAAAGGTGACAGTGTGTGCACCGTGTTAGTACTTGGTTTGTGCTATGATCATGATCTCTTGTAGATTGTGAAGTTAACTATTGCTATGATAATATTGATGTGATCTATTCCTCCTACATATGCATGAAGGTGACAGTGTGCATGCTATGCTAGTACTTGGTTTAGTCTTTTGATCTATCTTACACTAAAGGTTACTAAAATATGAGCATTATTGTGGAGCTTGTTAACTCCGGCATTGAGGGTTCGTGTAATCCTACGCAATGCGTTCATCATCCAACAAAAGTGTAGAGTATGCATTTATCTATTCTGTTATGTGATCAATGTTGAGAGTGTCCACTAGTGAAAGTCTAATCCCTAGGCCTTGTTCCTAAATACTGCTATCGCTGCTTGTTTACTGTTTTACTGTGTTACTACTGCTGCAATACTACCACCATCAACTATACGCCAGCAAGCTATTTTCTGGCACCGTTGCTACTGCTCATATATATTCATACCACCTGTATTTCACTATCTCTTCGCCGAACTAGTGCACCTATTAGGTGTGTTGGGGACACAAGAGACTTCTTGCTTTGTGGTTGCAGGGTTGCATGAGAGGGATATCTTTGACCTCTTCCTCCCTGAGTTCGATAAACCTTGGGTGATCCACTTAAGGGAAAACTTGCTGCTGTTCTACAAACCTCTGCTCTTGGAGGCCCAACACTGTCTACAGGAAAAGGAGGCGGAAGTAGACATCAAGCTATTTTCTGGCGCCGTTGCCGGGGAGGAAAGGTAAAAGGTACTGACACTCCGGACCTCGGCTACGAAGCTATTTTCCGCCATTGTAAGTACTCGAAGCTATTTCCTTTAGATCCTGCAATTGCAACTTTTTGTTTCTTGTTTACACTAGTTAGGCATAATGGAAAACAACAAAAAAATTGGTGAGCTTTTTAGTCTTTTCCCTAATTTAGAATTGTTTGATGCGAAAATTAAAAAACCTATGGAACCTTATTTGCATGTTAGTAGCGATGTTATTAGTATGAATGCAATTACTGCTAATGCTATGAAGAAGTCTAAGCTTGGGGAAGCTAGTTTTTGTGATCTTTTTAGCTTCCCATCTTTAGGGGAGAAAATTTGTTCTGATAATGCTTTATCTCCCATATGCGATAACTCTAATGATGCTTCTGATATTTTGAATCCACCTGCTGAAAGTATTCCGTATAAAATACCTATGAAAATTATTGAACGTGTTATGGACAATCACTATAAAGGGGATGGAACTGTCCATCCTAGAGATCATTTACTGTTTTTGCACGAATTATGCGGGTTATTCAAGTGTGCAGGTATCTCTATGGATGAAGTGAAGAAGAAGCTATTCTCCGTTTACTGTCTGCAGTAAAGCGGCGCATTGGTATAAATTGTTGGAGAATAGGCATTCTCTTGGTTGGGAGGAAATTGCATCTCTCTTTTATTCTAAATTTTATCCTCCGCATGAAGTGCATATTGATAGGAATTATATTTATAACTTTTATCCTCGTGATGGAGAGAGTATTTCTCAAGCGTGGGGGAGATTGAAATCTCTAATGCTCAAATGTCCCATTCATGAGCTCCCCCGTAATGTTATTGTTAATAATTTTTATGCGAGGCTTTCAGGACAACACAAGGACTATCTGGACGTGTGTTCGGAAGGATCTTTCACAAGCAAAGAGGTTGAAGCTAGGTGGGATCTTCTTGATCGGATTGAGGACAACGCTGAAGGATGGGAGAACAATGAAGGTAAAGAGTCAGGAATAAATTATGATTATGAATGCATTGAAGCTTTTATGGATACCGATAAATTTCGAAATATGAGTGCTACTTATGGTCTTGACTCTCAAGTTGCTGCAAATCTTTATAAATCCTTTGCTTCTCATTTTGAATTGCCTAAGAAGAATTTTGATAAGTATCATGAACCTTTTAAAGAGGCTTGCATGAAGAATGAAATTGTTGTTAATTATTGCAATAAGCATGCTCAAACTCCTAAGAATGCTATTTCCTATAAGCATGTTAATTTTTGTGGAATGCATAGACCTTGTGGAATTAATCAAATCGAAGATGAATATTGTATCCATCATACTAATGAAAAAACTAGAAAGTGGTTTAGGGCTCTAGATGATCTTGGTAAAAAAGTTTGTGCCCTCTATCCTTTTATTTGTGAAGTTTGCCATGAAGTGGGTCATTTTAATTTTCAATGCTCTTCCGATGATAATTTGAACCCAATGAGTGCTGCAAATTTGTATTGTGATGATGAAATTACTCCTAATCAGCATGATGAACTTACTTTATTTTTGGGGTGTGAAGAACTGTCGAGAAAAATCTCTTTGTTACATATGAGTGATCTTGATATTGATGATGTCCTGCATGGGTGTTTTTCTTATTGCATTGATAATAGCCATACAAATACTTACATACAAAATATTTTAGAAGATGACACCTTGCCAAAATATGATAGGACAGCCATGTGTTTTGAACTAATTAATGAAAAGGAGGAATCCTTCCAAGTTTCTTCTATTGTTTCTGAAAGTAAATCAGGTTATGCGGACAAGCTACCCTTCAAGCCTCTTCCTCCTAAAGAAGGAAATGAGGAGAAGGAAGAGAAGAAGAAGAAGAAGAAGGGAACGAAGAAGAAGAAGAAGAAGAAGGAGAAGAAAAAGAAAGCGGTAACGGCGTATCCCCGCGTGAATGAGATAACGCTAAGTAACCGTAAGTATGTTGCTCCTAATGATTATTGTGACAATGAATCTGAATATGATGATCTTCCTATGCCCTTTACATACATTAGCAATCATGATTTGAATGAGCACACTACTTTTGATATTGCAAATCTCTGGGAAACTAATTCTGAAAATGATGATAATAATTGCCATAGTGTCAGTGCTATCCATGCTTCCTCCCATAATGATATAGAAAGCTCTAAGCTTGGGGAAGAGGTGTTTGAAAATCCTTTTGCTACTGATCATTATGTGTTTGATGCATCTCCTTCTAATAACAATGATGGTATGGACACAGATAAACCAACTGTGAAAGATAACTATTCTATTTCTTATGATGACATTGTGCCTCCAATCTTTGATGATTATTATAAAGAATGCTATGATATAGGTTATAATTATCCTTATGAAACTTGTCATAGTCATGATTGGATTACCAAAAACAATTCTTTTAATATGCAACTTGTTTACCATGTTCAAATTCTTGATAATAATCTTGCTACAATTACTATTAATGAGAATAACTCTTCTTATGCCAAAATTAATGATACTTCTATGCATATGAACCATGATAAGAATGTTTTAAGTGATGGGTATATTGTGGATTTCATCAATGATGCTACTGAAAGTTATTATGAGAGAGGGAAATATGGTTATATGCATCTTAATAATATTAAGTTTCCCCTCTTTATGTTGAGAAATTTGAAGCTACTCGTGTTTTATCCTCTTATGCTTGTCACTTTGTTCTTCATGAATTCATTTGTGTACAAGATTCCTCTTCATATGAAGCATGTTAGACTTAAATTTGTTTTGAATTTGCCTCTTGAAGCTCTCTTTTGCTTCAAATACTATTTCCCGCGAGTGGATTATTAAAACTGCTGAGCCCATCTTAATGGCTATAAAGAAAGAACTTCTTGGGAGATAACCCATGTGTTATTTTGCTACAGTACTTTGTTTTTATTTTGTGTCTTGGAAGTTGTTTACTACTGTAGCAACCTCTCCTTATCTTAGTTTTGTGTTTTATTGTGCCAAGTGAAGCCTCTAATCGAAGGTTGATACTAGATTTGGATTTCTGCGCAGAAACAGATTTCTATTTGTCACGAATCTGGGCTGTTTTCTCTGTATAAAAATCAGAAAAATATGCCAATTTACGTGCGTGTTCCTCAGATATTTACGCAACTTTCATTAGTTTTGAGTTTTCTGATCTGAGCAACGGAAGTATTTATTAGAAATTCGTCTTTACGGACTGTTCTGTTTTGACAGATTCTGCCTTTTATTTCGCATTGCTTCTTTTGCTGTGTTGGGTGGATTTCTTTGTTCCATTACCTTCCAGTAGCTTTGAGCAATGTCCAGAAGTGTTAAGAATGATTGTGTCACCTCTGAACATGTGAGTTTTTGATTATGTACTAACCCCTCTAATGAAGTTTATGGGAAGTTTGGTGTGAAGGAAGTTTTCAAGGGTCAAGAGAGGAGGATGATATACTATGATCAAGAAGAGTGAAAGCTCTAAGCTTGGGGATGCCCCGGTGGTTCACCCCTACATATATCAAGAAGACTCAAGCGTCTAAGCTTGGGGATGCCCAAGGCATCCCCTTCTTCATCGACAACATTATCAGGTTCCTCCCCTGAAACTATATTTTTATTCCATCACATCTTATGTGCTTTTCTTGGAGCGTCGGTTTGTTTTTGTTTTTTTGTTTTGTTTGAATAAAATGGATCCTAGCATTCACTTTATGGGAGAGAGACACGCTCCGCTGTAGCATATGGACAAGTATGTCCTTAGTTTCTACTCATAGTATTCATGGCGAAGTTTCTCCTTCGTTAAATTGTTATATGGTTGGAATTGGAAAATGATACATGTAGTAATTGCTATTAATGTCTTGGGTATTGTGATACTTGGCAATTGTTGTGCTCATTACTAAGCTCTTGCATCATATGCTTTGCACCCATTAATGAAGAAATACATAGAGCATGCTAAAATTTGGTTTGCATATTTGGTTTCTCTAAGGTCTAGATAATTTCTAGTATTGAGTTTGAACAACAAGGAAGACGGTGTAGAGTCTTATAATGTTTTCAATATGTCTTTTATGTGAGTTTTGCTGCACCGGTTCATCCTTGTGTTTGTTTCAAATAAGCCTTGCTAGCCTAAACCTTGTATCGAGAGGGAATACTTCTCATGCATCCAAAATACTTGAGCCAACCACTATGCCATTTGTGTCCACCATACCTACCTACTACATGGTATTTCTCCGCCATTCCAAAGTAAATTGCTTGAGTGCTACCTTTAAAATTCCATCATCACCTTTGCAATATATAGCTCATGGGACAAATAGCTTAAAAACTATTGTGGTATTGAATATGTAATTATGTACTTTATCTCTTATTAAGTTGCTTGTTGTGCGATAACCATGTTCACTGGGGACGCCATCAACTATTCATTGTTGAATTTCATGTGAGTTGCTATGCATGTTCGTCTTGTCTGAAGTAAGAGCAATCTACCACCCTATGGTTAAGCATGCATATTGTTAGAGAAGAACATTGGGCCGCTAACTAAAGCCATGATCCATGGTGGAAGTTTCAGTTTTGGACATATATCCTCAATCTCAAATGAGAAAATTATTAATTGTTGTTACATGCTTATGCATAAAAGAGGAGTCCATTATCTGTTGTCTATGTTGTCCCGGTATGGATGTCTAAGTTGAAGAATAATCAATAGCGAGAAATCCAATGCGAGCTTTCTCCTTAGACCTTTGTACAGGCGGCATAGAGGTACCCCTTTGTGACACTTGGTAAAAACATGTGCATTGTGATGATCCGGTAGTCCAAGCTAATTAGGACAAGGTGCGGGCACTATTAGTACACTATGCATGAGGCTTGCAACTTATAAGATATAATTTACATGATACATATGCTTTATTACTACCGTTGACAAAATTGTTTCATGTTTTCAAAATAAAAGCTCTAGCACAAATATAGCAATCGATGCTTTCCTCTTTGAAGGACCATTCTTTTACTTTTATTGTTGAGTCAGTTCACCTATCTCTCTCTACCTCAAGAAGCAAACATTTGTGTGAACTGTGCATTGATTCTTACATACTTGCTTATTGCATTTGTTATATTGCTTTGCATTGACAACTATCCATGAGATATACATGTTACAAGTTGAAAGCAACCGCTGAAACTTAATCTTCCATTGTGTTGCTTCAATGTCTCTACTATGAATTTATTGCTTTATGAGTAACCCTTATGCAAGACTTATTGATGCTTGTCTTGAAAGTACTATTCATGAAAAGTCTTTGCTATATGATTCAATTGTTTACTCATGTCATATACATTGTTTTGATCGCTGCATTCACTACATATGCTTTACAAATAGTATGATCAAGGTTATGATGGCATGTCACTCCAGAAATTATCTGTGTTATCGTTTACCTCGCTCGGACGAGCAGTAACTAAGCTTGGGGATGCCGATACGTCTCCAACGTATCTATAATTTCCGATGTTCCATGCTTGTTTTATGACAATACCAACATGTTTTGTTCACACTTTATATCATTTTCATGCATTTTCCTAACTAACCTATTAACAAGATGCCACAGTGCCAGTTCTGTTTTCTGCTTTTTGGTTCCGTAAAGGTCGTTTGGGCAATATTCTCGGAATTGGACGAAATCAACGCCAAACCTCCTATTTTTCCCGGAAGCGTCGTAACACCGAAGAAGAGCCTGAGAGGGGCCAGGGGGCCACCACACCACATGGCGGCGCGGGCCGAGACCACGGCCGCGCCGGCCTAGGGTGTGGCGCCCTGTGTGCCCTCGCGCCGCCTCTTCGCCTATATAAAAGCCCTTTCGACCTAAAAACGCAGTACCAATTGACGAAACTCGAGAAAGACTCCGGGCGCCGCCGCCATAGCGAAACTCCAATTCGGGGACAGAACTCGTTTCGGCACCTGCGGACGGGGAATTGCCCCGGAGCCATCTCCACCGCCGTCTTCACCGCCATCTTCACCGCCATCGCCGCCTCCATGATGAGGAGGGAGTAATCCACCCCGAGTGAGGGCTTCGTTGTAGCTATGTGGTTCATCTCTCTCCCATGTACCTCAATACAATAATCTCATGAGCTGCTTTACATGATTGAGATTCATATGAGTTTTGTATCACTACTATCTATGTGCTACTCTAGCAAAGTTATTAAAGTAGTTATATTCCTCCTGCACGTGTGTAAAGGTGACAGTGTGTGCACCGTGTTAGTACTTGGTTTATGCTATGATCATGATCTCTTGTAGATTGCGAAGTTAACTATTGCTATGATAATATTGATGTGATCTATTCCTCCTACATATGCATGAAGGTGACAGTGTGCATGCTATGCTAGTACTTGGTTTAGTCTTTTGATCTATCTTACACTAAAGGTTACTAAAATATGAGCATTATTGTGGAGCTTGTTAACTCCGGCATTGAGGGTTCGTGTAATCCTACGCAATGTGTTCATCATCCAACAAAAGTGTAGAGTATGCATTTATCTATTCTGTTATGTGATCAATGTTGAGAGTGTCCACTAGTGAAAGTCTAATCCCTAGGCCTTGTTCCTAAATACTGCTATCATTTGCTTGTTTCTTGTTTCTTGTGTTACTATCGTTGCAATACTACCACCATCAACTATACGCTTGACAAGCTATTTTCTGGCACCGTTGCTACTGCTCATATATATTCATACCACCTGTATTTCACTATCTCTTCGCCGAACTAGTGCACCTATTAGGTGTGTTGGGGACACAAGAGACTTCTTGCTTTGTGGTTGCAGGGTTGCATGAGAGGGATATCTTTGACCTCTTCCTCCCTGAGTTCGATAAACCTTGGGTGATTGTAAGCCCCAGGAGTAGGAAAACCCAGAGCGCGCATGTAAGAGGGGTTTATGTGCATGAGGTCACTACAAAGGACCGTGAGGTCGCCTCGCATTCCCAAGCATATGGGTAGGCCAAGCAACAGCTCGACACGCCCATGCACACAACACCCACCTCAGAGGCTCACGATAGGCTTTCCAAGCCTGAGTGCTTCACCTTCCTGTGCACTTCACACATACACACACTGTGCACAGGATACAAGGGTAGAATACAGCTTGAATATCACAACATGACTATGTACGACACAAAAGATGGAAATAAGGTTCATATATATAGCAACGCTCTAATGAGCAAGATCCAAATGACACTCAATAGGGAAACATATCCCATCAGTACATCATACATAAGATAGCCAAATAGTCTGGGTACAGACAAGAACCAAATGGGACTAAGAGTCCTGAAGATAATCAAGCGGTGTTCCCATAACCAACAAGCCACAGGCTGCTGCCTTAGGAACGATCCTGCTACGCAACAAAGTCGTCGTCCGTGAACTCGACAAAGTAGCCACCTGCGCATCGCTCATCATCCGTCGTACTGTTTGTCGAAAAGCGTGTTCGGAAAAAGAGGAAGAAAAACGAGGGTAAATGCAGATTGGCACGTACTTGCGAGACAAGACCCGGCTATGCTTCTTTGGTGGGCGGTGTAAACTTCGCCCGGCTATATGTGGAGTTTAGCGGCAGCAAAGCACTAACCAATAGAGACACGCTACAACTTCCGTCTAATAGAGAAGGTGAGAGAGCGCATAATCTAGCAGTTCTATACTCTGCAAACAACAACCCAGCAGGCGATCCCCCTTAGCCAAGAGGTACTAACAAGGCACTCACACAGTTGACAATTTTATATCATTCCATTATAATAGGGCTAACTTACTACGCAAATAATTAGCAAGTTATTAGCGACAACATTAGGTGTAAGTTGTTCTATGATCGAGTTAAACAGCTCCAAGTCGTCCATAACCGCGGACACGGCTTATCGATAAGATTTACCCTGCAGGGGTGCACCAATGTTACCATACACGCATGCTCGAACCCGCATAGTCAAGTGCGGAGTCTCACAACAAGACCGTTCCCAGATCTGCAAGAATGCCTAGGGGGGCCACCCGCCTAAGCTACCCGTATCGAAGTTCGGCCGTACTCCGAGACGGACTCAGAGGTTTGCGCCGGCGGCTAGGCGTGCGAACCACACGCTTCGCTAAACGTCCCGCAAGGTACAGTACAGAAATAAACACCCGAAGGCAACAGGAAGTAAACACCCGAAGGCAACAGTAAGTAAACACCCGAAGGCAACAGTAAGTAAAACATGGCATACATGGCATAGGCAAATAAAACCAAGGTTGTGGCCCCCTTTTCAACAGACTTGAGAAATGGTAATGGGTGATGGGGGGTCCCGATAAAACCTCCCACGAGTGGTTAGCGCGCTCAATCTTAGAAACAGGTAACAAGAACTCGGGTCCTAGGGGACATTAGCAAGTCAAAGTTCCGATGCTTTCGCAAAGGGGCTCACAGATGCCTCTGCATATTATATCCCTTAGCAATTTTATTTGTAGCAAAAGTTATCCACTTCATTTTCGAAAAGGTAGTACATGTGTCAACACCCCAACAAGATATCCCGAACATTTCGAGATATCAACAAAAACCCTAAACTCGCCTACGACTCGCAAAGCTGGCAAACAACAAACAATAGGTAGGGCGAGGAGGTGTATCTCGGACATATAGGTAACAGGTGGATAGGACACGTGACACAACAGAATCGCAACGTAAGGATAGCATTAGATCAAATGAGCATGTAAATGTAAAATAGGTGAAGGGGTGGGCTCGCCTGTCAGATCAGAGGTAGAAGCACCGGCACGATCCTCCAGGGGGAACTCGTACTCCTGCTCGTACTGCTCTGCGTCGGCGTCTACTCGGGAAGAACCAAATAGCACATACATAGAAAGTAAAGGTACATATCAATACAAGTATGCAATGCGCAATATGATGCATGATGACATGGCAAGATGATTGTGCAAGATTTCATGTTAGCAAGATTAAGTGGGGTGCTAATAGCCACATCTAATGATAAGCACCCTCACATGACATCTAGTTCAAGTTGCAAGTTTTAGTTGGTTCAATTCAGAGATAATGCCAATGGTGCATGATAAGGTCAGATTTGAAAAATTCATGCTTTGCTGATGCAATTAGATATAAGGATTTGTCAAATTGGAGTTATAGAATTAAAGATGTGAATTATGCAACATTTAGCAATTAAATCCAGATTTGAAAAGTGACCAAATTTTAGTTGTTCAAATGTTGATACTAACTTTATATATGAAAAGTTCACAAGTTTCTGATCAAAATGGATATAAAGTTTGTATGATTTGTATTTTGGAAAGTGCAATTTTAAAACATTTAAGAAATAGGCAGAGAGCAAAACGACATGCAAAAACATTTGGCATTTCTGCCGGATATGGGATTTGAACCAGAGATGCGCCGGTAGTGAACTAAGATCAGAACCAGGGTGCTACTATTCAGATATGATACGGTACAGGCTTCAGGAAAGAAAAGGTGTAGGAGCAAGCTAACTGAATTTTGACTGAAGAAAAGAATCACGACTGTGTTACTGAATGAACAGCTAGATACAATAGCAAAAATATTTACCAGATCCGGGAGTTGAACCCAGTTCTGCGATCAAGGGACAGAGGTGGTGCCAGTGTGCTAGTGTCTCGGTTTTGAAACTATACGATTAGCATACAAGATAAGCTAGAGGAACAAGTTAACTGAAAAACTGACAGCTGCTAACTGAAAACAGACAGTTACAGATCACTGTTAGTAGCCTTACGCACGGAAATTAAAGTCTTCACCGTAAGGAAACTAAGCAGAGATTCGAGGTGTTTGCAACGAGTTGAGAAGGGTGGTGGTGCCAAGATTCGAATGGTACAAACCTTGAGTGACAACGGAGTACTGTAGCTGCGGAGAGGCTCGCCGGAAAACGGGATCGCGACACAGAGAAAACAGATGAAGTCTGAAAACGATTTTCTGGACAGATGTTTGATCGAAGGTGGCGTCGTCTACAGGCAACGAAATTGAGTGATTCCAAAACGAAAGTTGTAGTCCTTCGTCTCAGCTTTCCAACGGTGTGAATAACGCAAGCTGGAGTTGCCTGTGCTGGCGGTGAGATGCGTCGAAAGACAGCACCGTGAAACAGAAAAGATTGGACGTTTATCTACTCGATTCGTTTTCTTCCGTCTATCCAGCGAATATGCAGGGAGGAGGAGGATGGGGTACTGCTTCTGCTCACCCTGGGGTGCTCGAAGACGAGGAGGTTGCGGCGGGGAAGGTCGCCAAGCGTCGGGGACGACGAGGTGGCCGGGGTTAGATGATGACGGTGAAGAAGAACTTGACAGATCCTGGCGTCGTCCAGCTTCGGGAGGCTGTCGAGGAGAACGAGGAGGAGCGGACGGTTCTTTTCCTCTACTCAGGTGACCTCGGCGATGTCCATGGCGGCGGCAAGCTTGTGAGGATGGCGGCGGCGCTCTCGGCTATCTCACAGAGAAGGTGGAGAAAGGAGCTTGGAGGCGGCGCAAAGGAAGGGAGGCGAGCTAGGGTTGGAGAGGAGGATCTGGCGCAACTTTTATGTGACGGAAGGAGCAGGTGACCGTGAGGAGGAGGGCGACGTTGCCGCTTTTCTTCCCGAGAAGCAGGTGGAGGAGACGGCGACGTGAAGGAAAAATGTTGCCTCCGTTATCGTTTCGGTAAGATGGAAAAGGGCCAGCCCTTGGGCTGCCGCGTGAGAGATAGGGAGATAGGGAGAGAAGGAGGCCGGGCTGCTGGCTGAGTTAGTTTAGGTTTTTCTCTCTTTTATTTATTTTCTGTTTTTATTTCTTTCTCTTTTCCAAATCTTTTTCTAAAAATTTGAGAAGAGGAAAGTTTGAAATTTAAAAGAGTGGGTTTGAAATCAGAGGGCCCAACCTTCTATACCAACTATGGTGGTTGAGATTTAAAGAAGAAAAGAATAGAGGAAGCCATAGAGATTTTAATAGAAACCAAAATATTTGGTATTCAAAATATTTGGTAAACCTTAATGGGCTCAACCATTTGAGAAGGAAGGGATCCCAACTCAAGCACATATTAAGCATTGCAAAAATAGAAGAGAGGGGTAGGTTTATCAACCATATAATAGAAAATTTTGGCATGACCTATTTGAAATATAGATCAAGTGGTGGAAGGTTGGCTTGTTAGATTTTCTTGGAACATCACAAGAGGAAGGGGATGAACCAAGAAAGAGGAAGAGGAAGAACAACAAGCAAACCAAAGCAACCCAAGAATCAAATGAAATTTTTATAAAAGCCAAAGGTGATAATATGCATGAGTGCAACATGATGGTATGACAACAATGCAAGAAAAGTAAAAAGGATCTATGTATTACTCTTGGGATGTTACAAACGCCCCCCCTTGAAGGAATCGCGTCCCGAGATTCTCAGGAGGAAGAGAAAAAGGACGGGTACTCGGAACGGAGTTGATCCTCCCGCTCCCAAGTTGCTTCTTTATCGGAATGGTGCGACCACTGCACCTTGAGGAACTTGACAGAGTTGTTGCGAGTTCGACGTTCAGCTTCATCAAGAATCCGAACGGGATGCTCTTTGTAGGAGAGGTCTTCTTGGAGGTCGATGGACTCGTGATCAACTGCACGGCCTGGATCTTTGAAGCACTTCTTGAGCTGTGACACGTGGAAGACATCGTGCACTTTGGAGAGCTTCTCAGGGAGTTCAAGGAGGTAAGCGACTTCACCACGCTTTGCTAGAACCTTGAAAGGACCAATGTATCTTGGCGCCAGCTTGCCTTTGATACCGAAGCGATGAGTGCCCCTCATAGGAGTAACACGAAGGTAGGCTTGATCACCAGGCTGATATAACATATCACGGTGCTTGCTATCATAATAGCTTTTCTGCCGAGATTGTGCTATCTTCAGATTATCACGAATGATTCGCACCTTTTCTTCAGCCTCGTTGATGACATCGGGGCCAAAGATTTGCCTTTCACCAGTTTCAGACCAGTTCAGAGGTGTTCTGCATTTGCGACCATAGAGAGCTTCGAAGGGTGCCATGCCCAAGCTGGCTTGATAGCTGTTGTTGTAAGAGAACTCAGCGAATGGAATGCATTCTTCCCATTTCATGCCGAAGGAGATAACACAGGCACGGAGCATGTCCTCGAGAATCTGATTGACTCTTTCGACTTGCCCACTCGTTTGAGGATGGTAAGTCATGTCGAAGAGCAGATTAGTTCCCATAGCTTTCTGAAAGCTTGCCCAAAACTTGGAAGTGAAGATACTTCCGCGATCAGAGCTTATTTCCAAGGGAACACCATGAAGAGAAACAATCTTTGCAGTGTAGAGCTCAGCCAACTGACTAGCAGATATTGTTTCTTTGATAGGAAGGAAGTGAGCAACCTTGGAAAGACGGTCGATCACCACGAAGATAGCATCATTGCCTTTCCGAGACTTTGGAAAACCAGTCACAAAGTCCATCTCAATCTTATCCC
Organism: Lolium perenne; assembly: GCF_019359855.2. Classification (NCBI taxonomy): domain Eukaryota; kingdom Viridiplantae; phylum Streptophyta; class Magnoliopsida; order Poales; family Poaceae; genus Lolium; species Lolium perenne. Next base: position 41,591,099 of record NC_067248.2, on the reverse strand, counting down.
ATTTCCACTCAGGAATCTTCAGGGGTTGGAGGACACCGGCAGGTCTCTGATGTTCTGCTTTGACACGGCGATAAACATCACATTCTGAGACGTAGCGAGCAACATCCCTTTTCATCCTAGTCCACCAATAGGTAGACTTGATGTCGAGATACATCTTTGTGCTGCCAGGATGGATAGAAAGAGGAGTGTCGTGAGCTTCTTTGAGAATGAGGTTTCTCAGGTCTAGATCATTCGGAACAACAAAACGACCTTGGAAGAAGAGAGTTCCTTGATCGTCGAGAGAGAAAGACTTGTACTTGGGCTTGTGCATATTCTCTTTGATATTCTTGCTGCAATTATCTCGCAACTGTCCTTTTCGGATCTTATCTTCAAGAGTTTGCGTGATCACCAAGTTTGCAAGGTAGCCTTGGGGAACAAGCTCAAGATTCAATTTCCTGAATTCTTCATAAAGAGCAGGTTGACTTTCTTGAATCATGAGGTTGTTGCAATAGGACTTGCGACTAAGGGCGTCAGCCATGACATTAGCTTTGCCTGGAGTGTAGCTGATAGACAGATCAAAGTCCTTGATGGTTTCCATCCATCTCGTTTGACGGAGGTTCAAGTTGGGTTGTGTGAAGATGTATTTGAGACTCTTGTGGTCGGTGAAGATCTCACATTTGTTGCCCAACAAGTATTGGCGCCATGTTATTAAAGCATGTAACACGGCTGCAAGCTCAAGATCATGTGTGGGATAGTTGAGTTCATGCTTTTTCAACTGACGAGAAGCATACGCCACAACTTGACGTTCTTGCATGAGGACAGCACCTAGTCAATGAAGAGAGGCATCACAGAATATCTGGAAAGGTTTAGAAGTATCTGGGAGGACAAGGACAGGTGTGGAAGTGAGCTTCTGCTTGAGGAGATCAAAGCTTTCTTGGCATTGAGGAGACCAAAGGAACTTCTTGTCTTTCTTTAGGAGATCGGTAAGAGGCTTGGCGATCTTGGAGAAATTCTCAACAAAGCGGCGGCAGTAACTTGCCAAACCGAGGAAACTTCTCACTTGCTTGACATTCTTCGGCGGAAGCCATTCAACGATCGCCTTGACGGTTTCAGGATTGACAGCAATGCCTTTTCCCGAAATGACATGACCAAGATAGACGACTTGAGGAAGCCAAAATTCACATTTGGAGAACTTGGCATAGAGACGGTGTTCACGAAGCTTCATGAGGATGAGGCGAAGATGCTCTTCATGCTCCTCATTGGACTTGGAGTAGACAAGGATATCATCAAGATAGACTACCACAAACTTGTCGAGGTACTCCATGAAAATGTAGTTCATCAACCGAGAGAAAGTGGCAGGAGCATTAGTGAGGCCAAAGGACATGACGGTGTATTCGTAGAGACCATAACGAGTTTTGAAGGCTGTCTTGGGTACATCCTCCTTGCGGATTTTGATTTGGTGATAACCACTTCTCAAATCCATCTTAGAGAACACAGTTGCACCCGCAAGTTGATCAAAGAGCTCATTGATGCGAGGAAGAGGATATGTATTCTTGATCGTTTTCTCATTGAGAGGACGGTAATCAACCACCAATCGATCAGTTTTATCCTTTTTCTTGACGAAGATGGTAGGACATCCCCATGGAGAAGTGCTTGGCTGAATGAAACCAAGTTTTTGCAACTCGTCAAGCTGCTTCTTAAGTTCAGCCAACTCATTTGGACCCATTTTGTATGGCCGCTTTGAGATAGGAGTCGTTCCTGTGCTCTAGTTCAATGACGAACTCAACACTGTCGCTGTGTGGCATACCTGGAAGTTCTTCAGGAAAGACATCAGGAAAGTCGCAAACCACCGGTATAGACTCAAGCTCCGGAAGAGAACTAGGATTCAAAGCAAAGAGCTGAACGGAAGGTGTTTGAGAAGGTGTATACGTCAAGGTTCCTGATGAAGTAGGAAGGGAAACTGAATGGTTGGCGCAATCAATGACAACTTTGTTGGCCTTCAACCAATCCATGCCAAGGATGGTATTAAAGCCAGAACTGAGGAGAGAATGAGGAAAACCTCGAACAAAAAGTTCAAACTTTGATTGATTGTCAAGACTGATCTTCGAAGATAACATTTGTCCACTGGGAGAGAGAACCACGAGATTAGACAGCAAGGAAAACACAACAAACTCATGCATGTGCGAAACTTTGAGAGATGAAAGAATGTGACGCTCCGGTATCAAACAGAATCAGTAGTGAAAAAGGGTTGACAGAAAGCCAAGGAACCATTTGTCTTGTACAGCTAAAACATATCTTTTGCTGAACTTAAGATCTCCGTGGAACAGAAAGAGGGTTGGGAGGGCGGGAAATAAAACCTTCGGACGAGGCACGTAGGTGGGTTGCGTCGGAACAACTGATGAACCAAGATAGCAACGGAACAACGAAAGAACATGTTAGCATGAAAATACTAACATGGCAAAGGAACAGATTATATGTGGAGATTGATCAAGGATGATAATGAAGCAACCATAGTACAGAAAATTTTCAAAACACTTTTCCCTATGGCACTATGGTTTCCCACAAACACGTCCAAGCCTAGATGAAACAAGATAAGAATAGAATAAAACCGTTGCACGTCCTTACCAGAGGGAGGGTGGGTGGGGTAAGAAATAAAAGCAGAATTCCTACTCTCGCGCATAATTTCTCCTATGTAGCTACTAAAATATGAGTTTCTAGACACAACTTCGTCCGCTGCAAAGGGGCTCCTAAAGTGGCCCCGCTCTCGATACCAAGTCCGTAAGCCCCGTGAGTAGGAAAACCCAGAGCGCGCATGTAAGAGGGGTTTATGTGCATGAGGTCACTACAAAGGACCGTGAGGTCGCCTCGCATTCCCAAGCATATGGGTAGGCCAAGCAACAGCTCGACACGCCCATGCACACAACACCCACCTCAGAGGCTCACGATAGGCTTTCCAAGCCTGAGTGCTTCACCTTCCTGTGCACTTCACACATACACACACTGTGCACAGGATACAAGGGTAGAATACAGCTTGAATATCACAACATGACTATGTACGACACAAAAGATGGAAATAAGGTTCATATATATAGCAACGCTCTAATGAGCAAGATCCAAATGACACTCAATAGGGAAACATATCCCATCAGTACATCATACATAAGATAGCCAAATAGTCTGGGTACAGACAAGAACCAAATGGGACTAAGAGTCCTGAAGATAATCAAGCGGTGTTCCCATAACCAACAAGCCACAGGCTGCTGCCTTAGGAACGATCCTGCTACGCAACAAAGTCGTCGTCCGTGAACTCGACAAAGTAGCCACCTGCGTACTGCTCATCATCTGTCGTACCTGTTTGTCGAAAAGCGTGTTCCGGAAAAAGAGGAAGAAAAACGAGGGTAAGTACCGTTGGCACGTACTTGCGAGACAAGACCAGCTATGCTTGCTGGTGGGCGGTGTAAACTTCGCCCGGCTATATGTGGAGTTTAGCGGCAGCAAAGCACTAACCAATAGAGACACGCTACAACTTCCGTCTAATAGAGAAGGTGAGAGAGCGCATAATCTAGCAGTTCTATACTCTGCAAACAACAACCCAGCCAGTGCGATCCCCCTTAGCCAAGAGGTACTAACAAGGCACTCACACAGTTGACAATTTTATATCATTCCATTATAATAGGGCTAACTTACTACGCAAATAATTAGCAAGTTATTAGCGACAACATTAGGTGTAAGTTGTTCTATGATCGAGTTAAACAGCTCCAAGTCGTCCATAACCGCGGACACGGCTTATCGATAAGATTTACCCTGCAGGGGTGCACCAATGTTACCATACACGCATGCTCGAACCCGCATAGTCAAGTGCGGAGTCTCACAACAAGACCGTTCCCAGATCTGCAAGAATGCCTAGGGGGGCCACCCGCCTAAGCTACCCGTATCGAAGTTCGGCCGTACTCCGAGACGGACTCAGAGGTTTGCGCCGGCGGCTAGGCGTGCGAACCACACGCTTCGCTAAACGTCCCGCAAGGTACAGTACAGAAATAAACACCCGAAGGCAACAGGAAGTAAACACCCGAAGGCAACAGTAAGTAAACACCCGAAGGCAACAGTAAGTAAAACATGGCATACATGGCATAGGCAAATAAAACCAAGGTTGTGGCCCCCTTTTCAACAGACTTGAGAAATGGTAATGGGTGATGGGGGGTCCCGATAAAACCTCCCACGAGTGGTTAGCGCGCTCAATCTTAGAAACAGGTAACAAGAACTCGGGTCCTAGGGGACATTAGCAAGTCAAAGTTCCGATGCTTTCGCAAAGGGGCTCACAGATGCCTCTGCATATTATATCCCTTAGCAATTTTATTTGTAGCAAAAGTTATCCACTTCATTTTCGAAAAGGTAGTACATGTGTCAACACCCCAACAAGATATCCCGAACATTTCGAGATATCAACAAAAACCCTAAACTCGCCTACGACTCGCAAAGCTGGCAAACAACAAACAATAGGTAGGGCGAGGAGGTGTATCTCGGACATATAGGTAACAGGTGGATAGGACACGTGACACAACAGAATCGCAACGTAAGGATAGCATTAGATCAAATGAGCATGTAAATGTAAAATAGGTGAAGGGGTGGGCTCGCCTGTCAGATCAGAGGTAGAAGCACCGGCACGATCCTCCAGGGGGAACTCGTACTCCTGCTCGTACTGCTCTGCGTCGGGCGTCCTACTCGGGAAGAACCAAATAGCACATACATAGAAAGTAAAGGTACATATCAATACAAGTATGCAATGCGCAATATGATGCATGATGACATGGCAAGATGATTGTGCAAGATTTCATGTTAGCAAGATTAAGTGGGGTGCTAATAGCCACATCTAATGATAAGCACCCTCACATGACATCTAGTTCAAGTTGCAAGTTTTAGTTGGTTCAATTCAGAGATAATGCCAATGGTGCATGATAAGGTCAGATTTGAAAAATTCATGCTTTGCTGATGCAATTAGATATAAGGATTTGTCAAATTGGAGTTATAGAATTAAAGATGTGAATTATGCAACATTTAGCAATTAAATCCAGATTTGAAAAGTGACCAAATTTTAGTTGTTCAAATGTTGATACTAACTTTATATATGAAAAGTTCACAAGTTTCTGATCAAAATGGATATAAAGTTTGTATGATTTGTATTTTGGAAAGTGCAATTTTAAAACATTTAAGAAATAGGCAGAGAGCAAAACGACATGCAAAAACATTTGGCATTTCTGCCGGATATGGGATTTGAACCAGAGATGCGCCGGTAGTGAACTAAGATCAGAACCAGGGTGCTACTATTCAGATATGATACGGTACAGGCTTCAGGAAAGAAAAGGTGTAGGAGCAAGCTAACTGAATTTTGACTGAAGAAAAGAATCACGACTGTGTTACTGAATGAACAGCTAGATACAATAGCAAAAATATTTACCAGATCCGGGAGTTGAACCCAGTTCTGCGATCAAGGGACAGAGGTGGTGCCAGTGTGCTAGTGTCTCGGTTTTGAAACTATACGATTAGCATACAAGATAAGCTAGAGGAACAAGTTAACTGAAAAACTGACAGCTGCTAACTGAAAACAGACAGTTACAGATCACTGTTAGTAGCCTTACGCACGGAAATTAAAGTCTTCACCGTAAGGAAACTAAGCAGAGATTCGAGGTGTTTGCAACGAGTTGAGAAGGGTGGTGGTGCCAAGATTCGAATGGTACAAACCTTGAGTGACAACGGAGTACTGTAGCTGCGGAGAGGCTCGCCGGAAAACGGGATCGCGACACAGAGAAAACAGATGAAGTCTGAAAACGATTTTCTGGACAGATGTTTGATCGAAGGTGGCGTCGTCTACAGGCAACGAAATTGAGTGATTCCAAAACGAAAGTTGTAGTCCTTCGTCTCAGCTTTCCAACGGTGTGAATAACGCAAGCTGGAGTTGCCTGTGCTGGCGGTGAGATGCGTCGAAAGACAGCACCGTGAAACAGAAAAGATTGGACGTTTATCTACTCGATTCGTTTTCTTCCGTCTATCCAGCGAATATGCAGGGAGGAGGAGGATGGGGTACTGCTTCTGCTCACCCTGGGGTGCTCGAAGACGAGGAGGTTGCGGCGGGGAAGGTCGCCGGCGTCGGGGACGACGAGGTGGCCGGGGTTAGATGATGACGGTGAAGAAGAACTTGACAGATCCTGGCGTCGTCCAGCTTCGGGAGGCTGTCGAGGAGAACGAGGAGGAGCGGACGGTTCTTTTCCTCTACTCAGGTGACCTCGGCGATGTCCATGGCGGCGGCAAGCTTGTGAGGATGGCGGCGGCGCTCTCGGCTATCTCACAGAGAAGGTGGAGAAAGGAGCTTGGAGGCGGCGCAAAGGAAGGGAGGCGAGCTAGGGTTGGAGAGGAGGATCTGGCGCAACTTTTATGTGACGGAAGGAGCAGGTGACCGTGAGGAGGAGGGCGACGTCGTCGCTTTTCTTCCCAGAAGCAGGTGGAGGAGACGGCGACGTGAAGGAAAAATGTTGCCTCCGTTTACTGTTTCTGGTAAGATGGAAAAGGGCCAGCCCTTGGGCTGCCGCGTGAGAGATAGGGAGATAGGGAGAGAAGGAGGCCGGGCTGCTGGCTGAGTTAGTTTAGGTTTTTCTCTCTTTTATTTATTTTCTGTTTTTATTTCTTTCTCTTTTCCAAATCTTTTTCTAAAAATTTGAGAAGAGGAAAGTTTGAAATTTAAAAGAGTGGGTTTGAAATCAGAGGGCCCAACCTTCTATACCAACTATGGTGGTTGAGATTTAAAGAAGAAAAGAATAGAGGAAGCCATAGAGATTTTAATAGAAACCAAAATATTTGGTATTCAAAATATTTGGTAAACCTTAATGGGCTCAACCATTTGAGAAGGAAGGGATCCCAACTCAAGCACATATTAAGCATTGCAAAAATAGAAGAGAGGGGTAGGTTTATCAACCATATAATAGAAAATTTTGGCATGACCTATTTGAAATATAGATCAAGTGGTGGAAGGTTGGCTTGTTAGATTTTCTTGGAACATCACAAGAGGAAGGGGATGAACCAAGAAAGAGGAAGAGGAAGAACAACAAGCAAACCAAAGCAACCCAAGAATCAAATGAAATTTTTATAAAAGCCAAAGGTGATAATATGCATGAGTGCAACATGATGGTATGACAACAATGCAAGAAAAGTAAAAAGGATCTATGTATTACTCTTGGGATGTTACAGTGATCCACTTAAGGGAAAACTTGCTGCTGTTCTACAAACCTCTGCTCTTGGAGGCCCAACACTGTCTACAGGAAAAGGAGGCGGAAGTAGACATCAGCCGCGCCGCCTTAGTGTGGCGCCACCTCATGGCCCCACTTCGTATCTCCTTCGGTCTTCTGGAAGCTTCGTGAAAAAATAAGACCCTGGGTGTTGATTTCGTCCAATTCCGAGAATATTTGCTTTGTAAGATTTCTGAAACCAAAAACAGCAGAAAACAGCAACTGGCTCTTCGGCATCTTGTCAATAGGTTAGTGCCGGAAAATGCATAAATATGACATAAAGTATGTACAAAACATGTGAGTATCATCAATAAAGTAGCATGGAACATAAGAAATTATAGATACGTTTGAGACGTATCACATCACGGTCATGACCCGGAAAGGATCCGACTTGATCAGTGACCTCACGGAAACCTTTGAGAACCTCCGACGGTACAAGATGATGTTGAATCCGCTGAAGTGCGTCTTTGGCGTACCAGTCGGAAAACTCCTTGGCTTCATTTTATCTCACAGAGGCATTGAAGTTAATCCGGAAAAGATCAAGGCTATTTGGTGCATAAAAGGCCAACTTGTCTCAAAGATGTGCAACGATTAACTGGTTGTGTCGCCGCAATTAGTAGATTTGTTAGCCGTCTTGGCAAGAAGGTACTACCTCTATACAAGCTGCTGAAGAAATTAGACAAGTTTGTCTGGGACGATGCAACAGACGCAACACTTCAAGGGTTGAAAGAAATACTCTCTTCCCCCTATCTTGGCGGCACCAGCCGAGTCAGAACCTATGTTCCTCTACCTGGCAGCCTCCAACAAGATCGTCAGTTTAGTTATCGTGGTGGAGCGAAAGGAAGAAAGCTATGAACACGGAGTCCAGCGGCCAGTATACTACATAAGCGAGGTCCTAACGGAATCCAAGCAAAGATACCCTCACTTTCAGAAGCTAGTCTATGGAGTTTTCCTAGGTAGCTGGAAGCTGAGGCACTACTTCTAGGAGCATCCTATGACAGTGGTGAGCAAGGCTCCCTTGTCAACCATCATCAATAATTCCGACGCAACAGGACGCGTAGCAAAATGGGGCATCGAATTATCTACCTTCGATATCAACTACCAAGCCAGAACCGCGATCAAATCCCAAGCTTTGGTAGATTTTATCGCTGATTGGACTGAAACACCGGAGGGCGAACCTATGCCGGAACCTGAACCTTGGATCATGCACTTTGACAGATCAAAGCAGAACCAAGGCTCGGGGAATGGAGTTACCCTGAAATCACCAACCGGAGAAGAACTGCAGTACGTCTTGCAGATTCACTTCGAAGCTACAAACAACATGGCGGAATACGAGGCCCAACTACACGGATTGTGCATCGCTAAGGAAATTGGGATCAAGCACATAATATGCTACAGAGATTCTGACCTGGTGGCACAACAAGTAGCCGGAACCTGGAACGCCAGAAACTCCGTTATGGTGACTTACAGAGACGAAGTTGACGAGATTGCCAAGAGCTTCCTCGGATATGAAGTCAAGTACGCCAGGAGAGATGATAACACAACGGCAGATATGTTTTCCAAGATCGGATCCGGTCGAAAACCAATTCCACCCGGAATTTTTCTGGAGCACCTACGGACACCTCAGTCAAGGGCGCTAACCCGGAAAACCCAGATGTGGCAGTGTCTCCGGCTAAGGAGGTAATGGCTATTATTCCGGCCTGGACACAGCCTTTCCTGGACTACCTCATGGATCAAAAGAAGTTGCCGGAGGATGAAGTCCTCACGCGACAGATCATGACGAGCAAGATCCTACACAATTGTTGATGGACAGCTCTACAAAAGAAGTGCAAACGGGGTATTTCTCAAATGCGTCTCAAATCAAGATGCCGTTGAAATCCTCAGAGAGATCCATGCAGGGGATTGCGGGCATCCCGCCGCTCCCAGATCCCTTGTTGCAAAAGCTTTCTAGCTAGGATTTTACTGGTTAACAGCTAAAGAAGATGCTGACAACATCGTGAAAACCTGCTGAGGTTGCCAGTTTTATGCTACTCAACCAAATGCTCCGGATCAGGAGCTGAAGACCATCCCCATTACTTGGCCGTTCGTGGTCTGGGGGCTAGATATGGTCGGAAAATTAAAGAAATCATCTCCTGGCAGTTTTGAATACCTCTTGGTCGCTATTGACAAGTTCAGTAAGTGGATTGAGGCAAAGCCAGTGAGAAAAGCCGATGGTGCTACGGCACTTAAATTTGTTTGCAGCCTCGTGATGAGATTCGGTGTCAACACCCGAATTTTTAAGTCCGGATGCCTATTATGTCATACATCGCAATCCCAGGAATATTGTTGTTGCGAGGCATAATAGTTAAGTATCACAGTCATCATTCATTACAAACCATATTGTCTTACAATTTGGAATCACATCATCCATATTACACAAACAGTTGATCTATTGATCAACGAACAAAACACAAGTTCATAGCGGAAGCGTAAGATACAAGGACTCTCTAGTCCACAGGCCAACGCTTGACGTCGGAAAACTCCTAGTTGTCGTAGGCATCCTGCTGGTCATCTCCTTGTTCATCTTCATACTCTGGCCATTTGAATAGCCAGGGACAAAGCCGTGAGTACTTCAAGTACTCGCAAGCTAATACTAATGTAAGTGCTAGATAATTCTAGTAAGGTTTGCTAAGCTCTAGTTTATTTGCATAAAGCCAATTTTAGTTCACAAGTATTTGAGAAAAGCTTATTCAAGTGCTAACTAACTCAAGTGGGAGCATTAGTGTCATTCCCACCATTCAAGTGGTGATTTCAATTCCATTCACCACTTCACAATTCAATTCACCATCATTTTCAAGAATTTGACATCGGAAACTGTATGGCCTTTCCAACCGTCCGTAACCGTGGACGCGGCTATTCGAATAGATTGACACTCTGCAGAGGTTGCACACTTGTGCCACAACATTTGATTTCATCCGTCGGGATTACCTTGAATCATCGTAACACAGTACGCGGATCATCAACCATAACCTTTCACTTAGGGCATCTCCAACGCAGAGACCCAAATGGGAATCTTTCGTCCGTTTGGGTCTTTTCGGACAAAAACAGCACCCAACGGGGCAACCTAAACCCAAAACGGACAGCCATTAAAGTCCGGGGCGACCCAAACCGGTCCCAAATCTGGGCGGACTTTGCGTCTGTCCGGATGGTTTCGGACGGCTCGGACGTTCGGTTTTATCCGCCCAGCCCCACACCTTCTCTCTCCTCTATCTTCTTTTTCCCATGATTATGGCCGAAATAGCCACCGGAGTTTGGCTGGCCTGGCCAACTGCCGGCGCCGCCGACGTATGGCGTACCCCGGCGCCGACTCCTCCTTTTTTTTCATCCGTGCCCGAAGTTGCCGCTGCCAAAACGAGCTCCGGCGAGAAAGTTCGTCGACGGCGACGAGCAAGGGCGTGGGCGGAGCCAGCCGCGTCGGCCACGGGCAGGGGCGGGCAGGCACGGCCGGGGGCGGGGCCGGCCACGTCGGCCACGGGCGGGGCCGGCTGGCCGCCGCGCCACGGGCGGGGGCGGGCGGGCACGAGCTCGCCGCGAGCACGGGCAGGCGGAGCTCGCCGCGAGCACGGGCGGAGCCAGCCGCGTCGGCCACGGGCGGGGGCAGAGCTGGCCGCGCGCGCCACGGGCGGGGCCGCAGCTGGCCGTCGCGCCACGGGCGTGGGCGGGCGGGCACGGCCACGTGCCGGCGGGCACGGCCACAGCGGGCCGGGCGAAGGGCACGGCCACGGGCGGCGGGCGAGCGGGCACGGCCACGGGCGGAGGCGGGCGAGCGGGCACGGCCGGGCGGCGCCGGCTGCGTCGGCCATCGGCGGGGCCAGAGCTGGCCGTCGCGCCACGGACGGGGGCGGCGGGCACGGACGGGGCGGCGGGCACGGCCGGGGCGGGCCGGAGCTGGCCGTCGCGCCACGGGCGGGGGCGGGCGAGCACGGCCGGGGCGGGCCGGAGCTGGCCGTGCGCGCCACGGCCGGGCGGAGCCGGCCGCATCTCGCCACGACGGCGCCGTGAGCCGCGCCACGCCACGACGAGGCCCCGTGCCGCGCCTCGCCACGAGCACGGCCCCTGTCGCGCGCCCGCCATGGCCTCCTCTAGATGCTGCCTGCGCGCCTGGCCTCCTCCGGATTTTGCGCGCGCCCGCCATGGCCTCCACCAGCCAGCCATGGCCTCCTACAGCTGCTGCCCGCGCGCCCGCCATGAACTACAAGGAGGAAGTAGTACAAGGAGTTGTTGCGCCGGTGGAAGTAGTACAAGGAAAGAGATGATTTTATTTTATTTGGGTCTTGCTGCGTTGGGGATTACTAGCTGAGACCAATGTCCGTCGACCATCCGCGCGCATCCGCTTGTCCGTGCGGCGACCCAAACGACCCAAAACGGATGTCCGTTTGGGTCGCCTGGTTGGAGATGCCCTTACAAATCCTAGTATGAGCACCTCTCCCCATGAACTTGGCCTCCCAGTGAAAACCAACTGTCAACCTTTGAAATGCACAGGGCTTGGCCATACAATTCACCTCAATTCACATCATTTCTCAACAACGGAGGCAGCCTCAAGCATAACCCCTATGATGTGTGTTTAGAGGGAACCCATACTAAGATGCATAAACTTCCAGTTAAGCCCTACCCATAATCAGGTATTGTGGGGGTACTCAATATTGGAAAGGTATCGCATTCAAACCAATATCATGTTTATCAAAAATCACCATTTTCTCTTGTTCATATTCACCTTCAAAAATCATTCAATGGAATGCTTCATCATTCCAAGGTTTCAAATTTCAGTTCAAGTCCCACATTGTTCCCATCTAGAGTAGTCAAGTTTTAATTCATTAGCACTAGCTCTAAATCATGAGGGGTGCTATCTTGCTTTGCTTGATGGAGACTAACTTTACTACTCTAGTAAACTTCTTTTACTTTGACCAAAGTTAACTATAAAAGTAGCTCTTGGAAAACAACAAGTAACACTTGTATGGTAAAAACTTGGGGTAGGCTTATGGTAAGAAAAGGTAAGACTATGGTGCCTTGCCCCAAAGGGGCTTTGCACTTTGCAAGAATATTAGCTTGCCTTGGTAGTTCTCAAAGTTCTCCTCCTCCTCCTCTTGGTAGCAACCTTCTTCTTCCGGGTATTCTCCGGTGCTAGCATCTAAATTTAAATACGAGCATAATCACTCAACTAATTCAATGGCTATTCCACACATCACATATATTCACACAAACTATTCTAAGCCCACAATTAATCTAGTTATGGTGCATTGGTTGTTTTGCTTGAGGAGAAATAACTTCCTTTTATTTAATATGTAACTGATATTTTCCATAGGGTTCTTGAGAAATAATTTCCTCTCATTGAAATCTTCTTAAGATTTAATTTCTCAAACAATCATGCATGAATTTAGGTTGACCTAAGTCAACCATTCATTATCATCATTTGAGAAAATGATTTAAATGAGGTAGACCACCTCATACCATTTAATAATGCTACCAATGATTTAAATCTCCAAGTAATTCATATAGGAGAGTTTGGCCAGGTGTCCAAACATCACATGAATTCATTTGGGACAAGATTTAAATGAAGTAAAATACTTCATATGATTTGCATAATAGTTTTGGACAATATCACTTAGAGAAACTAGCCATATTGTCCATTAATTAAAGTAGGGCATGATCATGCAAAGTGACCACACCATTTTCTTGCATAAACAATTAGTGTAAGTCAAATGTGAGCTATTGGAGTTGGAATTAACTTAATATCTATTTTGGTTGATATTTAATAATTATTTGAATACGGAAAAGTCCCTGCCTTCTTCTTTTTATCAGATTAATTCTACAACAAATCTTGAGGTGGGACCAGTTGCATATTGTAGATCTTTTTAGTAGCTTTCCAGCAATATCAAATTTGTTAAATTTGTCCAAGCGAAACAAATTCTAAGGATTTTCAAAGTTGGAGCCAGTATTGAATTTAAATGGATTTGAATTAAACATTATTTGAATTCATGGGCTGGCGGGAAAGCTAAGTGGGCCGAATCGGTTTGAAACAGAGAGAAACGGCCCAGCAACGCATCCAGTGCGCGTGGGCCTGCTGACAGTGTGGGGGCCACTAGTCAGCGGCTGTTCCACGCCGAATCGGTACGAGCGACGCGACGCGTTGGATTAGAAGGCAATCCAACGGCTCACCGTCGTCGTCTTCTCCGACGAGAGAGGGTTACGGGCACGGCGGCGCTAGGGGGTCGGAGGGCTCACCGAGGCTCCAGCAAGGTTTGGCAGTGTGCGTGAGGTAGATGTGGACGACGGCGAAGCAGCTGGTAGCAGTGGCGGAGCTCGAGGTGGCCTGGATCGACGGCGATTGCTCCAGGGCTTCCGCGGCTCCGAGCTTGCGATTGCGGCGACTCCGGTGGAGATTGACTTGGCTAATGGTGCGAGGAGAAGTGGTAAAGGGTGGGGAGTGAGATGGTGTGCTCAATGGCGTCCAGGGAACGCGGTATTTATAGAATCAATCAAGGGCTGCGGGGAAGGGTGGTGGTCGACATGGGCGCGGCGATTCCGGCGAGGTATTGGGCTAGGCAAAGGTTCAGGGACGTTCTCCTCATCCAGGCGAAGCTGTAGGTAGCAACGGCATGGTCGGGCGGCGTCTGTGGGCGACGCATTGCTTCCGTGTCGTCGGGCGGCGTCTACGGGATTTTCTTCTCCGTCTCCGGCGGCGTCGGTCCAGGGAGTGGTCGTGAGCGTGTCTGGCGGCGTCGTGGTGGTGCAGCGATGCTCAACGCAGCGAGAGAGGGGCCAGGGCGGGTGCGAGTGAGTGGAACGACGCGTGTCCAGTGTGCGTCCACGCGCGACGTTGATACGTCTCCGACGTATCGATAATTTCTTATGTTCCATGCCAGATTATTGATGTTATCTACATGTTTAATGCACACTTTATGTCATATTCGTGCATTTTCTGGAACTAACCTATTAACAAGATGCCGAAGTGCCAGTTGCTGTTTTCTGCTATTTTTGGTTTCAGAAATCCTAGTAAGGAAATATTCTCGGAATTGGACGAAATCAAAGCCCAGGGGCCTATTTTTCCATGAAGCTTCCAGAAGTCCGAAGACGAGACGAAGAGGGGCCACGGGGTGGCCAAACCCTAGGGCGGCGCAGCCCCACCCCTGGCCGCGCCGGCCTATGGTGTGGGTCCCCCGTGCCGCCTCTTGACCTGCCCTTCCGCCTACTTAAAGCCTCCATGACGAAACCCCCAGTACCGAGAGCCACGATACGGAAAACCTTCCAGAGACGCCGCCAACGCCGATCCCATCTCGGGGGATCCAGGAGATCGCCTCCGGCACCCTGCCAGAGAGGGGAATCATCTCCCGGAGGACTCTACGCCGCCATGGTCACCTCCGGTGTGATGAGTGAGTAGTCTACCCCTGGACTATGGGTCCATAGCAGTAGCTAGATGGTTGTCTTCTCCCCATTGTGCTATCATTGTCGGATCTTGTGAGCTGCCTAACATGATCAAGATCATCTATCTGTAATTCTATATGTTGCGTTTGTTGGGATCCGATGAATAGAGAATACTTGTTATGTTGATTATCAAAGTTATATCTACGTGTTATTTATGATCTTGCATGCTTTCTGTTACTAGTAGATGCTCTGGCCAAGTAGATGCTTGTAACTCCAAGAGGGAGTACTTATGCTCGATAGTGGGTTCATGCCTGCATTGACACCGGGACGATGTGACAGAAAGTTCTAAGGTTGTGTTGTGCTGTTGCCACTAGGGATAAAACATTGATGCTATGTCTAAGGATGTAGTTGTTGATTACATTACGCACCATACTTAATGCAATTGTCTGTTGCTTTGCAACTTAATACTGGAGGGGGTTTGGATGATAACCTGAAGGTGGACTTTTTAGGCATAGATGCAGTTGGATGGCGGTCTATGTACTTTGTCGTAATGCCCAATTAAATCTCACTATACTCATCATGATATGTATGTGCATTGTCATGCTCTCTTTATTTGTCAATTGCCCAACTGTAATTTGTTCACTTAACATGCTGTTTGTCTTATGGGAGAGACACCTCTAGTGAACTGTGGACCCCGGTCCAATTCTCTTTACTGAAATACAATCTACTGCAATACTTGTTCTACTGTTTTCTGCAAACAATCATCTTCCACACAATACGGTTAATCCTTTGTTACAGCAAGCCGGTGAGATTGACAACCTGTTTCGTTGGGGCAAAGTACTTTGGTTGTGTTGTGCAGGTTCCACGTTGGCGCCGGAATCCCTGGTGTTGCGCCGCACTACATCCCGCCGCCATCAACCTTCAACGTGCTTCTTGACTCCTACTGGTCCGATTAAACCTTGGTTTCTTACTGAGGGAAACTTGCCGCTGTGCGCATCACACCTTCCTCTTGGGGTTCCCAACGGACGTGCCAACCACACGCATCAAGCAAATTTCTCGGCGCCGTTGTCTGGGAGATCAAGACACGCTGCAAGGGGAGTCTCCACTTCTCAATCTCTTTACTTTGTTTTTGTCTTGCTTAGTTTTATTTACTACTTTGTTTGCTGCACTAAATCAAAATACAAAAAAATTAGTTGCTAGTTTTACTTTACTTGCTATCTTGTTTGCTATATCAAAAACACAAAAAAATTAGTTTACTTGCATTTACTTTACTTATTTCATCATGTTTCCTTTTAATTTCACCACAAAAGACATACCGGTAGGACGTGGGTCTATAGTTGGGAGAAATAATATAGAAGAATTTTTCAATCATGTTAGTACTATTGAAAATTTTGAAGATAGACACTTGGTAGACCTTGCACCTACTTATGAAATTGCTGCTGCGCATTTAGTTCGCCTGTTGGAGACTAAATTTGTTAATCTTAATCCTATAATCCAACACATGTTTCTCACACTTGGTGATATGGAAGAAGGGGAAAAGAAAGATTTTGTTTTAGAAACCCTTCTTAGAGAATTTGGTGGTCTAGCAAGAGAAGCTAGGAAGGTCTTTGCTAAATTTAATATGCTTGGTTCTCATACTAATTTTGTTAGTCTACTTGAAAAGATGGACATGGATAGAATAAGATGCACTAATAATATTGATGATGGTGGGGAGATCAAAGCACCAATACCATGTAAACTCCTAGCTATGAATGATGCGCTAGAAAATAACTATGCTTGGCTTGTTCCTGAAAATTTGTTTGATGAGAGTAGCACGCCTAAGACTAATGAAAAAGGAGATGCTAAAACTTATGTATCTAATATATTATGCCTGGTTGAGAAAACTCTGCACCCCGCTGAGAATGCACCACCCTTTGATAATACTTGATACACACTTTCTGCGCCTAGCTGAAAGGCGTTAAAGAAAAGCGCTTATGGGAGACAACCCATGTTTTTACCTACAGTACTTTGTTTTTATTTTGTGTCTTGGAAGTTGTTTACTACTGTAGCAACCTCTCCTTATCTTAGTTTTGTGTTTTGTTGTGCCAAGTTAAGCCGTTGATAGAAAAGTAAGTACTAGATTTGGATTACTGCATAGTTCCAGATTTCTTTGCTGTCACGAATCTGGGTCCACCTCCCTGTAGGTAGCTCAGAAAATTAAGCCAATTTACGTGCATGATCCACAGATATGTACGCAACTTTCATTCAATTTGAGCATTTTCATTTGAGCAAGTCTGGTGCCATTTTAAAATTCGTCAATACGAACTGTTCTATTTTGACAGATTCTGCCTTTTATTTCGCATTGCCTCTTTTGCTATGTTGGATGAATTTCTTTGATCCACTAATGTCCAGTAGCATTATGCAATGTCCAGAAGTGTTAAGAATGATTGTGTCACCTCTGAATATGATAATTTATATTGTGCACTAACCCTCTAATGAGTTGTTTCGAGTTTGGTGTGGAGGAAGTTTTCAAGGATCAAGAGAGGAGTATGATGCAACATGATCAAGGAGAGTGAAAGCTCTAAGCTTGGGGATGTCCCGGTGGTTCACCCCTGCATATATTAAGAAGACTCAGGCGTCTAAGCTTGGGGATGCCCAAGGCATCCCCTTCTTCATCGACAACATTATCAGGTTCCTCCCCTGAAACTACATTTTTATTCCATCACATCTTATGTGCTTTGCTTGGAGCGTCGGTTTGTTTTTGTTTTTTGTTTTGTTTGAATAAAATGGATCCTAGCATTCACTTTATGGGAGAGAGACACGCTCCGCTGTAGCATATGGACAAGTATGTCCTTGGTTTCTACTCATAGTATTCATGGCGAAGTTTCTCCTTCGTTAAATTGTTATATGGTTGGAATTGGAAAATGATACATGTAGTAATTGCTATAAATGTCTTGGGTAATGTGATACTTGGCAATTGTTTTGCTCATGATTAAGCTCTTGCATCATATGCTTTGCACCAATTAATGAAGAAATACATAGAGCATGCTAAAATTTGGTTTGCATATTTGGTTTCTCTAAGGTCTAGATAATTTCTAGTATTGAGTTTGAACAACAAGGAAGACGGTGTAGAGTCTTATAATGTTTTCAATATATCTTTTATGTGAGTTTTGCTGCACCGGTTCATCCTTGTGTTTGTTTCAAATAAGCCTTGCTAGCCTAAACCTTGTATCGAGAGGGAATACTTCTCATGCATCCAAAATACTTGAGCCAACCACTATGCCATTTGTGTCCACCATACCTACCTACTACATGGTATTTTCCGCCATTCCAAAGTAAATTGCTTGAGTGCTACCTTTAAAATTCCATCATTCACCTTTGCAATACATAGCTCATGGGACAAATAGCTTAAAAACTATTGTGGTATTGAATATGTAATTATGCACTTTATCTCTTATTAAGTTGCTTGTTGTGCGATAACCATGTTTACTGGGGACGCCATCAACTTTGCATTGTTGAATTTCATGTGAGTTGCTATGCATGTTCGTCTTGTCTGAAGTAAGAGCGATCTACCACCTTATGGTTAAGCATGCATATTGTTAGAGAAGAACATTGGGCCGCTAACTAAAGCCATGATCCATGGTGGAAGTTTCAGTTTTGGACATATATCCTCAATCTCAAATGAGAAAATTATTAATTGTTGTTACATGCTTATGCATAAAAGAGGAGTCCATTATCTGTTGTCTATGTTGTCCCTGTATGGATGTCTAAGTTGAAGAATAATCAATAGCGAGAAAACCAATGCGAGCTTTCTACTTAGACCTTTGTACAAAGTGCATAGAGGTACCCCTTTGTGACACTTGGTAAAAACATGTGCATTGTGATGATCTGGTAGTCCAAGCTAATTAGGACAAGGTGCGGGCACTATTAGTACACTATGCATGAGGCTTGCAACTTATAAGATATAATTTACATGATGCATATGCTTTATTACTACCGTTGACAAAATTGTTTCATGTTTTCAAAATCAAAGCTCTAGCACAAATATAGCAATCGATGCTTTTCCTCTATGGAGGACCATTCTTTTACTTTCAATGTTGAGTCAGTTCACCTATTTCTCTCCACCTCAAGAAGCAAACACTTGTGTGAACTGTGCATTGATTCCTACATACTTGCTTATTGCACTTATTATATTACTCTATGTTGACAATATCCATGAGATATACATGTTACAAGTTGAAAGCAACCGCTGAAACTTAATCTTCCTTTGTGTTGCTTCAATACCTTTACTTTGAATTATTGCTTTATGAGTTAACTCTTATGCAAGACTTATTGATGCTTGTCTTGAAGTGCTATTCATGAAAATTCTTTGCTTTATGATTCACTTGTTTACTCATGTCATATACATTGTTTTGATCGCTGCATTCACTACATATGCTTTACAAATAGTATGATCAAGATTATGATGGCATGTCACTCCGTAAATTATCCGTGTTATCGTTTTA
Organism: Lolium perenne; assembly: GCF_019359855.2. Classification (NCBI taxonomy): domain Eukaryota; kingdom Viridiplantae; phylum Streptophyta; class Magnoliopsida; order Poales; family Poaceae; genus Lolium; species Lolium perenne. The sequence goes on along the minus strand of NC_067248.2, from coordinate 41,571,958 downwards.
CCCGCTCGGGACGAGCGTAACTAAGCTTGGGGATGCTGATACGTCTCCGACGTATCGATAATTTCTTATGTTCCATGCCACATTATTGATGTTATCTACATGTTTAATGCACACTTTATGTCATATTCGTGCATTTTCTGGAACTAACCTATTAACAAGATGCCGAAGAGCCAGTTGCTGTTTTTGGTTTCAGAAATCCTAGTAAGGAAATATTCTCGGAATTGGACGAAATCAAAGCCCAGGGGCCTATTTTTCCACGAAGCTTCCAGAAGTCCGAAGACGAGACGAAGAGGGGCCACGGGGTGGCCAAACCCTAGGGCGGCGCGGCCCACCTCGGCCGCGCCGCCTATGGTGTGGGTCCCCGTGCCGCCTCTTGACCTGCCCTTCCGCCTACTTAAAGCCTCCGTGACGAAACCCCCAAGACCGAGAGCCACGATACGGAAAACCTTCCAGAGACGCTCGCCAACGCCGATCCCATCTCGGGGATCCAGGAGATCGCCTCCGGCACCTGCCGGAGAGGGGAATCATCTCCCGGAGGACTCTACGCCGCCATGGTCGCCTCCGGTGTGATGAGTGAGTAGTCTACCCCTGGACTATGGGTCCATAGCAGTAGCTAGATGGTTGTCTTCTCCCCATTGTGCTATCATTGTCGGATCTTGTGAGCTGCCTAACATGATCAAGATCATCTATCTGTAATTCTATATGTTGCGTTTGTTGGGATCCGATGAATAGAGAATACTTGTTATGTTGATTATCAAAGTTATATCTACGTGTTATTTATGATCTTGCATGCTTTCCGTTACTAGTAGATGCTCTGGCCAAGTAGATGCTTGTAACTCCAAGAGGGAGTACTTATGCTCGATAGTGGGTTCATGCCTGCATTGACACCGGGACAAGGATGTAAAGTTCTAAGGTTGTGTTGTGCTGTTGCCACTAGGGATAAAACATTGATGCTATGTCTAAGGATGTAGTTGTTGATTACATTACGCACCATACTTAATGCAATTGTCTGTTGCTTTGCAACTTAATACTGGAGGGGGTTCGGATGATAACCTGAAGGTGGACTTTTTAGGCATAGATGCAGTTGGATGGCGGTCTATGTACTTTGTCGTAATGCCCAATTAAATCTCACTATACTCATCAAGATATGTATGTGCATTGTCATGCTCTCTTTATTTGTCAATTGCCCAACTGTAATTTGTTCACCCAACATGCTGTTTGTCTTATGGGAGAGACACCTCTAGTGAACTGTGGACCCCGGTCCAATTCTCTTTACTGAAATACAATCTACTGCAATACTTGTTCTATCGTTTTCGCAAACAATCATCTTCCACACAATACGGTTAATCCTTTGTTACAAAGAAGCGGTGAGATTGACAACCTCACTGTTTCGTTGGGGCAAAGTACTTTGGTTGTGTTGTGCAGGTTCCACGTTGGCGCCGGAATCCCTGGTGTTGCGTCGCACTACATCCCGCCGCCATCAACCTTCAACGTGCTTCTTGACTCCTACTGGTCCGATTAAACCTTGGTTTCTTACTGAGGGAAACTTGCCGCTGTGCGCATCACACCTTCCTCTTGGGGTTCCCAACGGACGTGCCAACCACACGCATCAGACGTGAGCGGCATCCGGCGGCGACCTTGGCGCGCGATCTCCGGCGAAGCTACGTCGTCTACGGCGATGCTGTCGGTGCTAGGAGGTGTAGGAGAGCAAGGTGGCAAGGTTTGGCATGGTGCGTCGGGTGGCGACATGGCCGGCATGGCCATGCCCTAGCTGGCCATGCTCTCCCCTTAGGTTTACTATGTGTCATTAAGGGTGAGAGGGGGCAGGGGAACCATTTAGAGTAGGTTGGGGTAGATTAGGGTTGAGGTAGATCACTATTTAGAATAGTGTCAAATAGTTCCATATTTGCAAATTGTCACTTTTGTCCAAATTTGATTGAATTCAAATGGTTGACCAATTTGAAAAGTGTGTGTTTGATTGAGTTAGAAATGACCAGAGAAGATGAGGTGTGGTGGTGGAATTGTTGAATTCAAAGAATTGCAAATTTGGCTAAGTGTGAGATTGTTCCACTTAATAAAATGTTGCAACTTTGGATGAGCATAGCATTTGATCTAGAAAGAATTTGGCATGGTGATCTTTACAAAAAGTGTTCACCTTGATGTTGTCTTGGATGAGGTGCAAAGAGTTAGCAAGGTTTAGTTTGAAAATTTTGAATTGCAGGGGCTCAAAGTAGTGATCAGACTATAATTGGCAGATTTGACCATTATCATATGTGAGCCAAATTTGAATTTGAAATCCATTTGATTTGGTGTTTCTTTGATTCCAAATGTTGTAATAAGTGTTTAGTAACATTGTTCAACTAATGGTGAAGACCAAATTGGTCTAGGGTCAAAATTTATAAAAATGGCATAAGCCATATGTGAGGGTTTTAGGGGTTTTTCCTTTTATTTGATTTCTTTCTCTTTTTGATTTATTTGGTTGGTGATCTTCTCATGATCACATTAGGGTTTTAGAGTATAGTACATACACATAATAACAATCATCATGGCATATCAATCGAATGCACAAGTCCTATGCAGGGCACTATATGCAATTTAAAAAGTTTTTGTTGGTTTGAAATTTTGCTCTCTGGAATTATTCTAACTTTCTTTTTATTGAAATTTGGGATGTTACAAACCCTTCCCCCTTACAAAAGATCTCGTCCCGAGATCTAAAAGAAAGTTAGGTACTAAAGAGATCTGGGTACTCCTTCCTCATGAAGTCCTCGCGTTCCCAGGTGGCTTCATCCTCAGTGTGATTGCTCCATTGTATCTTCAGAAACTTGATGCTTCGGTAAGCTTCCTCCAGGATGCGAATCGGCACTTCGCGGTATGTCAGGTCCTTGTTGATGTCCACCGATCGGTGATCGATGTTCTTGAACACTTCGGTCTTCTCAGGGACTTCAAGGCACTTCCGGAGGAGTGAGATATGAAACACGTCGTGCACAGCCGACATCTCTTCTGGTAGCTCCAGTTGATAAGATACTTCACCTCGGCGGCTGAGGACTTTGAAAGGTCTGACATATCAGGGTGCGAGCTTTCCTTTTAGCTGAAATCTCTGCATTCCTTTCAAGGGGGATACCTTGAGGTAGACGAAGTCTTCGATCTCAAAGGTCATCTCCCGACGTCTCTTGTCGGCGTAGCTCTTCTGTCTTGATTGCGCCGTCTTGAGGTACTCGCGAATCTTGTGCACTTTCTCTTCGGCTTCACGAAGAACATCTGGGCCAAGAACTTGGCTTTCTCCGACTTCTGACCAGTTCAAGGGGGTACGGCATTTCCTTCCGTATAACGCTTCAAAGGGGGCCATATGCAGGCTAGCTTGGTAGCTGTTGTTGTAAGAGAATTCTGCGTAAGGTAAGCAGTCTTCCCACTTGGATCCATATTCCAGTACACATGCTCTCAGCATGTCCTCCAGTATCTGGTTGACTCTCTCAGTCTGTCCGTCTGTCTGAGGGTGATAGGCGGTGCTGAAATTCAGATGGGTTCCTAGTCCTTCGTGCACTTTCTGCCAGAATCTTGAGGTGAACTGTGATCCTCTATCTGACACTATCGACTTCGGGGTTCCGTGCAGGGCGACTATCCTGGAGATGTACAGTTCAGCTAACTTTGGGCCTTGGTAGGTGGTCTTGACGGCGATGAAATGGGCAACTTTGGTCAATCTGTCGACCACTACCCATATTGAATCATTGCCTTTGCTGGATTTGGGCAGTCCGGTGATAAAGTCCATTCCTACGGAGTCCCATTTCCATTCTGGAATCTGCAGTGGTTGTAGCAGTCCTGCAGGTCGTTGATGTTCTGCCTTGACTCTCTGACAGATGTCACACTTGGCGATGTAGCTGCCTATTTCTCTCTTCATTCCATGCCACCAGAATTGCTCCTTCAGGTCCTGATACATCTTGGTACCTCCGGGGTGGATTGAATAAAGGGTGTCATGGGCTTCTTGCAGGATGACTTGCTTCAAGTCTGAGTTCGATGGTACGCAGAGACATTCTTTGTACCAAAGAACTCCGGCTTCATCTACGGTGAATCCGGGGGCTTTTCCTGCGGCTATCTGTTTCTTGATTCCGTCGATGCTAGCGTTGTCCTTCTGGGCTTCCTTGATCTGGCTCACCAAGGTGGGTTGGAGTTCTATGCTGGCTAGGAATCCTTCACTAACAAGTTCAAGTCTGAACTGTTCAAACTCTTGGTACAGGCTGGGCTGCTCGGTTGCGATCATGGAGTTCAACTGACACGGCAGTCGACTCAAGGCATCCCCTACCACATTGGCCTTGCCGGGGTGGTAGTGAATCTCCATGTCGTAATCCTTGATCAATTCGATCCATCGGCGTTGTCTCATGTTCAGCTCCTTCTGGGTGAAGATATATTTCAGGCTCTTGTGGTCGGAGTAGATCTCGCATCGATTACCCATGAGGTAATGACGCCAAACTTTCAAGGCTAGGACCACGGCTGCAAGCTCGAGGTCATGGGTTGGGTAGTTCTGTTCATGTTGCTTTTGCTGTCTTGAAAGGTAGGATACAACCTTGCCTTCTTGCATAAGTACACATCCAAGACCAGTCTTGGAGGCGTCACAATATACGTCAAAGGGCTTGGTGATATCTGGCATGATCAGGATTGGGGCTGTTGTCAGTCTACTCTTGAGCTGTTGAAAGCTCTCTTCACATATGTCAGTCCACTCAAACCTCTTGTCCTTCTTCAACAGTTGGGTCATTGGTCGAGCGATGCTCGAAAAGCCTTCTACAAATCTGCGATAATATCCGGCTAATCCAAGAAAAGCGCGGACCTCGGTTTGGGTGGTTGGGGATTGCCATTCCATAACGGTTTTGATCTTGGCGGGATCTACGGCAATTCCTCCTGCAGACAAGATATGTCCCAGGAATCCTACTTCCTCCAACCAAAACTCACACTTGCTGAACTTGGCATACAACTGGTGGTGCCTAAGGGTTTCTAGGACAGTCTCCAAATGCTGTTCATGTTCCTCTTCGGACTTGGAGTATACCAGAATGTCATCGATGAAAACAACGACAAACTTGTCCAAAAAGTTCATGAAGATCTTATTCATGAGATTCATGAAATAAGCGGGGGCATTGGTTAATCCAAACGACATGGCGTTGTACTCATACAACCCATATCTGGTGGTGAAGGCACTTTTTGGAATGTCGGTGGCTCGGATCTTCAGCGATGATATCCAGTTCTAAGGTCTATCTTGGAGAACACTTTGGCTCCGGTTAGTTGATCAAACAAGTCTTCTATCTTGGGTAGGGGGTATTTGTTTTTGATGGTGACATCGTTAAGCTTACGATAGTCCGTAGATAAACGATTGGCACCATCCTTTTTGTCCACAAACAAAACTGGCGATCTCCAGGGGATGCACTAGGTCTAATCAGACCTTTGGCTAACATATCATCTATCTGTTTCTTCAGCTCCACAAGCTCTGTTGCGTTCATGTTGTAGGCTCTCTGGGCTATAGGCCCAGTTCCGGGGATTAACTCGATGATGAACTCGATATCCCGGTCCAGGGGCATACCGGGTAGATCATCCGGAAACACATCAGGGTAGCGACAAACGACCCTGATTTGATCCAGAGCTGGCTTGGATACACTTTGGTTGCAGGTGAATTTTCTGGGTAGTCTTTCAGAGACATGTTCTACTAGGATACCGGTGCTGCTAGTCATGGTTATGGCTTTCTTTGCACAGTCAATCAAACCATGGTGTTTTGACATCCAGTCCATTCCTAGTACGACGTCCAAACTTTTGGTTCCCAGAATGATTAGATTGGCATAGAAATCTACATCATGGATTTTGATGGGTACATTTTTGCAAAATTTTCTGGCTTTGGTGGTTGATCCGGGAATTTGAACTATCATAACATGCTTCAAACTGATAGGTTGAATTTTACTTGTTGATACAAAGTCTTCAGTGACAAAAGAATGAGATGCTCCGGAATCAAACAACACTCTGGCAGGGATGTGATACGTCTCCGACGTATCGATAATTTCTTATGTTCCATGCCACATTATTGATGTTATCTACATGTTTTATGCACACTTTGTGTCATATTCGTGCATTTTCTGGAACTAACCTATTAACAAGATGCCGAAGTGCCAGTTGTTGTTTTCTGCTGTTTTTGGTTTCAGAAATCCTAGTAACGAAATATTCTCGGAATTGGACGAAATCAACGCCCAGGGTCCCTTTCCACAGAATTCTATAGGGATCTATGAGATCGAGTATGGAATTCTGTTTACTCACTTTAAATTGAGTTTGCCACGAAGCTTCCAGAAGACCGAAGAGGAGACGAAGTGGGGCCACGAGGTGCCCAAACCCTAGGGCGGCGCGGCCCAGGCCTTGGCCGCGCCGACCTGTGGTGTGGGGCCCTCGTGCCCCCTCCTGACTTGCCCTTCCGCCTACTTAAAGCCTCCGTCGCGAAACCCCCAGTACCGAGAGCCACGATACGGAAAACCTTACTGAGATGCCGCCGCCGCCAATCCCATCTCGGGGGATTCAGGAGATTGCCTCCGGCACCCTGCCGGAGAGGGGATTCATCTCCCGGAGGACTCTACGCCGCCATGCATGGTCGCCTCCGGAGTGATGTGTGAGTAGTCTACCCCTGGACTATGGGTCCATAGCAGTAGCTAGATGGTTGTCTTCTCCCCATTGTGCTTCATTGCCGGATCTTGTGAGCTGCCTAACATGATCAAGATCATCTTTCTGTAATTCTATATGTCGCGTTTGTTGGGATCCGATGAATAGAGAATACTTGTTATGTTGATTATCAAAGTTATGTCTATGTGTTGTTTATGATCTTGCATGCTCTCCGTTATTAGTAGATGCTCTGGCCAAGTTGATGCTAGTAACCCCAAGAGGGAGTATTTATGCTCGATAGTGGGTTCATGTCTCCGTGAATCTGGGGAAGTGACAGAAATCTCTAAGATTATGGATGTGTTGTTGCCACTAGGGATAAAACATTGGTGCTATGTTCAAGGATATAGTCACTGATTACATTACGCGCAATACTTAATGCAACTGTCTGTTGTTAGCAACTTAATACTGGAGGGGGTTCGGATGATAACCTGAAGGTGGACTTTTTAGGCATAGATGCATGCTGGATAGCGGTCTATGTACTTTGTCGTAATGCCCAATTAAATCTCACAATACTCATCATAATATGTATGTGCATGGTCATGCCCTCTTTATTTGTCAATTGCCCAACTGTAATTTGTTCACCCAACATGCTGTTTATCTTATGGGAGAGACACCTCTAGTGAACTGTGGACCCCGGTCCAGTTCTCTATACTGAAATACAATCTACTGCAATACTGTTCTACTGTTTTCTGCAAACAATCATCATCCACACTATACATCTAATCCTTTGTTACAGCAAGCCGGTGAGATTGACAACCTCACTGTTTCGTTGGGGCAAAGTACTTTGGTTGTGTTGTGCAGGTTCCACGTTGGCGCCGGAATCTCTGGTGTTGCGCCGCACTACATCCCGCCGCCATCAACCTTCAACGTGCTTCTTGGCTCCTACTGGTTCGATAAACCTTGGTTTCATACTGAGGGAAAACTTGCTGCTGTACGCATCACACCTTCCTCTTGGGGTTCCCAACGGACGCGTGCTGTACGCGTATCAAGCACTTTTTCTGGCGCCGTTGCCGGGGATCTGAAGAAAAAAATTACACCATAGAGAATTTCCTCCCATGGCAACAGCACTTTTTCTGGCGCCGTTGCCGGGGAGATCAAGACACGCTGCAAGGGGAGTCTCCACTTCCCAATCTCTTTACTTTGTTTTTGTCTTGCTTTATTTTATTTACTACTTTGTTTGCTGCACTAAATCAAAATACAAAAAATTAGTTGCTAGTTTTACTTTATTTGCTATCTTGTTTGCTATATCAAAAACACAAAAAAATTAGTTACTTGCATTTACTTTATCTAGTTTGCTTTATTTACTATTGCTAAAATGGCCACCCCTGAAAATACTAAGTTGTGTGACTTCACAACCACAAATAATAATGATTTCTTATGCACACCTATTGCTCCACCTGCTACTACAGCAGAATTCTTTGAAATTAAACCTGCTTTACTGAATCTTGTTATGCGAGAGCAATTTTCTGGTGTTAGTTCTGATGATGCTGCTGCCCATCTCAATAATTTTGTTGAACTATGTGAAATGCAAAAGTATAAAGATGTAGATGGTGATATTATAAAATTAAAATTGTTCCCTTTCTCATTAAGAGGAAGAGCTAAAGATTGGTTGCTATCTCTGCCTAAGAATAGTATTGATTCATGGACTAAATGCAAGGATGCTTTTATTGGTAGATATTATCCCCCTGCTAAAATTATATCTTTGAGGAGTAGCATAATGAATTTTAAACAATTAGATACTGAACATGTTGCTCAAGCTTGGGAAAGAATGAAATCTTTGGTTAAAAATTGCCCAACACATGGACTGACTACTTGGATGATCATCCAAACCTTCTATGCAGGACTAAATTTTTCTTCACGGAATTTATTGGATTCAGCTGTTGGAGGTACCTTTATGTCCATCACCCTTGGTGAAGCGACAAAGCTTCTTGATAATATGATGATCAATTACTCTGAATGGCACACGGAAAGAGCTCCACAAGGTAAGAAGGTAAATTCTGTCGAAGAAACCTCTTCCTTGAGTGATAAGATTGATGCTATTATGTCTATGCTTGTGAATGATAGGACTAATGTTGATCCTAATAATGTTCCGTTAGCTTCATTGGTTGCCCAAGAAGAACATGTTGATGTAAACTTCATTAAAAATAATAATTTCAACAACAATGCTTACCGGAACAATTCTAGTAACAACTATAGGCCATATCCTTATAATAATGGCAACGGCTATGGTAATTCTTATGGGAATTCTTACAAAAATAATAGGAATTCACCCCCTGGACTTGAAGCCATGCTTAAAGAATTTATTAGTACACAAACTGCTTTTAACAAATCTGTTGAAGAAAAGCTCGGGAAAATTGATATACTTGCTTCTAAAGTCGATAGTCTTCTTCGATGTTGATCTTTTGAAATCGAAAGTTATGCCTAATGAGAATCATCATAATAAAATTGTTACTACAGCAAATGCCATCCAAGTTAGAATTAATGAGAATATAAGATTAATGGCTGAACTGCGTGCTAGGTGGGATAGAGAAGAAAATGAAAAACTAGCTAAAGAGAAGAATGTAGCTAAAGTTTGGACTATTACCACCACTAGTAATGCTAATGCTACACATGTTGCTGCACCTCCTACTATTAATAATAAAAGAATTGGTGTTAGCAATGTTTCCACTTCTAATGCAAAGCGCGAGAAACTGCCTGAAATTGCTAAAACTGCTGAAACTGCTTGTGATAAAGCTGCTGAAATTTTTTCCAACGTTGGGGATGATGATCCCATTGATTTAGATTATAATGGTTTGAATTTTGATGATTGCCACATCTCTGAAGTGATAAAGTTCTTGCAAAAACTTGCTAAAAGTCCTAATGCTAGTGCTATAAATTTGGCTTTCACACAACATATTACAAATGCTCTCATAAAAGCTAGAGAAGAGAAACTAGAGCGCGAAGCCTCTATTCCTAGAAAGCTAGAGGATGGTTGGGAGCCCATCATTAAGATGAAGGTTAAAGATTTTGATTGTAATGCTTTATGTGATCTTGGTGCAAGTATTTCCGTTATGCCTAAGAAAATTTATAATATGCTTGACTTGCCACCGCTGAAAAATTGTTATTTGGATGTTAATCTTGCTGATCATTCTACAAAGAAACCTTTGGGGAAAGTTGATAATGTTCGCATTACCGTTGACAATAACCTTGTCCCCGTTGATTTTGTTGTCTTGGATATTGAATGCAATGCATCTTGTCCCATTATATTGGGAAGACCTTTTCTTCGAACTGTTGGTGCTATCATTGATATGAAGGAAGGTAATATAAAATATCAATTTCCTCTCAAGAAAGGTATGGAACACTTCCCTAGAAAGAGAATGAAGTTACCTTTTGATTCTATTATTAGAACAAATTATGATGTTGATACTTCGTCTCTTGATAATACTTGATACACACTTTCTGCGCCTAGCTGAAAGGCGTTAAAGAAAAGCGCTTATGGGAGACAACCCATGTTTTTACCTACAGTACTTTGTTTTTATTTTGTGTCTTGGAAGTTGTGTACTACTGTAGCAACCTCTCCTTATCTTATTTTTGTGTTTTATTGTGCCAAGTAAAGTCTTTGATAGAAAAGTTCATACTAGATTTGGATTACTGCGCAGTTTCAGATTTCTTTGCTGTCATGAATTCCGACCTGCCTCCCTGTAGGTAGCTCAGAAAAATATGCCAGTTTACATGCGTGATCCTCAGATATGTACACAACTTTCATTCAATTTGGGCATTTTCATTTGAGCAAGTCTGGTGCCATTTTAAAATTCGTCAATACGAACTGTTCTGTTTTGACAGATTCTGCCTTTTATTTCGCATTGCCTCTTTTGCTATGTTGGATGAATTTCTTTGATCCATTAATGTCCAGTAGCTTTATGCAATGTCCAGAAGTGTTAAGAATGATTATGTCACCTCTGAACATGTTAATGTTTATTGTGCACTAACCCTCTAATGAGTTGTTTCGAGTTTGGTGTGGAGGAAGTTTTCAAGGATCAAGAGAGGAGTATGATGCAACATGATCAAGGAGAATGAAAGCTCTAAGCTTGGGGATGCCCCGGTGGTTCACCCCTGCATATTCTAAGAAGACTCAAGCGTCTAAGCTTGGGGATGCCCAAGGCATCCCCTTCTTCATCGACAACATTATCAGGTTCCTCCCCTGAAACTATATTTTTATTCCATCACATCTTATGTGCTTTGCTTGGAGCGTCGGTTTGTTTTTGTTTTTGTTTTGTTTGAATAAAATGGATCCTAGCATTCACTTTATGGGAGAGAGACACGCTCCGCTGTAGCATATGGACAAGTATGTCCTTAGGCTCTACTCATAGTATTCATGGCGAAGTTTCTTCTTCGTTAAATTGTTATATGGTTGGAATTGGAAAATGATACATGTAGTAATTGCTATAATGTCTTGGGTAATGTGATACTTGGCAATTGTTGTGCTCATGTTTAAGCTCTTGCATCATATGCTTTGCACCCATTAATGAAGAAATACATAGAGCATGCTAAAATTTGGTTTGCATATTTGGTCTCTCTAAGGTCTAGATAATTTCTAGTATTGAGTTTGAACAACAAGGAAGACGGTGTAGAGTCTTATAATGTTTACAATATGTCTTTTATGTGAGTTTTGCTGCACCGGTTCATCCTTGTGTTTGTTTCAAATAAGCCTTGCTAGCCTAAACCTTGTATCGAGAGGGAATACTTCTCATGCATCCAAAATACTTGAGCCAACCACTATGCCATTTGTGTCCACCATACCTACCTACTACATGGTATTTCTCTGCCATTCCAAAGTAAATTGCTTGAGTGCTACCTTTAAAATTCCATCATTCACCTTTGCAATATATAGCTCATGGGACAAATAGCTTAAAAACTATTGTGGTATTTGTAACACCCCAATTTTCAATGAAAAAGAAAGTTAGAAGATTCCAGAAATACAAAATTTCAAACCAACAAAAACTTTTCTTTTGCATATAGTACCATGCATAGGACTTGTGCATTTGAGTGATATGCCATGATGATTGTTATTACTTGTTCTTGGTATGCTCTAAAACCCTAGAGTGATCATGTGAAGATCACCAACCAAATAAATCAAAGAGGAAGAAAATCCATAAAATACAAAACCCTAAAAACCCTCACATATGCCCTATGGCATTTTTATAAATTTTGACCCTAGACCTATTTGGTCTTCACCATTAGTTGAATAATGTTGTTAAACACTTATTACAACTTTTGGAATCAAGGGTTCACAATTCAAATGAATTTCCCACACTTTTCCCACTCACATGTGATGATGACCAAATCTGCCAATTTTAGTCTGATCACCACTTTGAGCCCCTGCAATTCAATTTTCCCAAACCAATCTTTGCTAACTCTTCTCACCATTTCAAAGTCAACATCAAGGTGAACAACTTTGATAAAGACCACCCTGCCAAATTCATCTTTGATCACTAGCTATGCTCATCCAAAGTTGCAACTTTATTTTAAGATCAACAATCTCCACTTAGCCATTTTGGCCAAACTTTGAAATCTATTTTTTTCCACCACCACCTCAATTCATCTCTGGTCAATTACAACTTATCTCAACCTTCACATATCACAAACTTTCACCTTTGGAACTTTTTCCAATTTGGATAATTTTGCATTTTCCAAAATTGGGCACTATTTGCAACTATTGCAAATAGTGATCTACCTCACCTAATTCAAACCAAAGCTATACTACATTGTTCCCTGGTCCCCTTAAACCATCAAGGCCACATAGTTGAGCTAAGGAGAGGAGGAGAGAAGCTAGGACATGGCCATGCCGGCCATGTCGCCGAGCCGACCACCTCCCCCTCTCTCCCTTGCTTGCCACCCCTGGCCACCTCGCCACCGTGTGCCACCGCCTCTCCTACGCCACCCTAGCATAGCCCTGGTCGAGGAGGAGCTCGACAGCAGCCGGAACACGCGCGCCCAAACTCGCCCTGGACGCCGCTCGCGTCGCGCGTGAGCACGCCGCGGACACACACTGGCCACGTGCCGCGCCACCACCACGAGCACGCCCTGGCCTCCCTGACTAGCCGTTGAGCACGCACGCGCCACCAGGACGTCGCCAGACATGGCCAAGACCACGACCCGTGCCCGCCGCCGCCGGAGACGACGACGCGATCCCGCGACCAGCACGGCAGACACGGAAGCAATGCGTCGCCTACAGACGCCGCCCGACCGCGCCGTTGCCACCTGGCAGTATTCGCCTGGACGAGGAGAACACCGTAGCACCCTTGCCTAGCCCAACACCTCGCCGGAACCGCCGCACCTCGGTCGACTTCTTCACGGCCACGCCGCACCCTTGGCCATCTATAAATACGGCGTTCCCTGGACGAAGTTGAGCACACCATCTCGTTCACCATCCTCCACTGCTTCTCCTCCACCCAACCACTCGCTCGATTGTCGCCGGAGCTGCTCCAATTTGAAGATCGGAGCCCGCCAGTACCGCACCTCGCCGCCGTCGATTGGAGCTGATCCAGGAGTTGCCGCCGGTGCCAGGAGCTTCGCCGTCGTCCACATCGACATCACGCACACTGCCAGCCACCGCGGGAGCCCTGGTTAGCTCTCCCACCCCCTAGCGCCGCCGTGCCCGCAACCCTTTCTCGCCGGAGAAGACGATGGCTCTGAGCCGTCGATCTACCCTCTAATCCTACGCTCCATGTCGCCCCGTACCGTTTCGGGTTTAAACGCCCACTGACGGGTGGCCCCCACCCTGTCAGAAGGCCCGCGCGCACTGGATGCGCTGCTGGGCCGTTTTCTTTGTTTTAAACCATCTCGGCCCGTTAGCGTTTCCCGCCGGCCCTTTTATTCAAATTTCGTTTAAATCTTTTCCATCAAAATTCAATACTGCCCAAACTTTGAAATTAAATAGTTTCAAATTGGCTAAACCAAATTTAGTGAATTTGATATTATGGGAAAGCCACTGAAATTCTCTATCCAATGCCACTGGCCTCAGGGTCAAATTCTTTGTAGAATTTATGTGACAAAAATAACAAGACAGGGACTTTTCCCTATTCAAATAATTCTTAAAAATCAACCAAAATATGTATTAAGTTAATTCCAACTCTAATAGCTCACATTTGACTTACACTAATTGTTTATGCAATAAAATGGTGTGGTCACTTTGCATGATCATGCCATGGTTTAATGAATGGATATTTTGACTAGTTTAACTAGTTGACATTATCCAAAACTATGAGAATTAAATTGTGTGAAGTATTACACTTCATTTAAACTTGTCTCACATGAATTCATGGGATGTTTGGACCCCTGGTTCCAAACTCTCTTATATGAATTTCTTGAGATTTAAATCAAATATAGTGTTATTTAAATGGTATGAGGTACTCCACCTCATTTAAATCATTCTACCAATTGATGATGAACATTTGATTTAGGTCAATATGAGTTCATCCATGATGGTTGGAGAAATTAAATCTTAAGAAGATTTCAATGAGAGGAAATTATTTCTCAAAGAACCCTATAGAAACTATCATCTACATATAGAATCCAAATTCTATTTTCAATCCCACCACCCATGCACCCTAGTTTATTTATGTGTGTGCATAGAGTAGTTTGTGTGTTTATTTGTGATGTGTGGAATAGCCATTGAATTAGTGAGTAATTATACTCGTATTCGAATTTAGACGGTAGCACCGGAGAGTACGCCGAAGAAGAAGGTTGCTACCAGGAGGAGGAGGAGGAACAGTTTGAGAACTACCAAGGCAAGCTAAATTACTATGCAAGCTTTTACCCTTGCAAAGTGCAAAGCCCCTTGGGGCATGGCACCATGTTTCCTATCTTTTCTTATGTGAACCCATCCCAAGTTTTTACTTGTTTTCTAAATGATTTACTTTTATAGTTAACTTTGGTCGAAGTACAAGTTGGGTACTAGAGTAGTGAGTTAGTCTCTTCCAAGCAAGGCAAGATAGCACCCCTCATGAATTAGAGCTAGTGCTAATAAACTAATTTTGACTACTCTAGATGGGAGCCTTGTGATTTTGAAAGAATTTTGAAACCTTGGAATGAAGATGCATTCCATTGAATGATTTTTTGAAGGTGAATATGACCAAGAGAAGATGGTGATTTTTGATAAAACATGATGTTGGTTTGAATGCGATACCTTTCCAATTCTCAAGTACCCCCACAATACCTGATTATGGGTAGGGCTTAACTGGAAGTTTATGCGTCTTAGTATGGGTTCCCTCTAAACAAGCGTCATCGGGGTTATGCCGAAAGCTGCCTCTACCACAAAAGAAACGATACGATATGATGCGAAATGAGGTGAACGTCCGGCCCAAGCCCTGTGCAGTTCCCAGGTTGACAGTTGGTCTTCACTGGGAGGCCAAGCTCATGGGGAGAGGTGCTCATACTAGGGTTCGTAAGTGAAAGGTTATGGTTGATGATCCGCGTACTGTGTTACGATTATTCGGGGAAATCCCGACGGATGAAATCAAATGTTGTGGCACAAGTGTGCAACCTCTGCAGAGTGTAAACCTATTCGAATAGCCGCGTCCACGGTTACGGACGGTTGGAAAGGCCATACAGTTTCCGATGTCATATCTTTGAAAATGATGTTGAAAGGTGATGGTGAAATGACTTGTGGTGGATTGAATTGAAATCACCAATTGAATGGTGGGAATGACACTAATGTTCCCACTTGAGTTAGTTAGCACTTGAGTAAGCTTTTCTCAAAACTTTGTGAACTAAAACTAGCTTTATGCAAATAAACTAGAGCTTAG
The DNA here is from genome assembly GCF_019359855.2 of Lolium perenne. Taxonomy (NCBI): domain Eukaryota; kingdom Viridiplantae; phylum Streptophyta; class Magnoliopsida; order Poales; family Poaceae; genus Lolium; species Lolium perenne. The sequence continues at coordinate 41,556,494 of NC_067248.2, read as the reverse complement.
CAAACCATACTAGAATGTCTAGCACTTTCTTTTGTATTAGTTTGCGAGTACTCAACGTACTCACGGCTTTGTCCCTGGCTATTCAAATGGCCAGAGTATGAAGATGACCAAGGAGATGACCAGCAGGACGCCTACGACAACTAAGCGCCTTCCGACGTCAAGCGTTGGCCTGTGGACTAGAGAGTCCTTGTATCTTACGCTTCCGCTATGTTGAACTATGAACTTGTGTTTGTTTGTTGATCAATAGATCAACTATTCGTGTAATATGGATCATGTGATTCCAAATTTGTAAGACTTATGGTTTGTAATGAATGATGACTGTGATACTTAACTATTATGCCTCGCAACAACAATATTCTTGGGATTGCGATGTATGACATAATAGGCATTCGGACTTAAAAATCCGGGTGTTGACAAGTTGGTATCAGAGCCATTGTTTGACCTTAGAAGACCTTAGTTAGAATGGGCGTTCTGAAAAATTTAACTTTGAAATCAAATGAAAGAAATTATTTGTGAAAATTTACTACACTCTTGTCTTTGAGACTTTGCCAAAATTTGATGAATCAGGTTCTATCTTATTTTGAATCAACTTAAAACCTTGCCACACTTTGCACTCTCTAACTTACTCCTCCAATTCTCTTTCAGATGGAGCCGAATGAACCCCTCAACACCAAGTTTTATCAGCTTGGAAACGGAGGAAGCTTGATCTTCGAGCATGACCTCGACTCCCTGTCGGATCACCTTGGCCGCCCACACCCCGAGTTTCACGGGATTCAGGTGGACGACCAGCCGGGAGGGGAACTGCAGTGGATTATCACTGCCGACTTAAGGGGCAAGCTGGAGCCTCCCACCTCGGAGAGGATCCTTTTCTCTTTCAGGGAAAGCAACTGGCTCGACGGGCTTGCACGTGCTCTTCAGGAAGCACTTGCTCGTCTGTGCGGACAGAATACCGAAGCCCTTCGTGAGGAACGCTTTGCGCATCTCGCACGGCGTAACTCTGACGGAAGACCCATGGATGTGCCACTCCACCCCCAGTTGAGGCACCATGTGGATCACTTGGACTTCATGCTCTACCAGACTCAGAGGGACCTCGATGCCTCTCGCGCTTACGCGAACCAGACCCATGCTCACATCATCGAGCAGGGTGAGGCGATCAAGCTACTCAACAACGACCGCAGGAACCTTCGCCAGCAGCGTGCCAAGAAGGACGCTACGATTCGCTGCCTTCGCGACCGGATCGCGTCACTTGAGGCCACTGTCAAGGCCCAGGAGGATCAGATTCTTCAGATGGAGGATGACGATGAAGGCATCGACATTCAGGGAGGAGACGCCTTTCTGAGCGATGACGATGACTTTGAGGAGGACGAGAACACCGAGGAGGAGGACTACGAGTTCCTGGAGGCCGGACAGGATGACTACGTCCCGATTGATATCGATGATGAGGAGTAGTTGCACTAGTTTCACTTATAGTAGGTGTGAGTTGTATCCCGTCCTTTGTATCGTAGCATGAGAATGGTTCTTAAAACCATTGGAGTATGTGTAGTTTGTACTATGTATTGCATGAATGAATGAATGTTATGTTTGTCATGAAAAGTTTACAAGTTGTCAAATGTTTTTCACACTTAACCCAAAATGAACCATAGAATGTTCCCTCTTATCTCATGATCGTCTATATCTTCAGATGGCCCCTCCGAATCGCACGAACGACGCGATGATGCAACTTCTGCAAACCCTGCTTGCAGACCGGGAAACCGAGAGAGCCGAGCGACAAGCCAACATCGTCGCCTTGCAGAACATCGCTAACCAAGGCCATGGAAATCATGACCACCCCGGATCCAAGCTCAAGAACTTCCAGAACACCAACCCTCCGGTGTTTAGCAAGACCGAGGAGCCCCTCGACGCCGACGATTGGCTCCAGACTATGGAGAACAATCTGGAAGTAGCTGGAGTGGAAGCCAACGAGAAGGTGTTGTTCGCCACTCACTATCTCGCTGGACCAGCTCGCGCTTGGTGGACAAGTACCCGTGCCATGAACGGAGGTCAATTCATGACTTGGGAGGATTTCAAACTCAAGTTCAGCAAGTACCATGTACCCCCGGGTCTTATCAAGAAGATGAGGGATGAGTTCCGTGAACTGAAACAAGGTCGCATGACGGTGGTTGAGTACCGCGACAAGTTTCTCACCTTGTCAAGGTATGCCCCTGATGAGACTGACACCGTTGAGAAGAGGAAGGAGAGATTCCTGAACGGGCTGCATGATGAGATGCAGACTGTCCTCGTCAACATCCCCTTCGCCGACCTCGAAGCCCTTGTTGACTCCGCCATCCAGATGGAGGGCAAGTTAAACCAAGCCAATGAGAACCGCAAGCGCCGCATGGCAAGTCAGAGTGGATCAAGCCACCCCCAAAAGTTTCGCCCTAGCTCAAGCGGAGGTTTCAATCCGAGACACAACAAACCCCCGATGCAGAACTCTCGCCCCGGTTACCAGAACCGGAGTGGAGGAAACTCCAAGCCAGGAGGCTACAACAACAACTACAACCGCGCTCCACCCCGAGCCCCGAACCCCAACAACACCAACACCAACACCAACACCAACACCAACACCAACCCCAGAACCGGGAGCAATGCCATTCCCGTTGCGAACAAGCAGGACAAGAGCACTATCACTTGTTATGAGTGTGGTGTAGTGGGGCACTACTCCAACGAGTGTCCCAAGCGTCTTGCCAAGCTCACCGGCAACACCGCTGCTCCTGCTCAGCAGCAACGCCGTGTCTCCACCGGCAAGAAGTTCGTCCCCAACAACCCCAACAATCGCAACGGCCGCCTCTACCACATGAACGCCGAAGAAGCCCAGGAAGCACCAGATGTTGTGCTGGGTATGTTTTCTGTCAACCACACCCCTGCTAGAGTGTTGTTTGATTCCGGAGCATCGCATTCCTTTGTCACCGAAGATTTTGCATCAACAAGTAAAATTCAACCCCTCAGTTTGAAGCATGTTATGATAGTTCAAATCCCCGGATCAACCACCAAAGCCAGAAAATTTTGCAAAAATGTGCCAATCAAAATCCATGATGTAGATTTCTTTGCAAATCTAATCATACTTGGAACAAAAGGTTTGGAAGTTGTCCTAGGAATGGACTGGATGTCCAAGCACAATGGGTTGATAGACTGCGCCAAGAAAGCCATAACCATGACTAGCAGCACCGGTATCGTAGTTGAGCACGTCTCTGAAAAACTACCCAGAAAATTTACCTGCAACCAAGGTGTATCCAAGCCAACTCTGGATCAAATTAGGGTCGTTTGTCGCTACCCTGATGTGTTTCCAGATGATCTACCCGGTATGCCCCCGGACCGGGATATCGAGTTTATCATCGAGTTAATCCCCGGAACTGGACCCATCGCCCAGAGAGCCTACAGCATGAACGCAGCCGAACTTGTGGAGCTGAAGAAGCAAATAGATGACATGTTAGCCAAAGGTTTGATTAGACCAAGTGCATCCCCCTGGAGATCCCCCGTCTTGTTTGTCGACAAGAAGGATGGTGCAAATCGTTTATGCACAGACTATCGTAAGCTTAACGATGTCACCATCAAAAACAAATACCCCTTACCCAAGATCGAAGATTTATTTGACCAACTCACCGGATCCCGAGTTTTCTCGAAGATTGATCTTAGAACTGGATACCACCAACTGAAGATCCGAGCCACCGACATTCCAAAAACTGCCTTTACCACCAGATATGGGTTGTATGAGTACAACGTCATGTCGTTTGGATTGACCAATGCCCCCGCTTATTTCATGAATCTCATGAATAAGATCTTCATGAACTTCTTGGACAAATTTGTCGTTGTTTTCATCGATGACATTCTGGTCTACTCCAAGTCCGAAGAGGAACATGAACAGCATTTGGAGATTGTCCTAGAAACCCTTAGACAGCACCAATTGTATGCCAAGTTTAGCAAGTGTGAGTTCTGGCTGGAAGAAGTTGGATTCCTCGGACACATCTTGTCTGCAGGAGGAATTGCCGTAGATCCCGCCAAGATCAAAACTGTTATGGAATGGAAAACCCCAACCACACAAACTGAGGTCCGCGCTTTTCTTGGATTAGCCGGATATTACCGCAGATTTGTAGAAGGTTTCTCGAGCATCGCTCGACCAATGACCCAACTGCTGAAAAAGGACAGAAAGTTTGAATGGACCGACAAGTGCGAAGAGAGCTTTCAACAGCTCAAGAGTAGACTGACAACAGCCCCAATCCTGATCATGCCTGATATCGTGAAGCCCTTTGACGTATATTGCGACGCCTCCAAGACTGGACTTGGATGCGTGCTTATGCAAGAAGGAAAGGTTGTATCCTACCTTTCTAGACAACTCAAGCAACATGAGCAGAACTACCCAACCCATGACCTCGAGCTTGCAGCCGTGGTCTTAGCCCTGAAAGTTTGGCGTCATTACCTCATGGGTAATCGATGCGAGATCTACTCCGACCACAAAAGCCTCAAATATATATTCACCCAGAAGGAGTTGAACATGAGACAACGCCGATGGATCGAATTGATCAAGGATTACAACATGGAGATTCACTACCACCCCGGCAAGGCCAATGTGGTAGCGGATGCTTTGAGTCGACTGCCGTGCCAGTTGAACTCCATGCTCGCAACCGAACAGCCCAGTTTGCACCAAGAGTTTGAACAGTTCAGGCTTGAACTCGTTAGTGAAGGATTCCTAGCCAGCATAGAACTGCAACCCACCTTGGTTGGTCAGATCAAGGAAGCCCAGAAGGACAATGCTAGCATTGACGGAATCAGGAAACAGATAGCCGCAGGAAAAGCCCCGGGATTCACCGTAGATGAAGCCGGAGTGCTTTGGTACAAAGAACGTCTCTGCGTACCATCGGACTCTGACTTGAAACAAGTCATCCTGCAAGAAGCCCATGACACCCTTTACTCAATCCACCCCGGAGGTACCAAGATGTACCAGGACCTAAAGGAACAATTTTGGTGGCACGGAATGAAGAGAGAGATTGGTAGCTATATCGCTAAGTGTGACATCTGCCAGAGAGTCAAGGCAGAACACCAAAGACCCGCCGGACTGTTGCAACCCCTTCAGATTCCGGAATGGAAATGGGACTCCGTAGGAATGGACTTTATCACCGGACTGCCCAAATCCAGCAAAGGCAATGATTCCATATGGGTAGTGGTCGATAGATTGACCAAAGTCGCCCATTTCATCGCCGTCAAAACCACCTATCAAGGCCCCAAGTTAGCTGAACTTTACATCTCCAGAATAGTCGCCTTGCACGGAACCCCCAAATCGATAGTGTCAGATAGAGGATCACAGTTTACCTCAAGGTTCTGGCAGAAGGTGCATGAAGGACTAGGCACTCGCCTAAATTTCAGCACCGCCTATCACCCTCAGACCGACGGACAGACTGAGAGAGTAAACCAGATACTGGAAGACATGCTTAGAGCATGCGTACTGGAATACGGATCCAAGTGGGAAGACTGCCTGCCTTACGTAGAATTCTCATACAACAATAGTTATCAAGCCAGCCTACAGATGGCCCCCTTTGAAGCCTTGTACGGAAGGAAGTGCCGTACCCCCCTGAACTGGTCAGAAGTCGGAGAGAGTCAAGTTTTCGGCCCCGATGTTCTTCGTGAAGCCGAAGAGAAGGTTCACAAGATCCGCGAGTATCTCAAGACTGCGCAATCCAGACAGAAGAGCTACGCTGACAAAAGACGTCGGGAGATGACCTTTGAGATCGGAGATTTCGTCTATCTCAAAGTATCCCCCTTGAAAGGGATGCAAAGGTTTCAGCTGAAAGGAAAGCTTGCACCTCGCTATGTGGGACCTTTCCAAGTCCTCAGCCGCCGAGGTGAAGTATCTTATCAACTGGAGTTGCCTGAAGAAATGTCGGCTGTGCACGACGTTTTTCACATCTCACTTCTCCGGAAATGTCTTGAAGTCCCTGAGAAGACCGAAGTGTTCAAGAACATCGATCACCGATCGGTGGATATCAACAAAGATCTGACTTACCGCGAAGTGCCGATTCGCATCCTAGAAGAAGCTTACAGAACCACAAGCACCCGAAGCATCAAGTTTCTGAAGATCCAATGGAGCAATCATACCGAGGATGAAGCCACCTGGGAACGCGAAGACTTCATGAAGAAGGAGTACCCAGATCTCTTTAGTACCTTACTTTCTTTTTGATCTCGGGACGAGATCTTTTGTAAGGGGGAAGGGTTTGTAACACCCCAATTTTCAATGAAAAAGAAAGTTAGAAGATTCCAGAAATACAAAATTTCAAACCAACAAAAACTTTTCTTTTGCATATAGTACCATGCATAGGACTTGTGCATTTGAGTGATATGCCATGATGATTGTTATTACTTGTTCTTGGTATGCTCTAAAACCCTAGAGTGATCATGTGAAGATCACCAACCAAATAAATCAAAGAGGAAGAAAATCCATAAAATACAAAACCCTAAAAACCCTCACATATGCCCTATGGCATTTTTATAAATTTTGACCCTAGACCTATTTGGTCTTCACCATTAGTTGAATAATGTTGTTAAACACTTATTACAACTTTTGGAATCAAGGGTTCACAATTCAAATGAATTTCCCACACTTTTCCCACTCACATGTGATGATGACCAAATCTGCCAATTTTAGTCTGATCACCACTTTGAGCCCCTGCAATTCAATTTTCCCAAACCAATCTTTGCTAACTCTTTGCACCATTTCAAAGTCAACATCAAGGTGAACAACTTTGATAAAGACCACCCTGCCAAATTCATCTTTGATCACTAGCTATGCTCATCCAAAGTTGCAACTTTATTTTAAGATCAACAATCTCCACTTAGCCATTTTGGCCAAACTTTGAAATCTATTTTTTTCCACCACCACCTCAATTCATCTCTGGTCAATTACAACTTATCTCAACCTTCACATATCACAAACTTTCACCTTTGGAACTTTTTCCAATTTGGATAATTTTGCATTTTCCAAAATTGGGCACTATTTGCAACTATTGCAAATAGTGATCTACCTCACCTAATTCAAACCAAAGCTATACTACATTGTTCCCTGGTCCCCTTAAACCATCAAGGCCACATAGTTGAGCTAAGGAGAGGAGGAGAGAAGCTAGGACATGGCCATGCCGGCCATGTCGCCGAGCCGACCACCTCCCCCTCTCTCCCTTGCTTGCCACCCCTGGCCACCTCGCCACCGTGTGCCACCGCCTCTCCTACGCCACCCTAGCACAGCCCTGGTCGAGGAGGAGCTCGACAGCAGCCGGAACACGCGCGCCCAAACTCGCCCTGGACGCCGCTCGCGTCGCGCGTGAGCACGCCGCGGACACACACTGGCCACGTGCCGCGCCACCACCACGAGCACGCCCTGGCCTCCCTGACTAGCCGTTGAGCACGCACGCGCCACCAGGACGTCGCCAGACATGGCCAAGACCACGACCCGTGCCCGCCGCCGCCGGAGACGACGACGCGATCCCGCGACCAGCACGGCAGACACGGAAGCAATGCGTCGCCTACAGACGCCGCCCGACCGCGCCGTTGCCACCTACAGATTCGCCTGGACGAGGAGAACACCGTAGCACCCTTGCCTAGCCCAACACCTCGCCGGAACCGCCGCACCTCGGTCGACTTCTTCACGGCCACGCCGCACCCTTGGCCATCTATAAATACGGCGTTCCCTGGACGAAGTTGAGCACACCATCTCGTTCACCATCCTCCACTGCTTCTCCTCCACCCAACCACTCGCTCGATTGTCGCCGGAGCTGCTCCAATTTGAAGATCGGAGCCCGCCAGTACCGCACCTCGCCGCCGTCGATTGGAGCCGATCCAGGAGTTGCCGCCGGTGCCAGGAGCTTCGCCGTCGTCCACATCGACATCACGCACATTGCCAGCCACCGCGGGAGCCCTGGTTAGCTCTCCCACCCCCTAGCACCGCCGTGCCCGCAACCCTTTCTCGCCGGAGAAGACGATGGCTCTGAGCCGTCGATCTACCCTCTAATCCTACGCTCCACGTCGCCCCGTACCGTTTCGGGTTTAAACGCCCACTGACGGGTGGCCCCCACCCTGTCAGAAGGCCCGCGCGCACTGGATGTGCTGCTGGGCCGTTTTCTTTGTTTTAAACCATCTCGGCCCGTTAGCGTTTCCCGCCGGCCCTTTTATTCAAATTTCGTTTAAATCTTTTCCATCAAAATTCAATACTGCCCAAACTTTGAAATTAAATAGTTTCAAATTGGCTAAACCAAATTTAGTGAATTTGATATTATGGGAAAGCCACTGAAATTCTCTATCCAATGCCACTGGCCTCAGGGTCAAATTCTTTGTAGAATTTATGTGACAAAAATAACAAGACAGGGACTTTTCCCTATTCAAATAATTCTTAAAAATCAACCAAAATAGGTATTAAGTTAATTCCAACTCTAATAGCTCACATTTGACTTACACTAATTGTTTATGCAATAAAATGGTGTGGTCACTTTGCATGATCATGCCATGGTTTAATGAATGGATATTTTGACTAGTTTAACTAGTTGATATTATCCAAAACTATGAGAATTAAATTGTGTGAAGTATTACACTTCATTTAAACTTGTCTCACATGAATTCATGGGATGTTTGGACCCCTGGTTCCAAACTCTCTTATATGAATTTCTTGAGATTTAAATCAAATATAGTGTTATTTAAATGGTATGAGGTACTCCACCTCATTTAAATCATTCTACCAATTGATGATGAACATTTGATTTAGGTCAATATGAGTTCATCCATGATGGTTGGAGAAATTAAATCTTAAGAAGATTTCAATGAGAGGAAATTATTTCTCAAAGAACCCTATAGAAACTATCATCTACATATAGAATCCAAATTCTATTTTCAATCCCACCACCCATGCACCCTAGTTTATTTATGTGTGTGCATAGAGTAGTTTGTGTGTTTATTTGTGATGTGTGGAATAGCCATTGAATTAGTGAGTAATTATACTCGTATTCGAATTTAGACGGTAGCACCGGAGAGTACGCCGAAGAAGAAGGTTGCTACCAGGAGGAGGAGGAGGAACAGTTTGAGAACTACCAAGGCAAGCTAAATTACTATGCAAGCTTTTACCCTTGCAAAGTGCAAAGCCCCTTGGGGCATGGCACCATGTTTCCTATCTTTTCTTATGTGAACCCATCCCAAGTTTTTACTTGTTTTCTAAATGATTTACTTTTATAGTTAACTTTGGTCGAAGTACAAGTTGGGTACTAGAGTAGTGAGTTAGTCTCTTCCAAGCAAGGCAAGATAGCACCCCTCATGAATTAGAGCTAGTGCTAATAAACTAATTTTGACTACTCTAGATGGGAGCCTTGTGATTTTGAAAGAATTTTGAAACCTTGGAATGAAGATGCATTCCATTGAATGATTTTTTGAAGGTGAATATGACCAAGAGAAGATGGTGATTTTTGATAAAACATGATGTTGGTTTGAATGCGATACCTTTCCAATTCTCAAGTACCCCCACAATACCTGATTATGGGTAGGGCTTAACTGGAAGTTTATGCGTCTTAGTATGGGTTCCCTCTAAACAAGCGTCATCGGGGTTATGTCGAAAGCTGCCTCTACCACAAAAGAAGCGATACGATATGATGCGAAATGAGGTGAACGTCCGGCCCAAGCCCTGTGCAGTTCCCAGGTTGACAGTTGGTCTTCACTGGGAGGCCAAGCTCATGGGGAGAGGTGCTCATACTAGGGTTCGTAAGTGAAAGGTTATGGTTGATGATCCGCGTACTGTGTTACGATTATTCGGGGAAATCCCGACGGATGAAATCAAATGTTGTGGCACAAGTGTGCAACCTCTGCAGAGTGTAAACCTATTCGAATAGCCGCGTCCACGGTTACGGACGGTTGGAAAGGCCATACAGTTTCCGATGTCATATCTTTGAAAATGATGTTGAAAGGTGATGGTGAAATGACTTGTGGTGGATTGAATTGAAATCACCACTTGAATGGTGGGAATGACACTAATGTTCCCACTTGAGTTAGTTAGCACTTGAGTAAGCTTTTCTCAAAACTTTGTGAACTAAAACTAGCTTTATGCAAATAAACTAGAGCTTAGCAAACCATACTAGAATGTCTAGCACTTTCTTTTGTATTAGTTTGCGAGTACTCAACGTACTCACGGCTTTGTCCCTGGCTATTCAAATGGCCAGAGTATGAAGATGACCAAGGAGATGACCTGCAGGACGCCTACGACAACTAAGCGCCTTCCGACGTCAAGCGTTGGCCTGTGGACTAGAGAGTCCTTGTATCTTACGCTTTCGCTATGTTGAACTATGAACTTGTGTTTGTTTGTTGATCAATAGATCAACTATTCGTGTAATATGGATCATGTGATTCCAAATTTGTAAGACTTATGGTTTGTAATGAATGATGACTGTGATACTTAACTATTATGCCTCGCAACAACAATATTCCTGGGATTGAGATGTATGACATAATAGGCATTCGGACTTAAAAATCCGGGTGTTGACAGTATTGAATATGTACTTATGCATTTTATCTCTTATTAAGTTGCTTGTTGTGCGATAACCATGTTTCTGGGGACGCCATCAACTATTCTTTGTTGAATATCATGTGAGTTGCTATGCATGTTCGTCTTGTCTGAAGCAAGAGCGATCTACCACCTTATGGTTAAGCATGCATATTGTTAGAGAAGAACATTGGGCCGCTAACTAAAGCCATGATCCATGGTGGAAGTTTCAGTTTTGGACAAAATCCTCAATCTCATATGAGAAAATTATTAATTGTTGTTACATGCTTATGCATAAAAGAGGAGTCCATTATCTGTTGTCTATGTTGTCCCGGTATGGATGTCTAAGTTGAGAATAATCAATAGCGAGAAATCCAATGCGAGCTTTCTCCTTAGACCTTTGTACAGGCGGCATAGAGGTACCCCTTTGTGACACTTGGTTAAAACATGTGCATTGTGATGATCCGGTAGTCCAAGCTAATTAGGACAAGGTGCGGGCACTATTAGTATACTATGCATGAGGCTTGCAACTTGTAAGATATAATTTACATGATACATATGCTTTATTACTACCGTTGACAAAATTGTTTCATGTTTTCAAAATCAAAGCTCTAGCACAAATATAGCAATCGATGCTTTTCCTCTATGGAGGACCATTCTTTTACTTTCATTGTTGAGTCAGTTCACCTATTTCTCTCCACCTCAAGAAGCAAACACTTGTGTGAACTGTGCATTGATTCCTACATACTTGCATATTGCACTTATTATATTACTCTATGTTGACAATATCCATGAGATATACATGTTACAAGTTGAAAGCAACCGCTGAAACTTAATCTTCCTTTGTGTTGCTTCAATGCCTTTACTTTGAATTATTGCTTTATGAGTCAACTCTTATGCAAGACTTATTGATGCTTGTCTTGAAGTGCTATTCATGAAAAGTCTTTGCTATATGATTCACTTGTTTACTCATGTCATATACATTGTTTTGATCGCTGCATTCACTACATATGCTTTACAAATTGTATGATCAAGGTTATGATGGCATGTCACTCCAGAAATTATCTTTGTTATCGTTTTACCTGCTCGGGACGAGCAGAACTAAGCTTGGGGATGCTGATACGTCTCCGATGTATCGATAATTTCTTATGTTCCATGCCACATTATTGATGTTATCTACATGTTTTATGCACAATTTATGTCATATTCGTGCATTTTCTGGAACTAACCTATTAACAAGATGCCGAAGTGCCAGTTGCTGTTTTCTGCTGTTTTTGGTTTCAGAAATCCTAGTAACGAAATATTCTCGGAATTGGACGAAATCAACGCCCAGGGTCCTATTTTGCCACGAAGCTTCCAGAAGACCGAAGAGGAGACGAAGTGGGGCCACGAGGCGCCCAAACCCTAGGGCGGCGCGGCCCAGGCCTTGGCCGTGCCGACCTGTGGTGTGGGGCCCTCGTGCCCCCTCCTGACTTGCCCTTCCGCCTACTTAAAGCCTCCGTCGCGAAACCCCGGTGCATCGAGAGCCACGATACGGAAAACCTTACTGAGACACCGCCGCCGCCAATCCCATCTCGGGGGATTCAGGAGATCGCCTCCGGCACCCTGCCGGAGAGGGGATTCATCTCCCGGAGGACTCTACGCCGCCATGGTCGCCTCCGGAGTGATGTGTGAGTAGTCTACCCCTGGACTATGGGTCCATAGCAGTAGCTAGATGGTTGTCTTCTCCCCATTGTGCTTCATTGTCGGATCTTGTGAGCTGCCTAACATGATCAAGATCATCTATCTGTAATTCTATATGTTGCGTTTGTTGGGATCCGATGAATAGAGAATACTTGTTATGTTGATTATCAAAGTTATGTCTATGTGTTGTTTATGATCTTGTATGCTCTCCGTTATTAGTAGATGATCTGGCCAAGTTGATGCTAGTAACCCCAAGAGGGAGTATTTATGCTCGATAGTGGGTTCATGTCTCCGTGAATCTGGGGAAGTGACAGAAATCTCTAAGATTATGGATGTGCTGTTGCCACTAGGGATAAAACATTGGTGCTATGTTCAAGGATATAGTCACTGATTACATTACGCACAATACTTAATGCAATTGTCTGTTGTTAGCAACTTAATACTGGAGGGGGTTCGGATGATAACCTGAAGGTGGACTTTTTAGGCATAGATGCATGCTGGATAGCGGTCTATGTTCTTTGTCGTAATGCCCAATTAAATCTCACAATACTCATCACAATATGTATGTGCATGGTCATGCCCTCTTTATTTGTCAATTGCCCAACTGTAATTTGTTCACCCAACATGCTGTTTATCTTATGGGAGAGACACCTCTAGTGAACTGTGGACCCCGGTCCAATTCTCTATACTGAAATACAATCTACTGCAATACTGTTCTACTGTTTTCTGCAAACAATCATCATCCACACTATACATCTAATCCTTTGTTACAGCAAGCCGGTGAGATTGACAACCTCACTGTTTCGTTGGGGCAAAGTACTTTGGTTGTGTTGTGCAGGTTCCACGTTGGCGCCGGAATCTCTGGTGTTGCGCCGCACTACATCCCGCCGCCATCAACCTTCAACGTGCTTCTTGGCTCCTACTGGTTCGATAAACCTTGGTTTCATACTGAGGGAAAACTTGCCGCTGCACTCATCACACCTTCCTCTTGGGGTTCCCAACGGACGCGTGCTGTACGCGTATCAGGATGTGGTTGACAGAAAACATACCCAGTACAACATCTGGTGCTTCCTGGGCTTCTTCGGCGTTCATGTGGTAGAGACGGCCGTTGCGGTTATTGGGGTTGTTGGGGGTGAACTTCTTGCCGGTGGAGACACGGCGTTGCTGCTGAGCAGGTGCAACGGTGTTGCCGGCGAGCTTGGCGAGCCTCTTGGGACACTCGTTGGAGTAGTGCCCCACTACACCACACTCATAGCAAGTGATGGTGGCCTTGTCCTTGGTCGCAACGGGGATGGCATTGCTTCCGGTTCTGGGAGCGGTGTTGGTGTTGCTGTTGTTGTTGTTGGGGGCTCTGGGCGGAGCGCAGTTGTAGTAGTTGTTGTTGTTGTAGTTGTTGTTGTTGTAGCCTCCTGGCTTGGAGTTTCCTCCACTCCGGTTCTGATAACCGGGGCGCGAGTTCTGCATCGGGGGCTTGTTGTTGTTTCTCGGAGTGAAACCTCCGCTTGAGCTGGGGTGATACTTCTGGGCATTGCTAGACCCACTTTGGTGCATCATGCGGCGCTTGCGGTTCTCATTGGCTTGGTTCAGCTTGCCCTCCATCTGGATGGCGGAGTCCACGAGGGCTTCAAGGTCGGCGAAGGGGATGTTGACGAGGACAGTCTGCATCTCATCATGCAGTCCGTTCAGGAATCTCTCTTGCCTCTTCTCGGTGGTGTCGGTCTCGTCGGGGGCGTACCTTGACAGGGTAAGGAACCTGTCGCGGTATTCTACCACCGTCAAGCGACCTTGCTTCAGTTCACGGAACTCATCCCTCATCTTTTTGATAAGACCCGGGGGTACATGGTACTTGCTGAACTTGAGCTTGAACTCCTCCCAAGTCATGAACTGACCTCCGTTCATGGCACGGGTGCTTGTCCACCAAGCGCGGGCTGGTCCAGCGAGATAATGGGTCGCGAACAAAACCTTCTCATTGGCTTCCACTCCAGCTACTTCCAAGTTGTTCTCCATAGTCTGGAGCCAGTCGTCGGCGTCGAGTGGTTCTTCTATCTTGCTAAACACCGGAGGGTTGGTGTTCTGAAAGTTCTTGAGCTTGGATCCGGGGTGGTCATGATTTCCAGGGCCTTGATTGGCAATGTTCTGCAAGGTTGCGATGTTGACTTGGCGTTCAGCTCTTTCTGTCTCCCTGTCGGCAAACAGGGTTTGCAGCAGTTGCATCATCGCATCGTTGGTGCGATTGGGAGGGGCCATCTGAAGATAGAGAAGATCATGAGATAAGAGGGAAATTTCTATGGTTTATTTTGAGTAAGTTTGAAAACACTTGAAACTTGTAAACTTTTCATGACAAACATAACATTCATTCATTCATTCATCACATAGTACAAACTAACACACACATACTACCATGGTTTTAAGAACCATTCTCATGCTACGATACAAAGGACGGGATACAACTCACACCTACATAAGTGAGACTAGTGCAACTACTCCTCATCCTCGACGTCGATCGGGACGTAGTCGTCAGGTCCTGCCTCCAGGAACTCGTAGTCCTCCTCCTCGGTGAACTCGCCCTCCTCAAAGTCGTCGTCGTCGCTCAGGAAGGCTCCTCCTCCCTGAAGGTTGATACCTCCGTCGTCGTCCTCCATCTCTCTAAGCTGATCCTCCTGGGCCTTGACAGTGGCCTCAAGTGCTGCGATCTTGGCGCGAAGGCGCACAATCGTAGCGTCCTTCTTGGCACGCTGCTGGCGAAGGGCCTTGCGATCGTTGTTGAGTAGCTTGATCGCCTCACCCTGCTCGATGATGTGAGCATGGGTCTGGTTTGCGTAAACGCGAGTGGCGTCGAGGTCCTTCTGAGTCTGGTAGAGCATGAAGTCCAGGTGCTCAACATGGTGCCTCAACTGCTGGTGCGGCTGCAGCTCCATGGGCACTCCCATGGCATCACGCCTGATACGTCTCCGACGTATCGATAATTTCTTATGTTCCATGCCACATTATTGATGATATCTACATGTTTTATGCATACTTTATGTCATATTTATGCATTTTCCGGCACTAACCTATTAACGAGATGCCGAAGAGTCGATTCTTTGTCAAGCTGTTTTTGGTTTCAGAAATCCTAGTAAGGAAATATTCTCGGAATTGGATAAAATCAACGCCCATGGGCCTATTTTCACACGAAGCTTCCAGAAGACCGAAGATGATACGAAGTGGGGCCACGAGCTGGCGACACACTAGGGTGGTGCGACCCAAGCCCTGGCCGCGCCGGCCTAGCGTGTGGGGCCCTCGTGTGGCCCCTTGACCTATCTCCTCCGCCTACTTATAGCCTTCGTCGCGAAACCCCCAGTACCGAGAGCCACGATACGGAAAACCTTCCAGAGACGCCGCCGCCACCAATCCCATCTCGGGGGATTCAGGAGATCGCCTCCGGCACCCTGCCGGAGAGGGGAATCATCTCCCGGAGGACTCTTCACTGCCATGGTCGCCTCCGGAGTGATGAGTGAGTAGTTCACCCCTGGACTATGGGTCCATAACAGTAGCTAGATGGTCGTCTTCTCCTAATTATGCTTCATTGTCGGATCTTGTGAGCTGCCTAACATGATCAAGATCATCTATCTGTAATGCTATATGTTGTGTTTGTTGGGATCCGATGGATAGAGAATACTATGCTATGTTGATTATCAATCTATTATCTATGTGTTGTTTATGATCTTGCATGCTCTCCGTTACTAGTAGAGGCTCTAGCCAAGTTGATACTTGTAACTCCAAGAGGGAGTATTTATGCTCGATAGTGGGTTCATGTCTCCATTAAATCTGGGGGAGTGACAGAAACCTCTAAGGTTGTGGATGTGCTGTTGCCACTAGGGATAAAACATTGATGCTATGTCCGAGGATGTAGTTATTGATTACATTACGCACCATACTTAATGCAATTGTCTGTTGTTTTCAACTTAATACTGGAAGGGGTTCGGATGATAACCTGAAGGTGGACTTTTTAGGCATAGATGCATGCTGGATAGCGGTCTATGTACTTTGTCGTAATGCCCAATTAAATCTCACAATATTCATCATATCATGTATGTGCATTGTCATGCCCTCTCTATTTGTCAATTTCCCAACTGTAATTTGTTCACCCAACATGCTATTTATCTTATGGGAGAGACACCTCTAGTGAACTGTGGACCCCGGTCCATTCTTTTAATCGAATACAATCTACTGCGATACTTGTTCTACTGTTTTCTGCAAACAATCATCATCCACACTATACATCTAATCCTTTGTTACAGCAAGCCGGTGAGATTGACAACCTCACTGTTTAGTTGGGGCAAAGTACTTTGGTTGTGTTGTGCAGGTTCCACATTGGCGCCGGAATCCCTCGTGTTGCGCCGCACTACATCTAGCCGCCATCAACCTTCAACGTGCTTCTTGGCTCCTACTGGTTCGATAAACCTTGGTTTCTTACTGAGGGAAAACTTGCCGCTGTACGCATCACACCTTCCTCTTGGGGTTCCCAACGGACGCGTGTTGTACGCGTATCAAGCAGATTTTCTGGCGCCGTTGCCGGGGAGATCAAGACACGCTGCAAGGGGAGTCTCCACCTCCAATCTCTTTACTTTGTTTTTGTCTTGCTTTATTTTATTTACTACTTTGTTTGCATTCTCCATATTAAAAACACAAAAAAATTAGTTACTTGCATTTACTTTATCTAGTTTGCTTTATTTACTGTTGCTAAAATGGGTACTCCTGAAAATACTAAGTTGTGTGACTTCACAACCACAAATAATAATGATTTCTTATGCATACCTATTGCTCCACCTGCTACCACAGCAGAATTCTTTGAAATTAAACCTGCTTTACTGAATCTTGTTATGCGAGAGCAATTTTCTGGTGTTAGTTCTGATGATGTTGCTGCCCATCTTAATAATTTTGTTGAATTATGTGAAATGCAAAAGTATAAGGATGTAGATAGTGACATTATAAAATTAAAATTGTTCCCTTTCTCATTAAGAGGAAGAGCTAAAGATTGGTTGCTATCTGTGCCTAAGAATAGCATTGATTCATGGACTAAATGCAAGGATGCTTTTATTGGTAGATATTACCCCCTGCTAAAATTATATCTTTGAGGAGTAGCATAATGAATTTTAAACAATTGGATAATGAGCATGTTGCACAAGCTTGGGAAAGAATGAAATCTTTGGTTAAAAATTGCCCAACCCATGGACTGACTACTTGGATGATCATCCAAACCTTTTATGCAGGACTGAATTTTTCTTCACGAAACCTATTGGATTCAGCTGCTGGAGGTACATTTATGTCCATCACTCTTGGGGAAGCAACAAAGCTTTTTGATAATATGATGATTAATTACTCTGAATGGCACACGGAAAGAGCTCCACAAGGTAAGAAGGTAAATTCTGTCGAAGAAACCTCTTCCTTGAGTGATAAGATTGATGCTATTATGTCTATGCTTGTGAATGGTAGGACTAATGTTGATCCTAATAATGTTCCGTTAGCTTCATTGGTTGCTCAAGAAGAACATGTTGATGTAAACTTCATTAAAAATAATAATTTCAACAACAATGCTTACCGGAACAATTCTAGTAACAACTGTAGGCCATATCCTTATAATAATGGCAACGGCTATGGTAATTCTTATGGGAATTCTTACAACAATAATAGAAACACACCCCTGGACTTGAAGCCATGCTTAAAGAATTTATTAGTACACAAATTGCTTTTAACAAATCTGTTGAAGAAAAGCTTGGGAAAATTGATATACTTGCTTCTAAAGTCGATAGTCTTGCTGCTGATGTTGATCTCTTGAAATCAAAAGTTATGCCTAATGAAAATCATAATAATAAGATTGTTACTACAGCAAATGCCATCCAAGTTAGAATTAATGAGAATATAAGATTGATGGCCGAATTGCGTGCTAGGTGGGAAAAAGAAGAAAATGCTAAAGAAGATAATATAGCTAAAGTTTGGACTATTACCACCACTAGTAATGCTAATGCTCCACATGTTGCTGCACCTCCTACTATTAATGGTAAAATAATTGGTGTTGGCAATGTTTCCACTTCTAATGCAAAGCGCGAAAAACTGCCTGAAATCGCTAAATCATTAAACCGCATGTGATAAAACTGCTGAAATTTTTTCCAACATTGGGGACAATGATCCCATTGCTTTAGATTATAATGGTTTGGATTTTGATGATTTCCACATCTCTGAAGTTATAAAGTTCTTACAAAAACTTGCTAAGATTCCTAATGCTAGTGCTATAAACTTGGCTTTCACGAAACATATTACAAATGCTCTCATAAAAGCTAGAGAAGAGAAATTAAATCACGAAACTTCTATTCCTAGGAAGCTAGAGGATGGTTGGGAGCGCATCATTAAGATGAAGGTCAATGACTTTGATTGTAATGCTTTATGTGATCTTGGTGCAAGTATTTCCGTTATGCCTAGAAAGATCTATGATATGCTTGACTTGCCACCATTGAAAAATTATTATTTGGATGTTAATCTTGCTGATAATTCTACAAAGAAACCTTTGGGGAGAGTTGATAATATTCGCATTACCGTTAACAATAACCTTGTCCCCGTTGATTTTGTTGTCTTGGATATTGAATGCAATGCATCTTGTCCCATTATATTGGGAAGACCTTTTCTTCGAACTATTGGTGCTATCATTGATATGAAGGAAGGTAATAGGATATCAATTTCCTCTCAAGAAAGGTATGGAACAATTCCCTAGAAAGAGAATGAAGTTACCTTTTGATTCTATCATTAGAACAAATTATGATGTTGATGCTTCGTCTCTTGATAATACTTGATACACACTTTCTGCGCCTAGCTGAAAGGCGTTAAAGAAAAGCGCTTATGGGGGACAACCCATGTTTTTACTTCTGCACTTTTATTTTATATTTGAGTCTTGGAAGTTGTTACTACTGTAGCAACCTCTCCTTATCTTAGTTTTGTTGCATTGTTGTGCCAAGTAAAGTCTTTGATAGTAAGGTTCATACTAGATTTGGATTACTGCGCAGAAACAGATTTCTTTGCTTTCACGAATCTGGGCCTAATTCTCTGTACGTAACTCAGAAAATTATACCAATTTACGTGAGTGATCCTCAGATATGTACGCAACTTTCATTCAATTTGAGCATTTTCATTTGAGCAAGTCTGGTGCCTATTAGAAATTCGTCTTTACGAACTGTCCTGTTTTGACAGATTCTGCCTTTTATTTCGCATTGCCTGTTTTGCTATGCTTGATGGATTTTTCGATTCCATTAACTTTCAGTAGCTTTGTGCAATGTCCAGAAGTGTTAAGAATGATTATGTCACCTCTGAACATGTAAATTTTAATTGTGCACTAACCCTCTAATGAGTTGTTTTGAGTTTGGTGTGGAGGAAGTTTTCAAGGATCAAGAGAGGAGGATGATACAACATGATCAAGGAGAGTGAAAGCTCTAAGATTGGGGATGCCCCGGTGGTTCACCCCTGCATATTGCAAGAAGACTCAAGCGTCTAAGCTTGGGGATGCCCAAGGCATCCCCTTCTTCATCGACAACATTATCAGGTTCCTCTAGTGAAACTATATTTTTATTCCATCACATCTTATGTACTTTCCTTGGAGCGTCTATTTGTTTTTGTTTTTGTTTTTGTTTGAATAAAATGGATCCTAGCATTCATTGTGTGGGAGATAGACACGCTCCGCTGTTGCAGATGGACAAATATGTCCTTAGGCTTTACTCATAATATTCATGGCGAAGGTTGAATCTTCTTCGTTAAATTGTTATATGGTTGGAAACGGAAAATGATACATGTAGTAATTCTAAAATGTCTTGGATAATGTGATACTTGGCAATTGTTGTGCTCATGTTTAAGCTCTTGCATCATATGCTTTGCACCTATTAATGAAGAAATACATAGAGCTTGCTAAAATTTGGTTTGCATAATTGGTCTCTCTAAGGTCTAGATAATTTTTAGTAAAGTGTTTGAACAACAAGGAAGACGGTGTAGAGTCTTATAATGTTTACGATATGTCTTTTATGTGAGTTTTGCTGCACCGGTTCATCCTTGTGTTTGTTTCAAATAGCCTTGCTAGCCTAAGCCTTGTATCGAGAGGGAATACTTCTCATGCATCCAAAATCCTTGAGCCAACCACTATGCCATTTGTGTCCACCATACCTACCTACTACATGGTATTTCTCCGCCATTCCAAAGTAAATTGCTTGAGTGCTACCTTTAAACAATTCAAAATTTATTACCTCTGATTTGTGTCAATGTTTTAAAGCTCATGAGGAAGTATGTGGTGTTTATCTTTCAATCTTGTTGGGAAACTTTCACCAATGGACTAGTGGCTTCATCCGCTTATCCAATAATTTTGCAAAAAGAGCTGGCAATGGGATTCCCAATCCCAAATTAATTAACAAAAAATAGACACTCCTCCATGGTATGTGATTTTTGGATGGCACCCGAAGGATTCGGTTAGCCATGGCTTGAGAAAGCAAAGGTGGGGAGGAGTGTCATCATAATAAAACTAAAATAAAAAGGCACTCCTTCATGGTATGAGATTGTTGGCAGGCACCCGAAGGATTCGGTTAGCCATGGTTTGTGAAAGAAAGGTTGGAAGGAGTGCCACACAAAAATAAAATAAAATGGGAGCCGCTCTTTGAAGGTTTGTCTGGCAAGGGGGTTAGAATGCCCACTACCATTCGTTGACAACAACAAACACCTCTCAAATTTTTACTTTTATTGCTCTCTATATGTTTTCAAAATCAAAGCTCTAGCACAAATATAGCAATCAATGCTTCCCTCTGCGAAGGGCCATTCTTTTACTTTTATGTTGAGTCAGTTCACCTATTTCTCTCCATCTCAAGAAGCAAACACTTGTGTGAACTGTGCATTGATTCCTACATACTTGCATATTGCACTTATTATATTACTTTACATTGACACTATCCATGAGATATACATGTTACAAGTTGAAAGCAACCGCTGAAACTTAATCTTCCTTTGTGTTGCTTCAATACCTCTACTTCGAATTATTGCTTTATGAGTTAACTCTTATGCAAGACTCATTGATGCTTGTCTTGAAGTACTATTCATGAAAAGTCTTTGCTATATGATTCATTTGTTTACTCATGTCATTTACCATTGTTTTGATCGCTGCATTCATTACATATGCTTACAATAGTATGATCAAGGTTATGATGGCATGTCACTCCAGAAATTATCTTTGTTATCGTTTACCTGCTCGAGACGAGCAGAAACTAAGCTTGGGGATGCTGATACGTCTCCGACGTATCGATAATTTCTTATGTTCCATGCCACATTATTGATGATATCTACATGTTTTATGCATACTTTATGTCATATTTATGCATTTTCCGGCACTAACCTATTAACGAGATAACGAGATGCCGAAGAGCCAGTTGCTGTTTTCTGCTGTTTTTGGTTTCAGAAATCCTAGTAAGGAAATATTCTCGGAATTGGACGAAATCAAAGCCCAGGGGCCTATTTTCACACGAAGCTTCCAGAAGACCGAAGATGATACGAAGTGGGGCCACGAGCTGGCGACACACTAGGGCGGCGCGGCCCAAGCCCTGGCCGCGCCGGCCTAGCATGTGGGGCCCTCGTGTGGCCCCCTGACCTATCTCCTCCGCCTACTTATAGCCTTCGTCGCGAAACCCCCAGTACCGAGAGCCACGATATGGAAAACCTTCCAGAGACGCCGCCGCCGCCAATCCCATCTCGGGGGATTCAGGAGATCGCCTCCGGCACCCTGCCGGAGAGGGGAATCATCTCCCGGAGGACTCTTCACCGCCATGGTCGCCTCCGGAATGATGAGTGAGTAGTTCACCCCTGGACTATGGGTCCATAGCAGTAGCTAGATGGTCGTCTTCTCCTAATTATGCTTCATTGTCGGATCTTGTGAGCTGCCTAACATGATCAAGATCATCTATCTGTAATGCTATATGTTGTGTTTGTTGGGATCCGATGAATAGAGAATACTATGCTATGTTGATTATCAATCTATTATCTATGTGTTGTTTATGATCTTGCATTCTCTCCGTTACTAGTAGAGGCTCTGGCCAAGTTGATACTTGTAACTCCAAGAGGGAGTATTTATGCTCGATAGTGGGTTCATGTCTCCATTAAGTCTGGGGGAGTGACAGAAACCTCTAAGGTTGTGGATGTGCTGTTGCCACTAGGGATAAAACATTGATGCTATGTCCGAGGATGTAGTTATTGATTACATTACGCACCATACTTAATGCAATTGTCTGTTGTTTTCAACTTAATACTGGAAGGAGTTCGGATGATAACCTGAAGGTGGACTTTTTAGGCATAGATGCATGCTGGATAGCGGTCTATGTACTTTGTCGTAATGCCCAATTAAATCTCACAATATTCATCATATCATGTATGTGCATTGTCATGCCCTCTCTATTTGTCAATTGCCCAACTGTAATTTGTTCACCCAACATGCTATTTATCTTATGGGAGAGACACCTCTAGTGACATGAGCCCTCTCTATTTGTCTTTTGACCGGGGTCCACAGTTCACTAGAGGTGTCTCTCCCATAAGATAAACAGCATGTTGGGTGAACAAATTACAGTTGGGCAATTGACAAATAAAGAGGGCATGACCATGCACATACATATTATGATGATTATTGTGAGATTTAATTGGGCATTACGACAAAGTACATAGACCGCTATCCAAACATGCATCTATGCCTAAAAAGTCCACCTTCGAGTTATCATCCGAACCCCTCCAGTATTAAGTTGCTAACAACAGACAATTGCATTAAGTATTGCGCGTAATGTAATCAATGACTATATCCTTGAACATAGCACCAATGTTTTATCCCTAGTGGCAACAAGACATCCATAATCTTAGAGATTTCTGTCACTTCCTGCATTCACGGAGACATGAACCCACTATCGAGCATAAATACTCCCTCTTGGGGTTACTAGCATCAACTTGGCCAGAGCATCTACTAATAACGGAGAGCATACAAGATCATAAACAACACATAGACATAACTTTGATAATCAACATAACAAGTATTCTCTATTCATCGGATCCCAACAAACGCAACATATAGAATTACAGATAGATGATCTTGATCATGTTAGGCAGCTCACAAGATCCGACAATGAAGCACAATGGGGAGAAGACAACCATCTAGCTACTGCTATGGACCCATAGTCCAGGGGTAGACTACTCACACATCACTCCGGAGGCGACCATGGCAGCGTAGAGTCCTCCGGGAGATGAATCCCTCTCGGCAGGGTGCCGGAGGCGATCTCCCGAATCCCCCGAGATGGGATTGGCGGCGGCGGTGTCTCAGTAAGGTTTTCCGTATCGTGGCTCTCGGTACTGGGGGTTTCGCGACGGAGGCTTTAAGTAGGCGGAAGGGCAAGTCAGGAGGGGGCACGAGGGCCCCACACCACAGGTCGGCACGGCCAAGGCCTGGGCCACGCCGCCCTAGGGTTTGGGCGCCTCGTGGCCCCACTTCGTCTCCTCTTCGGTCTTCTGGAAGCTTCGTGGCAAAATAGGACCCTGGGCGTTGATTTCGTCCAATTCCGAGAATATTTCGTTACTAGGATTTCTGAAACCAAAAACAGCAGAACAAAGAATCGGCACTTCGGCATCTTGTTAATAGGTTAGTTCCGAGAAAATGGACGATTTTGACATAATTTGTGCATACTACATGTAGAGAACTTCAATAATGTGGCATTGAACATTAGAAATTATCGATACATCGGAGACGTATCAGCATCCCCAAGCTTAGTTCTGCTCGTCCCGAGCAGGTAAAACGATAACAAAGATAATTTCTGGAGTGACATGCCATCATAACCTTGATCATACAATTTGTAAAGCATATGTAGTGAATGCAGCGATCAAAACAATGTATATGACATGAGTAAACAAGTGAATCATATAGCAAAGACTTTTCATGAATAGCACTTCAAGACAAGCATCAATAAGTCTTGCATAAGAGTTGACTCATAAAGCAATAATTCAAAGTAAAGGCATTGAAGCAACACAAAGGAAGATTAAGTTTCAGCGGTTGCTTTCAACTTGTAACATGTATATCTCATGGATATTGTCAACATAGAGTAATATAATAAGTGCAATATGCAAGTATGTAGGAATCAATGCACAGTTCACACAAGTGTTTGCTTCTTGAGGTGGAGAGAAATAGGTGAACTGACTCAACAATGAAAGTAAAAGAATGGTCCTCCATAGAGGAAAAGCATCGATTGCTATATTTGTGCTAGAGCTTTGATTTTGAAAACATGAAACAATTTTGTCAACGGTAGTAATAAAGCATATGTATCATGTAAATTATATCTTACAAGTTGCAAGCCTCATGCATAGTATACTAATAGTGCCCGCACCTTGTCCTAATTAGCTTGGACTACCGGATCATCACAATGCACATGTTTTAACCAAGTGTCACAAAGGGGTACCTCTATGCCGCCTGTACAAAGGTCTAAGGAGAAAGCTCGCATTGGATTTCTCGCTATTGATTATTCTCAACTTAGACATCCATACCGGGACAACATAGACAACAGATAATGGACTCCTCTTTTATGCATAAGCATGTAACAACAATTAATAATTTTCTCATATGAGATTGGGGATATTTGTCCAAAACTGAAACTTCCACCATGGATCATGGCTTTAGTTAGCGGCCCAATGTTCTTCTCTAACAATATGCATGCTTAACCATAAGGTGGTAGATCGCTCTTACTTCAGACAAGACGAACATGCATAGCAACTCACATGAAATTCAACAAAGAATAGTTGATGGCATCCCCAGTGAACATGGTTATCGCACAACAAGCAACTTAATAAGAGATAAAGTGCATAAGTACATATTCAATACCACAATAGTTTTTAAGCTATTTGTCCCATGAGCTATATATTGTAAGGTGAATGATGGAATTTTAAAGGTAGCACTCAAGCAATTTACTTTGGAATGGCGGAGAAATACCATGTAGTAGGTAGGTATGGTGGACACAAATGGCATAGTGGTTGGCTCAAGTATTTTGGATGCATGAGAGGTAATCCCTCTCGATACAAGGTTTAGGCTAGCAAGGCTATTTGAAACAAACACAAGGATGAACCGATGCAGCAAAACTCACATAAAAGACATATTGTAAACATTATAAGACTCTACACCGTCTTCCTTGTTGTTCAAACTCAATACTAGAAATTATCTAGACCTTAGAGAAACCAAATATGCAAACCAAATTTTAGCATGCTCTATATATTTCTTCATTAATGGGTGCAAAGTATATGATGCAAGAGCTTAAACATGAGCACAATAATTGCCAAGTATCACATTACCCAAGACATTATAGCAATTACTACATGTATCATTTTCCAATTCCAACCATATAACAATTTAACGAAGAAGAAACTTCGCCATGAATACTATGAGTAGAGCCTAAGGACATACTTGTCCATATGCTACAGCGGAGCGTGTCTCTCTCCCACAAAGTGAATGCTAGGATCCATTTTATTCAAACAAAACAAAAACAAAAACAAACCGACGCTCCAAGCAAAGCACATAAGATGTGATGGAATAAAAATATAGTTTCAGGGGAGGAACCTGATAATGTTATCGATGAAGAAGGGGATGCCTTGGGCATCCCCAAGCTTAGATGCTTGAGTCTTCTTGAAATATGCAGGGATGAACCACCGGGGCATCCCCAAGCTTAGACTCTTCACTCTTCTTGATCATAGTATATCATCCTCCTCTCTTGATCCTTGAAAACTTCCTCCACACCAAACTCGAAACAAACTCATTAGAGGGTTAGTGCATAATCAAAAACTCACATGTTCAGAGGTGACACAATCATTCTTAACACTTCTGGACATTGCACAAAGCTACTGAAATTCAATGGAATCGAAATATCCATCGAACATAACAAAACAGGCAATGCGAAATAAAAGGCAGAATCTGTCAAAACAGAACAGTTCGTATTGACGAATTTTAAAATGGCAACAGACTTGCTCAAATGAAAATGCCCAAATTGAATTAAAGTTGCGTACATATCTGAGGATCACGCACGTAAATTGGCATATTTTTCTGAGCTACCTAAAGAGAGGCAGGTCGGAATTCGTGACAGCAAAGAAATCTGAAACTGCGCAGTAATCCAAATCTAGTATGAACTTTACTATCAAAGACTTTACTTGGCACAACAAAACACAAAACTAAGATAAGGAGAGGTTGCTACAGTAGTAAACAACTTCCAAGACACAAAATAAAAACAAAGTACTGTAGCAAAATAACACATGGGTTATCTCCCAAGAAGTTCTTTCTTTATAGCCATTAAGATGGGCTCAGCAGTTTTAATGATGCACTCGCAAGAAATAGTAGTTGAAGCAAAAGAGAGCATCAAGAGGCAAATACAAAATACATTTAAGTCTAACATGCTTCCTATGAAGAGGAATCTTGTAAACAAATAAATTCATGAAGAGCAAAGTGACAAGATTAGGAAGATAAAACAAGTATAGCTTCAAAAATTTAAGCACATAGAGAGGCATTTTAGTAACATGAAAATTTCTACAACCATATTTTCCTCTCTCATAATAACTTTCAGTAGCAACATGAGCAAACTCAACAATATAACCATCACATAAAGCATTCTTATCATGAGTCTCATGCATAAAATTATTACTCTCCACATAGGCATAATCAATTTTATTAGTTGTAGTGGGAGCAAATTCAACAAAGTAGCTATCATTATTATTCTCATCATCAAATATAGGAGGCATATTGTAATCATAACCAAATTCATCCTCCATAACAGGTGGTAACAAAAGACTACTATCATTATAATCATCATAAATAGGAGGCAAAGTATCATCAAAGAAAATTTTCTCCTCAATGCTTGGGGGACTAAAAATATCATGAAAACCAGCTTCCCCAAGCTTAGAATTTTCCATAGCATTAGCAACAATAGTGTTCAAAGCATTCATATTAATAACATTCCCATTAGCATGCATATAAAGCTCCATGGGTTTTTTAATTCTCTCTTCAAACACATCATGTCCTAATTCAAGATAAAGTTCATAAAGATCTCTCATATTTTTGTTGTTTTCCATTATGCCTTACTAGTGTAAACAAGAAACAAAAAGATGCAATTGCAGGATCTAAAGGAAATAGCTTCGAGTACTTACAACGGCGGAAAATAGCTTAGTAGCCGAGATCCGGAGTGTGAGTACCTTTTACCTTTCCTCCCCGGCAACGGCGCCAGAAAATAGCTTGATATCTACTTCCCCCTCCTTTTCCTGTAGACAGTGTTGGGCCTCCAAGAGCAGAGGTTTGTAGAACAGCAGCAAGTTTTCCCTTAAGTGGATCACCCAAGGTTTATCGAACTCAGGGAGGAAGAGGTCAAAGATATCCCTCTCATGCAACCCTGCAACCACAAAGCAAGAAGTCTCTTGTGTCCCCAACACACCAAATAGGTGTACTAGTTCGGCGAAGAGATAGTGAAATACAGGTGGTATGAATAAGTATGAGCAGTAGCAACGGTGCCAGAAAATAGCTTGCTGGCGTGTAGTTGATGGTGGTAGTATTGCAGCGATAATAGTAACGTTAAAGAAACAAGTAAACAAGCAGCGATAGCAGTATTTAGGAACAAGGCCTAGGGATTACACTTTCACTAGTGGACACTCTCAACATTGATCACATAACAGAATAGATAAATGCATACTCTACACTCTTGTTGGATGATGAACACATTGCGTAGGATTACACGAACCCTCAATGCCGGAGTTAACAAGCTCCACAATTCAATGTTCATATTTAAATAACCTTAGAGTGCAAGATAGATCAACATAACCAAATAGATCACATCAATACCATCATAGTAATAGTTAACTTCACAATCCACAAGAGATCGTGATCATAGCCTACGACAAGAACCACATGGTGCACACACTAGTCACCTTTACACCATGCAGGAGGAATAGAATACTTTAATAACATCACTAGAGTAGCACATAGATGAATTGTGATACAAAACTCATATGAATCTCAATCATGTAAAGCAGCTCATGAGATTATTGTATTGAGGTACATGGGAGAGAGATGAACCACATAGCTACAACGAAGCCCTCAGCCTCGGGGATGTATTACTCCCTCCTCATCATGGAGGCAGCGATGGCGGTGAAGATGGCGGTGAAGACGGCGGTGGAGATGACTCCGGGGGCAATTCCCCGTCCCGGCAGGGTGCCGAAACAGAGTTCCGTCCCCCGAATTGGAGTTTCGCGATGGCGGCGGCGCCCCTGGAAGGTTTCTGTGGGTTTCGTCGAACGTATCAGGGTTTTCGCGATGGAGGCTTTAAATAGAAGAAGAGGCGGCGCCAGAGGGTCAAAGGGGTGCCCACACCATAGGGTGGCGCGACCCCCCCTCTGGCTGCGCCAGGGTGTGGTGTGGGGCCCCCAGGGCTTCCCTCTGGCGGCTCTCGGGTGTTCTGGATGCTTCCGGGCAAAATAGGAACCTGGGCGTTGATTTCGTCCAATTCCGAGAATATTTCGTTACTAGGATTTCTGAAACCAAAAACAGCAGAAAACAGGAACTGGCACTTCGGCATCTTGTTAATAGGTTAGTTCCAGAAAATGCACGAATATGACATAAAGTGTGCATATAACATGTAGAAATCATCAATAATGTGGCATGGAACATAAGAAATTATCGATACGTCGGAGACGTATCAGTCGTCCACCTGAATCCCGTGGAACTCAGGGTGCGGGCGCTCTAGGAAGTCCAAAAGGGCGTTGAGGTCGTGCTCGAAGATCAAGCTCCCTCCGTTCCCAAGCTGGTAAAACTTGGTGTTGATGGCTTCATTCGGCTCCATCTGAAAGAGAATTGGATGAGTAAGTTAGAGAGTGCAAAATGTGGCAAAATTTTAAGTAGATTCAATTAAGATAGAACATGATTCATCAAATTTTGGAAAAGTCTCAAAGGCAAGAGTGTAAGTAAATTTTCACAAATATTTTCTTCATTTGATTTCAAGGTTAAATTTTTCCGAACGTCCATTCTAACTAGGGTCTTCTAAGGTCAAACAATGGCTCTGATACCAACTTGTCAACACCCGAATTTTTAAGTCCGGATGCCTATTAGGTCATACATCGCAATCCCAGGAATATTGTTGTTGCGAGGCATAATAGTTAAGTATCACAGTCATCATTCATTACAAACCATATTGTCTTACAATTTGGAATCACATCATCCATATTACACAAATAATTGATCTATTGATCAACGAACAAAACACAAGTTCATAGCGGAAGCGTAAGATACAAGGACTCTCTAGTCCACAGGCCAACGCTTGACGTCGGAAAACTCCTAGTTGTCGTAGGCGTCCTGCTGGTCATCTCCTTGTTCATCTTCATACTCTGGCCATTTGAATAGCCAGGGACAAAGCCGTGAGTACTTCAAGTACTCGCAAACTAATACTAATGTAAGTGCTAGATAATTCTAGTAAGGTTTGCTAAGCTCTAGTTTATTTACATAAAGCCAATTTTAGTTCACAAGTATTTGAGAAAAGCTTATTCAAGTGCTAACTAACTCAAGTGGGAACATTAGTGTCATTCCCACCATTCAAGTGGTGATTTCAATTCAATTCACCACTTCACAATTCAATTCACCATCATTTTCAAGAATTTGACATCGGAAACTGTATGGCCTTTCCAACCGTCCGTAACCGTGGACGCGGCTATTCGAATAGATTGACACTCTGCAGAGGTTGCACACTTGTGCCACAACATTTGATTTCATCCGTCGGGATTACCCCGAATCATCGTAACACAGTACGCGGATCATCAACCATAACCTTTCACTTACAAATCCTAGTATGAGAACCTCTCCCCATGAGCTTGGCCTCCCAGTGAAAACCAACTGTCAACCTGGGAACTGCACAGGGCTTGGCCATACAATTCACGTCAATTGACATCATTTGTCAACAACGGAGGCAGCCTCAAGCATAACCCCTATGATGTGTGTTTAGAGGGAACCCATACTAAGATGCATAAACTTCCAGTTAAGCCCTACCCATAATCAGGTATTGTGGGGGTACTCAATATTGGAAAGGTATCGCATTCAAACCAATATCATGTTTATAAAAAATCACCATTTTCTCTTGTTCATATTCACCTTCAAAAATCATTCAATGGAATGCTTCATCATTCCAAGGTTTCAAATTTCAGTTCAAGTCACATTGTTCCCATCTAGAGTAGTCAAGTTTTAATTCATTAGCACTAGCTCTAAATCATGAGGGGTGCTATCTTGCTTTGCTTGATGGAGACTAACTTTACTACTCTAGTAAACTTCTTTTACTTTGACCAAAGTTAACTATAAAAGTAGCTCTTGGAAAACAACAAGTAACACTTGTATGGTAAAAACTTGGGGTATGCTTATGGTAAGAAAAGGTAAGACTATGGTGCCTTCCCCCAAAGGGGCTTTGCACTTTGCAAGAATATTAGCTTGCCTTGGTAGTTCTCAAAGTTCTCCTCCTCCTCCTCTTGGTAGCAACCTTCTTCTTCCGGGTATTCTCCGGTGCTAGCGTCTAAATTTAAATACGAGCATAATCACTCAACTAATTCAAAGGCTATTCCATACATCACATATATTCACACAAACTATTCTAAGCACACAATTAATCTAGTTATGGTGCATTGGTTGTTTTGCTTGAGGAGAAATAACTTCCTTTTATTTAATATGTAAATGATAGTTTCCATAGGGTTCTTGAGAAATAATTTCCTCTCATTGAAATCTTCTTAAGATTTAATTTCTCAAACAATCATGCATGAATTTAGGTTGACCTAAGTCAACCATTCATTATCATCATTTGAGAAAATGATTTAAATGAGGTAGACCACCTCATACCATTTAATAATGCTACCAATGATTTAAATCTCCAAGTAATTCATATAGGAGAGTTTGGCCAGGGGTCCAAACATCACATGAATTCATTTGGGACAAGATTTAAATGAAGTAAAATACTTCATATGATTTGCATAATAGTTTTGGACAATATCACTTAGAGAAACTAGCCATATTGTCTATTAATTAAACTAGGGCATGATCATGCAAAGTGACCACACCATTTTCTTGCATAAACAATTAGTGTAAGTCAAATGCGAGCTATTGGAGTTGGAATTAACTTAATATCTATTTTGGTTGATTTTTAATAATTATTTGAATAGGGAAAAGTACTTGCCTTCTTCTTTTTATCAGATTAATTCTACAACAAATCTTGAGGTGGGACCAGTGGCATATTGTAGATCTTTTTAGTAGCTTTCCAACAATATCAAATTTGTTAAATTTGGCCGAGCCAAACAGATTCTAAGGATTTTCAAAGTTGGAGCCAGTATTGAATTTAAATGGATTTGAATTAAACATTATTTGAATTCATGGGCTGGCGGGAAAGCTAAGTGGGCCGAATCGGTTTGAAACAGAGAGAAATGGCCCAGCAACGCATCCAGTGCGCGTGGGCCTGCTGACAGTGTGGGGGCCACTAGTCAGTGGCTGTTCCACGCCGAATCGGTACGAGCGACGCGGCGCGTTGGATTAGAAGGCAATCCAATGGCTCACCGTCGTCGTCTTCTCCGACGAGAGAGGGTTACGGGCACGGCGGCACTAGGGGGTCGGAGGGCTCACCGAGGCTCCATCAAGGTTTGGCAGTGTGCGTGAGGTAGATGTGGATGACGGCGAAGCAGCTGGTAGCAGTGGCGGAGCTCGAGGTGGCCTGGATCGACGGCGATTGCTCCAGGGCTTCCGCGGCTCCGAGCTTGCGATTGCGGCGACTCCGGTGGCGATTGACTTGGCTAATGGTGCGAGGAGAAGTGGTGAAGGGTGGGGAGTGAGATGGTGTGCTCAATGGCGTCTAGGGAACGCGGTATTTATAGAATCGAGCGAGGGCTGCGGGGCAGGGTGGTGGTCGACATGGGCGCGGCGATTCCGGCAAGGTGTTGGGCTAGGCAAGGGTTCAGGGAGGTTCTCCTCGTCTAGGCGAAGCTGTAGGTAGCAACGGCATGGTCGGGCGGCGTCTGTGGGCGACGCATTGCTTCCGTGTCGTTGGGCGGCGTCTACAGGATTTTCTTCTCCGTCTCCGGCGGCGGCGGTCCAGGGAGTGGTCGTGAGCATGTTTGGTGGTGTCGTGGTGGCGCAGCGATGCTCAACGCAGCGAGAGAGGGGCCAGGGTGGGTGCGAGCGAGTGGAACGGCGCGTGTCCAGTGTGCGTCCACGCGCAACGCGAGCGGCATCCGGCGGCGACCTTGGCGCGCAATCTCCGGCGAGGCTACGTCGTCTACGGCGATGCTGTCGGTGCTAGGAGGTGTAGGAGAGCAAGGTGGCAAGGTTTGGCACGGTGGCCAGTGGTGGCGATGAAGGAGAAGAGGGGAGGTTCGTCGGGTGGCGACATGGCCGGCATGACCATGCCCTAGCTGGCCATGCTCTCCCCTTAGGTTTACTATGTGTCATTAAGGGTGAGAGGGGGCAGGGGAACCATTTAGAGTAGGTTGGGGTAGATTAGGGTTGAGGTAGATCACTATTTAGAATAGTGTCAAATAGTTCCATATTTGCAAATTGTCACTTTTGTCCAAATTTGATTGAATTCAAATGGTTGACCAATTTGAAAAGTGTGTGTTTGATTGAGTTAGAAATGACCAGAGAAGATGAGGTGTGGTGGTGGAATTGTTGAATTCAAAGAATTGCAAATTTGGCTAAGTGTGAGATTGTTCCACTTAATAAAATGTTGCAACTTTGGATGAGCATAGCATTTGATCTAGAAAGAATTTGGCATGGTGATCTTTACAAAAAGTGTTCACCTTGATGTTGTCTTGGATGAGGTGCAAAGAGTTAGCAAGGTTTAGTTTGAAAATTTTGAATTGCAGGGGCTCAAAGTAGTGATCAGACTATAATTGGTAGATTTGACCATTATCATATGTGAGCCAAATTTGAATTTGAAATCAGTTTGATTTGGTGTTTCTTTGATTCCAAATGTTGTAATAAGTGTTTAGTAACATTGTTCAACTAATGGTGAAGACCAAATTGGTCTAGGGTCAAAATTTATAAAAATGACTCGATGATATCTTTCTTCAATGTGGGTTTTGATTTTCCCACGTTGAGCCCTCCCTTCCTTGCCCGAGATTGGACAGTTGCTCAGTCAGAGTCATATGCCGAAGGGTCCTCATTCTTGAATATGCCATGCCTTAGAGCAGGAAAGAAGAATCTAAAAAAGAGGGTTTTAGGGGTTTTTCCTTTTATTTGATTTCTTTCTCTTTTTGATTTATTTGGTTGGTGATCTTC
This sequence comes from Lolium perenne, assembly GCF_019359855.2. Taxonomy (NCBI): domain Eukaryota; kingdom Viridiplantae; phylum Streptophyta; class Magnoliopsida; order Poales; family Poaceae; genus Lolium; species Lolium perenne. The sequence continues at coordinate 41,522,940 of NC_067248.2, read as the reverse complement.
TCATGATCACATTAGGGTTTTAGAGTATAGCACATACACATAATAAAAATCATCATGGCATATCAATCGAATGCACAAGTCCTATGCTGGGCACTATATGCAATTTAAAAAGTTTTTGTTGGTTTGAAATTTTGCTCTCTGGAATTCTTCTAACTTTCTTTTTATTGAAATTTGGGATGTTACATTCGGCATCCCACACAGCATAATCACATATAATGGCACGAACTTTGCATAAGGAGAATTGAAGGATTACTACAATGACGTAGGAATCTGGCTTGACCTTGCATCTGTGGCTCATCCACAATCTAATGGTCAGGTCGAACGAGCCAACGGCCTTATACTAGCTGGAATTAAACCTCGTCTTGAAGAACCACTGCGACGTGCAGCCGGAGCTTGGGCTGAGGAGTTAGATTCTGTTTTGTGGAGTCTAAGAACTACATCTAACAGATCAACCGGATTTACTCCTTTCTTCCTGGTATACGGATCCGAAGCAGTGCTCCCCTCCGACATCATCCACGATTCACCGCGAGTTTCCACCTACAATGAAGAAACTGCTGACGAGGCTCGACAACTATCTGTGGACCTAATCGAAGAAGCTCGGAATTTAGCTGACCAACGTTCCGCCATTTACCAGCAGAAACTCCGACGCTACCATAGTCGTCGAGTTCGGAACCGCTCATTCATGACAGGAGACTTGGTCATCCGCCTTCGCCAGGCGAAAGACCATAAGTTGCAATCTCCATGGGAAGGACCTTTCATCATCAACAAAGTGCTTCACAACGGATCTTGCTACCTCGTTGATTTCCGAGAGTTAAAGGATAGACCTGCTAATTGGCATCGGAAACGCAAGCGAGAGGATCCGGATGACATATATAACAAAACTGATTGTCCCTGGAATATAGCACAACTACGTCCTTTCCACACTTAGAAAATTCCGAATTACATACCTTATAATATCTATGATACATGATCAATGAAATAAAGGATATGGTTCACTCTTAGAGTCTTTTACCTCCTTTAGTTTTTTTCATTTTTGGATCGTGTATGTTTTCTGACTAAAACCGCTTAGCTGGATATTTCCGCCTAGGTGTGTATGAAAGTTGTGATTTTCAAAATCGTTCCTTAGGACGTAAGCATAAGTTTTCTGGTGGACAAGTTTTATGTTGCGAACTCATGGATTCCTGGTAGCGACTTCCGGCACCTGAGCTGGGGGCTTGTTTCCGCGGTTATTGACGGATTGCCATTGGGCTTCATCGCCGCAAGCGAGCGTTTCCAGCTAAAGGTCTTCCGGCTCATGGAAGGTCAAGTGAGCAAGCCGAAAAACTTAGAAACTAGCACTTGCTTTTTCAACGAACGAAACATGCATTCATAAAAATATAAAGGATTGCAGGATAAGTCTTCCGCCCACATGCAGTTGTTTTGTCCCTAGCTACTTAAAAATATTTATGTTATATTACAAACCCACTCCGGGGTCAAAATGATGCATTTCATTGTTTTTTAACAGGAATCACTCGGAGGCTAGTTCTTCATCCTCCGAAGCTTCATACGGAGAGCCCTCGTCGGAACCATCACCAGAGCCTTCATTAGAACGGGGTGCGCTGGACCCGGAACCCTCATCGACTTCTTCATCTTCTTCATCATCTTCTGTGTCGGAGAAGCCCTCGGGAAGTGCATGTTTGTTATACCAAAACGAGTGATCAACTCGCCTGGCAAACACCCTGTCGTATCCTTGGGTTTTCGCGAGGGCAGCCTTGATGTTGGTTCCCTTAGGACCTCCGCGCGCAATAGTCTTGAAACTCATGGCGGGGAAATGTGCTTTACACATCGCCAAGGTGATGGAGGAAACTCCACGGGCAAAACATTCTTGCCAATCCCTGATGAGCTCCGGCACCGTTCGCATGAGTTTGGTCATCCGGTCAATGAGCGTGGTGCTGGCTCTCTTCAAGGATAGGGACTTGGCGATTCCGCGACAAGATTCGAAGAGATTGTCAATGGCGTTCCGCGCTTCTTCATATGCTTCTGTCCTACCAAGGGGAGATTCCTTGGTCCACTCGAATCCGAGACATGCTGGAAAATGCTCTGGTCAGTTTTTTCCGCAATAAAGGCACGATGAGAAAAATGAAGGAGCTTGAAGTAAAGTGAAGTCCTTACGGAAGATCAGCTTGTCGATATTTTCCGCCCCCGTCTCGTATGCTTTTGCCTTGGAGGCCAGCGTCTTAACCCTCTGGTTGCTCTTCTTAAGCGCCTCGGCAAGTTCCACCATGGCCTGGGCATGCTTCTCCTCATGTTCTTTTTTCTCTTTAGTTTCCTTCTCGGAGGATTCCTTGAGGAACTTTTGAAGGGAGGCATGCTCGGCCTTTAGCACTTCAAGCTCGGCAGAAAGTGCATCGATGGAGGGGCGGTTGGCAAGTTTCTCTGAAAGGCGGAAAGAGAAGAACAAAGTTAGTTCAAACAAAATAGTGTTGTGAAACCTGGGGGCTAAGCCGGAATCATTACCTTCATGCTTTTTTAGGCGGGTCTCCAGGATCGCAATGGCCTTCTGGCTCTCCGCGTCTCTCTTGTGCAGCCCCTCGATATCCGCCTTTTGCTCCAGCACAAGCACACGCAGATCTTCATGCAGCTTGCGAGTATTCTGTGAAGCACATGAATAAGGTTAGCCGGAAATACAAAATCTGGGGGCTGGGTGCGCAGTTTAAATCCTTGTGCTGGGAAAATTTTAAAGTTTCCGCAAAGGTCTATTCTTAAAGCATTGGTCCACACATACTACTCGGAAAAAATGTCCAAACCAATGCTTGGGGGCTAGTGTTACCTGGCGCACATTCTTGTGCTTAGCGAAGAAGACTTTGAGATTGCTCTTGAGCTTGTTCAGATCTTGCTGCTCTGTTTCCGGGTTCCCCCACACTTCGTTCATCAAGTTCGTCATTTCCGCATGACGTTGTGAAAGGGGAACTTTTTTGACAACCGGAAAGAAATGCGGGTGCGTCTGGGGCGTACCAGTTGCACCGCTAAGCAGCAACTTCTTTTCGACATCATTAGCCGGAGCTTCAGCCGATGTAACATCGGGCTCTTCATTCGGAGGTTGCGACGAGGAGGGGCCCTTGCCGGATTCCGCAACTGGTTCCTTAGGAAGGTCATTAGCATTGATGATGTCCTTCGGATCCGGTTTAGCAGAGGAAGAGGTTTTGGGCGGAACCTCCACTTCCGGTGTAACGGGCATCGTGGCGGGGGAAGGTGAAAGTACAAGCTCTCGCCTAGAGGGGGTGAATAGGCGCTTAAAAACTCTTACGGATTTGTCTTGTAAGAATGCGGAATTAAACTAACGTTTAGTTTACAAGCACAAACCCTAAATATGCTAAGATCAACTAAGTGTAACAATAACAACTAGAGCTAAGCAAGATAGGCACAAGATATATGTAGCACAAGTGATAGCAAGATATATGTACTTCAAGCACGATGGTTATCACAAGGAAAGAGAGCTCGGGTATAGAAATAACCGAGGCACGCGAAGACGAGGATGTATTCCCGTGTTCCCTTCCTTTGCAAGAAGGTACGTCACGTTTGGAGGAGTGGAGGTCCCATGAAGGATTCCCCAACGCCACGAAGGCTCACCCTATTCTCCGAGCCACACCCACGAAGGATAATGGCCCTTTCCTTATGGTTAGCTTTTCCTCCACTCCGGAGATGGCAAGCTCCACAACCACTTCACAAGCTCCACGAAGGAGAAGCCCGGGCCTCTTCACAATCTTCCTTGAAGATCCTTGAAGAGATCACCGGAGCACCAACCGCCAAGCCAACTAGGAGGTCTCCCTCCAAGAGTAACAAGCTCACGGTCTCTCACTCGAACTAATCGTGGTGGAGAGCTCAACACTCTGCAATGATGCAAAGCAAGAACACTAGAGGTGTTCAAATCCTTCACACTCAAATCCCACCCAAGCAACAAATGCTAGGATGAGATTGGAGAGGAAGAACAATGGGGAAAGTCAACAAAAGACTCCAAGATCTAGATCCAAGGGGTTCCCTCACTTAGCGTGCGTTTGGTTGGTGACTTGAGAGGGATGGGATGGATCATCCAGGTTTTTAGGGGATGGGAGGTCCATATTGGGTGATCCCATATTCTGTTTGGTTCGAACATCTGAGTGGGATGGGATGAAGTGTGTTTATGTTATGATACTAATAACAATTGATTAACATCCATATAATTGCAATTAGCATAAAAAAGGGAACGTCATGTTCACTAGCTGCATGAGCTCGCGCACAGGTGATGGTGGTCCACCATCCCAACGAGCCGCCACCCGGCCGTGCCCAGCCGTGCTCGCCTAGGTCGCCCGCACGTTCAGGGTTGAGATCTCCGCGCGCGCCCAGGGTCAAGGCCGCCGCGCGTGCCTAGGGCCGTGGCCCCTGCGCCGCCCAGGCCGCCACGCGCCCCTACAGCCGAGTCCACCGCGCGTTCCCATGCCGCCGCGCGTGGCTAGAGCCGTGGCCCGTACGCCCGCCCAGGCCGTCTCGTGCCCCTACAGCCGAGGCCGCCGCGCTTGCTCATGCCACCGCGCTCGAACACAACTGAGGTCGCCGGCTCGCTGCTAGTGCCCAGCGCCGGGGCTGTCGCACCCACCAAGGCCGCCGCGCGCCCAACGCCGGTCTCGCCGCCAGCGACATCGCTAATGCTTTCTCTGTCCGCCAGGCAAGATGGAGGTGGGCAAGATGTGATGCATGATTAGAGACAAGGGAGAGGGATTAAGCCACGATCCACGTTTTTAGGAAAGGTGGATCGGGAGGTTCGGTCGATTTGGAGGGATTGGTTGATTCAGGATTTTCGACGAATATTCCTTTCTCGGGGATGGTCCCATCCACCTCAACTTGTAAGGGCCATCCCATCCCATCCAGCTTTTGGTCCAGAACCAAACACACGCTTAGAGGAGAAATTGATTGGTGGGGATTGTAGATCTAGATCTCCTCTCTCAAATCCTCAAGAATGGGCCGGAATCATGGGAGGAATCAAGAGGGGAAGCAAGTTCTTCAAATAGAAACAATAGAGGAGAAGAATGGGAAGAACTAACTCACCTCAAGGTGGAAGAAAGCTACCTATAGCTAAGGAGGAGAAATAACCGTTGGGGGAAAAAGACAGCTGAAAAACGCGCAGGAAAAACAGCCCAGCCAGTGCACAGGCCGGCCGACCGGATCCTGGGCTGAGGAGGCCGGCGTGCTGTCCGGCCCAGCCGGGGCACAGGCCGGGCGGGGCGATGCGGGCCGCGCATGGGGAAACGGCCTAGCCGGATGGGGGCGAGCAGGCCGGGAGAGGCGGCCTAGCTGGGAGGCGCCCGGTCGGGCTGGGGCGCATGCCGGGCAGGCCGGCGGCAGCCGGATTCTGGGCCGGACTAGGCCGGACGGCCCACTGGAGGCGGCCCGGCTGGCACCAGCGCCAGAGCCGGCACTGACCGGGTGGGCCGGTGGCTGCGCCGTTCAGGCCGGTTGGTTGGCTGGCACCTTCCCTTTCTTTTTCTTTTTATTTCACTTTTTTCCTTTCTTTAATAACAAATGCTCCCGAACTCCGAATTGAATGAAACCAATTTAGTTTGAAAGATAACAACAAATGCTATCCTATAGAAAGTGAAAACACAAGAATCTGTAGGAGGGGATTTTATCATGAATATAAAAGGTAGAACCTTGTATCATGAATAACCGGTAAAATCACCCAACCTTGAAAATGTCATAGAAGAGTCATACGAATTCCGTTTTTGATGAACTTGGGCTTGTTGTAAAGCTAGCAACAAGCTCAAGAACATCTCACAGAGAAACACCAAGAAGCAACAGGGACATGCAAAGTATGCAAAGGATTGAGCTCCCTAAGACGATGTGATCAAGTTATCCAACCGAAAGCCCCTCTTGATAGTGCGGCTATCTATCCAATAATCCGGTCTCCCATCAACCACCTCGAGACCGGTAAAAGGAAAACCTATCAAGGCCATACCTTTTCCTTGTGCATCCCGCTTGATCTTGATGATAACTCTTCAAGCTCCACTCAAGCAGAAATGCCTCACTTGATCATTGTCGCTTCATAAAGACTCACAAATGCTCCCCCATACACCATGATGGGAAAGCTCCATTGATGCACATCTTCACGTGTCCATTATCACCAAATGGACAGCAAGCTTCAAGTATATGATCCTCTTGAGATGCTCAACTTGAACTTGACCAACTCAACCTTGATGACGATCACCACTTGATGTCATCCTCTCATGGGCTATATGAGATCTCCCTTTTGATGCATGACCATGGAAAGATACCTTGTATCTTCTCATACTCTATCATATTATCTTGAGGTGTATAAAGAACTTTTCACTTGGAATCAAGCTCTCAAGATCTTGATCATTCATTGCTTATCACATAAGCTAGAGATGGCTAATATTGAGTTACACATAAGAACTCTATCTTCATTTCGTCTTCTTGATCATATCACATATATATCTTCAAAACGATGATCTTGATGCCAATACACATGGTATATCTTTATCTTCATGGCATCCATACTTGAATCCAACACATGGAGTAGAAGTAGTACCTATGGAATATTCCTTCATATAAACTTAATTATAACATTAGTCCATAGGGGTTGTCATTAATTACCAAAACCACACATAGGGGCAATATACCCTTACAATCTCCCCCATTTCGGTAATTGATGACAACCACAATAAGAGGGTTTATATAATGAATATTAGAGATAAGTACGCAACTTATCCGAGAATAAGTTGTATACAAGAGGTTGTATTTGATATGGTCAAGTAACACAAAGCTACTATCCCATATCAAAACCAACTCTACTCACACAACTACAACTAATGCAAGGGATGTGAGTAGAACCAATATATATAGAGCAAACTCCCCCACAATGTATGCACGTGTGATGAACATGAATTCATTGCATACATTGTCAAGATTAACCTTTGGAACAATTTCCACTATATATAAACAACCATGCAAGACATAATAAATATGGAATGCATGTGAGGCAAAACACTTAAGCCGAAACCAAACTTAAGTATAAAACCATTCCCTTAAACCCTCTAAACTTCTCCCCCATTGGCATCAAGTGCCAAAATGGGAGAAACATTTAGAAAGCCAATATAATGTGAGTTCCTCCCCAAGGTGTGCACTTCTCATAATTTGAGTGAAATCAAATGCACATATCCAATGACGAATACTTGAAGGAAGTCAAACTATATTGAGGATCAAAGATTGCATAAATATAACATGATGAAGTAAGCTTCAGAAAAATAAATCAAGCAATAAAATATCCAATTGGACTAACAAAGATATCATGATAAGAGAGATATAGTGCTCTAAATAAAATAAGGAAGCTCCCCAAGGTTCGTGCATAATTTATAATGTTTGCATTTGAATACATTATGCACAAACATGGAATCCTCACTCCCTCTATATCATTTAGAATACAACCAAGATAAAGAGAATATGCTTATCAAGAACAACTTGAGTCCAACAATTATGAGATATGAGTGCATGAAGAAAAACAAATAAACTAAGCACTCATAAATCTTCTTTACCAACACCACAAAAATCAATAGAGAAAAAATGGTCGGCAAAGAACAAGGATATCAAGGTGATGGATTAACGCTCTCATGTATATAAGTTTGTGAAGTGGACAAAGTGATCCATAAAGAAACATGCACACACAAGAGGTTAACAAAATAAATAAGACAAGATATCCAAGATGAAGTCATAAAATTTACCAAAGGATGTTTGCTTAAAAAGCATATATAGCCTATGGCTCTGATTTTTACTTGTGGTATATGAATGAGCTTCAACCAAGAAAATCTCATAAACATCACAACTAACAATAAGGGAACTAAATCTAGTTGGAATGTTTTGAGAAAGGAAACAAGTATCACAAATAGGGACTTATTTCATAATTTCATCAATATTGCACATAAGAGATCTTTGAGGAATTGACATGCAATAAATTGCTAGAGGGCATATTTGGGATAGGTGAATCATAAACATGATTTATATATATTCCTATCATATGCATTTTCTCAAATTACTCAAATGTACAATAAGAAGTTTTAATTTTTTTTTCAAGAACCGCAATATTTTCGAAACAAAGAATTTCATGCCAAGATGCAACCTATAAGAGGTTGGATGCTATATGAGTATGCATGAATAAGATACTTGTTACCGAGATAGCAATGGCATGATGTAGTAGATAAGAGTTCATCGATCATCCTAGCTTGACTCCAATTCTCATATGGTGACAACACCTTCCTTATAGATGAGACAAGCCTCCATTGCATCTCCAATGTACCTAAAAAACATTCAAGTACATCTTGGTCCCCGAACTTATTGGGTACAAAATGGTTAGACTAACCACAATACATAGGACACACTCCATATAAATATGTGCATATTTATAGGTGAAATTTGAATTTCATGCACATCCTAGCCATTTAGGATTTAATGGAGTATACCCTATATAATGGATTAAGGAAAGCAAGCATGCTACAAATATAAACAAATTACATATGAGCATGCACAAAGACTTCTAAAGATCCAAGAAAGACACACTTTGGACAAAACACCAAATGAATTCAAGAAGGCATAAAGGTGTGACCAAACAAATTTGTTGTCCAAATTATATCAAAGAAGTAAATCACAAATGATTTGTTCAACCAAGTTCAACAAATGAACTAAGTAAAGATCATTGAGCATAAAATATGAATAAAGCCACACATGCTCAAAGATTTATCTCATTCAAGCAAATAAAACATGTAAGAATGAATGAGATAACACACTCCCAAAAGAGCAAGGTTCGAACAAATAAACCAAACCCTCTACACTTTTCACAATGGCACAATGTACAGTAAATAAAAAGGTTTGTCTTCCAAAACAAACACTTGATATGAATCAAGAGAATTTATCAAAAGATTTTTCAAAGGATAAGGAAGACACGTGGGAGCAACAAAAGTTTTCTTGGAAATAAAATAAGGCAATAAGAAACAATCCAAGGTGAAGATGATCCATAAATTCAACCACATACAAGGTTATCAATTGTCAAAGACAATGAGTATATTCGAAATAATTTCCGGTGGAGTATTGACAATGATAGTAAGGATCAACTTCACAATAAAAGGCATAGGATAAGTATATAGAATTAAGCACTATGCACGGATGAAGATTCTTGATTGCTTCAACTAGTAAAACAATCACGCACGGCAATGATTAGAATAATCTTGAAGCAAACGGTGTCCCAAATTAGATATAGAGATACGTATTTGAGGAAAAACTGCACCAAGAATTTCTTACTCAAACAAGAACCCATAATATGAGTAATAAAATCTTTTTAATAAAAATGGAGCTTGTTTGAGCAAACATGCCACCTAGGAACAAGATAATTAAGAGCATCAACACTAAGTGGCATAACCTCATATGTTCACATTTTCTAGGCTTGTGATATGCACAAAACATATTACTCCCCCATAATGTGAGAAAGCATTTCTTCTAATCAAGAGGCAATTAAAATCGATTAGAGATGATTAATGGACATTTAGAATTTAAATTTCTCATGAGTATGACACACCACATAGTGACTAGATAATCTTGCAATATCAATACTAAGTGGTGGTACTCATATACACACATTTTAAAGAAAGAGAGATGCACAATGCATATCACTCCCCCAAAATGGGATGTTCCATTAATCACTCAAAGAGAGCCAAATAAGATATCATCAAGATGCATTAGGCTCAAAACAATACATAAGTATATGATGAGTCAAACAAACATACTTGAATACACAAGATAGACAAGTAAGACACAACACATACAAACACATATTTGGTACAAAACCAAACATGCAAAGGGGCAAGTAACTTACAATAAATATGATGAGTTGAAGTATAAGTTACCGCAAAGAGGAACATTGGATATAAGATATAGATGATAATCCATATGACTTGGCTTGGTCAAAATATAATATATGAAGATCCCTTAATTCTTCATGATGTAGCCAAGTCTCCAATGCCCTCCACATGTACCTATTGATAAAGTTTGATCTTGTTGGTCCCCAACCAAGTTGGGTCCTAAAAGGTTAGTCACAATAGGCTTGGCAACCCAAATGGTTCTTTTCTTGAAACCACTTTGAGTTCCAACAAACTTGGCAAACACATTGCCATCCTTATCCTTCCCTAGAGAATAATCATCATCAACAATTATAGGGTTAGATAAGGTACCACTTAAACATGAAGAAGCAAGGTGCCCCTTCTCACAACATAAGTAGCAAGTTTTACCCTTTCTCTTCTTTATTGATTTCTTCTCTCGGGGAACAATATCTTGATTCTTCTTGGGAAGTGGCCTATCTTCAACTTGAGGTCGAGCTTGAGCTTGACCTTGAGCTTGACCTTGTGGCCGTTTCCCTTGTTGCTTCTCACTTAGGTGCTTCTTCTTCTTCAATGTGCATGATCTAACATGATGCCCTTCAACCTTGCACTTGAAGAAAAAAATCTTGGCCAAATCCTTGACTTTGTCTTGGCCCTTATTCTTGTTGCTCTTGCTCTTGGACTTGTTTTTGTTATTGGAGTTGAATCCAAGTCCACTCTTGTCATTGGGGGATTGTTGCATACTCAACATCTTGTCAAGTACGGATTTCCCTTCATGACGCTTTTCCAAGTCTTTCTACAAAGAAAGGACTTGGGCCTAGAGCTCTTTTATTTCCTCTACATGGTTAGTAGAAATACAAGTACGAGAGGAAGTAGAAGCTTCATTATTAGAGCAACAAGGCAAAGCAAGTAATCCAACACAAGGTGTATCACTAGTTTGAATAGATGGATTACTAGGACTAGCACATGGCAAAATAGCATTTTGAGTTGAGGTTGTGCTAATGTCCACATGAGGCTCACAAGATACTACTTTAGTGATACTTGCCACATGAGCTAACTTTAGCCCATCATAGGAAATTAGAAGATCATCATGAGAGCTTGAGAGTTTTTTATGACTTTCTTCCAATTCACTATAATTGCTATTTAGCAACTCAAGTTGAGCCCTTAGCTCAACATTCTCCTCTAAGGTAGATGCTTCACAAGAATTAGAGTTAGTAGCACAAGCATCATCAATAGATTTTTCATTTTCAAGCTCATATGATTCAATTTTTGTGTGAGCATAAAATTAGTATGCTTCTCATCTTTTAGCTCTTGCTTGAGGAGATTGAATCTCATTCTCCCATTTTCAACATGGGACTCCAACACCACTATGGTTTCCTTGTATTTATTCAAGGTTTCCATAGAGTGTTCGAGATTAGCACGAGCTTCTTTATTACCATGAAGAGAAGCATATACCATTCCCATATCATGCAACAAAGTATTATATTCTTTGTCATTATCATCATCATCACTCTCATCATTAGAGGAAGTGTTAGGAGTCAAAGTAGGAGATACCTTTGATCCATTTTCCATAAGGCACATGTGCATACCGGAGGATGATAATGATGATATTCTTGAATCCACATTTGAAATCGTGTCTTGATCCATAGAGTGTTCGGTTTCCTCTACATTGTTAGTCAACAAACAACTAGAGGAAATAGAAGCATTTTGATTATGGAAACAAGACAAGGCAAGCATATCATCATGAGATCTATGTAAGCAATTTACACATGATATGCAAGGACTATCAACACAAGCATGTAGATTATTTTTAGTGCTATATGTGTTCAAGTACAAAGAGGAAACATTGCAATGGGATAGAGATGAAGAATAATCACTATTGAGCACAATATCAAAATTGCAATTTTCCTCACCATTCACCATATTATTTCCTTGTGTCTTGCAACACGTTGGTGAAGTGGAAGAAGATGATATATCATCATGGCCGGAAGTGGAAGCAACTTGGAGCTCTTCATGATGTGAAGGGGAAGAAAGCTCCTAGGAGACACCATCGACCAAATGAGAAATGGATCCACCAAACATTTCTTTAAGCTTGATCCACATCTCATGAGATGATTTTCGCTTTATATATATATATATATATATATATATATATATATATATATATATATCAAGAACCTACGAAAATCTGGTGTCAAGGAGAATAAAAGCTCATTAGATACTTGAGCTTAAATATGTAAGATTTTCTCATCCTCTAAAGATAGATTTTGAGGATCCATCGGAGGAGAAAAACCTACATCTAGAAATCGCTCTATATTTGGACACAAGGTCCGAAGATTACAAAGCAAGCAATTTCTCCACAAAAGATAATTTGTGCCATTAAAGATAATTGTGTCATTGTGCACTATTTTACTAGCCTACATATTTACTCTCAAGGCGGTGAAGCCTTAAACAAGGAGAGACCTTGCTCTGATACCAATTGAAAGGACGAGATGTCGCCTAGAGGGGGTGAATAGGCGTTTAAAACCTCTTACGGATTTGTCTTGTAAGAATGCGGAATTAAACTAACGTTAATTTACAAGCACAAATCCTAAATATGCTAAGCTCAACTAAGTGTAACAATAACAACTAGAGCTAAGCAAGATACGCACAAGATATATGTAGCACAAGTGATAGCAAGATATATGTACTTCAAGCACGATGGCTATCACAAGGAAAGAGAGCTCGGGTATAGAAATAACCGAGGCACATGGAGACGAGGATGTATTCCCGTGTTTCCTTCGTTTGCAAGAAGGTACGTCACGTTTGGAGGAATGGAGGTCCCACGAAGGATTCCCCAAAGCCACGAGGGCTCACCCTATTCTCCGAGCCACACCCACGAAGGATAATGGCCCTTTCCTCCACTCCGGAGATGGCAAGCTCCACAACCACATCACAAGCTCCACGAAGGAGAAGCCCGGGCCTCTTCACAATCTTCCTTGAAGAGATCACCGGAGCACCAACCGCCAAGCCAACTAGGAGGTCTCCCTCCAAGAGTAACAAGCTCACGGTCTCTCACTCGAACTAATCATGGTGGAGAGCTCAACACTATGCAATGATGCAAAGCAAGAACACTAGAGGTGTTCAAATCCTTCACACTCAAATCCCACCCAAGCAACAAATGCTAGGATAAGATTGGAGAGGAAGAACAATGGGGAAAGTCAACAAAAGACTCCAAGATCTAGATCCAAGGGGTTCCCCTCACTTAGAGGAGAAATTGATTGGTGGGGATTGTAGATCTAGATCTCCTCTCTCAAATCCTCAAGAATGGGCAAGAATCATGGGAGGAATCAAGAGGGGAAGCAAGTTCTTCGAATAGCAACAATGGAGGAGAAGAATGGGAAGAACTAACTCAGCTCAAGTTGGAAGAAACCTATTTATAGCTAAGGAGGAGAAATGACCGTTGGGGGAAAAAGACAGCTAAAAAATGCGCAGGAAAAACAACCCATCCAGCGCACAGGCCGGCCGACCGGATCCTGGGCTGAGGAGGCCGGCGTGCTGTCCGGCCCAGCCGGGGCACAGGCCGGGCGGGGCGATGCGGGCTGTGCATGGGGAAACGGCCCAGCCGGATGGGGGCGAGCAGGCCGGGAGAGGCGGCCCAGCTGGGAGGCGCCCGGCCGGGCCGGGCGCATGCTGTGCAGACGCCAGCAGCCGGATCCTGGGCCGCACCAGGCCGGACGGCCCACTGGAGGCGGCCCGGCTGGCACCAGCGCCAGAGCTGGCACAGACTGGGTGGGCCGGTGGCTGGGCCGTTCGGGCCGGTCGGTTGGCTGGCCCCTTCCCTTTCTTTTTCTTTTTATTTCACTTTTTCCTTTTCTTTAATAACAAATGCTCTCGAACTCCGAATTGAATGAAACAAATTGTGTTTGAAAGATAACAAAAAATGCTATCCTATAGAAAGTGCAAACACAAGAATCTCTAGGAGGGGATTTTATCATGAATATAAAAGGTAGAACCTTATATCATGAATAACCGGTAAAATCACCCAACCTTGAAAATGTCATAGAAGAGTCATACGAATTCAGTTTTCGATGAACTTGGGCTTGTTGTATAGCTAGCAACAAGCTCAAGAACCTCTCACAGAGAAACACCAAGAAGCAATAGGGACATGCAAATATGCAAAGGATTGATCTCCCTAAGACGATGTGATCTAATTATCCAACCGAAAGTCCCTCTTGATAGTGCGGCTATCTATCCGATAATCCGGTCTCCCATCAACCACCTTGAGACTGGTAAAAGGAAAACCTATCAAGGCCGTACCTTTGCATTGTGCATCCCGCTTGATCTTGATGATAACTCTTCAAGCTCCACTCAAGCCGGAATGCCTCACTTGATCATTGTCGCTTCATAAAGACTCACAAATGCTCCCCCATACACCATGATGGGAAAGCTCCATTGATGCACATCTTCACGTGTCCATTATCACCAAATGGACAACAAGCTTCAAGCATATGATCCTCTTGAGATGCTCAACTTGAACTTGCCCAACTCAACCTTGATGACGATCACCACTTGATGTCATCCTCTCATGGGCTATATGAGATCTCCCTTTTGATGCATGCCCATGGAAAGATACCTTGTATCTTCTCATACTCTATCATATTATCTTGAGGTGTATAAAGAATTCTTCACTTGGAATCAAGCTCTCAAGATCTTGATCATTCATTGCTTATCACATAAGCTAGATCATGGCTAATATTAAGTTCCACATAAGAACTCTATCTTCATTTCTTCTTCTTGATCATATCACATATATATCTTCAAATTGATGATCTTGATGCCAATACACATGGTATATCTTTATCTTCATGGCATCCATACTTGAATCCAACACATGGAGTACAAGTAGTAGCTATGGAATATTCCTTCATATAAACTTAATGAAAACATTAGTCCATAGGGGGTGTCATTAATTACCAAAACCACACATAGGGGCAATATACCCTTACATAAGGCTTGACTTTCTTCTTGGGGTCCTTGGAGGGCTTGCTTCCGGAACTTTTGTTGCACAAAAAGAAAGTACACAATACTTAGTGTATGTCGGATCACAGTAGCCAAGTAAAATCAGTCGGAAAACAAGCGCTTACGAGGATGAAATGAAAAAATGCTCGATGTGGCGTTGGGACTGTTTACTGGTGTCAATTTGCTTGAGGCGCTATTTTTCTGTCTCTGCCCTCCGAGTGGCAGCGGCGCTTGGTGTTTCGCGTGCACGCTTTGAGGCTGGGCCGGAGGACGCAACCCTCTTGCGCTTAGCGGGAGCCGGAGCCTCGGGGGCTTCCGCATCGGAAGTGGCCTCGGGATCGGTGGTTTCGGTGTGAGGGACTCGGGTTAAGGTTCCGAGATCCTTCTCCTCGAGGTCCTCCAGCTGAGCATGTGAAAACCAAACAACTTAGACAAATACTACAAGAGCAAAAAGGGATTTGATGGTTAAAGTCAGGTGACGTACCGCGATCCCGGAGCCGTTGGTATGAATGTCGATGTTGCACACATGAACCGGAGATCACGTGGAACCTTGATCGGCACCCGGATCCGTTTATCCAAGGCGTCGGCAGAGAGGTTGTCCTTGGAGGCACGCATGAGGTTGCCGCGCCCCGTGTAATGGAACATTAAGCGGTCCTGATGCAGCAGAGGCTGGATCCGCTTAGTGAACCAAGACATGGTCAGGTCCTTCCCCGACAGACCTTCTTCTGTCAGTTTGCAGATCTGCCTGACCGCCCTGGTCAACTGGGGAGATTCAGAGAGATGAGGGCATTTGGACCAGGCCGGAGTCTCGCTGGCGGGACCATCTTTGAATTTCGGCAGCACCCTTGAGCTGGCCGGATCGGATACATCCTTCAAATGGAAGAAGCCTCCGGACCAGTAGCGCACGGACTCGTGCTGGTCAGTGTGCGAGTAGATGCGCCCGGGGCGGAGTTTGAAAGAGATGCTCCCAAAAGTTGCAGGCGAGGAGCTTTGCGAAATTTTCTCCTTCTTGACGGAGAAGTAGTATTGAAATAGTTGGATGTCGGGTGTTACCCGGAGGTGGCCTTCACAGAGCGTGACGTGATTGCTTATGGCCAAGATGCTGTTGGGCGAAATGTTGTGCGGCTGCAGCTGGTACGCCTTCAGGATTTCCGTGAAGAAATCGCTGGGCGGAAGCGAAAATCCTCGCTCGACCAACGCCTTGGTCACCACCCATTCTCCGGCTTCGGGAGCAGGAGTCAAGGCACCCGGAACCGATCGCCAGGATCCGGGTCTTAAGAATCCCCCCGCTTCGAGGTTGCGGAGTTCAGTTTTTGTGAAGGTGCAGGGCCACCACTTTCCTTTGGCTTCGCTGTCGAGGGAGCGAGCCTTAGATTTTTTGGCGGCAGCTTCTTCTTCCTTCTTCTCCATCTGCTCGGCTCCGGCAGCTTCTTCCGGATTGGCCGACGTCCCTTCAATGTCTTTGCCGGAGTCCTTAGACGGATCCAGTTGGACAGGGACAGAGAGGGGAGGAGCGGAGGAAATTGGGGTTGCCACGATAGGTTCGGTCGTAGACGGAGGCGGAGTTGAGGAAGACATCTACGAAGAATGCGAGATAACGAAATTTAGCCGGATCCGTCTTATGCCCTACTCATCCCTATCAAGAACGGCGAAAAAACTGAAGCTCAAAAGTGCTTACCGGAATGGCTTCCACGGTGGTCGGAGTTGCCGGCGGTGAGGTTTTGCTACGGTGGTTCGCCGGACTTAAGAACAGGACGAACTCGAAGAACACCACACGGCGGCGCTTGGGCTCCGGCGATCTTCCGGTGAACTCCGGTACGACGGAGGAGAAGCTCGGAGGCGGCGCTGTGCTGAGAGGTGAATAGGGGGTGAATGGGTGATTAGGGGTGGACGGTGAGATATTTATAGGCGGGGGAAGAGATTTGTGCTCCGCATCTTGTGGTCGGAACGCAAGCGTCGCGCCGTTGGATGGATGACATGTGTCGAAAACCCAACTGTAAAAATGGCTAAAGATAAGTTACCGCTCAAATCACCCGAAAATGGCGCCAAGATTGGCGGAACCGTTTGAACCTTTTAAGGTTCCGGGTAACAGCTCAAAAACAACCAGTCGTTATCTCTGCATGGGAGTAACCCGGAGACATGTTGAAAAAATGATGTCGATGGATGAAGTCCAGCAGGATAAGGGTTTTTTCGGCATTAAGGTTGGAAAAGAAGAAGTCATGAAGTTGGAGTTCTTCAAGTTTCCCCTTGTTACCTTAGAAGATTGTCGGAAGCAAAGATGACTCAGCAAGGCGGAAACAAGAGGTGAATCTCGGAGAACTCTAGGGGCTACTGTTGTGGGTATACTTCATAGGTGTACCATCGATAGTGCCTAGATCCGGCAAGCCCGGGTGGCCCATAGACGGTGATGGTGGCATGAGGCCCATCGGGTGGCCCAGTTGCTGTAGGTCAAGATGGATGAAGTCTAGCCCAAGAACAAGGAGCCGGATCCACCGAACCGACATTGGGAGTCGGATCCGGCCTGGCCCGTTATGGGTAGCCGGATCCGGCATGACATGTAGAGGAAGGCGGATCCTTGACGTGCACGGCAAGATAATGTACCGTAGTTAGGTGACTTGTATTCCGGCTAGGACTCTCCATGTAAACCCATAGATCCATGCGCCTATATAAGCCGGATCTTGGGAGCCCTAGAGGCACAACCACAACTCATAGTAACAATGCGAAAGCGCCAATATAATTCCAGACAAGAAGCAGTAGGCCCTATCCTTGAGCAGGTGTTCTGAAGCTGGGTAAATCGCGTACTACCTTCCCGAGGACTCTCCGCCCTATGGCCCCTACTTCTTCTTCCCCTCGTGAGGATCCCTCGTCCGAGGTACCGTCGATTAGGCAACGACAGATCGTGTCGTCGACGCGGAGTAAAAGCCTGGCGGCGAACTCCCTCCGGGACTTGATGAAGTCGACGCGCTGGCCCGTCTACTGCAGCTGCACTTTCCACTCGCAACGCTAGCCCATGTACAAGCAGACCTTCACTGGTGGGCCAATGTTTTTGAGCTTGTACTTGGTGATCAGGAGATGCTCCATGTAGGGCGGCACGGTGAGGGCAAGGAGGTCCGGGCTCTCCACCTGCACGAAGAACACCAACAGCCAGCCTGGCAGCGTGCCCCAGGTCAGTAGGACGGCCGGCATGAACCCTTAGGAGTGATCTGGCAGTGGGCTTCCATGAACGCTACGTTGGGGTCATGAAGCTGCACCCGGACGGTGTCATGTTCTTTTGCATGCAGTATGGGCCATTCCGAGAACATTTCTAGGAAGGGTCAGTTCTGCAGATGCAATGAAAATGCAAAGAGCTAGCAATGACAAGATCAAGTCCAAGCACAAGCACAAACACTATCAAGTCCATCATGGTGCTTGAGCTTGGCAATGCCAAGCACAAGCCCTGTCATGGACAATGGAAATTCCATGATAGTGCTTGAGCTTGGCATGGCAAGCAGAACCACTATCAAGCACACGCATGCACATTGCCATGAATCGTATCTACATTCACATCGATCTGAGCGGCCAGACAACTATGTGATCTACAATGTCATCTAATCAATCTAAACAAGTGGAGGAGGAGTCGATTGAGGGTACTTATGATTGGGTGGAGCGAGAACGGGCCATTCTAAGGAGGAAGAGGACGCGCACAGGCGCCGGTAGGTCCTCGAGGAGGTCGCACTCCAAATCCAGGTGGAGGAGGCGGAGTCGGACCGTAGGTCCTCTGGTAGGGCGCCGGTGCCGCGGTCGGGAAGCGGGACGCCGATGGTGATGTCGGTTGCCAATGAGCACGAGGTCGGCTGAACCCCGGCGGCCGCGCGATGTGCGGCGCGCCATTCGGTGCAGCCGGACGCGGCATGCCCCAAGGAATTGGCGCGTGCATCGGGGTCGACGCGAACCCCGGCGGCGGCTCCATCTCCCTGCTGGAGCCTAGTGCACCTGCCGCCATTGCGACTGCCCTGGCCGTCGGAAACCCTAGTAGGGAGGGGGAAAAAACTCGTTGTTGAGGGATCCGCCGGTCGAATCCTGGCGGCTTGAAGAGCGAGGACGGCGGCGATGCGGGTTGCCATGCCGGCCGGCCTCGTGCTCGTGAATGGCGACGGCCGAT
Organism: Lolium perenne; assembly: GCF_019359855.2. Lineage (NCBI taxonomy): Eukaryota > Viridiplantae > Streptophyta > Magnoliopsida > Poales > Poaceae > Lolium > Lolium perenne. The sequence goes on along the minus strand of NC_067248.2, from coordinate 41,503,908 downwards.
TCAACACCGGCACACGACCGACATCGATCTGCGCTGCAGAGTCGCGACCTCCGGCTTCGTACTCACGGACGAGGTGCAACAGAGCCTCGTTGGACCTCGTGGCCGTCCGCTGGATCCATTTGCGCTAGAGAGGAAGGTGGCGGAGGAGGCGGAGGAGGCCATGGCGGCGGTTGATAGTGACATGAGTGAATGGGGAGAGTGAAGGAGGGAACCGGTGCCTAGAAGTGGGGAGCGATGACCAAGACAACGCGCTGTCTCCCACGCTTCTCCACGCGCGCAACCGTTGCACGCGGGCGTGCAAAATGGCACGACAACTGGACAGGCCCGCTGAAAACTGCCGATTCGGGTGTTCCTCCAGGACCTGTCTCAGGGGTGCTTTGAGAACCGGTTCACTAGTAGAAACAAGGGCTTTGGTTTTTTGCCCCAGATGTCATTTGCACCGGATTTGGCACGAACCGGTGCTAAAAGGGGTCATTAGCACCGGTTCGTGGGGCGCAGCCGGCCGAGGGACCTTTAGCACCGGTTCGTGTTACGAACCGGTGCAAATGATCTATCTTTTGCACCGGTTCGTAACACAAACCGGTGCAAAAGGTTCGTCGCCAGGCACGTGTCAGCCGAGGAACCTTTAGCACCGGTTCGTGTTACGAACCGGTGCAAAAGATAGACCATTTGCATCAGTTCGTAACACGAACCGGTGCTAAAGGTCCCCAGCCCTATTTCAGCTCAGCTACCCGGCCAAACAGCCCACTCACTTCATTTTTGCTAGGAGAAGGTGTGTGTGTTGAGTGCTAAGTTGCTTCTCTTTGGCATGCACATAAGGTGCTCGATGAAATGTGTGAGAGAGTGATGCCGCTTGATTTTACACCCAACAAAAATGAGATGAGGTGCCGGAGCGACACTTAAGCTTTCTCCTCTTTCTTTCCTCCTCGATCAAGGTTAAGCAACAACTTTACCCTTTCATTTGTACGGTGCTAATTTCCACTATTTATAAATATTATGATGTTTTGTAATTGTTTATTGATAAACTTAATTAATTATTTGATGTAGATGAACCGGCGGCAATGGATGTACGTTGACCGACGTCTACCCGAGTTCAGATCGGGCCTGGAAGAATTTATCCGTGTGGCTCAGGAAAACCCACAGGCGGATGGTTTTATGTGTTGTCCATGTGTTGATTGCCATAACTTGAAGCAATACCCTGAATGGCAAGTCATTCACTCCCACCTGCTTTGGAAAGGTTTCATGCCCAGCTATAATTGTTGGACCAAGCATGGAGAAAGAGGGGTTATGATGGAAGACGACGAAGAAGAAGAAGAGGATGATGATATGTACCCTAACTACGGTGATACTGCAATAGGGCATGATGAAGATGAAGATGCAGGAGGAGGTGATCAAGATGAAGAGGCATCAGATGAGCCCGTTGATGATGATCTTCGTCGGGCCATCGCCGATGCACACAGAGATGCAGAAACAGAAAACGAGAAGCGAAAGTTAAAGGGCATGTTAGATGATCACAAAAAGAAGTTATACCCAAATTGCGAAGATGGCAACACAAAGCTCGGTGCCACCCTGGAGTTGCTGCAATGGAAGGCAGAGGCTGGTATATGTGACAAGCCATTTGAGAAGTTACTGAAAATAATTAAGCCATTTGAGAAGGCTGTAAGTATTATTTATGTAATTAAGTCTCTACCGTGGCTCGTCCATTATTGCATGCATATAACCATACTCTCACTGTATTATGCAGAGTGAAGATTCGCGAATGCCGCAAGGGGCAAATCTATGATCTTGGGTTCGTTGACCCATATACCGTGAATGGGTATACTGTCGACAACTCTCCCAAGGACACGGAGAATAACTTGGTACATGTCTTAAGGAAAAACTCATACAAAAGAGCAATACTATTTCCTTACAACTTCGCGTGAGTGTTACTCTCTTCACACATTAAATCTTTTTCACTTACTCCATGTGTTAAGTGTAATTGATGAGTTATGCATATATATATATATGTGTGTGTCCGCAGGTTTCACTATATCCTGCTAGTCATTGAACCCGACACCGGGATAGTAGAAGTCATGGACTCGAAGAGTAAACCCCTTGAGGCGTGGGGGGACATGGCTGATATCCTCCACAAGGCTTGGAAACGGTTCACCAACAAAGCTCCAGGTTTAAAAAATAAAGAACTTTGAATAAAACATGTACCGGTAAGTAATACTGGCTAGGCCGCGCATCTCTTTGATTCTAGTTTCAATACCATTATTATCATCCTTAATTATATATATATTATTTTGATTGAACTTTGTTCTCGTAAAGTGCTTGAGGCAAGAGGACGGGAATAATTTATGCGGGTTCTATGTTTGCGAGTTCATCCGCCAGAATACCCACCATGTGAGGGACATTTTGGAACAACTTGATGTAAGTAATTAAACAACATTCATGGCTTTATTTTATCACCTTGTGTTCATTCACATACACACATATATATATACTGACCATCGTACCTTCTTCAAATTATTAGATCGAACGGTTGCGGGACGGTCTTCTAGCAACAGAGCGTGTACGAGCAATTCAAGAAGAACTGGCGGGGTTCTTACTTGAGCAAGTCATAGCTCCAGATGGAGAACACTATGTGCCCGCCATCCAATATAACTAGAAATTATTTTCAAAGTTGATGTAGACATATATATATGCATGAACATGTGTCACTTCGATCGATATATGTAATATAATGGTTTCCTATATATATGTGTGTGCATTATAACGTGTTTCGAATGGAGGCAGAGTCTGCCGCGGCAGCGTTTTAGTGAAAATTCCTGCCGCGGCAGAGTCTGCCGCGGCAGCGTTTTAGTGCAATTCTCTGCCGCGGCAGAGTCTACCGCGGCAGAGTCTACCGCGGCAGGGAATGGCACCAAAACCCTGCTGCGGCACAACCCTTTTGCACCGGTTCAGACGGCCACGTGGTGCCCCCTTTAGCACCGGTTTGTAACCGAACCGGTGCAAAAGGGGGGGGGGGGGCTTTTGCACCGGATGGTTTGCACCGATTGGCCATCCGGTGCATATGGCCCTTTTGAACCGGTGCAAAAGATCAGTTTTCTACTAGTGGTTGAACCACACCGCGAACCTCCTATAGGCAACCGAACGGACCGATTTTTGCTAGGCTGATGCGAGCCAAAGCTCACAGCCTACCAAACGCGCCCCAAGAGTTAGATTGTAGGTAGTCGCAGTGACTCGCCTTCTCAGTGAGGGTTTGGCAGCTATCCCTAGAGCATCTGAAGCGAGTCCCTGACAGCAACAAAGCCATAGACCTGCAGTGTCCATATCAGACCGTATTTTAGGTCAGTGACTTTGATGGAGAAGCAGTGCAGGGCACTCTCCGGAAGAGCATCCGATGGGATTTTTCCGGTTGAACAGTACATGTGAGCAAGAGAAGCTGCATGGAAGATTAATAAGGTAAAATTAAAAAATTACTACAAGAATCGAATTAAGTGATCATAGATCTATGGAGTGGAGTACCAAGGATACTATTCCAACACATAGCCTGATCCAGGCAGGGTACTAATAATACAACCATTAAGTTGAAGATTTTTTCTTACTTTCGGCGTCATATGAACCGTGGCGGCGATCGAAGCACCTCTCCCAATACTTGACATGGAAAATGCTTCCCATCCGGCAACCGATCGGGAGGAAAAGATCCGTCGCTGCCTCCCAGGCGCGCTCCATTCATGTTCCTTTCCTTCTTGGCCTTCACGTTTCTAGCATGACAGGCCTTCATGTTACATTTGGCTTTCCTCACACGGCCTGCTGACAATATGGGCCTCCAACACATGCAGTTTTCAGTGAGCGGGCCAATCACAAGGAAGTGGATGCGAAGACTGGCCAAAGCCTCGCATCTTTGTGCATCACATTTTTATTGTATTTGTGTGTGACTTGTAAAAAATAGTTGTTTTTTTGTTGTAATTCAAAATGTACAAAATTAATGTTTTGCTTGACCACTATGCAGTGTTTGCAAACAAATATATTTTTGTTGTAATCATTTCTGACATTTGTAAAAATAGTTGGTGTTTTTTTGTTCTAATTCAATTTGTAGCAAATTAATTGTTGCTTGACCACTTTGGGGTGTTTGCAAAGATATAGACTTTTGTTGTAATCGATTGTCACTTTTTGTAAAAATCATTGTTAAAAAACTAGGCTGAATCAACGATTAATAGGCCGATTAATCGCTACTAGGGGCATGACCGTGTCGATTACCTCTAATCACCCGTGTTAATCCTTTATCCCGATTAATTTCTTTGGCAACCCTATTACTAGGAATGTTTCCGATTAATTAGTCAGTTTTGGTCAATAAAGTTGCAAAATTTTCAACGTAGATCGCCCGTCCAGCAACTACCCCGTTCAAATCAAGTAAGTTTGCGAAGCTTCTACTCGATTCTCGCCTCCAGGAGCTTGATTCCCGCCGTTGCTGAACAATTGCTCACCATTGCCGACCAGACTATGAATACATGATCTTGACCGCCTTGAGGAGCATGTCGAAGAGCTCTAGGATGCCTTCAAATAGGGTAGGTGGTTGGGGTATTAGAGGGGCAATACCCTAGGTAGGTGGTGGGAGAAGATAAACTTCAGAGGGAAAATGAGGAGAAGCAAAAGGAAGGAACATGTTGGCGGCTAGTGGCTCCTTTGTCGCTCATGACCTAGAAAATTATGTCATAGAGGAGAAGTGTACATGTTTTTTAATGTGATTTTCAGATCTAGAGAAGTAGGACAAGCATATAGAGACCAATATAATATATGTTTCTTTCTTATATAGATGTGTTTTGGGTGCTAATTTGTGTAGGTTGCACCGATTAGTAGTTGAACGATTAAATCAATTAATTGTCCGAATTCTGATTATTCACTACTCTCAAGCTGACTGAGCAATTAACGATTACCGATTTTCTTACCATTGGTAAAAATAGTTTGCGAATTTTGTAGTAATTCAATTTGTAGCAAATTAATTGTTGGTTGACCGCTTTTTTATTTGCAAACATATTGATTTTGTTGTTGCAATTGTTTGTGACTTTTGTAATAAAAAGTTGGTGCCTTTTGCTGTAATTCAATATGTAGCAAATTAATTGTTTCTTTTCCATTTTTTGCAAAAATATGTATTTTTGTTGTAATAGTCTGGGGTTTTTGTTAATAATGTTTGTGACTTATGTTGCAAATCGATCTCCAGCAAAATAATTCGTTGGTTTAACCATTTTGTTGTCACATTATTATTTTTAAATGTGGTGGCGTTTTGTTGTAATAGTATATTTTTTTGTATATGGGGTGAATGTTTTTTGTTGCAACACCTTCTATCCGAGGGATAAATATGCACGGTGGCATATTTGTCGTAAATGCCAGGATGGACAAAGACAAAGAGATACACCCTTTCATTTTTAAGTGAAGAAGCTAGGAGCGCGGGTTGATTTATCAAAAATTGAGGGGCCAAAATGCTAAACTGCGTTGCGGCTTCATCTATTCATTGGATCGCAATCGGACATCGCGGACTGCAACCGATTTTCTGGCCCGGATCAGCCGACCGACGGTCAGCGCTGCCCACTTGCGAGATAGTCCTCGACCTCCTGCTCCTTTATAGGGTGCTCTCTCATATGGATCCCATGGTCACTGAGATATTGCTCCCCCTCCATCTCCTGCAGCTCTTCGAGTTCGAAGCGCCTCAGGCTATCTAACTCTAACGGCACCTCGGTGATGTCCTCTTCGTCCTTGTCCTCATCGGTGCTGAAGGACTCACTGCCTGTGGAGAAGATCTCCATTCCCGCCAGCCCGCTCTCGATCAGCTCCATCTCCCTCGGTCGATCAGACGATTAGGGTTCAAGGGTTTGTTTCCCCCCGGTGATTTTGCTTCTTTTAAACCCCTCCTGAGATGCGCACCAGATCAGGGGCAAACGGTGTACCACTCGCAAAAAACATCTTTCTTTCATCTGCAAATCTTAGTTACTTTACTATTTAATTGCAATCGATGGTGTTGGTAGCTAAAAAAACCTAGCCAAAAGATCTGTCTCGTCCGTCCAAATCCCGCACTCTAGCTTCTCCCTGTTTTGTCGAGGCGGTCCTAAAATTGTGAAGTGCTTTGCGACTTCTAATAAGTCGTCTTCCCGGAGCCTTGCGTTCACGCGGTCGGGCTGCAAGTTAATGTCTGAGGAGAGCTGGCCCAAGCACCGGCCCATACAGAAATAGATGGATCGTCGCAGGCAAGAGACCTATCCAAGCCATCCTCTTTTTTCCTTCTTAGGTTCTTTTAAGTCTTTAATTATCTACACTAGTTGAATGTCCGTGCGTTGCTACGGCTTTCTTAAATATATTTTTTAGCCACACATGTAATCATAAACACGTGAAAAATATATCGTTGTGGAGGATATATAAATGAAGACACCTTTATAATCAATATTTTGACAACAACATTCCTAAAAAATTTGACAATAAGACCATCCAAGCATTTAGGTTATGGAAACTATAAGGCGTGTTATTGTCCTTTGATCTTTTTCGTCACCGGAATCTTAAAGTTGCATACTTCTATTTGGCACGAAAAATCTAGTTCTGGCCCTGGGTGTAGATACACCTGGGTGAATAAAAATATCGAAAAAAATAACACACAATTTAAAAAAAAAACTGAAATTTTTGTACAAAGAACATGAACAAGTGTTCTAACTTCACATAAAAAATCTCCTAGAAAAAACATATATAGTGGTTTGTGCAAAAAACACAAAATATGGTGTTGTTTGGAACATCTCGATTTGTTGCTTACATCACTCCGATTTTTCTTTTTTGCTAGATCATTACGTGTCTTTTCTCGGAGATTTTTGGTGTGCAGTTAGAGCACTTGTTCATGTACAAAAAATTCACTTTTATAGGATTTATTTGCTATTTTATTCAAAAATAAATCAACCAGGAGCATCTACATCTGGGTTTAGAAATATCTTGTCCTATTTGGTATTGCTTTATTTATGGTTCTCGTTCATTTTTAAGTGAAATAACTATAATAAAATGCATAATTTTTGAATCTCCGTGAATTTCTATTTATTATTATTTTTTTCTTTTCTGTTTTGGATTTTCGGTAGAATTGAGAACTTTGATACGTACCTACTTTTGTATGGATAAATAATTTCTCAATATATTCTGTGACTTGTTCGCAAATTCTGGTCTTATCACTATTTTATGCTATTTAAGCGTAGATGTCATGCAGGTGAATATCGAGCCTGCTTCACATGTCATTCCTACACACGGCTAAGAAAATTGGGTGAAATAAAATGGCAAGAGCTTTCAATAATGTTATTTAAGGATACAAATAATGTGATTCAAAGAAGTATGTGATAACACAATGCAAAGAAAAAAATCAACTTATCTTATGTGAAAACATTTTAATGGTAAGAGCATCTCCACTCGCCCTATAAAGGGTCCCTCACATGGCCTTAGGGGGCGCCCGTGCCACTACATATTATCGGTGGCATCGACTCCTAGCCTCAACCCCAAACACGACCTCCAAATAAATTTTACAAATTCAAACATTAAAGACCGATCACATAACTTTGATGCCTACAAATCGATCACATAGACTTGACGATCACGTCATCAATGTCTAGCGAACCAAAAAAAAAAGGATGCACGCGAGCCATCATTACATAGCCGCGAAACTCAAAGGAAGGGCGAGATCATCCACCATGGTAGAAGGCACCTCCTCCGGAGTTGTCGATGATGGAGTAACTGTGGCCAGTCCCCCTTTTATAGCTAAGTACCACTATCTAGCAAGGGTTTATTCCTGTAAGATATGATCAGGCATATACACAGACCTATTTCTGAAAAGGTATCAACCTCAGATGCACATGGGAGATAGTACAACTTACATGCGTACTTTATTTTTTTTAAAAGTCCCCATGTCTCTTTTTTTCATGAAAATAGTTGTTTTATCACAAATTTCTGATAAGGCGAGAACAAGTTTTGGTCCAAAACTTTCTAGGTGCAAAATTAGATATATAATCTAACAGAGAACTCCACAAATCAATTGGACTCATATGATAGGCTGCTGCCGTGCAATATAATGATGGAACTAACTCTCTCTGCTTATCATTTATAAATGTTTGATATTATGCAACAATGCTCACACTTAACTTGTTGACAACAGTGGATACTAAACCATCTCCAATTATCATTTATAACTATTATGCAACAATGCCCACAGTTAACTTGTTGACGGCAGCGGGTACTAAACCATCTCCCGGGACTGGTGACGAAACATCCAGATCAATTTTAAACTGGGAGTTGCCCGTAAGCTTCTTTACAGCAGGAACACCATTCCCGATCTATCATGAAAGATAGGATCCATCTAAATATTTCAACAGGAAACCCCTCAATACAATATTGTGGAGCCTCCGATGTAGCTCATATGTGGCTCCTTGGATGAAACCATCCTATTTGATGAAAAACTTGAAGGCATGTCCTCTCATCCTTCCAAGGCATCACCAAATACAATTATATTAAATTTTCCTCCAATATATCACAATTATATATCACAACACTACGTTATCCCACACCCAATTAGAAAGATGAAGGTTAACAGTTAGAATGACACAACAAGGCCCAATAGCTTTCCCGACCACTTGGGCAATGTGACAACAAGTTTAGGAAATGGAAATAGAAACAATTTGATAATAAAGACTTGACCGGATAAAGTTGTTAAGAGAAGCAGTATTCCAGCTATCATAGGGTAAATGGCGTCTGCACTTAGATCAACAGGGTAATCATTTGGTTCTTTCTTGCAGAGCTTAAAGAGTAAATACAGTGTTAACTGTTCGGCCCCAAATGTTATAGACATCAGGGACACATCAGTTGACGAAATTAGTCTACAGGAAACCTAAGAGAATAAACCTAAATAATGTACCTCATGTTCTTCGCCAAACACTCAGCATGATGTTGTTTCTGATGGGTACTTCATGCAGCCGACAACTCATCCATCCAGGCGATTAGTTTGGCAGTAGTGGCGGGTACCATGATCTCAGGGAGAAGGTGCTTTCGGTAGCCCTCGTCTGTCCATACATACATCACGCTTGGCTAAAGGGAGTAAGTGAGAGCGTTCGGGTAGATGTCTTCCCTTTCCCTCCCGGCTGCTCTTCAGGTGCCCCTCTCTTTAGCATAGAGTCATGACATAAATCTTTAGAAACCATACTGACCAAAAGAATTCTTTTTCTTCAGGAAAAACATGTTAAGAAATGTTCAAGTTTCAAAAGTAAAATGTCCAGGGTATATTACAAGAGTACATCATAATATTGTTAACATAACTACCAACAACAGACCTAAAAATGCACAACAATCTAAACATATATATCATTTTAAAGAATAAAAATAAAAGTTCAAAAGCTTCTGATGGTTTAACGAAAGGGAAATTGCCATTGCAATTTGCAAACCACATTAGCTCTACAAATACTAAGTGATTGTCTGAATAAATTCTCCAACCTCCTCTCAGGTAGCATAACAGTTAGGGAAATAAATTAGGCAACATCACATATCTTAAACTTTCAGTCTGTTAACAATACGGAGGAGATTTCACTGAATATCTTCATATAACGCATGAGGCTGTCATATCTCATAAGCTCGAAAAAAAAAAATCTGCCCCAATAACAAAAACGCAGAAGACTTTACAATATTATCAGACGGAAGGTCAAGTGCGTTCAAAGTAACACTGTGTTGTCCCAACTTCCATTAAGCACCCGCTTTCTGAAAAAGATTCACAGCTGGTAAATGCAGTGGTATATTTTGAAGCCTTTTGTTCTGACATATGACAAAGGAGAACAGGCTGACTGATAAAATCTTAACGCATTTCTGGATGCAACCACCATTCATTCCTCAAGATTCATCACCAAGAAAGGATCCAATTTTGAGATGACCAAAATCCTGCTAGCAAACAAAATCAGATCCAAAGTCATTTTTTCCATGAAGGTAACGGGATGTGATCCCAGCACAAAGACCCTGCACTAACCGTGCTAGCCAATCGAGGGAACTCCAAGATAATCACCAGGCTTGACGCTCACCTCAAAAACCGAGCCATAACTGATCCGATCTGGGGATGGCGGAGCCGCATGGCTGTGAATCGTTGGGCGGGACGCGCTGCGGAGGGTGTCGCGCTGGTGTGGCGGTCATCACCGCCGGGGCGACATAGCCATGCCGCGCTAACAGGCTCATTTACCCTTCACCGCCTATCCTGCCCACGGCTCTCTCTCCTCTACCCTCCGCTTGCCCTCAGCTCCTCGCCGTAGCGCGGCTGGCCACGGGAGAGAGGGCGACCATCAAGGCCGGCGGGCATGCGTGTCCCTCGTCCGTGCGGAGCTCTGTGGTCACCAGGAGGAGGGGGGCAGGGGGCACCTGAGCGTCAGAGGACCGGTAGGAGGTGGGAGGGGCTGGAGTATCCAGGGAGGTGCGTGGTGAGGCGGCGGCGTGATTGGATTTGGATACCGAGGAAGAAAGGGGGTTAGGGTTGAGAGGCGAGAGGAGGCGAGAGAGATCTCGGGTGGGAGGTTAGCACGGACGGGCGGGGAGAGAATCGAATCGGACGGTGCTTTTTGGTAGCGGTTAATTGGACGGACAGGATACTTCCAATGACAACCACCAAAGTGCGTTGATTGTCAAACGACCAACTCCCATCTATACCTATACCTAATAATAAAGGAGATAAGGTTTCTGCCAAAATTTTCGTCCAACTTTTCGTTGGAGGGATTTACCCTCCCACCAAATCGCATAATACTGCTAAAGGCCATTGTACCGGTTCGTTTGGTTGGTTCGTTTTTTTTTTCGCTCCTCTAGCCGAGAGCAGGCAGAGAACTGTTGTGCGCGAAAGGAGACAACCCACGCGGTACGCGCATCACGCCAGGCCCGCGTCGCCGGCGCTCCTCCTGCACGCCTCCCGCCGTCGGAAAGCCTCCCACCGTCGGCCAGCTTTCCTCCGCCAGGGACACTCCGGCCAGGCCCCCGCCACCAGAGACCCATCTGCGCGCCTCCCGTCACGGCCGGGCGCTCGTCGACCGCCAGCGCCCCTCCGGCCAAGCAGCTGCCGCCAACGCCCCTCCTGCGAGCCACCCGCCGCCGGGCAGACCCTTGAAGACCGCCTTCGTACAGCCCCCCGCCTCCAGCACCCCTCCCTCGACCTTGCTGCTCCATAGACGTTTCTCCGGGATCAAGATCGCAACGGGGAAGAAGGGCGATTGGAGAGGGCAGCCTTTTTCGCGGGGGAGGGGGCGGCCTTGAGGGAGGAACGAGGTTCCGCGAGGGAGGGAGGGGTGGAGATTGCAAGGATGGAAGGGCCGGCGGGCGGAGGGTGGCGCCCCGGACGTCCTCCCGTGCGTCGTCTCGGTCGTCCGCCGTTCCAGGCCCCGATCTCCAACGGGACGGTGCCAGAGAGGGAGGGCGGCACTGCATCAATCTCTAGGCTGAGCGCCTCCCTCGATATCTCAGCACGTGAGGGAGGGAGTGGGGACGGCCAGAATGGAAGTGCCGGAGGTGGGGGAGACGTCCATGAGGAAGGTCTAGAGGAGGACACCAGGTAGCAGAGCGAGGAAGGCCGCGCGTGGGTGCTAAAAGAACGAGGAGCAGAACAACGAGGAGTTGGCCAGACTAATTTTTCTTCGGATTCAGAATGAGAAAGATTAGTAGCTAGCTCGTGGTGCTAGCTGCCCTGTATCGGTGGCTCAATTTAAATGCACTATTTTTGATGTTGTAGAATTAAAATGGACATCAACATTACTAATTATTTTTTGATTAGAAAAAATTTGAACTATGTAATTTAACGATTTGAATTAACTTGAGCTCAAATTTGTATTCAAATCCATATTTTAGTAAGTTGTTGTTGATATTGGACAGTAAATAAATGTTGAGTGGGAAGTCGGCAAATAGGAATTATTCGATAGGTGTATTATCGAACACCTGAATTGTTCGACGCTATCTAAAATGGATAAACACTTGAAGATGCCCTAGCAGGGAGAAAACATAGATGCCTCTTGGATATGGATTTTTTTTACTTCTTTTCATCCATCTATCGATGATTATGAAGGATGAACATGCGATTGAAAAGTGGTAAGACCATTTCCTTAACAGCTTGCTAGAGAGGTTATACAAGTTATATAGTAGTAGATACTGCAATACTTCGATAGCTAACCATCGACTGCTACAAAACGAGGACGGTCGGCGACATCGGTGGATGTGTTCTGCTCACGCTCACAAACGCACCTTGAATTTTGTTTCTGGAAAATCACATTGGCTCCATGGACGATATGTGCTAGATCACGACTTTTTCATCTAGGAAAATCATCATCCGACAGCCGTCGAGACATGCATTGATTAACACAAGCAAAAAGTTAAGAGCGGAATCATGGGGTTGCTCGTGATAATTTAACGAAACAAGTCGTGTTTTGGCTCCGGGGTAACATAGACCCAAGAACTTTTAAGTGGAATTCATATTGACTCAAGAACTCTCGAGTGATACAGAATCGACTGAGGTATGGATTTATATGTATGAAGAGGTATCTATTTGATTTAACGTGATGCCGTAGCAACGCACGGGTTTTGTCCTAGTCTATACCTAATAATAAAGAAAATAAGGCTTCTTGTTGGTCCGTCTATTTTTACCCCTATTTATTGTCAAAATTACAGCCCCTGCCACCTCCAAGTCAGAATAACGCTTCGTCATGTGTTCTTGGGCTGCTGCACGTCCCTCAGCCATGAGTCCATGGCCCACCTCATGTAAAAAAAAGAGTCCATGGCGCACCCAGTTGATGCACCATCCAGCGCTGGAAGAACGAGAGGAAGGAGTCTCGATGCCTTACGCTGCAATCAGCCTAGCTCTTTTTCCAAAGAAAACATAGCTCCAACTTATTTTAATCCTATGCCGGTGCGTATAGGTCTTTCACGTATGTATACGAGGTCGTCTCCTAAGCCATCGCAATCTCCAATAAAATACCAATCCTCTCGCTCCGGTCCATTTAAACCAACACTGACCTGATCTCCCCAAACTCTTGTGGCCCGAAAAATCTTCAGCGACCCGGCGAAATCCGGGAGGTAGCACCCTCTGCCGGCGAGCATGCTGTCGCCGGAACCTGACCGTGTGAAGGTCGCAACCCCTGCCAGGCGAGCTCGTTGTCGCATGAACCACGTGGAGGACGCAACCCCTGCCGACGCTCTCTCCATGTACTCCCACATGTGCGCCGCCGACCGCCCATGCGCTGGACGGGAGCCTGCCTAACCGCCGCTGGTATACCGCGCGCTAGACGGGATCTGCTGCTGCCCGACTAGATCTTCAACACCCAGGTCGAGGATCTCAAACCGGGACTGCTGGGCATGGTTGAGGATAAAAAAAACATGGCTGCCAATTGGTGTTTGACAGCGGACCTCCTTGCCCGCCATAGTTCGCCGCATAATGATGCATGTCCTCCTAGCGATTAAGATGAGGAGCCAATCTGTCATCTTCTTCTGCAATGTCTTTTCTTCGTCGAGGTCTGGTTTGTGACGGACACACACGATCTCAATGCTTCTTTCTAGATTCAACTGGCCATTTGATTCATCTGGGGGGTGTATCTTCGGAAATTTCACACACGGACTTAATTGCAGTGGTTAATTATGTGTGAGGCTAATCGAGAATAGCTTCCAACATCTACTTACGCAAGGTGGCAACTGTAGTTCAATGGTCCTGTAGTTCGGGTAGCCTCCGAGGATATATTCAAGGTGTTCAATGGTCCTGTAGTTCGGGTAGGTTTTTCTTATTTATACGAGGCGGGGACAAACCATATATATGGGGCATTGATCCCGCGGCAACGATGACGGCCGGGACGACTAACAGGTCGCATTAGTTCGGCTCCGACCTGGCGAGACTAGCCTCTGGTGACGAGAACCCCCGTGTCAAATCGTATTCTCGCCGCCATCGCGGTCCTGGCACCCAGGCACCTAGGACACATCTGGACGAGATGCTCCGCTTCCTCGGTGATTATTCTCGTGAAGCAGGATGGACCGATCTGATTTTGGCACAAGTGGCCGTTTGCGCGTGTGGAACGAATTCACGAGGTAACAGTAGGGCAGAGCAACGAATGTATCTCGGAGGTCACGATGAACCTGATCAAGGAAGTCTCCGGCACTGGATCCTTTGATACGACGACAGTGTGGGACAGCTACTGGTCGCCATGTTCATGCAAATATGCAATATGCAGTCGACTGTGTACTCCTCCGAGCCATATGGACAGGGAGAGCGAGAGCTCGCTAGCCGCCGGGTCCGGCCTCCGGGGAGTTGTAGGTTCACGCTCTCTCACGGTGAAGAATCAATCTGGCTGCCGGAGGGGACTCACCGCTAGAAAATCGAGCCTTCTGGAAGGCGATGAAGGTCTCCCAAAGGTCAGTGAATAGCTACCGGGAACTCGGACCTAAAGTTAAACTGTAATATCGCAAATTCAGATGATGGATGTTACTATGCATGCATCAGGCAGACGCCCAAGATATGGAGCCATTGTAAATAGTAATCCGTGAATGCTTCGTGCTGTAATTATCTAAAAAAACGCTTCGGGTTGTTCATGCGTAGGTGAGAAAGGTTTTACGTTGTGATATCAGATCATTATGTTCTTCGGTATGTAGTTTGGTTTTAGTTTTTAGTTTTTTCTTTGTTTCCAGCTGATTGGCATAACACACTTCCACAGATTTGCAATCTGGAGGTTTAAAAGATATATAGTTGTACCATGTTTCAACAGGAACTTACTTTGCCGTGACATAGATTTTTTCTCTCCCGTTGCAACAAGAAGACATGTTTTAGACAAAATATAGGCTGCACCAACAAATTTTTCTTAAAATATTAAATATGTTTTTCCCTGGTGCAACGCACAGGCATTTTTCCTAGTCTATACCTAATAATAAAGGAGCTAAGGTTTCTGCCAAAATTTTCGTCCAACATTTTTTGGACAGGTTTACCCTCCCACCAAATGTCATATAACTCACCCGTGCCATCAAAACGGTTCGTTTATTTTCTTCCGCTGATGCGTCCTCGAGATCCTTTCCACAGGGCGCGGCAGCCGCGTCGTATCGGTAAATTGGCCCATGGGCCTAGACGACTCGCACGCCGACCAGCACGATAAAGAAATCGAGATGACGCGTTGATGTTTTAGTCCCACCTCGCTCGCTAATACCAACTTTTGCCGAATTATATGCTCACAATTTTCCTAGATTATCAGCGAGCTGTCCCAAAATATCAACCTGCATGATAACGCAGCCAGATATGATCTTGGATCAGATTAATTCGAGGAAGATTAATTCGAGGAATGGAGATAGAGAGGATCAGATTAATTCGAGGAATGGAGATAGAGAGGCAGAGCGGCGGAAGGTCAACAAGAAAGGCGAGGGGAGAAAACGCGGCTGGTTGGCGCCAGGAGATTGCACTAGAGCTCGATCCGCCGACGCAAAGTGTGGGGAGGTTGGACGGCCAGAGCTCGATCCGACCAGGCCCCGGGAGGTGCACCTGAGCTTTCCTGACGGCGGGCAGGAAGAGACGAACGAGGAGAATTGCGGTGAGGAAGGCGCGTCAGCAGGCCGTGTTCAGCTCAGGAAAGCCGCCCGGCCTCGCTCTCGCCGTCTCGCGTCCTAAAAGTGGGGTGGGGATCGGAAATAGCAAGCAAAAAGACGCACGGACTCCCTCAGTGACCAAAAAGCTAAAAACGCACTCTCCAATCTGGCCACATCCTACACAAGATTTATAATGCCTTATTTTCATGTTTCACATTTTTTTACATCAACCTAAACTCAGTACAATCTTTAATGAGACGAATCACACCTGCTGAGCGGTAAATCTGAAATGATATTCCAAAAGTTAAATACTTTTCCTGGTTTAAAATAATTGTCTAAAAATAGATATATCTAGACATGTTCATTGTATAGATACACATCTATTTTTATGCAATTATTTTAAAAATGAGGGTGTACAATTTTTGAAAGTTTATTTGTGCCCACGACACCACGGTTGCACCAACCTCTATTCACGGCTCGATCCGACACTAATTAAGCTCAGCTACAACCAGCGAAGAGGGCGAAAGAGTAGTTGAGTAATTCAGTCAGGAGACTGAAACACGGACATGGTCATGTAGGAACTGAAAAGAAGAAATGAGGATGAGAGGGAGGTGAGAGAAAATTAGGTACATTATGGGATAAAAAAAGGACAAAACATAATACTCCCACTGTTTATGAATAAGTGACTACATTTTGTTTACATACTGCTGTATCTAAATACGTTCTAAGTGTGTCTATACATCTGTATCTAGAAAACATATTATCACGTAAAATTATATGAAAATATAGATAAAAATAGTTAAAGTGTGCGGTAATACAAGTTAATGTACCTGGGCTTGGCAACAACATCTTCTTAGGATTAATCATGCTTATCACGAACTGAAAAATTGTGACTGTGACCGCCTTTGTTATATATAAGAAAATAAGGATGGCGCTCACAATAATTAATAATCTGGAATATTACAAATCAGGACTTACAATCTATTCTTACTAGGTAGATTTTTTTTGACATAGGGCCGGCATGATTATGTTGGCCCTGAATAGAAAAAAACATCTGAGAATTTCTTTCTTCCGGTGCAACGCACGGGCATTTTTTCTAGTTTAATAGTAAAGATAAGCGATCAAGGCCCTGCATCAAACCAAATTGATTTAGTTTTGCGATAAAAAAATCGAGCGCTCCAAGCTATCAGACACGCGCACCAGTAGTTCAGCGAAACATATAGCAATCGCAGGAGCTTGCTGGTCAGCGAGTTTTGCTGGAATCGACGATGGAAGGAGTTGTACGACTAGGTCTTGTGGTGTGCATCGCTCCGGTGGGCTCAGAGAGCAAACATGTAGTGTTGGAGGTTTACACTATCGTGGATATGACCTCCAGGAGATTTTCGTTGATTGGAGAAGCTTCCTCGGGTGGAAATTTTGCACAGCTTCATGGCGGACGTCATCCACACATCTACTCCGCGGATGGCAGAAGAAGTGGTACATCTCATCGATCCTGGCCTTCCTCCATTCCCATTACGTCGGCGCTCAACAACCACACGGAGCAGATAATCGAGCTTCTCCGAGGGCATGAATATACTTGGCAAGCCATCAATCTATCTATTAATACATTTTCCATGGTACCCACATATTGGCGGCACCGCGTCAAGTGTGGAATTATGTTTACACCTCGCTTAAGAAAAAATATGAGTACGTCCTCCATTTAAAAATAGGATGCGCATGATTTCTTTGTTTAATAATATAAGACACTTTAGATATTTTAAGTGAACTAGATATAAACCAAAATAAGTGAATCTACCCACTAAAAGTAAACTAGATACAAACTAAAGTAAGTTAGTCTATAAGAGAGGTAAAATATATTATAAAAGAGAACAAAGGGAGTAGTTTTTAGTCAAAGTCAAAAATTGAAGTTAACATAAACATCTACAATATCAAACAAACACAATATTAAAGTGTATTTTAAGATGGTTATAAAAATATTTGTATGAGACTATAAATGCTGATACATTTTTCTTTATAATTTGTCAAATTTTAAATAGTTTGGATTTGACCAAAACCTCTATGTATTCTATTTTAGAAAAGTGCGAGTATATATATACTTGGCAAATAGTGATTTTTTTCTCCCTTGCAAAGTAAGAGCATGTTTTCTATATCTTCTAAATCAATATTTTAGGTGTTTCCACGGGCATATTTCTAGTATCTATATATTCCAAGAATAAAGTACCAAGTTTAACTCATTCGGATGCATAGAAGTTTTTACAATATATGGAGATGCAGTTTTGTACCGAACACTGTTCACCAAAAGAATTTTCTAATTTTTTTGTACCTTAGATTGCGCTAATATTTATGTTGTAGTTACAACTTTTCATTCTCTATATGCACAAAAAATGGAAAAAAATTCCTGACATGTCTAGGTGGTCGAAAAATTATGTTTTGATGCTGCTCTTTTTCTTGACAGATTTTGTCCCTTTTTGTTTTATGCATGCCTTTAAGTTCCAATTTAATTATTTTTTGAGTTTTTTGAGATTAATTTAGAGAGTGTATACCATGATATGTACATATTGGAAACCCATAAATTTTGTGTAAGGATATCATGGCAGTATGCATCATATCTTTGTACCACTAATTTCACCCCCTAGAAAAGAGATGGGACAAAGTTTTGTGTTGAAGTTTTTTGACAGGGAATGGAGGAACATCACACTATGAGCTATCCAAGAATGGTGAAGACCATAAGCTTGGGGATGCCCAATGCACCCCACTGGACCTATCAAACTCTTGGTTTGCAAACCTCTAAACTTTATTTTTTGGGCAACATAAGATTGGCATGCATATAAACTTGGACAATCTTCATGTAGTTTTATTTTTGTTTTTGCATGTTTTATATTTATTATGCTGAGATCATCACTTGAAGTTATGTTATATGAGTATGGGGGATCTAAAGGGATAAGAATAAAATTTAAATTGGAAAAAGGGCAAGGCAAATAACACAAGTTATGCATAGGGTTTGATGTTTCAAATGCTTTGATGAATGGTAATTTGCAAGTGCCAAATTTAGTGCTATCTTTTATTCACATGCATAGATGTTTAACTTTATATTGCTTCATTTATTAAGGAATGTTTAGCACTAAGGACACTATTGCATTCTTGTGACTATATACCATCACCCAGAGCCCAAAAATAAGGAAACAAGCATTGACTTGTGCATGCAAATCCCTTAGACCAAATTTCTCCACCATACCTATCTATGTAGCAAAATTATATTCCAAGTATGGTGTAGGTGCTATGCCTTTGAATTCAAAATTATACTTCTCTTTTAATATGATTTATACCTCATGGAAAAGTAAGATGTGAGGAAAAACCCATTGTGATTATCATTATGCAAGTTATGTGTTTGAAAATTTATGAGTTGGTTGTTAGTAGAACCATGCTGACATGGGGAACACTTTCAACATTTCACTATACCTGTTGATGTCATGTTTTCTTTTCGCTGTGGATACTTATCGGTGTTGAAATAAGATACATAATCAAGCTCTTTCAAGTATACATATGTGCTAGAGGGAGCATTGGGACACCAACCTAAGCCATGCAAAACAATCATGTTGGAAGTTTACAACATGGATATCCAATAAAGCACTTTAAATAAAAAACTATGCAAATAGTAAATAAAAAGAGGTGCAAAGGAACACATTTGTATGTTTGTCTTGTCATTGGAGTATGGATAGTCCCAAAGACTTTTTGTACAAAGTGGTAAGAGGTACCTCAGTGCTACCTTCTTTGGAACTGTATCCATACGAGGACGAACAACTTGTGGCAAGTTGAGTGAACATGTGGATTGTGTACTTGTGGTCAATGGGCACGAGACATCCAACTTGTAAGAGGTTAAACATATAAACCATACTTGTTTTCACCTTAGCAACACCCATTATTATGACTAGCATTGACATCAGTTGCATATCCCAAAATTTTATTTTATGCTCTATATTATTATCAAAGTGCTAGCAATTATACTCCCTACTTACATTTAGTATCCACTTGTTCCAAATGGGAGGAAAAAATAAAGAAAGAAAGAAAGAGAGAGAGAATAATTTTGGACCAAATGAGATCACTTGCATGCTTAATTTTCATAGCACATTCATTTGTTTTTACACAATATGACTTATTATTGAGCAAGTTTGTAGTGCACAAGAAGTGTCACCTTTGTATCTCATTTGCTTGTTGGTGTTCAATAAAGAATGAATCATTAACTTTTTGTATTACTACTTGTTACATCAAACATTTCATTAAACTAAAAAGTCCATTTTTAGTTTTATCACCTTCATACTCGAGGATGGGCATGGTTTAAGCTTGGGGATGCTTGATGCATGTAAAATGCATACATGAACTTTATAGTTTATTGAGTCAAAAGCATTATTATCTTGTAAATTTATTATATTTGCTGGTACTAATATATTAATAGTTGCCAAAGTGCACAAGTTGTTGTTTTACATTTTGTTGCGTAGGAAACATACAAATATGGAAGAAAACCGCTGATTATGGTGAAATTCGGAGTTTTTCAGAATCTGTCCCTAAATAAAACTTTTCAGAGAGATTGCCACGGAAACCCCCACGAAAATGACGTCCAATGGAAAAGGTCCAATCTACAAAGTTGTAGGAAATTTTCTTCCACTTCTTATAGACATAAAATCCGTTCCAAACGGATTACGATCAGAAGCCTAAATGGCGGCCTAATTACTGCAGAGTCCAGAAGCAGTTGTAGGAATCCAAAAGATTGTGACGTGATATATGATGATTTCGGTGAAGTCAAGACTTTGTGGACATATGAGCGAGATCGGAGGATAACCCTAAAACATGTGCGGAATTATAAATACCAAATGTGATATCCCTAGTCACGCCTCTATGACTAGCACATGTGATATTGATAGTAGTGTTTTCCTGACTCTAGGGAAATGAATAAAACCTTGTTGTGAGGTTGCCGGTATCACATGTGAGTAACATTGTTAGTGGAACAATTATATTGGATAGAACCCAATGATATACCGTGAAACACATCGTCAATATTATTTATCGGTAGTTTCTCAAAGACTAAGTATTAACGTTTGTATAGATTGTTAGACAATGATGCTTATATGAACTAGGATATAATATGGATGTCACGAGATATTCAAATGTCATTTCATAACTAAGTGACAATAAAGATGGTCTTCGTGCATAGTGGATAATATGGCGTAGTTTCATTTTATGTGATCATGGAAATTGCTACTCCGGTGATGGAGAGATACACTTTGGTTGCCCACTCATGTATCATAATGTTCGTCATCGTTTGGCCGAACACATGAGTACATGCTGAGTAACGAGGATAATCTAGAGTTTCACCTCAGGCTATGTAAAGTCCTGAGAAGTAATGCGGTGTGTATCCAAAGTAATACGAAAGGTTCCCACTGTTGGGTTCAGGAGAACTGGGGTGCCTCGAACCCGCGCACCATGGTCCCATGTGCCAGTGAGCGCCCCCGTGTCAATGCAGTAAATATGCCTGAGAACATGCTGGATAGCCTAGGAGGAATGTGTAAGCAGTGACGCGAGCCACATGCCGTAGCCACGCTGCACCACCTCCTCTTGCACAAACATCGTCGCCCTCTCGTCTCCGTCAGCTCCATGGCGTGGACATGAATCCTAGGGCTAGCGTGCTCTAGGTGCTCCACCCTCTTGGACATGGAAGCACATTTGGATCTCTAGCCTGTGTTTGGATCCAATCTAGGTGGTGATCGCGCTGGATCTTCATCGACATGTTCCACGCTTCAAGGGTGTGCTTGATCACACTCTAACACGGTGCCGCTTCTCCCATACATGAGGATACCGTGAAGGTGTTTCACCTGCAACACTTGATCGTGGGAACAATACGTGGGGTAATACATATCCTCACGACTAGACGAGTCTAGTTGCGGGGATTGACTTGGTCTTCATCAACCTCATCATGGAGAATTTCCGCTAGTTTGATCTACGAAGGTATGAACCGTTACCTCCCCTCTTGCATATAACCTTGGTTTTATGCGTAGATTTTTTTGTTTGTTTTGTAGACGTGTTCCCCAACAGTCAACTGAGAGAACCGCCATTTGAAGAGAGGGGAGTGGGAACTAGGCTATGCGAGAGAGGATGAGTGGAGTGGAAAGGGATTTTGGTGGCCGGAGTTGTGAGATCATCAGCTAGGGGGGAGGGGGGGGTCACGCAGGAGGCTGGAAGGAAGGAGCCATTTTTCTGATAATTTGGCTTGGATTTAGAGAGGGATATCAGTTGATCTGCCCCTACTCACATCATCAATTTAATACCAGTGGTTTCCTGCTTAATCTGTGTTAGATGTATATATTGTATATTGTAGTTTCCCCATATGTTAGGGGGCTTCCTGTATATTTGCACCTGTACCTGTAATATATATTGTGGCCTTTGGCCCTCTGGTAATACAACAAGTCTATTACCCTAAAATGGTATAATTGCAAAATTAGCTCCTCTCCTCGTAGCCGCCGCCGCCCACCCCGGCCCTCTACCACCGCGCCCGGCCGCCGCCGCCTCTCCCTCGTCGCCCCTGCCACCGCCGGCCGCCTCCACCCGGTCGCCCACCACTGCGCTGCCGCCTCCCTTCGTCCGCCGCTGCCGCTCCTCGGACGCCGCCGTGCCTCCCTCGCCGCCACCGCGCCGCTGCCTCCGCCTGGCCGCCACCTCCCTTGGGCCGCCGCCGCGCCACCGCCTCCGCCCGTCCGGCCCGTCCCTGTCTCGGCGTCCGCCGCCCACCAATCCGCCCGTGTCTGGTGCTGCTGATTCAATCGGGATTGGATCTCATCTCTAAAAGAAAATGTCTTCCTCGTCGGGCTATCTTGTGATTCCTCGCTGCCCGGTGTTTTTTGATGGCGTGAATTATCCTGATTTCGCTGCCTTCATGCGCGTCCACATGCGCGGTCTTCATCTTTGGGGTGTGCTTTCTGGCGAGGTCATCTGTCTGCCGCGTCCCACTGCTCCTACGGCGCCTATTCCACCGACGCTTGTTGCCCTTTGATGTCTACGCACGCTTCTTTTCCTGTAGACAGTGTTGGGCCTCCAAGAGCAGAGGTTTGTAGAACAGTAGCAAGTTTCCCTTAAGTGAATCACCCAAGGTTTATCGAACTCAGGGAGGTAGAGGTGAAAGATATCCCTCTCAAGCAACCCTGCAATTACGATACAAGAAGTCTCTTGTGTCCCCAACACACCTAATACACTTGTCAGATGTATAGGTGCACTAGTTCGGCGAAGAGATAGTAAGATGCAAGTGATATGGATAATTATGAGTGGTAATAACAATCTGAAATAAATATGGCAGCAAGTAAACATGCAGTAGAACAGTAAATAAACGGTGATTCGATATTTGGAAACAAGGCCTAGGGATCATACTTTCACTAGTGGACACTCTCAACATTGCAATCATAATTGCATATAAGCACTTCATCATACTACTCTCTTATTGGATAGAGAACTCAAATTCATTGGGCAAGTGTGCAAAAGCACACCTCAAAGCACTACAAGAAAAGTTCTGATAGACAACGTCCCAAAATCGTCCGCTAAGGGGTATTTTTCGTCGCCTATGGGCCTAACCCGACGATATGGGTTCTATTGTCGAAACTGCGTCAGGCAAAGTCCTACCACGTTTTTTTCGGTCCGTCGCGCTTGGGCGCCCTTCCGCCACGGAAAATCGGACCGTTGCAGAAGTGTTTCCGGGAGCCCGTTGACTGCTGACGTCATGCAAACTGCCACGTGGCAGACGCCGTTAACTGTCAGTTAACGGCGTTAACCGGCTGAAACCCCGTGGTAGATGGTAGGCCCACACGAGGCCTGCCACATCTTAAGCGGGCCGGCCCATTAAGTTTGCGGGTCGGGCCAGCTGACTTAGTTTGACCGGTCAACTATATAGCTGGGCTGGACCATTAGTTACGTGGGCCAGGCCTAACCTCTAAGGTTGACTGGTCAAAACATTAATGGGCCGGCCCACTAAGCATGTGGGCCGGGCCGAATGCACTCGTTTGACCGGTCAACAGGCAAAAAGGCCGGCCCACAAGACATGTGGGATCCACTTTCCTGTTATCGGGCCGACCCATTTTACAAGTGGGGTCCAGCTTAAAGAAAGTGGGCCGGCCCAAGAAGTTATTGGGCCGGCCCAATTAGTATGTGGGTCCCACTTTCCTGCTATCGGGCCGGCCCATTTAGTACGTTGGGTCCACAATAGATCAAATGGGCTGGCCTAACAAAAAAGTGGGCTGGGCCAAAAACACGGGTGGGTCCCACTTTCCTGTTAAAGGGCCGGCCCATTTAGTATGTGGGGTCCACCATATAGAAAATGGGCCGGCCCAGCAAGATAGTGGGCCGGGCCAAAAACACTGGTGGGTCCCACTTTCCTGTTAAAGGGCTAGCCCATTTAGTATGTGGGGTCCACCACATAGCCAGTGGGCCGGCCCAACAAGATAGTAGGCCGGGCCAAAAACACGGGTGGGTCCCACTTTCCTGTTAAAGGGCCGGCCCATTTAGTATGTGGGGTCCACCACATAGCCAGTGGGCTGGCCCAACAAGAAAGTGGGCCGGGCCAAAAACACAGGTGGGTCCCACTTGCCTGTTAAAGGGTCGGCCCATTTAGTATGTGGGGTCCACCATATAGCAAGTGGGCCGGCCCAACAAGATAGTGGGCTAGCCCGATAAGCAGGTGGGCCCACTATCGTGTTAACGGGGCGGCCCAATAAGTAAGTGAGCCGGCCCAAAATGAAAGTGGGTCCCACACTATTGTAAATAGGCCGGCCCAATCTGTTGTAGGGCCCTGGTTGTTTGACTAGTCAAATTGCATTAAATTTCATGAGCCTACAATCTGATATCAATGATACACATAATTTCATACACAAATAAAATAACTAGGAAAATTACAAGGCAATTAATGTGCCCAAATAAAAAAATTACATAGAATCATTGAAGACTTCTATTAGCATCATCAATAACACGTTGACATTTGGCAATCGCCTTGATTGAATCTTGTGTACTCTTGGTCAACATATCAGCTACAGATCTTAAAGCAGCAATACCATGTCTTTTATAAAGTGCAGCCTTGAGATATTTACTGTTTGATGAAAAGAATGGTCTAGGTTGACGGCTATGAGAGGATGCATCAGAAGAAAGATCAGAACTTTTTGTGGGCCTCTCTTCTGATGAAGATTGCTTCATCACAACTGCATTCTGATAATAATGCAAAAAGAGTTAAACGATGAACTATGCAAACATGTATTTAGAATTGTTGATATGAGATAGTCACAAGTACTAAGCACAGACTTACATTATATCGTTGCATAGGCTCACCCCGGAACCTTTTTTGCGCTCTATCTTCTACTAAGGACTTCTTCATTACAACTGCATTCTAGTAATATTGCATAGTTACAACAGTGAACTATTCAAACATTTATTATGCAATGTAGATATAAGATAATAACAAGTTGCATAAATAAGACAATGTATGGAATTTGTACTAAGCAGACTTACATCATAATGTTGCACAGGGTCACTTTGGCGAGTATCTTCTAATGATGACTGCTTCACTAAAACTGCATTCTGGTAATATTGCAAACATAGTTACAACAATTAACTATTCAAAAATGTATTACGCAATGTTGAGATCAAATAACAGCATGTAGCAGAAATAAGCACAAGATAAGATAAGATGCATGTACTAAGCACATACTGGCTCGCTGCAGGTCCTTCTCTTGCGTGCACTAGTCGTGGTCGACATGCCTGTCATTTTAGGTTCAGCCATCAAGTGAAATGCTAATCCTCCTGCTCCATTGTCCTTAATCTGTGTTTAGATATCACATTTAAGACCAAGTCAGCTGGTTTCAAATAACAAAAAACTTGAGCTGCCAAATGAATAAGTCAATATTTACCAGATATCAGATTAAAACCAACTAGATGTTGCTTTGCATGAGATACAAATTTCAGACATTCAGATTTAGAGTATGGTAATGCCAAGGTTTTCCACATAAAGTAAACTGGCATTAAGAATGACCAAATGTCAGGTTCAAATCACCTTCACAGTTGCTCCAAGACAAGCATATCAAATAGGCAGAAACATAGTAAAGCATGGATGGCATTGCTATGGCAGGGTTCCAAGTGTTAATCTCTTGCATAAGGAACAATGCATACAGGTTATAGATAATAACGGAAGTAAACTGCCAGAGTTACCAACCAAGAACTCAGATTCCAACCTTCCCTAGCGTCCCCGCTGTTAATGTTGGATATTCTAATATGTGGTTCGCATGATCAATCCCTAGGAAAAATAACATTGACAAGTTAGTCTACGATAATACAAAGACAAGACATGCACACAACAATAACTATACAAGCTGTGCGACAGGAGCATTCATGGAAAAAATAGCTATAAGCTAAAGACGAGGTATAAGAGCAAGCAGATTGGAAATGCACATAGCATGATTATAAAAGCAGTGTGAGAATAGCAGGCACGGGAAAACAGCTAGCGGCTAGCGGTGAGCTAATGACGTGGTATAAGAACAACTAGATTGGAAATGCCCATAGCATGACTATAAAAGGAATAGCATGCAGTACAAAAACAGTTGGCAACAAATGAATGGGTATAAGGCTATAAATATGTGGATGCTCACAGGTGTAAGTAGAATGAACAGGATGGTAGCGACCGGATAATGCTTTTGTACTGTACAATATTTAAACGAACTTCATGCGAAGTAACACATAAAGAAAGTTAATGGCATATGAGATCTGCAAATAACTACACAAAACATGGCTAAAGAAACACCGCGATCTAACGGGCCAGCGTACTAACCAAGCTGCGGCGGGGTGGACGGGGGCGGCAACTTGCATTCCAGCGGCGGCGAACGCAGGAGACGATGAGTCGACTCTGTTTCAGTAGAAGTACGCGTTAGTGAAGCAGATCTGGTTTGCTGGCAAGGGATTTGGTGAAGTTTATACAGCCGCTGCGCCGAGGTAGTCGGTGGAATAGATCGGCTTCTGTGGAGGGGGGGGGGGCGCGGTGAAGTAGACCCGGTTCCGTTGGAGAGGATCCAGTGCGTCGACAGGAAAGGCGTTGATTGCTACGCTGTGGATTGATGTCTACGGGTGCTTCTATTCTTGTAGACAGTGTTGGGCCTCCAAGAGCAGAGGTTTGTAGAACAGCAGCAAGTTTCCCTTAAGTGGATCACCCAAGGTTTATCGAACTCAGGGAGGAAGAGGTCAAAGATATCCCTCTCATGCAACCCTACAACCACAAAGTAAGAAGTCTCTTGTGTCTCCAACTCACCTAATACACTTGTCAGATGTATAGGTGCACTAGTTCGGTGAAGAGATAGTGAAATACAGGTGGTATGAATGAATATAAGCAGTAGTAACGGCACCAGAAAATAGCTTGATGCTACAACTGGCGTGTGGTTGATGGTAGGAATATTGCAGGCAGTACAGATGCAGTAAAACAGCGATGATTGCAGTATTTGGGAACAAGGCCTAGGGATTATACTTTCACTAGTGGACACTCTCAATATTGATCACATAACAGAATAGATAAATGCTATACTCTACACTCTCTTGTTGGATGATGAACACCACTAATTGTGTAGGATTACACGAACCCTCAATGCCGGAGTTAACAAGCTCCACAACATTCGATATTCATATTTAAATAACCTTAGAGTGCACGATAGATCAACACAACTATACCAACTACTAACATAGCATGCACACTGTTACCATCACACTATGAAAGGAGGAATAGATCACATCAATACCATCATAGTAATAGTTAACTTCATAATCTACAAGAGATCACAATCATAAACTATGCCAAGTACTACATGATGCACACACTGTCACCATTACATCATGGAGGAGGAATAGAGTACTTTAATAACATCACTAGAGTAGCACATAGATTAAAAGTGATACAAAGTTCATATGAATCTCAATCATGTAAGGCAGCTCATGAGATCATTGTATTGAAGTACATAGGAGAGAGATTAACCACATAGCTACCGGTACAGCCCTTAGCCTCGAGGGAGAACTACTCCCTCCTCATGGGAGACAACAGCGTTGATGAAGATGGCGGTGGAGATGGCAGCGGTGTCGATGGAGAAGCCTTCCGGGGGCACTTCCCCGTCCCGGCGGCGTGCCGGAACAGAGACTCCTGTCCCCCAGATCTTGGCTTCGCGATGGTGGCGGCTCTGGAAGGTTTCTCGTACCGTGGCTTTTCCGTATCGAAGATTTAGGTCAGGGACCTTTATATAGGCGAAGAGGCGGAGTCGGAGGGCTGACGAGGCGACGACACAATAGGGGGGCGCGGCCCACCCCCTGGCCGCGCCAGGGTGGCGTGTGGGGCCCCCAGGGCTCCCCTCTGGCGGCTCTCGGGTGTTCTGGAAGCTTCGTCCAATTCTAAGACTCTGGGCGTTGATTTCGTCCAATTCCGAGAATATTTCCTTACTAGGATTTCTGAAACCAAAAACAGCAGAAAATAGGAACTGGCACTTCGGCATCTCGTCAATAGGTTAGTTCCGGAAAACGCATAAAAATGACATAAAGTGTGAACAAAACATGTAGGTATTGTCATAAAACAAGCATGGAACATAATAAATTATCGATACGTCGGAGACGTATCAGCATCCCCAAGCTTAGTTCCTACTCGTCCTCGAGTAGGTAAACGATAACAAAGATAATTTCTGAAGTGACATGCTACCAACATGATCTTAATCATACTATTGTAAAGCATATGAGATGAATGCAGCGATTCAAAGCAATGATAAAGATAATGATTAAACAACTGAATCATATAGCAAAGAATTTTCATGAATAGTACTTTCAAGACAAGCATCAATAAGTCTTGCATAAGAGTTAACTCATAAAGCAATAGATTCAAAGTAAAGGCATTGAAGCAACACAAAGGAAGATTAAGTTTCAGCGGTTGCTTTCAACTTGTAACATGCATATCTCATGGATAATTGTCAACATAAAGTAATATAATAAGTGCAATAAGAAAGTATGTAGGAATCAATGCACAGTTAACACAAGTGTTTGCTTCTAAGATAGAAGGAAGTAGGTAAACTGACTCAACATAAAAGTAGAAGAAAGGCCCTTTGACGAGGGAAGCATCGATTGCTATATTTGTGCTAGAGCTTTTATTTTGAAAACATAAAGAGAGCATAAAAGTAAAATTTTGAGAGGTGTTTGTTGTTGTCAACGAATGGTAATGGGCACTCTAACCCCCTTGCCAGACAAACCTCCAAAGAGCGGCTCCCATGAAACATTTTTATTTTTGGGTGGCACTCCTTCCAACCTTTACTTTCACAAACCATGGCTAACCGAATCCTCGGGTGCCGTCCAACAATCACATACCATGGAGGAGTGTCTATTTTTTGTAAAATTATGAAGGTTAATTAATTTGGGACTGGGAACCCCATTGCCAGCTCTTTTTGCAAAATTATTGGATAAGCGGATGAAGCCACTAGTCCATTGGTGAAAGTTGCCCAACAAGATTGAAAGATAAACACCACATACTTCCGCATGAGCTATAAAACATTGACACAAATAAGAGGTAATAACTTTTGAAGTGTTTAAAGATAGCACTCAAGCAATTTACTTTGGAATGGCAGAGAAATACCATGTAGTAGGTAGGTATGGTGGACACAAATGGCATAGTGTTTGGCTCAAGGATTTGGATGCACGAGAAGTATTCCCTCTCAATACAAGGTTTAGGCTAGCAAGGCTATTTGAAACAAACACAAGTATGAACCGGTATAGCAAAACTCACATAAAAACATATTGCAAGCATTATAAGACTCTACACTGTCTTCCTTGTTGTTCAAACCCTTACTAGAAAATATCTAGACCTTAGAGAGACCAATCATGCAAACTAAATTTTAGCAAGCTCTATGTATTTCTTCACTAATAGGTGCAAAGTATATGATGCAAGAGCTTAAACATGATCTATATGAGCACAAAAATTGCCAAGTATCAAATTATTCAAGACATTCTACCAATTACCACATGTAGCATTTCCCGTTTCCAACCATATAACAATTTACGAAGGAGTTTCAACCTTCG
Organism: Lolium perenne; assembly: GCF_019359855.2. NCBI lineage: Eukaryota > Viridiplantae > Streptophyta > Magnoliopsida > Poales > Poaceae > Lolium > Lolium perenne. Next base: position 41,474,250 of record NC_067248.2, on the reverse strand, counting down.
CCATGAACATTAAAAGCTAAGAACACATGTGTTCATATGAACCAGCGGAGCGTGTCTCTCTCCCACACAAGCATTTATTCAAACAAAAACAAAAACAAAAACATACAGACGCTCCAAGTAAAGTACAAAAGATGTGACGGAATAAAAATATAGTTTCACTAGAGGAACCTGATAATGTTGTCGATGAAGAAGGGGATGCCTTGGGCATCCCCAAGCTTAGACGCTTGAGTCTTCTTGAAATATGCAGGGATGAACCACCGGGGCATCCCCAAGCTTAGAGCTTTCACTCTTCTTGATCATATTATATCATCCTCCTCTATTGACCCTTGAAAACTTCCTCCACACCAAACTTGAAACAAACTCATTAGAGGGTTAGTGCATAATCAAAATTCACGTGTTCAGAGGTGACACAATCATTCTTAACACTTATGGACATTGCTCAAAGCTACTGGAAGTCAATGGAACAAAGAAATCCATCCAACACAGCAAAAGAGGCAATGCGAAATAAAAGGCAGAATCTGTCAAAACAGAACAGTCCGTAAAGACAAATTTTATTGAGGCACCAGACTTGCTCAAATGAAAATTCTCAAATTGAATAAAAGTTGCGTACATATCTGAGGATCACTCACGTAAACTGGCATAATTTTATGAGTTACCTACAGAGAATTAGGCCCAGATTCGTGACAGCAAGAAATCTGTTTCTGCGCAGTAATCCAAATCTAGTATGAACCTTACTATCAAAGACTTTACTTGGCACAACAATGCAACAAAATTAAGATAAGGAGAGGTTGCTACAGTAGTAACAACTTCCAAGACACAAATATAAAACAAAAGTACTGTAGTAAAATAAACACATGGGTTATCTCCCAAGAAGTTCTTTCTTTATAGCCATTAAGATGGGCTCAGCAGTTTTAATGATGCACTCGCAAGAAATAGTAGTTGAAGCAAAAGAGAGCATCAAGAAGCAAACTAAAAACAAATTTAAGCCTAACATGCTTCCTATGCATAGGAATCTTGTAAATAAACAAGTTATGTAGGCATAATGCAACAGGCATAGGAAAACTAGACAAGCTCAACTTCAAAATTTTAAACATATAGAGAGGTGTTTTAGTAACATGAAAATTTCTACCACCATATTTTCCTCTCTCATAATAATGTCCAGTAGCATCATGAGCAAACTCAACAATATAACTATCACATAAAGCATTCTTATCATGAGTCTCATGCATAAAATTATTACTCTCCACATAAGCATAGTCAATTTTATTAGTTGTAGTGGGAGCAAATTCAACAAAGTAGCTATCATTATTATTCTCATCATCAAATATAGGAGGCATATTGTAATCATAATCAAATTTATCCTCCATAACAGGCGGCACCAAAAGACCACTATCATTATAATCATCATAAAAAGGAGGCAAAGTATCATCAAAGAAAATTTTCTCCTCAATGCTTGGGGGACTAAAAAGATCATGCTCATCAAAGCGAGCTTCCCCAAGCTTAGAATTTTCCATATCATTAGCAACAATGGTGTTCAAAGTATTCATACTAATATGTTCCATGGGTTTTTTAATTTTCGAATCAAACCATCCATGTCTTAACTCAGGAAAAAGAATAAAAAGCTCCATGTTGCTTTCCATTATGCCAAACTAGTGTAAAACAAGAAACAAAAAGATGCAATTGCAGGATCTAAAGGAAATAGCTTCGAGTACTTACAACGGTGCCGGAAAATAGCTTAGTAGCCGAGATCCGGAGTGTGAGTACCTTTTACCTTTCCTCCCCGGCAACGGCACCAGAAAATATGCTTGATGTCTACGGGTGCTTCTATTCTTGTAGACAGTGTTGGGCCTCCAAGAGCAGAGGTTTGTAGAACAGCAGCAAGTTTCCCTTAAGTGGATCACCCAAGGTTTATCGAACTCAGGGAGGAAGAGGTCAAAGATATCCCTCTCATGCCTCCCTGCAACCACAAAGCAAGAAGTCTCTTGTGTCCCCAACACACCTAATACACTTTTCAGATGTATAGGTGCACTAACTCGGCGAAGAGATAGTGAAATACAGGTGGTATGAATGAATATAAGCAGTAGTAACGGCACCAGAAAATAGCTTGATGCTACAACTGGCGTGTGGTTGATGGTAGGAATATTGCAAAAGACAGATGCTGAAAACAAGAAACAAGCGATGATTGCAGTATTTGGGAACAAGGCCTAGGGATTATACTTTCACTAGTGGACACTCTCAACATTGATCACATAACAGAATAGATAAATGCTATACTCTACACTCTCTTGTTGGATGATGAACACCACTAATTGTGTAGGATTACACGAACCCTCAATGCCAGAGTTAGCAAGCTCCACAACATTCGATATTCATATTTAAATAACCTTAGAGTGCACGATAGATCAACACAACTATACCAAGTACTAACATAGCATGCACACTGTTACCATCACACTATGAAAGGAGGAATAGATCACATCAATACTATCATAGTAATAGTTAACTTCATAATCTACAAGAGATCACAATCATAAACTACGCCAAGTACTACATGATGCACACACTGTCACCATTACATCATGGAGGAGGAATAGAGTACTTTAATAACATCACTAGAGTAGCACATAGATTAAAAGTGATACAAAGCTCATATGAATCTCAATCATGTAAGGCAGCTCATGAGATCATTGTATTGAAGTACATAGGAGAGAGATTAACCACATAGCTACCGGTACAACCCTTAGCCTCGACGGAGAACTACTCCCTCCTCATGGGAGACAGCAGCGTTGATGAAGATGGCGGTGGAGATGGCAGCGGTGTCGATGGAGAAGCCTTTCGGGGGCACTTCCCCGTCCCGGCGGCGTGCCGGAACAGAGACTCCTGTCCCCCAGATCTTGGCTTCGCGATGGCGGCGGCTCTGGAAGGTTTCTCGTACCGTGGCTTTTCCATATCGAAGATTTAGGTCAGGGACCTTTATATAGGTGAAGAGGCGGAGTCGGAGGGCTGACGAGGCGACGACACAATAGGGGGGCGCGGCCCACCCCCTGGCCGCGCCAGGGTGGCGTGTGGGGCCCCCAGGGCTCCCCTCTGGCGGCTCTCGGGTGTTCTGTAAGCTTCGTCCAATTCTAAGACTCTGGGCGTTGATTTCGTCCAATTCCGAGAATATTTCCTTACTAGGATTTCTGAAACCAAAAACAGCAGAAAACAGGAACTGACACTTTCGCATCTCGTCAATAGGTTAGTTCCGGAAAACGCATAAAAATGACATAAAGTGTGAACATAACATGTAGGTATTGTCATAAAACAAGCATGGAACATAAGAAATTATCGATACGTCGGAGACGTATCATGGATGAGGTCGGCGGTGAAGCAGATCCGTCGGTGGCGAGGTCGGCGGTGAAGCAGATCCGTCGGTGGTGAGGTCGGCAGTGAAGCAGATCCTTCGGTGGCGAGGGAGGTGGGGGAGCGGATTAGGTGGGTGGACAGCCAACACGATCAAGGCTACGCTATGGAGGAGTATGCCGGCGGCGAAGCAGATCTAGTACTGTAGAGAGTCAGAGCTTTGGCGTGTGAGAGTATTTTTGAGCTAATGGGGCGAATGGTTGGTGGGTGGGTGTGGGCCTGTGGGGAGGGTTTGGGATCTAGGCAAGATATTTCATTGTTACCGAAAGAGCCCTCCATGGTCGGTGGGTTGTAGCTTCCGGACCAGGGTTAAAAGGGTAAAACTGGTCACGGGGTTTTTGAATGGATGCAGCGGGATGATTTGGCGCGCGGCCGAAATTTTTAGTTTCAAGCTACGAGCAGAACGACAAAAATAATGTTCTTCCCCAGGGAGCTCTCATTTCTTCCTCTTCTCTTTCTCTCTCGAGTCTCTCCCACTCCCCCGGCTCCTCTCCCCCTTCTCTCCGGCGGCCTAGCCGGCCGGAGATGAGGCCGACTTCTCTCTGTATATCGTACACCCTCCAAACTAAATTAATTGATTCAACTATCCTTAGACGTGTATGTATCTAGAGTAAAAACATGTGTGGATACACCCATATTTAGATAAGCAAAGTTGAGTCAGCTAATTTGGATCCGAGGGAGTTAGTGTTGTTGTAAGCTTAGATCCAGTGTTTCCCATGAGCAGAATGGCGCAATGGAGTCAGGGATCTCATCATCGGCTTCAGATCTGGACTCTGGTGAATCTGGCGGATCAGATCTGGCGGATCTTGCCGGCCAAACCCTGATCTGGTGCCATCAAGGTGATGGCACTAACGGTGAGGCTTGCTTTGGTCAGTGCTTCAGATCTGGCCAATGGGGAAGTCAAGCTGCTAACGTTCACAAGCTTGGGGCATACGACGGCGTCATCCGTCTTGCCCGAGACCATCTTGGCCTTTCAGCGGCCCTTCTCAGAGCCAATATGCCATTGCTGAGGCCCTTCTTCTCCTTCGTCCTGGCGACTACCGGCGACACCGTCCCAAGTGGTGCGTCCCCGGCGACGGAGTTGCTGGAAAGGATGCGGAGCAGAGATCTGATGTGCGGTCCAGAAGGACTCGATTGATTTTCTTCTATATGTTTTGGGGTCCTTTTGTAAAGTTGCAGGTCCTATTAGTTGTTGTCTAGTTCTTTTGGACCTCTATGTAATTTTTTGGACTAGTTTCCATTTGCACCGATAAACTTGATTTTTGACAAGTTCACGGGGAAAAAATTCCTTTGCACATATGGACTATCATGTATGAACATTCTTGAGATTTAAACTATATGTAATGGCCAGCACTTGCGCAAGGGGCTCGTCTAGTGCGCACTAGTTTCCATTAGCACCGATAAATTTGAATCTTGACAAGTTTTTGGAAGAAAAAATTGATTCACATATAGCCTATCATGTATGAACATTATTGGGATTCAAACTAAACATAGATGGCCAACACGTGTGCAAGGGGGTCCCTCTAATGTGCACTAGTTTCCATTAGCACTGATAAATTTGAATCTTTACAAGTTCTCGGAAAAAATTTGCTTCACACATATGCCCTATCATGTATGAACATTATTGGGATTCATATTATATATAGATGGCCAACACTTGTGCAAGGGGGTCCTCAAATTCTTGGGGATTTCAATCTCTCTCTCTCTCTCGATCTATCGTTGGTGGACAGAACAACACACATATGCATGCACTTTATGCGCAAAGGCGCGGGTGCCTCTAATAATTCATGTGTGTGCGTATATTTGAACATATTCTTGGGGATTTCAATCTCTATCTCTCGATCTATATATCGTTGGTGGCCAAGAAACACACTTATATATATACGCATGCACTTTATGCGCAAATTAAGGCGGGTGCCTCTAATAATTTGTGTGCGCACTTGATCGATGATCCCTAAACATTAAACCATAAAACCCTAAAACCCTAATCCCTAATCACCCTAAACACTAAACCCTAAACCCTAAACCCAAAAACCCTAAACACTAAACCCTAAACCTTAAAAGCTAAACACTAAACCCTAAACCCTAAACACTAAACCCTAGACCCTGGACCCTATACCCTAATTAACACTAACCCTAACCCTAGCCCTAATTAAACCCTACATATATAGGCCAACGACACTTAATTGCGCATCAAGCAGGCGACCAACTAATTAGCGCTGATAAATTAATTAACTTGAATTTTTACAAGTTCTCGATCTCGAATGAAAACACATTTGATTAAGTAGTCTCATAATATATATATATATAATTAGTGTGCATGCGCGCATGGCATACCTTGCATATCATTCGTGCATATATTTCAATATATATTTGAATGTATTCTTGGGGATATGTATATATATCAATCCCTCTCTCTCGATCTATATAACGTTGGTGGCCAAGAAACACACTTATATATATTGCCGGGTCAAAAAGAGACTAGTTCCTTTTATATGCGCGCATGCACGAATGATATTAAGGCGGGTGCCTCTAATAATGTGTGTGCGCACTCGATCGATGATCCTAAACCTTAAACCATAAAACCCTAAAACCCTAATCCCTAATCCCTAAACACCCTAAACCCTAAACACTAAACCCTAAACCCAAAAACCCTAAACACTAAACCCTAAACACTAAACACTAAACCCTAAACCCTAGACCCTATACCCTAATTAACACTAACCCTAACCCTAGCCCTAAGTAAACCTTACATATATAGGCCAACGACACTTAATTGCGCATCAAGCAGGCGACCAACTAATTAGCGCTGATAAATTAATTAACTTGAATTTTGACAAGTTCTCGATCTCGAATGAAAACACATTTGATTATGTAGTCTCATAATATATATATATAATTAGTGTGTATGCGCACATGGCATACCTTGCATATCATTCGTGCATATATTTCAATATATATTTGAACATATTCTTGGGGATATATATATCAATCTCACTCTCTCGATCTATATATCGTTGGTGGCCAAGAAGCAAACTTATATATATACGCATGCACTTTATGCGCAAAGACGCGGGTGCGTCTAATAATTCATGTGTGTGCGTATATTTGAACATATTCTTGGGGATTTCAATCTATATCTCTCGATCTCTATATCGTTGGTGGACAAGAAACACACTTATATATATACGCATGCACTTTATGCGCAAATTAAGGCGGGTGCCTCTAATAATGTGTGTGCGCACTCGATCGATGATCCCTAAACCTTAAACCATAAAACCCTAAAACCCTAATCCCTAATCACCCTAAACACTAAACCCTAAACCCTAAACCCAAAAACCCTAACACTAAACCCTAAACCGTAAAAGCTAAACACTAAACCCTAAACCCTAAACACTAAACCCTAGACCCTATACCCTAATTAACACTAACCCTAACCCTAGCCCTAATTAAACCCTACATATATAGGCCAACGACACTTAATTGCGCATCAAGCAGGCGACCAACTAATTAGCGCTGATAAATTAATTAACTTGAATTTTGACAAGTTCTCGATCTCGAATGAAAACACATTTGATTAAGTAGTCTCATAATATATATATAATTATTGTGCATGCGCGCATGGCATACCTTGCATATCATTCGTGCATATATTTCAATATATATTTGAACGTATTCTTGGGGATATGTATATATATCAATCTCTCTCTCTCGATCTATATATCGTTGGTGGCCAAGAAACACACTTATATATATACGCATGCACTTTATGCGCAAAGGCGCGGGTGCCTCTAATAATGTGTGTGTGCACTCGATCGATGATCCCTAAACCTTAAACCCTAAAACCCTAATCACTAATCCCTAATTATACCCTAAACGTACACCCTAAACACCCTAAACACTAAACCCTAAACCCTAGACCCTAAACCCTAGACCCTAAACCCTAAACCCTAAACCCTAAACACTAAACCCTAAACCCTAAACCCTAACCCTAGACCATAAACCCTAAACCATAAACCATAAACCCTAAATATATTTCAATCTCTCTCTAGATCTATATATCGTTGGTGGCCAAGAAACACACTTATTGTTATCACCAGAATTTGACCGAGTCAGAGGTGGGCCGCGATCAAGATGGACTTGAAGAATATACATGGAAGAAATACGTGAATCGGCCTGTTATGCAAAGTTTGGGCTAGTTTGCCCGTGTATCTGTAATATAGTAGGATACGTGTCGGTTAGTTAGAGTTTGTCTCGTGCACGGTGGGGATTATTCCCACGTTAGAAAGTCTACGGACTATAAATATGTATCTAGGGTTTATGAAATAAACAACAATCACGTTCACCACAAATCAATCTAGGCGCATCGCCAACTTCTTCGTCTCGAGGGTTTCTTCCGGGTAAGCATCATGCTGCCTAGATCGCATCTTGCGATCTAGGCAGTACAAGTTTATTCGTTGTTCATGCGTTGCTCGTACTGAAGCCTTTTTGATAGCGAGCAACGTAGTTATCTTAGATGTGTTAGGGTTAGCATTGTTCTTCGTATCATATGCTGTCGTAGTGCAACCCTTAGACATCTAGCCGCCCTTACACCTATCTTAGGTGTAGGGGCGGCACCCCGCTTGATCATTATTTAGTAGATCCGATCCGTTATGGTTGCTCCTTGTTCTTCAAGGATTAGTTTAATATCTGCATAGTTAGGCCTTACAAAGGGTTGGAGGATCCAGCGACGCGTAGGGTGTAGTTTGCTAACCCTAGACAGGATGTTCCGAGGATCAACCTCGTGTTGGTTTTTAGGCCTTGTCTAGGATCGGCTTACGATCACCGTGCGCGGCCGCGAGGCCCAATCACGAGTAGGATGTTCCGATTATGCGGTGAAAACCCTAAATCGTCGTAGATCGTTTTAGCTTTATCTTGATCAAGCAGGACCACCATATATTCGTACACCTCGTGCGAATCATGGGTGGATCGGCTCTTTGAGCCGATTCACAGGACAACCTGAGAGCCGATCGAGGCTTGTATTTAATGTTTACGTGTATGCCATGCAGGAAACTAAGCGAGGCATCTCCATCACCTTCCTGACCAGGTATAGGTCAGGTGGCACGCCCTTGCACCAGCATCGGACGTGCGTGCCGGAGTCTTTGCGGGCCGTCGCTCGGAGGGACCAGGGCCAGCCGCAGCCCTAAGTTGCTCCCGGCTCTCCTGTGTTGCCCGTCGCTGCTCGCCGGTGGGTTTCTGACCGCAACACATTCTGGCACGCCCGGTGGGACAATCTTCGACGTCAACCACATCGCCATCTACATCTGAGATGGCGGACGGCACCCCAGTCACGTACGAGGATCTGACCGAGGAGCTCAAGAAGAAGTATGACGAGGTCAAAACGATCCTCGAAGCCGACCTCATCGGCTCTTTTCACAGAACCCGTTCACATGGCATCAGGTGGAAAGGGTTCTCGCCTGAAGGTGCGCTCGATGGAATAGACCTGTCCGCCCCGTCAGAAGAACGCACCAGGTCCCTGCGTCAGGAGATCAACTACATGGTGGCTCACTCGCTGCACCGCCACTCTGAGAACCTGGTGAATACTTTGGAGCGTGTCGCTCTTCGGGTGATCCAGGAGATCATGAGGCACCAGTACTCTCCGTCAGGACCAGCTCTCGGGACATACCAAGGAGAGATGCCACTCCAGTCCCGTCCACCGCTGCCGTTTGCATTGGCAGCACCAGAAGTGCCGAATTCACAGGCATTCGTCATCTACAAGATCGGTGGTGACCCTAGCGACTACCAGTTCTTGTACGAGGCGCCTAAGGAGATCCCTCACGGATACACGTGCACATACGTGCGATCGCAAAGAATCGGGCACTCACAAACCAGACTGCAACAGCAGGGACTTCTGGAAAAGCAGGAGGAACTTCAGCGACAGATCTTGAGAAGCAGACGTGGCTAGCTAAGTATGCCACTCCGACGAACCTCCAGAGCTCAGCTCCTGCAGTTGGCTCAGAGCTGGAAAAGCAAGCATGGCTGGCTAAGTACGCCACCCCGGCGAATCTTCAGAGTTCGACTCCTGCAGCCAGCACCGCAGATCAAATCAGTACCATACTGAGGGACCAGTTCGGCATGGTGCCGAAAAGGAGGACAATCGGCTATTCCAAGCCGTACCCCAACGAGTACGAGTTGATCCCGCTACCACCCAAATATCGGCTCCCTGATTTCTCCAAGTTCAATGGATCAGATGGTTCCAGGTCCATCGAGCATGTGAGCCGATACTTGGCACAGCTGGGCACGATCTCAGCAGCAGATGAGCTACGTGTGAGGTTCTTCGCACAGTCCCTCACAGGATCGGCTTTCGGGTGGTACACTTCGTTGCCACCAGACTCGATCCGGACTTGGAAGCAGTTGGAAGAACAATTCCACATGCAGTATCACCCAGAGGCTTCCGAGTCTGGCCTTGCCGATCTAGCACAGATACGTCAGAAGCGTGGAGAAACTGTGACAGAATACATCCAGCGCTTCAGAAATCTTAGGAACCGATGTTATTCGGCTCGTGTGACTGAAAAGGAAGCAGTCGAGTTGGCAGTGGTGGGCCTTGCATCACCAATCAAGGACATGGCCTCCCAAGCAGACTACCCTTCACTGGCGCACATGGTTCAGAAACTGTCAGCATATGAACAGCGCCACCCGGACTTGTACCAGGACAAATTCAAGCGTGCGGTAGTCCTGGTTGAGGCAGATGAAGACGAAGGTTCTGCGGGAGATCAAGAGGTAGCAGTGGCTGAATGGACTCGGGGGGCAACCCCCGTGTCCTGCAAATGGGTTAAGCCACCAGGCCCGCCCAGAGGGTTTGACTTTGACGTGACTAAAACTGAGCAAATCTTTGACCTCTTACTCAAGGAGAAGCAGTTGAAGTTACCCGAAGGCCTCAAAATCCCCACGGTACAGGAGTTGAACGGAAAGCCATACTGCAAATGGCATAACTCGTTCTCCCATACCACCAACGACTGCAGGGTGTGGCGTCAGCAGATCCAAATGGCGATAGAACAAGGACGTCTGATTTTCAACCAGTACGCTGATACGTCTCCGACGTATCGATAATTTCTTATGTTCCATGCCACATTATTGATGTTATCTACATGTTTTATGCACACTTTATGTCATATTCGTGCATTTTCTGGAACTAACCTATTAACAAGATGCCGAAGTGCGATTCTGTTTTTTTGCTGTTTTTGGTTTCAGAAATCCTAGTAAGGAAATATTCTCGGAATTGGATGAAATCAAAGCCCAGGGGCCTATTTTTCCACGAAGCTTCCAGAAGTCCGAAGGAGAGACGAAGAGGGGCCACGAGGGGGCCACACCCTAGGGCGGCGCGGCCCCCCCTTGGCCGCGCGGCCCTGTGGTGTGGGGCCCCCGTGCCGCCTCTTGACCTGCCCTTCCGCCTACAAATAGCCTCCGTGACGAAACCCCCAATACCGAGAGCCACGATACGGAAAACCTTCCAGATACGCCGCCAACGCCGATCCCATCTCGGGGGATCCAGGAGATCGCCTCCGGCACCCTGCCGGAGAGGGGAATCATCTCCCGGAGGACTCTACGCCGCCATGGTCGCCTCCGGTGTGATGTGTGAGTAGTCTACCCCTGGACTACGGGTCCATAGCAGTAGCTAGATGGTTGTCTTCTCCCCATTGTGCTATCATTGTCGGATCTTGTGAGCTGCCTAACATGATCAAGATCATCTATCTGTAATTCTATATGTTGCGTTTGTTGGGATCCGATGAATAGAGAATACTTGTTATGTTGATTATCAAAGTTATATCTACGTGTTATTTATGATCTTGCATGCTTTCCGTTACTAGTAGATGCTCTGGCCAAGTAGATGCTTGTAACTCCAAGAGGGAGTACTTATGCTCGATAGTGGGTTCATGCCTGCATTGACACCGGGACAAAGGAGAAAGTTCTAAGGGTGTGTTGTGCTGTTGCCACGACGGATAAAACAATGATGCTATGTCTAAGGATGAAGTTGTTGATTACAGTACGCACCAGACTTAATGCAATAGTCTGTTGCTCTGCAACTTAATACCGGAGGTTCGGATGATAACCTGAAGGTGGACTTTTTAGGCATAGATGCAGTTGGATGGCGGTCTATGTACTTTGTCGTAATGCCCAATTAAATCTCACTATACTCATCATGATATGTATGTGCATTGTCATGCTCTCTTTATTTGTCAATTGCCCAACTGTAATTTGTTCACCCAACATGCTGTTCGTCTTATGGGAGAGACACCTCTAGTGAACTGTGGACCCCGGTCCAATTCTCTTTACTGAAATACAACCTACTGCAATACTTGTTCTACTTGTTTTTCGCAAACAATCATCTTCCACACAATACGGTTAATCCTTTGTTACAGCAAGCCGGTGAGATTGACAACCTCACTGTTTCGTTGGGGCAAAGTACTTTGGTTGTGTTGTGCAGGTTCCACGTTGGCGCCGGAATCCCTGGTGTTGCGCCGCACTACATCCCGCCGCCATCAACCTTCAACGTGCTTCTTGACTCCTACTGGTCCGATTACTCCTTGGTTTCTTACTGAGGGACACTTGCGGCTGTGCGCATCACACCTTCCTCGTGGGGTTCCCAGCGGACGTGCCAACCACACGCATCAAGCAAATTTCTGGCGCTGCTGTGGGGAGATCAAGACACGCTGCAAGGGGAGTCTCCACTTCTCAATCTCTTTACTTTGTTTTTGTCTTGCTTAGTTTTATTTACTACTTTGTTTGCTGCACTAAATCAAAATACAAAAAAATTAGTTGCTAGTTTTACTTTATTTACTATCTTGTTTGCTATATCAAAAACACAAAAAATTAGTTATTTGTTTTACTTTACTTAATATCATGCATGTTTTTATTTCACTAGTTAAGCATAATGGAAAACAACAAAAATATGAGAGATCTTTATGAACTTTATCTTGAATTAGGACATGATGTGTTTGAAGAGAGAATTAAAAAACCCATGGAACTTTATATGCATGCTAATGGGAATGTTATTACTATGAATGCTTTGAACACCATTGTTGCTAATGCTATGGAAAATTCTAAGCTTGGGGAAGCTGGCTTTGATGAGCATGATCTTTTTAGTCCCTCAAGCATTGAGGACAAAATTTTCTTTTATGATTACAATATGCCTCCTATATATGATGATAGCCACTTTGTTGAATTTGCTCCCACTACAACTAATAAAATTGATTATGCTTATGTGGAGAGTAATAATTTTATGCATGAGACTCATGATAAGAATGCTTTATGTGATAGTTATATTGTTGAGTTTGCTCATGATGCTACTGAAAGTTATTATGAGAGAGGAAAATATGGTTGTAGAAATTTTCATGTTACTAAAATACCTCTCTATGTGCTGAAATTTTTGAAGCTACACTTATTTTATCTTCTTATGCTTGTTACTTTGCTCTTCATGAACTTGTTTATTTACAAGATTCCTTTTCATAGGAAGCATGTTAGACTTAAATGTGTTTTGTATTTGCCTCTTGATGCTCTCTTTTGCTTCAAATACTATTTCTTGCGAGTGCATCATTAAAACTGCTGAGCCCATCTTAATGGCTATAAAGAAAGAACTTCTTGGGAGATAACCCATGTGTTATTTTGCTACAGTACTTTGTTTTATATTTGTGTCTTGGAAGTTTTTTACTACTGTAGCAACCTCTCCTTATCTTAGTTTTGTGTTTTGTTGTGCCAAGTAAAGCCGTTGATAGAAAAGTAAGTACTAGATTTGGATTACTGCGCAGTTCCAGATTTCTTTGCTGTCACGAATCTGGGTCCACCTCCCTGTAGGTAGCTCAGAAAATTAAGCCAATTTACGTGCATGATCCTCAGATATGTACGCAACTTTCATTCAATTTGAGAATTTTCATCTGAGCAAGTCTGGTGCCATTTTAAAATTCGTCAATACGAACTGTTCTATTTTGACAGATTCTGCCTTTTATTTCGCATTGCCTCTTTTGCTATGTTGGATGAATTTCTTTGATCCACTAATGTCCAGTAGCATTATGCAATGTCCAGAAGTGTTAAGAATGATTGTGTCACCTCTGAATATGTCAATTTATATTGTGCACTAACCCTCTAATGAGTTGTTTCGAGTTTGGTGTGGAGGAAGTTTTCAAGGATCAAGAGAGGAGTATGATGCAACATGATCAAGGAGAGTGAAAGCTCTAAGCTTGGGGATGCCCCGGTGGTTCACCCCTGCATATATCAAGAAGACTCAAGCGTCTAAGCTTGGGGATGCCCAAGGCATCCCCTTCTTCATCGACAACATTATCAGGTTCCTCCCCTGAAACTATATTTTTATTCCATCACATCTTATGTGCTTTTTCTTGGAGCGTCGGTTTGTTTTTGTTTTTTGTTTTGTTTGAATAAAATGGATCCTAGCATTCACTTTATGGGAGAGAGACACGCTCCACTGTAGCATATGGACAAGTATGTCCTTGGTTTCTACTCATAGTATTCATGGCGAAGTTTCTCCTTCGTTAAATTGTTATATTGTTGGAATTGGAAAATGATACATGTAGTAATTGCTATAAATGTCTTGGGTAATGTGATACTTGGCAATTGTTGTGCTCATGATTAAGCTCTTGCATCATATGCTTTGCACCCATTAATGAAGAAATACATAGAGCATGCTAAAATTTGGTTTGCATATTTGGTTTCTCTAAGGTCTAGATAATTTCTAGTATTGAGTTTGAACAACAAGGAAGACGGTGTAGAGTCTTATAATGTTTTCAATATGACTTTTATGTGAGTTTTGCTGCACCGGTTCATCCTTGTGTTTGTTTCAAATAAGCCTTGCTAGCCTAAACCTTGTATCGAGAGGGAATACTTCTCATGCATCCAAAATACTTTAGCCAACCACTATGCCATTTTTGTCCACCATACCTACCTACTACATGGTATTTTCCGCCATTCCAAAGTAAATTGCTTGAGTGCTATCTTTAAAATTCCATCATTCACCTTTGCAATATATAGCTCATGGGACAAATAGCTTAAAAACTATTGTGGTATTGAATATGTAATTATGCACTTTATCTCTTATTAAGTTGCTTGTTGTGCGATAACCATGTTCACTGGGGACGCCATCAACTATTCATTGTTGAATTTCATGTGAGTTGCTATGCATGTCCGTCTTGTCTGAAGTAAGAGAGATCTACCACCTTATGGTTAAGCATGCATATGTTAGAGAAGAACATTGGGCCGCTAACTAAAGCCATGATCCATGGTGGAAGTTTCAGTTTTGGACAACAATCCTCAAATCTCAAATGAGAAAATTATTAATTGTTGTTATATGCTTATGCATAAAAGAGGAGTCCATTATCTGTTGTCTATGTTGTCCCGGTATGGATGTCTAAGTTGAAGAATAATCAATAGCGAGAAATCCAATGCGAGCTTTCTCCTTAGACCTTTGTACAGGCGGCATAGAGGTACCCCTTTGTGACACTTGGTAAAAACAATGCATTGTGATGATCCGGTAGTCCAAGCTAATTAGGACAAGGAGCGGGCACTATTAGTACACTATGCATGAGGCTTGCAACTTATAAGATATAATTTACATGATGCATATGCTTTATTACTACCGTTGACAAAATTGTTTCATGTTTTCAAAATCAAAGCTCTAGCACAAATATAGCAATCGATGCTTTTCCTCTATGGAGGACCATTCTTTTACTTTCAATGTTGAGTCAGTTCACCTATTTCTCTCCACCTCAAGAAGCAAACACTTGTGTGAACTGTGCATTGATTCCTACATACTTGCTTATTGCACTTATTATATTACTCTATGTTGACAATATCCATGAGATATACATGTTACAAGTTGAAAGCAACCGCTGAAACTTAATCTTCTTTTGTGTTGCTTCAATACCTTTACTTTGAATTATTGCTTTATGAGTTAACTCTTATGCAAGACTTATTGATGCTTGTCTTGAAGTGCTATTCATGAAAAGTCTTTGCTTTATGATTCACTTGTTTACTCATGTCATATACATTGTTTTGATCGCTGCATTCACTACATATGCTTTACAAATAGTATGATCAAGATTATGATGGCATGTCACTCCAGAAATTATCTGTGTTATCGTTTTACCTGCTCGGGACGAGCAGAACTAAGCTTGGGGATGCTGATACGTCTCCGACGTATCGATAATTTCTTATGTTCCATGCCACATTATTGATGTTATCTACATGTTTTATGCACACTTTATGTCATATTCGTGCATTTTCTCGGAACTAACCTATTAACAAGATGCCGAAGTGCCGCTTGTCAAGTTTTCTGCTGTTTTTGGTTTCAGAAATCCTAGTAAGGAAATATTCTCGGAATTGGACGAAATCAAAGCCCAGGGGCCTATTTTTCCACAAAGCATCCAGAAGTCCGAAGGAGAGACGAAGAGGGGCCACGAGGGGGCCACACCCTAGGGCGGCGCGGCCCCCCCCTTGGCCGCGCGGCCCTGTGGTGTGGGGCCCCCGTGCCGCCTCTTGACCTGCCCTTCCGCCTACAAATAGCCTCCGTGACGAAACCCCTCAGACCGAGAGCCACGATACGGAAAACCTTCCGAGACGCCGCCAACGCCGATCCCATCTCGGGGATCCAGAGATCGCCTCCGCACCCCCGCCGGAGAGGGGAATCATCTCCCGGAGGACTCTACGCCGCCATGGTCGCCTCCGGTGTGATGTGTGAGTAGTCTACCCCTGGACTATGGGTCCATAGCAGTAGCTAGATGGTTGTCTTCTCCCCATTGTGCTATCATTGTCGGATCTTGTGAGCTGCCTAACATGATCAAGATCATCTATCTGTAATTCTATATGTTGCGTTTGTTGGGATCCGATGAATAGAGAATACTTGTTATGTTGATTATCAAAGTTATATCTACATGTTATTTATGATCTTGCATGCTTTCCATTACTAGTAGATGCTCTGGCCAAGTAGATGCTTGTAACTCCAAGAGGGAGTACTTATGCTCGATAGTGGGTTCATGCCTGCATTGACACCTGGACGGATGTGAAAGTTCTAAGGTTGTGTTGTGTTGTTGCCACTAGGGATAAAACATTGATGCTATGTCTAAGGATGTAGTTGTTGATTACATTACGCACCATACTTAATGCAATTGTCTGTTGCTCAGCAACTTAATACTGGAGGGGGTTCGGATGATAACCTAAAGGTGGACTTTTTAGGCATAGATGCAGTTGGATGGCGGTCTATGTACTTTGTCGTAATGCCCAATTAAATCTCACTATACTCATCATGATATGTATGTGCATTGTCATGCTCTCTTTATTTGTCAATTGCCCAACTGTAATTTGTTCACCCAACATGCTGTTCGTCTTATGGGAGAGACACCTCTAGTGAACTGTGGACCCCGGTCCAATTCTCTTTACTGAAATACAACCTACTGCAATACTTGTTCTACTGTTTTCTGCAAACAATCATCTTCCACACAATACGGTTAATCCTTTGTTACAGCAAGCCGGTGAGATTGACAACCTCACTGTTTCGTTGGGGCAAAGTACTTTGGTTGTGTTGTGCAGGTTCCACGTTGGCGCCGGAATCCCTGGTGTTGCGCCGCACTACATCCCACCGCCATCAACCTTCAACGTGCTTCTTGACTCCTACTGGTCCGATTAAACCTTGGTTTCTTACTGAGGGAAACTTGCCGCTGTGCGCATCACACCTTCCTCTTGGGGTTCCCAACGGACGTGCCAACCACACGCATCATACGCCATGAAGGTCGACACCCACCCCTTCCCCGCCGTTAACATGGTGGAGTGCACCTACCCAGAAGGTTGCCAGCCAGGATCCTCGTTCAGCATCAACATGGTAGGACCTGGACAACACGCTGGCAAGGACGGAGACGAGGGCAGCTGCTCTCGTAGCAAGGACACAGAGGAGGCCGCTCCACGCGATCGGCTCCGTCACGATGGCAAGCGCTACGTCACAGAGGGAGAAGTGAGGAACATAAGATATCAGCGACCTCTCTTTGATCACCTCCTCAATAAGTATGTGAGTCAATATAGCCAACGCCGACGATCCAGCGACGATGATGATAGAGACCGTCTGGCTAGGGACGCCAGGAGACATCATCGGCATGATCGCGATGAGGAGGAGTACGAGCACTGTGCCAAGGAAGAATCGAGGGAGAAAGACGACGAGGATAGGCACTGGGACTGCCCCTTCTTCAGACACTGCTGGGATTCAGGAATGAGCCGATTGCCTACAATCGGCAACTGCCCAGAATGTAGACAGAAGAGGAAGGATGCAGCTAAGGTGTCCGTGTTCAAACGTCTAGGGCCTCTCCCGCCTCGGAACAAGCACGCTGAGTCCCCTCGGGTGGAAGATCTCGAGGATTTGGAAGGCGATGATGAAGAAGAAGAAGACAAGTACCACCGGCCAAGGTGGTGCCCTGATGGACTCAGCCGTTCCCAAAAACGTAGGGTTCAGCGACTGCGTGGCTTGGAGGAAGCCGAAAGGTTATACCTGCACACGCTAAGGAAGGCGCGGCCTGATCTGGCCGCGAAAATTCAACGAACCCTGGATGAAGAGGGTCGACCACAAAAAATGGAGTGGCGCCCCAAGCAAAGGAAAGCCGATGATGAAACATCGGCTGGCACAAACATGGTGTTCATCCTTCCTACGGAGTTCAGTGCTCCAGGATTAGACGAGGCACCTGTGGCACAACTTGACTGCGGCCCACGGCCGGTTATCTTTGAGAAGCCACGAGAAAGAAGCTACAGACATCTGAAGGCCTTGTATTTGCGAGGTTATATCGATGGGAGGCCTGTCAACAAGATGCTGGTAGACACCGGAGCGGCAGTCAACATTATGCCATACTCTATGCTACGTTGGTTGGGACGCTCTAGCTCGGATCTGATCAAGACCAACGTGACATTGAGCGATTTCAACGGCCAAGCGTCTGACGCACAAGGTGTTCTTAACGTGGATCTGACCGTAGGAAGGAAAACTATCCCTACGACGTTCTTCATCGTCGATAGCAAGAGCACCTATGCTGTTCTGCTAGGAAGAGATTGGATCCACGCCAACTGTTGCATTCCCTCCACGATGCACCAATGCGTAATACAGTGGGATGGAGATGAGGTAGAGGTCGTCCAGGCCGATGACTCAGCCGAGATTTCAACGGCTGGCATGAACGCTTGGGAAACAGCAGGCCAAGAGCCACTCTCAGGTATCAATTTGGACGACTGCGAGCGCATCGACGTGACGAAGGGCAGGGTTAGGCTGGTCTTATCCACCGGCTTGACCGTGTAGCAAGAACAAACCGATGAGCAGACGTGGCGAGGCCGATCCTTGGGATCGGCCCCAAAGATCTATGAAGGAACATTACAAAACCTTCATTAAGCGATTCAATATGGAGGCCGATTCCAGCAATCGGCCAAAATTATCCTCACCACATGTTCTGCTTGTGTTCAACATCAATCTACTGGGCAGCGGTTTTACGTCGGCTGATGAGTTAGGAAAAATCAACATTGGTCCTACCGGAGCCGACGTGCAAATGCAGTGCCTAGGCTAACTACAGAGCCGATATCTGCAGTTACCTGACAGATTCGGCTCGGGGGGCACCTAATCAGATGAACATGTGCAGATGAACATGCGTGCAGTGAAATATTGGGGGCCGATAGAAAAATCGGCCAGTAAAAAAAAATCAGCATCACGATATACAGCCGATGCAAGGACATCGACTGTAGAGCTAAGAAACAAAGCCGATGCACAGCCATCGACTCTAGTACGATTACACAAGATCTACCAGCTGCGTGTTCAAGACACGGATTTCGACCATGTCGGTTTTCACTGTAGCTGCGAGTCTTTCTGCTTTCTCGAGGGAGTGAACAATGTCAGAGGCGTCAGTTTCGGCATACAAGGCAGCCCTTTGCTCGTTAAGCCGTTAGTACTTCATCTACAATATCGGCTTTCAAAGGGAGAAAGGGGATCGGCTCTGGTGCATCTACCGTCGGCCTGGCTAAGTTGGCCACTTTCTTAACTACTTTCGGCATGGTGGCAAGCCCTTGGTCTGATCTGCGCATCCTCACCAATATTCTCGCCATGACTGAGGCTCGGGGGGCAGCTAGCCTGGTAGATGCTCTGTTTTTTAGAAGCCGATTGGAGTGTCATCGGCTGATCCTTCGTCGCAACCTTCTTCACAAAATGATGGGTGCTCGCAGAAGAGGATCGCTGGAACTGGTGGGAGAAATTTAAGGGCTCTCTTGAAGACTCCACATTATCCACCAGGTCTCAAAGTCATCAGTTGAGGAATTGAAGGATGGATTGTAAAGGACCGATGCGTTGCTATCGGCTCATTAAGCATTGGCTAAGTGGACAAATCGGCAGAATCAGTATGAGGGGAAATCGGCTAAATTGGCTCAAGGGAATCGGCAAAATCAAATTGGGGAAATTCTTCATTGATAAGCAAGATTTCTTACATAAAGAGCTGATTGCTCTCAAAAGGAAATACTAGGGGATACATTGCCCCGTCTACTACTACTGATCCTATGCTAATGGTCCTATCTATGGGCCGTCGCTGCCCTCGTCGTCGCCGTCGTCGCCGCTGTCGGCGCTACTCCCGGCGGGCTCGTCGTCGCTGCTCCAGCGGCCGCCGGCCGGGCCCTCATTGTCCTCATCCTCCTCGTCAGCGTCGTCGTCGTCGCTGTCGAAGTCGCTGAGGTTCCCCGGCCAGGGACAGAAACGTTTGGCCGGCGGCTCGTCGGAGGAGGTGTCGTCCTCCTCCTCCTCCTCCTTCTCCTCCTCCTCCTCCTCGGGAGAGGTGAAGTCGTCGCAGGAGAAGCGATCGTCATCGCTCTCCTCCTCCGTTTCCCCGTCGGCGAGGAAGCGGAGGTCACTTTCCCCGTCGGTCAGGGACTTGTCGTCCTCAGACCAGACGGAGAAATCATGGCTGGATTCCTCCCCGGCCTCGATGGCACGGCGGGTGTTGGCCGCATGGACCTCCTCCGGGTTCTGCTCCGGCGTCGGCTCGCGGGAAGAGGAGGACTGGGTGGAAAGATCCGATGAAGCAGAGGAGGAAGAAGACATGGTGGCGCAGGAGGGCTTTTGGAGTACTAATGCGAAGGGGATGCGGAAGCAAACTGTTTGGAGCGGTTAAATAAAAGGGGATATAGTGGAAATTCAATGCCACAGCATTTTCCGAGGAAGTGGTGCCTAAAAAAAAAACTGCCAGGTCACGCGGAGAAGTTGATAAGGCAAGGCATCATGATGAAGGATACTGCGACGGTTCTGCCACGACATGAACCGATGAAGAAAAGCAGAGTGATTTTGGAATTATCAATTCCAAAACCAGGGGGGCATGTGTTATCACCAGAATTTGACCGAGTCAGAGGTGGGCCGCGATCAAGATGGACTTGAAGAATATACATGGAAGAAATACGTGAATCGGCCTGTTATGCAAAGTTTGGGCTAGTTTGCCCATGTATCTGTAATATAGTAGGATACGTGTCGGTTAGTTAGAGTTTGTCTCGTGCACGGTGGGGATTATTCCCACGTTAGAAAGTCTACGGACTATAAATATGTATCTAGGGTTTATGAAATAAACAACAATCACGTTCACCACAAATCAATCTAGGCGCATCGCCAACTCCTTCGTCTCGAGGGTTTCTTCCGGGTAAGCATCATGCTGCCATCTTGCGATCTAGGCAGTACAAGTTTATTCGTTGTTCATGCGTTGCTCGTACTGAAGCCTTTTTGATGGCGAGCAACGTAGTTATCTTAGATGTGTTAGGGTTAGCATTGTTCTTCGTATCATATGCTGTCGTAGTGCAACCCTTAGACATCTAGCCGCCCTTACACCTATCTTAGGTGTAGGGGCGGCACCCCGCTTGATCATTATTTAGTAGATCCGATCCGTTATGGTTGCTCCTTGTTCTTCAAGGATTAGTTTAATATCTGCATAGTTAGGCCTTACAAAGGGTTGGAGGATCCAGCGACGCGTAGGGTGTAGTTTGCTAACCCTAGACAGGATGTTCCGAGGATCAACCTCGTGTTGGTTTTTAGGCCTTGTCTAGGATCGGCTTACGATCACCGTGCGCGGCCGCGAGGCCCAATCACGAGTAGGATGTTCCGATTATGCAGTGAAAACCCTAAATCATCGTAGATCGTTTTAGCTTTATCTTGATCAAGCAGGACCACCATATATTCGTACACCTCGTGCGAATCATGGGTGGATCAGCTCTTTGAGCCGATTCACAGGACAACCTGAGAGCCGATCGAGGCTCGTATTTAATGTTTACGTGTATGCCATGCAGGAAACTAAGCGAGTCATCTCCATCACCTTCCTGACCAGGTATAGGTCAGGTGGCACGCCCTTGCACCAGCATCGGACGTGCGTGCCGGAGTCTTTGCGGGCCGTCGCTCGGAGGGACCAGGGCCAGCCGCAGCCCTAAGTTGCTCTCGGCTCTCCTGTGTTGCCCGTCGCTGCTCGCCGGTGGGTTTCTGACCGCAACACTTATATATACGCATCCACTTTATGCGCAAAGGCGCGGGTGCCTCTAATAATGTGTGTGTGCACTCGATCGATGATCCCTAAACCTTAAACCCTAAAACCCTAATCCCTAATCCCTGATTATACCCTAAACGTACACCCTAAACACCCTAAACACTAAACCCTAAACCCTAGACCCTAAACTCTAAACACTACACCCTAAACCCTAAACCCTAAACACTAAACCCTAATCCCTAACCCTAGCTATACCCTAAACCCTAAACACTAAACCCCAAACCCTAAACCCTATATAGACCCTAAACCCTAATTAACCCTAACCCTAACCCTAAAACCCTAGCTAGCTAACCCTAAACCCTAAACCCTATTTAAACCCTACATATATATAGGCCAATGACACTTAATTGCGCATCAAGCAGGCTGATATGTCTCTGACGTATCGATAATTTCTTATGTTCCATGCCACATTATTGATGATATCTACATGATTTATGCATACTTTATGTCATATTTATGCATTTTCCGGCACTAACCTATTAACGAGATGCCGAAGAGCCGCTTTGTTTTCCGCTTGTTTTTGGTTTCAGAAATCCTAGTAAGGAAATATTCTCGGAATTGGACGAAATCAACGCCCAGGGGCCTATTTTCACACGAAGCTTCCAGAAGACTGGAGAGTCAACGAAGTGGGGCCACGAGGTGGCCAGGAGGTAGGGCGGCGCGGCCCAGGTCTTGGCCGCGCCGGCCTGTCTCCTGGGCCCCTCGTGACGCCCCTTGACCTGCCCTTCCGCCTACAAATAGCCTTCGTCGCGAAACCCCCAGTACCGAGAGCCATGATACGGAAAACCTTCCAGAGACGCCGCCGCCGCCAATCCCATCTCGGGGGATTCAGGAGATCGCCTCCGGCACCCTGCCGGAGAGGGGATTCATCTCCCAGAGGACTCTACACTGCCATGGTCGCCTCCGGAGTGATGAGTGAGTAGTTCACCCCTGGACTATGGGTCCATAGCAGTAGCTAGATGGTTGTCTTCTCCTCATTATGCTTCATTGTCGGGTCTTGTGAGCTGCCGAACATGATCAAGATCATCTATCTGTAATGCTATATGTTGTGTTTGTTGGGATCCGATGAATAGAGAATACTATGTTATGTTGATTATCAATTTATATCTATGTGTTGTTTATGATCTTGCATGCTCTCCGTTATTAGTAGAGGCTCTGGCCAAGTTTTTACTCTTAACTCCAAGAGGGAGTATTTATGCTCGATAGTGGGTTCATGTCTCCGTGAATCTGGGGGAGTGATAGAAACCTCTAAGGTTATGGATGTGCTGTTGCCACTAGGGATAAAACATTGATACTATGTCCGAGGATGTAGTTATTGATTACATTACGCGCAATACTTAATGCAATTGTCTGTTGTTAGCAACTTAATACTGGAGGGGGTTCGGATGATAACCTGAAGGTGGACTTTTTAGGCATAGATGCATGCTGGATAGCGGTCTATGTACTTTCTCGTAATGCCCAATTAAATCTCACAATACTCATCATAATATGTATGTGCATGGTCATGCCCTCTCTATTTGTCAATTGCCCAACTGTAATTTGTTCACCCAACATGCTATTTATCTTATGGGAGAGACACCTCTAGTGAACTGTGGACCCCGGTCCATTCTCTACATCTGAAATACAATCTACTGCAATTGTTCTACTGTTCTCTGCAAACAATCATCATCCACACTATACATCTAATCCTTTGTTACAGCAAGCCGGTGAGATTGACAACCTCACTGTTTCGTTGGGGCAAAGTACTTGGTTTGTGTTGTGCAGGTTCCACATTGGCGCCGGAATCCCTGGTGTTGCGCCGCACTACATCTCGCCGCCATCAACCTTCAACGTGCTTCTTGGCTCCTATTGGTTCGATTAAACCTTGGTTTCATACTGAAGGAAAACTTGACGCTGTACGCATCACACCTTCCTCTTGGGGTTCCCAACGGTCGCGTGCTGTACGCGTATCAAGACTGTTTTCTGGCGCCGTTGCCGGGGAGATCAAGACACGCTGCAAGGGGAGTCTCCACATCGCAATCTCTCTACTTTGTTTTATTTTATTTACTACTTTGTTTGCTGCATTATATCAAAATACAAAAAAATTAGTTGCTAGTTTTACTTTATTTGCTATCTTGTTTGCACTCTATATCAAAAACACAAAAAAATTAGTTACTTGCATTTATTTTATCTAGTTTGCTTTATTTACTGTTGCTAAAATGGGTACTCCTGAAAATACTAAGTTGTGTGACTTCACAACCACAAATAATAATGATTTCTTATGCACACCTATTGCTCCACCTGCTACTACAGCAGAATTCTTTGAAATTAAACCTGCTTTACTAAATCTTGTTATGCGAGAGCAATTTTCTGGTGTTAGTTCTGATGATGCTGCTGCCCATCTTAATAATTGTGTTGAACTATGTGAAATGCAAAAGTATAAAGATGTAGATGGTGACATTATAAAATTAAAATTGTTCCCTTTCTCATTAAGAGGAAGAGCTAAAGATTGGTTGCTATCTCTGCCTAAGAATAGTATTGATTCGTGGACTAAATGCAAGGATGCTTTTATTGGTAGATATTATCCCCCTGCTAAAATTATATCTTTGAGGAGTAGCATAATGAATTTTAAACAATTGGATACTGAGCATGTTGCACAAGCATGGGAAAGAATGAAATCTTTGGTTAAAAATTGCCCAACCCATGGACTGACTACTTGGATGATCATCCAAACCTTTTATGCAGGACTGAATTTTTCTTCGCGGAACCTATTGGATTCAGCTGCTGGAGGTACCTTTATGTCCATCACTCTTGGTGAAGCAACAAAACTTCTTGATAATATGATGATTAATTACTCTGAATGGCACACGGAAAGAGCTCCACAATGTAAGAAGGTAAATTCGGTCGAAGAAACCTCTTCCTTGAGTGATAAGATTGATGCTATTATGTCTATGCTTGTGAATGATAGGACTAATATTGATCCTAATAATGTTCCGTTAGCTTCATTGGTTGCTCAAGAAGAACATGTTGATGTAAACTTCATTAAAAATAATAATTTCAACAACAATGCTTACCGGAACAATTCTAGTAACAACTATAGGCCATATCCTTATAATAATGGCAACGGTTATGGTAATTCTTATGGGAATTCTTACAACAACAATAGGAATTCACCCCTGGACTTGAAGCCATGCTTAAAGAATTTATTAGTACACAAACTGCTTTTAACAAATCTGTTGAAGAAAAGCTTGGGAAAATTGATATACTTGCTTCTAAAGTAGATAGTCTTGCTGCTGATGTTGATCTTTTGAAATCGAAAGTTATGCCTCATGAGAATCATAATAATAAAATTGTTACTACAGCAAATGCCATCCAAGTTAGAATTAATGAGAATATAAGATTGATGGCCGAATTGCGTGCTAGGTGGGAAAGAGAAGAAAATGAAAAAGAAGACAATATAGCTAAAGTTTGGACTATTACCACCACTAGTAATGCTAATGCTACACATGTTGCTGCACCTCCTACTATTAATAATAAAATATTTGGTGTTAGCAATGTTTCCACTTCAAATGCAAAGCACGAGAAACTGCCTGAAACTGCTAAAAGCTATTTGAAAGCACGTGATAAAACTGCTGAAATTTTTTCCAACATTGGGGATGATGATCCCATTGCTTTAGATTATAATGGTTTGAATTTTGATGATTGTCATATCTCTGAAGTTATAAAGTTCTTAATAAAACTTGCTAAGAGTCCTAATGCTAGTGCTATAAATTTGGCTTTCACGAAACATATTACAAATGCTCTCATAAAAGCTAGAGAAGAGAAATTAGAACGCGAAGCTTCTATTCCTAGGAAGCTCGAAGATGGTTGGGAGCCCATCATTAAGATGAAGGTCAATGACTTTGATTGTAATGCTTTATGTGATCTTGGTGCAAGTATTTCTGTTATGCCTAAGAAAATTTATAATATGCTTGACTTGCCACCATTGAAAAATTGTTATTTGGATGTTAATCTTGCTGATCATTCTACAAAGAAAACCTTTGGGGAAAGTTGATAATATTCGCATTACCGTTAACAATAACCTTGTCCCCGTTGATTTTGTTGTCTTGGATATTGAATGCAATGCATCTTGTCCCATTATATTGGGAAGACCTTTTCTTCGAACTGTTGGTGCTATCATTGATATGAAGGAAGGTAATATTAAATATCAATTTCCTCTCAAGAAAGGTATAGAACAATTCCCTAGAAAGAGAATGAAGTTACCTTTTGATTCTATCATTAGAACAAATTACGATGTTGACACTTCGTCTCTTGATAATACTTGATACACACTTTCTGCGCCTAGCTGAAAGGCGTTAAAGAAAAGCGCTTATGGGAGACAACCCATGTTTTTACTACAGTACCTTTGTTTTTTATTTTGAGTCTTGGAAGTTGTTTACTACTGTAGTAACCTCTCCTTATCTTAGTTTTGTGCTTTGTTGTGTCAAGTAAAGTCGTTGATAGTAAGGTTCATACTAGATTTGGATTACTGTGCAGAAACAGATTTCTTTGCTGTCACGAATCTGGGCAAAATTCTCTGTAGGTAACTCAGAAAATTATGCCAATTTACGTGAGTGATCCTCAGATATGTACGCAACTTTCATTAAATTTGAGCATTTTCATTTGAGCAAGTCTGGTGCCGCAATAAAATTCGTCTTTACGAACTGTTCTGTTATGACAGATTCTGCCTTTTATTTCGCATTGCCTGTTTTGATATGTTCGATGGATTTTTCGATTCCATTGACTTTCAGTAGCTTTGTGCAATGTCCAGAAGTGTAAAGAATGATTATGTCACCTCTGAACATGTATATTTTGATTGTGCACTAACCCTCTAATGAGTTGTTTTGAGTTTGGTGTGGAGGAAGTTTTCAAGGATCAAGAGAGGGAGATGATACAACATGAAGCTCTAAGCTTGGGGATGCCCCGGTGGTTCACCCCTGCATATATCAAGAAGACTCAAGCGTCTAAGCTTGGGGATGCCCAAGGCATCCCCTTCTTCATCGACAACATTATCAGGTTCCTCCCCTGAAACTATATTTTTATTCCATCACATCTTATGTGCTTTGCTTGGAGCGTCGGTTTGTTTTTGTTTTTGTTTTGTTTGAATAAAATGGATCCTAGCATTCTTTGTGTGGGAGAGAGACACGCTCCGCTGTTGCATATGGACAAATATGTCCTTAGGCTTTACTCATAGTATTCATGGCGAAAGTTTCTTCTTCGTTAAATTGTTATATGGTTGGAATTGGAAAATGATACATGTAGTATTTGCTAAAATGTCTTGGATAATGTGATACTTGGCAATTGTTGTGCTCATGTTTAAGCTCTTGCATCATATACTTTGCACCTATTAATGAAGAAATACATAGAGCATGCTAAAATTTGGTTTGCATAATTGGTCTCTCTAAGTTCTAGATAATTTCTAGTATTGAGTTTGAACAACAAGGAAGACGGTGTAGAGTCTTATAATGTTTACAATATGTCTTTTATGTGAGTTTTGCTGCACCGCTTCATCCTTGTGTTTGTTTCAAATAGCCTTGCTAGCCTAAGCCTTGTATCGAGAGGGAATACTTCTCATGCATCCAAAACACCTGAGCCAACCACTATGCCATTTGTGTCCACCATACCTACCTACTACATGGTATTTCTCCGCCATTCCAAAGTAAATTGCTTGAGTGCTACCTTTAAATTTCCATTCTTCACCTTTACAATATATAGCTCATGGGACAAATAGCCTAAAAACTATTGTGGTATTGAATATGTAATTATGCACTTTATCTCTTATTAAGTTGCTTGTTGTGCGATAACCATGTTCCTGGGGACGCCATCAACTACTCTTTGTTGAATATCATGTGAGTTGCTATGCATGTTCGTCTTGTCTGAAGTAAGAGAGATTTACCACTAAAATGGTTAGAGCATGCATAATGTTAGAGAAGAACATTGGGCCGCTAACTAAAGCCATGATCCATGGTGGAAGTTTCAGTTTTGGACAAATATCCTCAATCTCATATGAGAAAATTAATTGTTGCTACATGCTTATGCATAAAAGAGGAGTCCATTATCTGTTGTCTATGTTGTCCCGGTATGGATGTCTAAGTTGAGAATAATCAATAACGAGAAATCCAATGCGAGCTTTCTCCTTAGACCTTTGTACAGGCGGCATAGAGGTACCCCTTTGTGACACTTGGTTAAAACATGTGCATTGCGATGATAATCCAGGTAATCCGAGCTAATTAGGACAAGGTGCGGGCACTATTAGTATACTATGCATGAGGCTTGCAACTTGTAGGATATAATTTACATAACACATATGCTTTATTACTACCATTGACAAAATTGTTTCTTGTTTTCAAAATCAAAGCTCTAGCACAAATATAGCAATCGATGCTTTCCTCTTTGAAGGACCATTCTTTTACTTTTATGTTGAGTCAGTTCACCTATCTCTCTCCACCTCAAGAAGCAAACACTTGTGTGAACTGTGCATTGATTCCTACATACTTGCATATTGCACTTGTTATATTACTCTATATTGACAACTATCGATGAGATATACATGTTACAAGTTGAAAGCAACCGCTGAAACTTCATCTTCCTTTGTGTTGCTTCAATACCTCTACTATGAATTATTGCTTTATGAGTTAACTCTTATGCAAGACTTATTGATGCTTGTCTTGAAGTACTATTCATGAAAAGTCTTTGCTATATGATTCATTTGTTTACTCATGTCATTTACATTGTTTGGATCACTGCATTCATTACATATGCTTACAATAGTAAGATCAAGGTTATGATGGCATGTCACTCCAGAAATTATCTTTGTTATCGTTTACCTGCTCGGGACGAGCAGAAACTAAGCTTGGGGATGCTGATACGTCTCCGACGTATCGATAATTTCTTATGTTCCATGCCACATTATTGATGATATCTACATGATTTATGCATACTTTATGTCATATTTATGCATTTTCCGGCACTAACCTATTAACGAGATGCCGAAGAGCCAGTTGCTGTTTTCTGCTGTTTTTGGTTTCAGAAATCCTAGTAAGGAAATATTCTCGGAATTGGACGAAATCAACGCCCAGGGGCCTATTTTCACACGAAGCTTCCAGAAGACCGGAGAGTCAACGAAGTGGGGCCACGAGGTGGCCAGGAGGTAGGGTGGCGCGGCCCAGGTCTTGGCCGCGCCGGCCTGTCTCCTGGGCCCCTCGTGACGCCCCTTGACCTGCCCTTCCGCCTACAAATATCCTTCGTCGCGAAACCCCCAGTACCGAGAGCCACGATACGGAAAACCTTCCAGAGACGCCGCCGCCGCCAATCCCATCTCGGGGGGATTCAGGAGATAGCCTCCGGCACCCTGCCGGAGAGGGGATTCATCTCCCGGAGGACTCTATACCGCCATGGTCGCCTCCGGAGTGATGAGTGAGTAGTTCACCCCTGGACTATGGGTCCATAGCAGTAGCTAGATGGTTGTCTTCTCCTCATTATGCTTCATTGTCGGGTCTTGTGAGCTGCCGAACATGATCAAGATCATCTATCTGTAATGCTATATGTTGTGTTTGTTGGGATCCGATGAATAGAGAATACTATGTTATGTTGATTATCAATTTATATCTATGTGTTGTTTATGATCTTGCATGCTCTCCGTTATTAGTAGAGGTTCTGGCCAAGTTTTTACTCTTAACTCCAAGAGGGAGTATTTATGCTCGATAGTGGGTTCATGTCTCCGTGAATCTGGGGGAGTGACAGAAACCTCTAAGGTTATGGATGTGCTGTTGCCACTAGGGATAAAACATTGATGCTATGTCCGAGGATGTAGTTATTGATTACATTACGCGCAATACTTAATGCAATTGTCTGTTGTTAGCAACTTAATACTGGAGGGGATTCGGATGATAACCTGAAGGTGGACTTTTTAGGCATAGATGCATGCTGGATAGCGGTCTATGTACTTTGTCGTAATGCCCAATTAAATCTCACAATACTCATCATAATATGTATGTGCATGGTCATGCCCTCTCTATTTGTCAATTGCCCAACTGTAATTTGTTCACCCAACATGCTATTTATCTTATGGGAGAGACACCTCTAGTGAACTGTGGACCCCGGTCCATTCTCTACATCTGAAATACAATCTACTGCAATTGTTCTACTGTTCTCTGCAAACAATCATCATCCACACTATACATCTAATCCTTTGTTACAGCAAGCCGGTGAGATTGACAACCTCACTGTTTCGTTGGGGCAAAGTACTTGGTTTGTGTTGTGCAGGTTCCACGTTGGCGCCGGAATCCCTGGTGTTGCGCCGCACTACATCTCGCCGCCATCAACCTTCAACGTGCTTCTTGGCTCCTACTGGTTCGATTAAAAATTGGTTTCATACTGAGGGAAAACTTGCCGCTGTACGCATCACACCTTCCTCTTGGGGTTCCCAACGGTCGCGTGCTGTACGCGTATCACAGGCGACCAACTAATTAGCGCTAATAAATTAATTAACTTGAATTTTGACAAGTTCTCGATCTCGAATGAAAACACATTTGATTAAGTAGTCTCATAATATGTATATAATTAGTGTGCATGCTCGCATGGCATACCTTGCATATCATTCGTGCATATATTTCAATATATATTTGAACATATTCTTGGGGATATATATATATATATATCAATCTCTCTCTCTCGATCTATATATCGTTGGTGGCCAAGAAGCACACTTATATATATATACACACATGCACTTTATGCGCAAAAGCGCGGGTGCGTCTAATAATTCATGTGTGTGCGTATATTTGAACATATTCTTGGGGATTTCAATCTCTATCTCCTGATCTATATATCGTTGGTGGCCAAGAAACACACTTATATATATATACGCATGCACTTTATGCGCAAATTAAGGCGGGTGCCTCTAATAATGTGTGTGCGCACTCGATCGATGATCCCTAAACCTTAAACCATAAAACCCTAATCCCTAATCCCTAAACACCCTAAACCCTAAACACTAAACCCTAAACCCAAAACCCAAAACACTAAACCCTAAACCCTAAACCCTAAACCCTAAACACTAAACCCTAGACCCTATACCCTAATTAACACTAACCCTAACCCTAGCCCTAAGTAAACCTTACATATATAGGCCAACGACACTTAATTGCGCATCAAGCAGGCGACCAACTAATTAGCGCTGATAAATTAATTAACTTGAATTTTGACAAGTTCTCGATCTCGAATGAAAACACATTTGATTAAGTAGTCTCATAATATATATATAATTAGTGTGCATGCGCGCATGGCATACCTTGCATATCATTCGTGCATATATGTCAATATATATTTGAACATATTCTTGGGGATATATATATATATATCAATCTCTCTCTCTCGATCTATATATCATTGGTGGCCAAGAAGCACACTTATATATATATACACACATGCACTTTATGCGCAAAAGCGCGGGTGCGTCTAATAATTCATGTGTGTGCGTATATTTGAACATATTCTTGGGGATTTCAATCTCTATCTCTTGATCTATATATCATTGGTGGCCAAGAAACACACTTATATATATACGCATGCACTTTATGCGCAAATTAAGGCGGGTGCCTCTAATAATGTGTGTGCGCACTCGATCGATGATCCCTAAACCTTAAACCATAAAACCCTAAAACCCTAATCCCTAATCCCTAAACACCCTAAACCCTAAACCCTAAACCCTAAACCCAAAACCCTAAACACTAAACCCTAAACCCTAAACCCTAAACCCTAAACACTAAACCCTAAACCCTAGACCCTATACCCTAATTAACACTAATCCTAACACCCTAAACCCTAATTAAACCCTACATATATAGGCCAACGACACTTAATTGCGCATCAAGCAGACGACCAACTAATTAGCGCTGATAAATTAATTAACTAGAATTTTGACAAGTTCTCGATCTCGAATGAAAACACATTTGATTAAGTAGTCTCATAATATATATATAATTAGTGTGCATGCGCTCATGGCATACCTTGCATATCATTCGTGCATATATTTCAATATATATTTGAACATATTCTTGGGGATATATATATATCAATCTCTCTCTCTCGATCTATATATCGTTGGTGGCCAAGAAGCACACTTATATATATATATATACGCATGCACTTTATGCGCAAAGGCGCGGGTGCGTCTAATAATTCATGTTTGTGCGTATATTTGAAAATATTCTTGGGGATTTCAATCTCTATCTGTCGATCTCTATATCGTTGGTGGACAAGAAACACACTTATATATATACGCATGCACTTTATGCGCAAATTAAGGCGGGTGCCTCTAATAATGTGTGTGTGCACTCGATCGATGATCCCTAAACCTTAAACCATAAAACCCTAAAACCCTAATCCCTAATCACCCTAAACACTAAACCCTAAACCCTAAACTCAAAAACCCTAACACTAAACCCTAAACCCTAAAAGCTAAACACTAAACCCTAAACCCTAAACACTAAACCCTAGACCCTATACCCTAATTAACACTAACCCTAACCCTAGCCCTAATTAAACCCTACATATATAGGCCAACGACACTTAATTGCGCATCAAGCAGGCGACCAACTAATTAGCGCTGATAAATTAATTAACTTGAATTTTGACAAGTTCTCGATCTCGAATGAAAACACATTTGATTAAGTAGTCTCATAATATATATATATATAATTAGTGTGCATGCGCGCATGGCATACCTTGCATATCATTCGTGCATATATTTCAATATATATTTGAACGTATTCTTGGGGATATGTATATATATCAATCTCTCTCTCTCGATCTATATATCGTTGGTGGCCAAGAAACACACTTATATATATACGCATGCACTTTATGCGCAAAGGCGCGGGTGCCTCTAATAATGTGTGTGTGCACTCGATCGATGATCCCTAAACCTTAAACCCTAAAACCCTAATCCCTAATCCCTAATTATACCCTAAACGTACACCCTAAACACCCTAAACACTAAACCCTAAACCCTAGACCCGAAACCCTAAACACTACACCCTAAACCCTAAACACTAAACCCTAAACCCTAAACCCTAACCCTAGACCATAAACCCTAAACCCTAAACCATAAACCCTAAATATATTTCAATCTCTCTCTAGATCTATATATCATTGGTGGCCAAGAAACACACTTATATATACGCATCCACTTTATGCGGTGATACGTCTCCGACGTATCGATAATTTCTTATGTTCCATGCCACCTTATTGATGATATCTACATGTTTTATGCACACTTTATGTCATATTCGTGCATTTTCTGGAACTAACCTATTAACAAGATGCCGAAGTGCCGATTCTTTGTTTTCTGCTGTTTTTGGTTTCAGAAATCCTAGTAAGGAGATATTCTCGGAATTGGACGAAATCAACGCCCAGGGTCCTATTTTGCCACGAAGCTTCCAGAAGACCGAAGAGGAGACGAAGTGGGGCCACGAGGTGGCCAAACCATAGGGCGGCGCGGCCCAAGCCCTGGCCGCGCCGACCTATGGTGTGGGCCCCTCGTGACGCCCCTTGACCTGCCCTTCCGCCTACAAATAGCCTTCATCGCGAAACCCCCAGTACCGAGAGCCACGGTACGGAAAACCTTCCAGAGACGCCGCCGCCGCAATCCCATCTCGGGGGATTCAGGAGATCGCCTCCGGCACCCTGCCGGAGAGGGGAATCATCTCCCGGAGGACTCTACGCTGCCATGGTCGCCTCCAGAGTGATGTGTGAGTAGTCTACCCCTGGACTATGGGTCCATAGCAGTAGCTAGATGGTTGTCTTCTCCTCATTATGCTTAATTGTCGGGTCTTGTGAGCTACCGAACATGATCAAGATCATCTATCTGTAATTCTATATGTTGTGTTTGTTGGGATCCGATGAATAGAGAATACTTGTTATGTTGATTATCAATTTATATCTATGTGTTGTTTATGATCTTGCATGCTCTCCGTTACTAGTAGATGCTCTGGCCAAGTAGATGCTTGTAACTCCAAGAGGGAGTATTTATGCTCGATAGTGGGTTCATGTCTCCGTGAATCTGGGGGAGTGACAGAAACCTCTAAGATTATGGATGTGCTGTTGCCACTAGGGATAAAACATTGGTGCTATGTTAGAGGATGTAGTTACTGATTACATTACGCGCAATACTTAATGCAATTGTCTTGTTGTTAGCAACTTAATACCGGAGGGGTTCGGATGATAACTTTGAAGGTGGACTTTTTAGGCATAGATGCATGCTGGATAGCGGTCTATGTACTTTGTCGTAATGCCCAATTAAATCTCACAATACTCATCATAATATGTATGTGCATGGTCATGCCCTCTCTATTTGTCAATTGCCCAACTGTAATTTGTTCACCCAACATGCTGTTTATCTTATGGGAGAGACACCTCTAGTGAACTGTGGACCCCGGTCCAATTCTCTATACTGAAATACAATCATCTGCAATACTTTGTTCTACTGTTTTCTGCAAACAATCATCATCCACACTATACATCTAATCCTTTGTTACAGCAAGCCGGTGAGATTGACAACCTCGCTGTTTCGTTGGGGCAAAGTACTTGGTTTGTGTTGTGCAGGTTCCACGTTGGCGCCGGAATCCCTGGTGTTGCGCCGCACTACATCTCGCCGCCATCAACCTTCAACGTGCTTCTTGGCTCCTACTGGTTCGATAAACCTTGGTTTCATACTGAGGGAAAACTTGCCGCTGTACGCATCACACCTTCCTCTTGGGGTTCCCAACGGACGCGTGCTGTACGCGTATCAAGCACTTTTTCTGGCGCTCGTTGTCGGGAGATCAAGACACGCT
Source organism: Lolium perenne (assembly GCF_019359855.2). NCBI lineage: Eukaryota > Viridiplantae > Streptophyta > Magnoliopsida > Poales > Poaceae > Lolium > Lolium perenne. Next base: position 41,439,434 of record NC_067248.2, on the reverse strand, counting down.
GCAAGGGGAGTCTCCACATCCCAATCTCTTTACTTTGTTTTTGTCTTGCTTAGTTTTATTTACTACTTTGTTTGCTGCACTAAATCAAAATACAAAAAAATTAGTTGCTAGTTTTACTTTATTTGCTATCTTGTTTGCTATATCAAAAACACAAAAAAATTAGTTACTTGCATTTACTTTATCTAGTTTGCTTTATTTACTATTGCTAAAATGGGTACTCCTGAAAATACTAAGTTGTGTGACTTCACAACCACAAATAATAATGATTTCTTATGCACACCTATTGCTCCACCTGCTACTACAGCAGAATTCTTTTAAATTAAACCTGCTTTACTGAATCTTGTTATGCGAGAGCAACTTTCTGGTGTTAGTTCTGATGATGCTGCTGCCCATCTTAATAATTTTGTTGAATTGTGTGAAATGCAAAAATATAAAGATGTAGATGGTGACATTATAAAATTAAAATTGTTCCCTTTCTCATTAAGAGGAAGAGCTAAAGATTGGTTGCTATCTCTGCCTAAGAATAGTATTGATTCATGGACTAAATGCAAGGATGCTTTTATTGGTAGATATTACCCCCCTGCTAAAATTATATCTTTGAGGAGTAGCATAATGAATTTTAAACAATTGGATACTGAGCATGTTGCACAAGCATGGGAAAGAATGAAATCTTTGGTTAAAAATTGCCCAACCCATGGACTGACTACTTGGATGATCATCCAAACCTTTTATGCAGGACTGAATTTTTCTTCACGAAACCTATTGGATTCAGCTGCTGGAGGTACCTTTATGTCCATCACTCTTGGTGAAGCAACAAAGCTTCTCGATAATATGATGATCAATTACTCTGAATGGCACACGGAAAGAGCTCCACAAGGTAAGAAGGTAAATTCTGTCGAAGAAACCTCTTCCTTGAGTGATAAGATTGATGCTATTATGTCTATGCTTGTGAATGATAGGACTAATGTTGATCCTAATAATGTTCCGTTAGCTTCATTGGTTGCACAAGAAGAACATGTTGATGTAAACTTCATTAAAAATAATAATTTCAACAACAATGCTTACCGGAACAATTCTAGTAACAACTATAGGCCATATCCTTATAATAATGGCAACGGCTATGGTAATTCTTATGGGAATTCTTACAACAATAATAGGAACACACCCCCTGGACTTGAAGCCATGCTTAAAGAATTTATTAGTACACAAACTGCTTTTAACAAATCTGTTGAAGAAAAGCTTGGGAAAATTGATATACTTGCTTCTAAAGTCGATAGTCTTGCTGCTAATGTTGATCTCTTGAAATCGAAAGTTATGCCTAATGAAAATCATCATAATAAAATTGTTACTACAGCAAATGCCATCCAAGTTAGAATTAATGAGAATATAAGATTGATGGCCGAATTGCGTGCTAGGTGGGAAAGAGAAGAAAATGAAAAAGAAGATAATATAGCTAAAGTTTGGACTATTACCACCACCAATAATGCTAATGCTACACAAGTTGCTGCACCTCCTACTATTACTAATAAAAGAATTGGTGTTAGCAATGTTTCCACTTCTAATGCAAAGCGCGAGAAACTGCCTGAAATCGCTAAAACCGCATTGAAACTGCCTGTGATAAACTCTGCTGAAATTTTTTCCAACATTGGGGATGATGATCCCATTGCTTTAGATTATAATGGTTTGAATTTTGATGATTGCCACATCTCTGAAGTTATAAAGTTCTTACAAAAACTTGCTAAAAGTCCTAATGCTAGTGCTATAAATTTGGCTTTCACGCAACATATTACAAATGCTCTCATAAAAGCTAGAGAAGAGAAACTAGAGCGTGAAGCTTCTATTCCTAGAAAGCTAGAGGATGGTTGGGAGCCCATCATTAAGATGAAGGTTAATGATTTTGATTGTAATGCTTTATGTGATCTTGGTGCAAGTATTTCTGTTATGCCTAAGAAAATTTATAATATGCTTGACTTGCCACCACTGAAAAATTGTTATTTGGATGTTAATCTTGCTGATCATTCTACAAAGAAACCTTTGGGGAAAGTTGATAATGTTCGCATTACCGTAAACAATAACCTTGTCCCTTTGATTTTGTTGTCTTGGATATTGAATGCAATGCATCTTGTCCCATCATATTGGGAAGACCTTTTCTTCGAACTGTTGGTGCTATCATTGATATGAAGGAAGGTAATATTAAATATCAATTTCCTCTCAAGAAAGGTGTGGAACACTTTCCTAGAAAGAGAATGAATTTACCTTTTGATTCTATTACTAGAACAAATTATGATGTTGACACTTCGTCTCTTGATAACACTTGATACACACTTTCTGCGCCTAGCTGAAAGGCGTTAAAGAAAAGCGCTTATGGGAGACAACCCATGTTTTTACTACAGTACTATGCTTTTATTTTGTGTCTTGGAAGTTGTTTACTACTGTAGCAACCTCTCCTTATCTTAGTTTAGTGTTTTGTTGTGCCAAGTAAAGTCGTTGATAGTAAAGTTCATACTAGATTTGGATTACAGCGCAGAAACAGATTTCTTTGCTGTCACGAATCTGGGCTGTTTTCTCTGTAGGTAACTCAGAAAATTATTCCAATTTACGTGAGTGATCCTCAGATATGTACGCAACTTTCATTCAATTTGAGCATTTTTATTTGAGCAAGTCTGGTGCCTCAATAAAATTCGTCAATACGAACTGTTCTGTTTTGACAGATTCTGCCTTTTATTTCGCATTGCCTGTTTTGTTATGTTCGATGGATATTTCGATTCCATTGACTTTCAGTAGCTTTGTGCAATGTCCAGAAGTGTTAAGAATGATTATGTCACCTCTGAACATGTATATTTTGATTGTGCACTAACCCTCTAATGAGTTGTTCTAAGTTTGGTGTGGAGGAAGTTTTCAAGGATCAAGAGAGGGAGATGATACAACATGTTCAAGGAGAGTGAAAGCTCTAAGCTTGGGGATGCCCCGGTGGTTCACCCCTGCATATATCAAGAAGACTCAAGCGTCTAAGCTTGGGGATGCCCAAGGCATCCCCTTCTTCATCGACAACATTATCAGGTTCCTCCCCTGAAACTATATTTTTATTCCATCACATCTTATGTGCTTTGCTTGGAGCGTCGGTTTGTTTTTGTTTTTTGTTTTGTTTGAATAAAATGGATCCTAGCATTCATTGTGTGGGAGAGAGACACGCTCCGCTCTAGCATATGGACAAATATGTCCTTAGGCTCTACTCATAGTATTCATGGCGAAGTTTCTTCTTCGTTAAATTGTTATATGGTTGGAATTGAAAAATGATACATGTAGTAATTGCTATAATGTCTTGGATAATGTGATACTTGGCAATTGTTGTGCTCATGTTTAAGCTCTTGCATCATATACTTTGCACCCATTAATGAAGAAATACATAGAGCATGCTAAAATTTGGTTTGCATATTTGGTCTCTCTAAGGTCTAGATAATTTCTAGTATTGAGTTTGAACAACAAGGAAGACGGTGTAGAGTCTTATAATGTTTACAATATGTCTTTTATGTGAGTTTTGCTGCACCGCTTCATCCTTGTGTTTGTTTCAAATAACTTTGCTAGCCTAAACCTTGTATCGAGAGGGAATACTTCTCATGCATCCAAATACTTGAGCCAACCACTATGCCATTTGTGTCCACCATACCTACCTACTACATGGTATTTCTCCGCCATTTCAAAGTAAATTGCTTGAGTGCTACCTTTAAATTTCCATTCTCTACCTTTACAATATATAGCTCATGGGACAAATAGCTTAAAAACTATTGTGGTATTGAATATGTACTTATGCACTTTATCTCTTATTAAGTTGCTCGTTGTGCGATAACCATGTTCACTGGGGACGCCATCAACTACTCTTTGTTGAATTTCATGTGAGTTGCTATGCATGTTCGTCTTGTCTGAAGTAAGGGCGATCTACCACCTTATGGTTAGAGCATGCATATTGTTAGAGAAGAACATTGGGCCGCTAACTAAAGCCATGATCCATGGTTGAAGTTTCAGTTTTGGACATATATCCTCAATCTCATATGAGAAAAATAATTGTTGCTACATGCTTATGCATAAAAGAGGAGTCCATTATCTGTTGTCTATGTTGTCCCGGTATGGATGTCTAAGTTGAGAATAATCAATAGCGAGAAATCCGATGCGAGCTTTCTCCTTAGACCTTTGTACAGGCGGCATAGAGGTACCCCTTTGTGACACTTGGTTAAAACATGTGCATTGCGATGATCCCGGTAGTCCAAGCTAATTAGGACAAGGTGCGGGCACTATTAGTATACTATGCATGAGGCTTGCAACTTGTAAGATATAATTTACATGATACATATGCTTTATTACTACCGTTGACAAAATTGTTTCTTGTTTTCAAAATCAAAGCTCTAGCACAAATATAGCAATCGATGCTTTCCTCTTTGAAGGACCTTTCTTTTACTTTTATTGTTGAGTCAGTTCACCTATTTCTCTCCACCTCAAGAAGCAAACACTTGTGTGAACTGTGCATTGCTTCCTACATACTTGCATATTGCACTTATTATATTACTCTATGTTGACAATATCCATGAGATATACATGTTATAAGTTGAAAGCAACCGCTGAAACTTAATCTTCCTTTGTGTTGCTTCAATGCTTTTACTATGAATTATTGCTTTATGAGTTAACTCTTATGCAAGACTTATTGATGCTTGTCTTGAAGTACTATTCATGAAAAGTCTTTGCTATATGATTCACTTGTTTACTCATGTCATATACATTGTTTTGATCGCTGCATTCACTACATATGCTTACAAATAGTATGATCAAGGTTATGATGGCATGTCACTCCAGAAATTATCTTTGTTTATCGTTTACCTGCTCGGGACGAGCAGGAACTAAGCTTGGGGATGCTGATACGTCTCCGACGTATCGATAATTTCTTATGTTCCATGCCACATTATTGATGATATCTACATGTTTTATGCACACTTTATGTCATATTCGTGCATTTTCTGGAACTAACCTATTAACAAGATGCCGAAGAGCCAGATTTTTTTTTCTGCTGTTTATGTATTCAGAAATCCTAGTAAGGAAATATTCTCGGAATTGGACGAAATCAACGCCCAGGGTCCTATTTTGCCAGGAAGCTTCCAGAAGACCGAAGAGGAGACGAAGTGGGGCCACGAGGTGGCCAAACCATAGGGCGGCGCGGCCCAAGCCCTGGCCGCGCCGACCTATGGTGTGGGCCCCTCGTGACGCCCCTTGACCTGCCCTTCCGCCTACAAATAGCCTTCGTCGCGAAACCCCCAGTACCGAGAGCCACGATACGGAAAACCTTCCAGAGACACCGCCGCCGCCAATCCCATCTCGGGGGATTCAGGAGATCGCCTCCGGCACCCTGCCGGAGAGGGGAATCATCTCCCGGAGGACTCTACGCCGCCATGGTCGCCTCCGGAGTGATGTGTGAGTAATCTACCCCTGGACTATGGGTCCATAGCAGTAGCTAGATGGTTGTCTTCTTCTCATTGTGCTTAATTGTCGGTTCTTGTGAGCTGCCGAACATGATCAAGATCATCTATCTGTAATTCTATATGTTGTGTTTGTTGGGATCCGATGAATAGAGAATACTTGTTATGTTGATTATCAATTTATATCTATGTGTTGTTTATGATCTTGCATGCTCTCCGTTACTAGTAGATGCTCTGGCCAAGTAGATGCTTGTAACTCCAAGAGGGAGTATTTATGCTCGATAGTGGGTTCATGTCTCCGTGAACTGGGAGTGACAGAAACCTCTAAGATTATGGATGTGCTGTTGCCACTAGGGATAAAACATTGGTGCTATGTTCGAGGATGTAGTTACTGATTACATTACGCGCAATACTTAATGCAATTGTCTGTTGTTAGCAACTTAATACTGGAGGGGGTTCGGATGATAACCTGAAGGTGGACTTTTTAGGCATAGATGCATGCTGGATAGCGGTCTATGTACTTTGTCGTAATGCCCAATTAAATCTCACAATACTCATCATAATATGTATATGCATGGTCATGCCCTCTCTATTTGTCAATTGCCCAACTGTAATTTGTTCACCCAACATGCTGTTTATCTTATGGGAGAGACACCTCTAGTGAACTGTGGACCCCGGTCCAATTCTCTATACTGAAATACAATCTACTGCAATACTGTTCTCGTTTTACGCAAACAATCATCATCCACACTATACATCTAATCCTTTGTTACAGCAAGCCGGTGAGATTGACAACCTCGCTGTTTCGTTGGGGCAAAGTACTTGGTTTGTGTTGTGCAGGTTCCACGTTGGCGCCGGAATCCCTGGTGTTGCGCCGCACTACATCTCGCCGCCATCAACCTTCAACGTGCTTCTTGGCTCCTACTGGTTCGATAAACCTTGGTTTCATACTGAGGGAAAACTTGCCGCTGTACGCATCACACCTTCCTCTTGGGGTTCCCAACGGACGCGTGCTGTACGCGTATCATGCGGAAAGGCGCGGGTGCCTCTAATAATGTGTGTGTGCACTCGATCGATGATCCCTAAACCTTAAACCCTAAAACCCTAATCCCTAATCCCTAATTATACCCTAAACGTACACCCTAAACACCCTAGACACTAAACCCTAGACCCTAAACTCTAAACACTACACCCTAAACCCTAAACCCTAAACACTAAACCCTAATCCCTAACCCTAGCTATACCCTAAACCCTAAACACTAAACCCCAAACCCTAAACCCTATATAGACCCTAAACCCTAATTAACCCTAACCCTAACCCTAAAACCCTAGCTAGCTAACCCTAAACCCTAAACCCTAAATAAACCCTACATATATATAGGCCAACGACACTTAATTGCGCATCAAGCAGGCGACCAACTAATTAGCGCTAATAAATTAATAAACTTGAATTTTGACAAGTTCTCGATCTCGAATGAAAACACATTTGATTAAGTAGTCTCATAATATGTATATAATTAGTGTGCATGCTCGCATGGCATACCTTGCATATCATTCGTGCATATATTTCAATATATATTTGAACATATTCTTGGGGATATATATATATCAATCTCTCTCTCTCGATCTATATATCGTTGGTGGCCAAGAAGCACACTTATATATATATATACACACATGCACTTTATGCGCAAAAGCGCGGGTGCGTCTAATAATTCATGTGTGTGTGTATATTTGAACATATTCTTGGGGATTTCAATCTCTATCTCTTGATCTATATATCGTTGGTGGCCAAGAAACACACTTATATATATATACGCATGCACTTTATGCGCAAATTAAGGCGGGTGCCTCTAATAATGTGTGTGCGCACTCGATCGATGATCCCTAAACCTTAAACCATAAAACCCTAAAACCCTAATCCCTAATCCCTAAACACCCTAAACCCTAAACACTAAACCCTAAACCCAAAACCCTAAACACTAAACCCTAAACCCTAAACCCTAAACCCTAAACACTAAACCCTAAACCCTAGACCCTATACCCTAATTAACACTAACCCTAACCCTAGCCCTAAGTAAACCTTACATATATAGGCCAACGACACTTACTTGCGCATCAAGCAGGCGACCAACTAATTAGCGCTGATAAATTAATTAACTTGAATTTTGACAAGTTCTCGATCTCGAATGAAAACACATTTGATTAAGTAGTCTCATAATATATATATAATTAGTGTGCATGCGCGCATGGCATACCTTGCATATCATTCGTGCATATATTTCAATATATATTTGAACATATTCTTGGGGATATATATATCAATCTCTCTCTCATGATCTATATATCGTTGGTGGCCAGGAAGCACACTTATATATATACGCATGCACTTTATGCGCAAGGGCGCGGGCGCGTCTAATAATTCATGTGTGTGTGTATATTTGAACATATTCTTGGGGATTTAAATCTATATCTCTCGATCTATATATATATCGTTGGTGGCCAAGAAACACACTTATATATATACGCATGCACTTTATGCGCAAATTAAGGTGGGTGCCTCTAATAATTTATGTGCGCACTCGATCGATGATCCCTAAACCTTAAACCATAAAACCCTAAAACCCTAATCCCTAATCCCTAAACACCCTAAACATTGAACCCTAAACCCTAAACACTAAACCCTAAGCCCAAAAACCCTAAACACTAAACCATAAACCCTAAACCCTAAACCCTAAACCCTAAACCCTAAACACTAAACCCTAAACCCTAGACCCTATACCCTAATTAACACTAACCCTAACACCCTAAACCCTAATTAAACCCAACATATATAGGCCAACGACACTTAATTGCGCATCAAGCAGATGACCAACTAATTAGCGCTGATAAATTAATTAACTTGAATTTTGACAAGTTCTCGATCTCGAATGAAAACACATTTGATTAAGTAGTCTCATAATATATATATAATTAGTGTGCATGCGCGCATGGCATACCTTGCATATCATTCGTGCTTATATTTCAATATATATTTGAACATATTCTTGGGGATATATATATCAATCTCTCCCTCTCTTGATCTATATATCGTTGGTGGCCAAGAAGCACACTTATATATATATATACGCATGCACTTTATGCGCAAAGGCGCGGGTGCGTCTAATAATTCATGTGTGTGCGTATATTTGAACATATTCTTGGGGATTTCAATCTCTATCTCTCGATCTATATATCATTGGTGGCCAAGAAACACACTTATATATATACGCATGCACTTTATGCGCAAATTAAGGCGGGTGCCTCTAATAATGTGTGTGCGCACTCGATCGATGATCCCTAAACCTTAAACCATAAAACCCTAAAACCCTAATCCCTAATCCCTAAACACCCTAAACCCTAAACCCTAAACCCAAAAACCCTAAACCCTAAACCCTAAACCCTAAACCCTAAACCCTAGACCCTGTACCCTAATTAACACTAACCCTAACCCTAGCCCTAATTAAACCCTACATATATAGGCCAACGACACTTAATTGCGCATCAAGGAGGCGACCAACTAATTGGCGCTGATAAATTCATTAACCTTAATTTTGACAAAAGTTCTCGATCTCGAATGAAAACACATTTGATTTATAAGTAGTCTCATAATATATATATAATTAGTGTGCATGCGCGCATGGCATACCTTGCATATCATTTGTGCATATATTTCAATATATATTTGAACATATTCTTGGGGATATATATATATATATATCATTCTCTCTCTCTCGATCTATATATCGTTGGTGGCCAAGAAGCACACTTATATATATATACGCATGCACTTTATGCGCAAAGGCGCGGGTGCGTCTAATAATTCATGTGTGTGCGTATATTTGAACATATTCTTGGGGATTTCAATCTCTATCTCTCGATCTATATATCGTTGGTGGCCAAGAAACACACTAATATATATACGCATGCACTTTATGCGCAAATTAAGACGGGTGCCTCTAATAATGTGTGTGCGCACTCGATCGATGATCCCTAAACCTTAAACCATAAATCCCTAAAAACCTAATCCCTAATCCCTAAACACCCTAAACACTAAACCCTAAACCCTAAACACTAAACCCTAAACCCAAAAACCCTAAACACTAAACCGTAAACCCTAAACCCTAAACCCTAAACCCTAAACACTAAACCCTAAACCCTAGACCCTATACCCTAATTAACACTAACCCTAACCCTAGCCCTAATTAAACCCTACATATATAGGTCAACGACACTTAATTGTGCATCAAGCAGGCGACCAACTAATTAGCGCTGATAAATTAATTAACTTGAATTTTGACAAGTTCTTGATCTCGAATGAAAACACATTTGATTAAGTAGTCTCATAATATATATATAATTAGTGTGCATGCGCGCATGGCATACCTTGCATATCATTCGTGCATATATTTCAATATATATTTGAACATATTCTTGGGGATATATATATATATCAATCTCTCTCTCCCGATCTATATATCGTTGGTGGCCAAGAAGCACACTTATATATATATACGCATGCACTTTATGCGCAAAGGCGTGGGTGCGTCTAATAATTCATGTGTGTGCGTATATTTGAACATATTCTTGGGGATTTCAATCTCTATCTCTCGATATATATATATATATCGTTGGTGGCCAAGAAACACACGTACTTATATATATACGCATGCACTTTATGCGCAAATTAAGGCGGGTGCCTCTAATAATGTGTGTGCGCACTCGATCGATGATCCCTAAACCTTAAACCATAAAGCCCTAAAACTCTAATCCCGAATCCCTAAACACCCTAAACACTAAACCCTAAACCCTAAACACTAAACCCTAAACCCAAAAACCATAAACACTAAACCCTAAACCCTAAACCCTAATCCCTAAACCCTAAACACTAAACCCTAAACCCTAGACCCTATACCCTAATTAACACTAACCCTAACCCTAGACCTAATTAAACCGTACATATATAGGCCAACGACACTTAATTGCGCATCAACCAGGCGACCAACTAATTAGCGCTGATAAATTAATTAACTTGAATTTTGACAAGTTCGCGATCTCGAATGAAAACACATTTGATTAAGTAGTCTCATAATATGTATATAATTAGTGTGCATGCGCGCATGGCATACCTTGCATATCATTCGTGCATATATTTCAATATATATTTGAACATATTCTTGGGGATATATATATATATATCAATCTCTCTCTCTCGATCTATATATCGTTGGTGGCCAAGAAACACACTTATATATATATATATATATATATATATATATATATATATATATATATATATATATATATATATATATATATACATGCAATTTATGCGCAAAGGCGCGGGTGCGTCTAATAATTCATGTGTGTGCGTATATTTGAACATATTCTTGGGGATTTCAATCTCTATCTCTCGATATATATATATATATATATATATATATCGTTGGTGGCCAAGAAACACACGTACTTATATATATACGCATGCACTTTATGCGCAAATTAAGGCAGGTGCCTCTAATAATGTGTGTGCGCACTCGATCGATGATCCCTAAACCTTAAACCATAAAACCCTAAAACCCTAATCCCTAATCCCTAAACACCCTAAACACTAAACCCTAAACCCTAAACACTAAACCCTAAACCCAAAAACCCTAAACACTAAACCCTAAACCCTAAACCCTAAACCCTAAACACTAAACCCTAAACCCTATACCCTAATTAACACTAACCCTAGACCTAATTAAACCCTACATATATAGGCCAACGACACTTCATTGCGTATCAAGCAGGCGACCAAGTAATTAGCGCTGATAAATTAATTAACTTGAATTTTGACAAGTTCTCGATCTCGAATCAAAAAACATTTGATTAAGTAGTCTTATAATATATATATAATTAGTGTGCATGCGCGCATGGCATACCTTGCATATCATTCGTGCATATATTTCAATATATATTTGAACATATTCTTGGGGATATATATATATTTCAATCTCTCTCTCGATCTATATATCGTTGGTGGCCAAGAAATACACTTATATATATGCATGCACTTTATGCGCAAAGGCGCGGGTGCCTCTAATAATGTGTTTGTGCATACGATCGATGATCCCTAAACCTTAAACCCTAAATTAACCCTAACCCCTAATCCCTAATTATACCCTAAACATACACCCTAAACACCCTAAACACTAAACCATAAACCATAAACCCTAAATATATTTCAATCTCTCTCTAGATCTATATATCGTTGGTGGCCAAGAAACACGCTTATATATATACGCATGCACTTTATGCGCAAAGGCGCGGGTGCCTCTAATAATGTGTGTGTGCACTCGATCGATGATCCCTTAACCTTAAATCCTAAAACCTTAATCCCTAATCCCTAATTATACCCTAAACGTACACCCTAAACACTAAACCCTAAACCCTAGACCCTAAACCCTAAACACTAGACCCTAAACGACTCTAAACCCTAAACAGTAAACCCTAAACCCTAACCCTAGCTAGACCCTAAACCCCAAACACTAAACCCCAAACCCTAAACCCTAAACCCTATATAGACCCTAAACCCTAATTAACCCTAACCCTAACCCTAAAACCCTAGCTAGCTAACCCTAAACCCTAATTAAACCTTACATATATATATATAGGCCAACGACACTTAATTGCGCATCAAGCAAGCGACCAACTAATTAGCGTTGATAAATTAATTAACTTGAATTTTGACAAGTTCTCTCGAATGAAAACACATTTGATTAAGTTGCCTCATAATATATATATATACAATTAGTGTGCATGCGCGCATGGCATACCTTGCACCTATCATTCGTGCATATATTTCAATATATATCTGAACATATTCTTGGGGATATATATATATTTCAATCTCTCTCTCTCGATCTATATATCGTTGGTGGCCAAGAAACACACTTATATATATACGCGCATGCACTTTATGCGCAAAGGCGCGGGTGCCTCTAATAATGTGTGTGTGCACTAGATCGATGATCCCTAAACCTTAAACCCTAAAACCCTAATCCCTAATTATACCCTAAACGTACAACCTAAACAATGTAAACACTAAACCCTAAACCCTAGACCCTAAACCCTAAACACTACACCCTAAACCCTAAACACTAAACCCTAAACCCTAAAACCTATAATTAAACCCTACATATATAGGCCAACGACACTTAATTGCGCATCAAGCAGGCGACCAACTAATTAGCGCTAATAAATTAATTAACTTGATTTTTGACAAGTTCTCTCGAATGAAAACACATTTGATTAAGTTGCCTCATAATTTATATATAATTAGTGTGCATGCGCGCATGGCATACCTAGCTTGCATATCATTCGTGCATATATTTCAATATATATATTTGAACATATTCTTGGGGATATATATATAGTTCAATCTCTCTCTCGATCTATATATCGTTGGTGGCAAAAAAAACACACTTATATATGCATGCACTTTATGCGCAAAGGCGCGGGTGCCTCTAATAATAATGTGTGTGTGCACTCAATCGATGATCCCTAAACCTTAAACCATACAACCCTAAAACCCGACCTAATCCCTAATCGCTAAACACCCTAAACACCCTAAACCCTAAACCCTAAACCCTAAACGTACACCCTAAACACTAAACACTAAACCCTAATTAAACCCTACATATATATATAGGCCAACGACACTTAATAATGCATCAAGCAGGCGACCAACTAATTAGCGCTGATAAATTAATTAACTTGAATTTTGACAAGTTTTCGAATGAAAAACACGTACATTTGATTAAGTGGCCTCACAATATATATATATAATTAGTGTGCACGCATGCATGTCCTACAATTGTAACACCCCAAATTTCAATAAAAAGAAAGTTAGAGAATTCCAGAAAGCAAAATTTCAAACCAACAAAAACTTTTTAATTTGCATATAGTACCATGCATAGGACTTGTGCATTTGTTTGATATGCCATGATGATTGCTATTACTTTTATTTGATATGCTCTAAAACCCTAAGGTGATCATATGAAGATCACCAACCAAATAAATCAAAGAGGAAGAAAATCCATAAAATGCAAAACCCTAAAACCCTCACATATGCCCTATGGCATTTTTATAAATTTTGACCCTAGACCTATTTGGTCTTCACCATTAGTTGAATAATATTATTAAACACTTATTACAACTTTGGGAAGCAAAGAATCACAATTCAAATAAAATTCAAACACAAATCTAGCTCACATATGATAATGGTCAATTTGGACAATTCTAGTCTGATCACCACTTTGAGCCCTTGCCATTCAATTTTCCCAAACCAACTCTTGCTAACTCTTTGCACCATTTCAAAGTCAACATCAAGGTGAACAACTTTGGTAAAGATCACCATGCCAAATTCATCTTGGATCATGAGCAAGGCTCATCCAAAGTCACAACTTTATAACATATGCAACATTCCCCACTTAGCCATTTTTGCCAATTCTTGAATTCTAATTTTTCCACCACCACCTCAATTCATCTCTGGTCAAATACAACTTATATCAACACTCACATTTCAAAAAGATTTACCATTTGAATTATTTCAAATTTGGATATTTTTGCAAATTACAAAATCGGGCACTATTTGCAACTATTGCAAATAGTGATCTACACAACCTAATCTACTCCAAATACAATCTACATTGTCCCCTGGTTCCCTCTAACCATAAATGGCACATAGTAACCCTAATGAGGAGTGGCTAGCTCACATGGGCATGGCATGCCGGCCATGGCGCCACCATGCCGAGCCACCCCTCCTCTCCTTCATCGCCACCCCTGCCCACCTTGTCCAACGCCGCCACCTCACTCTACTGTACCACCTAGCACCGGCCATGGTCGAGGAGAAGCTCGACAGCTGCCGGAACACGCGCGCCCAGCACACGCCCTGGACGCTGCTCGCGTCGCGCATGCACGCCACGGACACGCCCAGTACACGCGCCGCGCCACCACCTCGCTCTCGCCCTGGACCCGCTCGCGACGCGTTGAGCATCCACTCGACACCTGGACGCCGCCAGACAACGCCTCGACCACGACCTGCACCCACCGCCGCCGGAGAAGGAGACCCTGCTCCGCCGCGGGCGCGGCAGACATGGAAACAATGCGACACAACCAGGCCCTCCCCGACCGAGCTGTCGCTGCCATTCGCCTCGCCTGGACACGTAGAACCCCTCTACACCCTAGCCTAGCTCGATAGCTCGCCGGAGAAGCCGCGCCATGGTCGCCCGCATCACTGCCCCGCAACCCTCATGCGATTCTATAAATAGGGAGTTCCCTGGACAGAACCAAGCACACCATCTCACTCCCCACCTCTCACTGCTTCTCAACCACCACTCCACCCATCGAATCATCGCCGGAGCTGCTCCAATTTGAAGATCGACGCCGCCAGTACCCGGAGGTCGCTGCCGTCGATTGGAGCTGTTCCAGGAGGAGCCGCCGGTACCAGGAGCTCCGCCGTCGTCCACAACTTCACCACGCACACTGCCATCCCTCGCTGGAGCACTGGTTAGCCCGCCGACCCCCTACCTGAGCCGCCGGCGAACTTTTCTCTCGCCGGGGACGACGATGAACTCGAGCCGTTCGATCTATTTCTAATCCTACGCCCCACATTGAAACTTACCGATTCGGGTTAAATGAGCCGCTGATAGGCGGAACCCTCTGTCAGGCAGCCCGCGCGGCACTGGACGTGGCTGGGCTGGCCTTGGGCCGTTTTTAAACCTTTGGGCCCAGCTAGCTTTTCCCGCCGGCCTTTTTAATTCAAACTAGTTTTAAACAAATTCAAATAATTTCAATACTACTGCCACTTTGAAATTCAATAGATTTAAATTGGCTAAACCAAATTTGATGAACTTTATATTATTGGAAAGCTAGAGAAATTATCTACAACATGCCACTGGTCCCATGACCAGATTCTTTGTAGAATTAATGTGATAAAAATAACAAGGCAAGGACTTTTCCCTATTCAAATAATTATTAAAAATCAACCAAAATAGATATTAAGTTAATTCCAGCTCTAATAGCTCACATTTGACTTACACAAATTGTTTATGCAATAAAATGGTGTGGTCACTTTGCATGATCATGCCCTAGTTTAATTAATGGATCATTTGACTAGTTTAACTAGTTGATATTGTCCAAAACTATTAAAGTAAATTATGTGGAGTCTTACACTTCATTTAAACTTGTCTCACATGAATTCATGGGATGTTTGGACCCCTGGTTCCAAATTCTCTTATATGAATTACTTGAGATTTAAATCATATGTAGTGATATTAAATGATATGAGGTGATCTACCTCATTTAAATCATTTTCACAAATGATGATGATGAACATTTGACTTAGGTCAATATGAGTTCATTCATGATTGTTTGAGAAATTAAATCTTAAGAAGATTTCAATGAGAGGAAATTATTCCTCAAGAACCCTATGGAAACTATCATTTACATATACAAAGAAGTGAATTCTATGTAAACCACACAACCCATGCACCCTAGTTAATTTATGTGCATAGAATAGTTTGTGTGTTATATGTGATGTATGGAATAGCCATTGAATTAGTGAGTAATTATACTCGTATTCAAATTTAGACGGTAGCACCGGAGAGTACGCCGAAGAAGAAGGTTGCTATCAAGAGGAGGAGGAGGAACAGTTTGAGAACTACCAAGGCAAGCTAATATTCTTGCAAAGTGCAAAGCCCCTTGGGGCAAGGCACCATGATTCTTACCTTTTCTTACATAAGCCTATCCCAAGTTTTTACATTACAAGTTTTACTTGTTTTCTCAATAAGTTACTTTTATAGTTAACTTTGGTCAAAGTACAAGTTGGTTACTAGAGTAGTGGAGTTAGTCTCTTCCAAGCAAAGCAAGATAGCACCCCTCATGATTTAGAGCTAGTGCTAATGAAATAAAACTTGACTACTCTAGATGGGAACAAATGTGAATTTGAAATGAATTTGAAACCTTGGAATGATGATGCATTCCATTGAATGATTGTTGAAGGTGAAAATGAACAGGAGAAGATGGCGATTTTTGATAAACCATGATGTTGGTTTGAATGCGATACCTTTCCAATTATTAAGTACCCCCACAATACCTGATTATGGGTAGGGCTTAACTGGAAGTTTATGTGTCTTAGTATGGGTTCCCTCTGAACACACGTCATAGGGGTTATGCTTGAGGCTGCCTCCGTTGTTGAGAAATGATGTGAAATTGAGGTGAATTGTATGGCCAAGCCCTGTGCAGTTCCCAGGTTGACAGTTGGTCTTCACTGGGAGGCCAAGCTCATGGGGAGAGGTGCTCATACTAGGATTTGTAAGTGAAAGGTTATGGTTGATGATCCGCGTACTGTGTTACGATGATTCGGGGTAATCCCGACGGATGAAATCAAATGTTGTGGCACAAGTGTGCAACCTCTGCAGAGTGTAAACCTATTCGAATAGCCGCGTCCACGGTTACGGACGGTTGGAAAGGCCATACAGTTTCCGATATCATATCTTTGAAAATGATGTTGAAAAGGATGATGGTGAAATGACTTGTGGTGAATTGAATTGAAATCACCTCTTGAATGGTGGGAATGACACTAATGTTCCCACTTGAGTTAGTTAGCACTTGAATAAGCTTTTCTCAAATATTGTGAACTAAAACTAGCTTTTTGCAAATAAACTAGAGCTTTAGCAAACCATACTAGAATGTCTAGCACTTACATTAGTATTAGTTTGCGAGTACTTAAAGTACTCACGGCTTTGTCCCTGGCTATTCAAATAGCCAGAGTATGAAGATGAACAAGGAGATGACCAGTAGGACGCCTACGACAACTAAGCGCCTTCCGACGTCAGGCGTTGGTCTGTGGACTAGAGAGTCCTTGTATCTTACGCTTCCGCTATGTTGAACTATGAACTTGTGTTCGTTCGTTGATCGATAGATCAACTATTCGTGTAATATGGATCATGTGATTCCAAATTTGTAAGACTTATGGTTTGTAATGAATGATGAATGTGATACTTAACTATTATGCCTCACAACAACAATATTCCTGGGATTGCGATGTATGACATAATAGGCATTCGGACTTAAAAATCCGGGTGTTGACAAGTTGGTATCAGAGCCATTGTTTGACCTTAGAAGACCTTAGTTAGAATGGGCGTTCTGAAAACTTAACTTTGAAAATCAAATGATAGAAAATATTTGTGAAAATTTACTACACCCTTGTCTTTGAGACTTTGCCAAAATTTGATGAATAATGTTCTATCTTATTTGAATCAACTTAAAATTTTGCCACACTTTGCACTCTCTAACTTACTCATCCAATTCTCTTTCAGATGGAGCCGAATGAACCCATCAACACCAAGTTTTATCATCTTGGGAACGGAGGGAGCTTGATCTTCGAGCACGACCTCAACGCCGTCTCTGACTTCCTTGGGCGCCCACACCCTGAATTCCACGGGGTTCAGCTGGATGACACGCCCGGAGGAGAGTTGCAGTGGGTGATCACTGCCGACTTGAGGGGCAAGATGGAGCCTCCCACTTCGGAGAGGATCCTCTTCTCCTTCCGCGAGAGCAACTGGCTCGACGGACTCGCACGTGGCCTTCAGGAGGCACTTGCGCGCCTCTGTGGACAGAACGTGGTGCGCATCCTCGCCTCTCGCTACGCCCACCTTGTGAGGCGTGATGCTGCGGGAGTGCCCATGGAGCTGCAGCCGCACCCGGAGTTGAGGCACCATGCTGAGCACCTGGACTTCATGCTCTACCAGACTCAGAGGGACCTCAATGCCACTCGCGCTTACGCGAACCAGACCCATGCTCACATCACCGAGCAGGGTGAGGCAATCAAGCTACTCAACAACGACCGCAAGAGCCTTCGCCAGCAGCGTGCCAAGAAGGACGCTACGATTCGTCGCCTTCGCGCCCGGATCGCGTCACTTGAGGCCACTGTCAAGGCCCAGGAGGATCAGATTCGTCAGCTGGAGGATGACGATGGAGGCATCGACAGTCAGGGAGGAGACGCCTTCCTGAGCGACGACAACGACTTTGAGGAGGACGAGAACACCGAGGAGGAGGACTACGAGTTCCTGGAGGCAGGACCCGATGACTACGTCCCGATCGATGTCGAGGATGAGGAGTAGTTGCACTAGTCTCACTTATGTAGGTGTGAGTTGTATCCCGTCCTTTGTATCGTAGCATGAGAATGGTTCTTAAAACCATTGGAGTATGTGTGTGTTAGTTTGTATCATGTGTTGAATGAATGAATGAAGGTTATGTTTGTCATGAAAAGATTACAAGTTTTCAAATAATTTTTCCAACTTAACCAAAATGAACCATAGAATGTTCCCTCTTATCTCATGATCTTCTATATCTTCAGATGGCCCCTCCAAATCGCACCAACGACGAGATGTTGCAACTGCTGCAGACCATGCTTGCCGACAGGGAAACCGAAAGAGCCGAACGCCAAGCCAACCTTGTTGCCTTGCAGAACATCGCCAACCAAGGCCATGGAAATCATGACCACCCCGGATCCAAGCTCAAGAACTTCCAAAACACCAATCCCCCAGTGTTTAGCAAGACCGAGGAGCCCCTCGACGCTGACGATTGGCTTCAGACTATGGAGAACAATCTGGAGGTAGCCGGAGTGGAAGCCAACGAGAAAGTCTTGTTCGCCACCCACTATCTCGCTGGACCAGCCCGCGCTTGGTGGACAAGCACCCGTGCCATGAACGGAGGACAATTCATGACTTGGGAGGATTTCAAACTCAAGTTCAGCAAGTACCATGTACCCCCGGGTCTTATCAAAAAGATGAGGGATGAATTCCGTGAACTGAAACAAGGTCGCATGACGGTGGTTGAATACCGCGACAAGTTTCTCACACTGTCGAGGTATGCCCCTGATGAGACCGACACCGTTGAGAAGAGGAAGGAGAGATTCCTGAACGGACTGCATGATGAGATGCAGACTGTCCTCGTCAACACCCCCTTCGCCGACCTTGAAGCCCTTGTCGACTCCGCCATCCAGATGGAGGGCAAGTTAAACCAAGCCAATGAGAACCGCAATCGCCGCATGGCAAATCAGAGTGGATCAAGCCACCCCCAGAAGTTTCGCCCTAGCTCAAGCGGAGGTTTCACTCCGAGAAACAACAAACCTCAGATGCAGAACTCTCGCCCCAGTTATCAGAACCGGAGTGGAGGAAACTCCAAGCCAGGAGGCTACAACAACAACAACAACAACAACTACTACTACAACCGCGCTCCACCCCGAGCCCCTAACAACAACAACAACACCAACACCGCTCCCCGAACCGGAAGCAATGCCGTGCCCGTTGCGAACAAGCAGGACAAGACCACCATCACTTGCTATGAGTGTGGTGTAGTGGGGCACTACTCCAACGAGTGTCCCAAGCGTCTTGCCAAGCTCGCCGGCAACACCACTGCACCTGCTCAGCAGCAACGCCGTGTCTCCACCGGCAAGAAGTTCACCCCCAACAACCCCAATAACCGCAACGGCCGCCTCTACCACATGAACGCTGAAGAAGCCCAGGAAGCACCAGATGTTGTACTGGGTATGTTTTCTGTCAACCACATCCCTGCCAGAGTGTTGTTTGATTCCGGAGCATCTCATTCTTTTGTCACTGAAGACTTTGCATCAACAAGTAAAATTCAACCCCTCAGCTTGAAGCATGTTATGATAGTTCAAATCCCCGGATCAACCACCAAAGCCAGAAAATTTTGCAAAAATGTACCAATCAAAATCCATGATGTAGATTTCTATGCCAATCTAATCATACTTGGAACCAAAGGTTTGGAAGTTGTCCTAGGAATGGACTGGATGTCAAAACACAATGGATTGATAGACTGTGCCAAGAAAGCCATAACCATGACTAGCAGCACCGGTATCGTAGTTGAGCACGTCTCTGAAAAACTACCCCGGAAATTTACCTGCAACCAAAGTGTATTCAAGCCAACTCTGGATCAAATCAGGGTCATTTGTCGCTACCCTGATGTGTTTCCGGATGATCTACCCAGTATGCCCCCGGATAGGGATATCGAGTTTATCATCGAGTTAATCCCCGGAACTGGACCAATAGCCCAGAGAGCCTACAACATGAACGCAACCGAGGTTGTGGAGCTGAAGAAGCAAATAGATGATATGTTGGCCAAAGGTCTGATTAGACCGAGTGCATCCCCCTGGAGATCACCCGTCTTGTTTGTGGACAAGAAGGATGGTGCAAATCGTTTATGCACGGACTATCGTAAGCTTAACGATGTTACCATCAAAAACAAATACCCCCTACCCAAGATAGAAGACCTGTTTGATCAACTCACCGGATCCAGAGTTTTCTCCAAGATAGATCTTAGAACTGGATATCATCAGCTGAAAATCCGAGCCACCGACATTCCGAAAACTGCCTTTACCACCAGATATGGGTTGTATGAGTACAACGTCATGTCGTTTGGACTGACCAATGCCCCCGCTTATTTCATGAACCTCATGAATAAGATCTTCATGAACTTTTTGGACAAGTTTGTCGTTGTTTTCATCGATGATATTCTCGTCTACTCCAAGTCCGAAGAGGAACATGAACAACATTTGGAGATTGTCCTAGAAACCCTTAGACAGCACAAGTTGTATGCCAAGTTTAACAAATGTGAGTTTTGGCTGGAAGAAGTTGGATTCCTGGGACACATCTTGTCTGCAGGAGGAATTGCCGTAGATCCCGCCAAGATCAAAACTGTTATGGAATGGCAAGCCCCAACCACACAAACCGAGGTCCGCGCTTTTCTTGGATTAGCCGGATACTACCGTAGATTTGTAGAAGGTTTTTCGAGCATCGCTCGACCAATGACCCAACTGCTGAAAAAGGACAGAAAGTTTGAGTGGACCGACAAATGCGAAGAGAGCTTTCAACAGCTCAAGAGTAGATTGACAACAGCCCCAATCCTGATCATGCCAGATATCGCAAAGCCCTTTGACGTGTATTGCGACGCCTCCAAGACTGGACTTGGATGCGTGCTTATGCAAGAAGGCAAGGTTGTATCCTACCTTTCAAGACAACTCAAGCAACATGAACAGAACTACCCAACCCATGACCTCGAGCTTGCAGCCGTGGTCCTAGCCTTGAAAGTTTGGCGTCATTACCTCATGGGTAATCGATGCGAGATCTACTCCGACCACAAAAGCCTCAAATACATATTGACCCAGAAAGAGCTAAACATGAGACAACGCCGATGGATCGAATTGATCAAGGATTACGACATGGAGATTCACTACCACCCCGGCAAGGCCAATGTGGTAGCGGATGCTTTGAGTAGACTGCCGTGCCAGTTGAACTCCATGCTCGCAACTGAACAGCCCAGCTTGCACCAAGAGTTTGAACAGTTCAGACTTGAACTTGTTAGTGAAGGATTCCTAGCCAGCATAGAACTGCAACCCACCTTGGTTGGTCAAATCAAGGAAGCCCAGAAAGACAACGCTAGCATCGACGGAATCAAGAAGCAGATAGCCGCAGGAAAAGCCCCCGGATTCACCGTAGACGAAGCCGGAGTTCTTTGGTACAAAGAACGTCTCTGCGTACCATCGGACTCTGACTTGAAACAAGTCATCCTGCAAGAAGCCCATGACACCCTTTATTCAATCCACCCCGGAGGTACCAAGATGTACCAGGACCTAAAAGAACAATTCTGGTGGCACGGAATGAAGAGAGAGATCGGTAGCTATATCGCCAAATGTGACATCTGTCAGAGAGTCAAGGCAGAACATCAACGACCGCCAGACTGTTACAACCCCTCCAGATTACGGAATGGAAATGGGACTCCGTAGGAATGGACTTTATCACCGGACTGCCCAAATCCAGCAAAGGCAATGATTCAATATGGGTAGTTGTCGATAGATTGACTAAAGTCGCCCATTTCATCGCCGTCAAGACCACCTATCAAGGCCCAAAGTTAGCTGAACTTTACATCTCCAGAATAGTCGCTCTGCACGGAACCCCCAAATCGATAGTGTCAGATAGAGGATCACAGTTCACCTCAAGGTTCTGGCAGAAAGTGCATGAAGGACTAGGCACTCGCCTAAATTTCAGCACCGCCTATCACCCTCAGACCGACGGACAGACTGAGAGAGTAAACCAGATACTGGAGGACATGCTTAGAGCATGCGTACTGGAATACGGATCCAAGTGGGAAGACTGCTTACCTTACGCAGAATTCTCTTACAACAATAGCTACCAAGCCAGCCTACAGATGGCCCCCTTCGAAGCCTTGTACGGAAGGAAATGTCGCACACCCCTTAACTGGTCGGAAGTCGGAGAGAGCCAAGTTTTTGGCCCAGATGTTCTTCGTGAAGCCGAAGAGAAAGTACACAAGATCCGCGAGTATCTCAAGATGGCGCAATCAAGACAGAAGAGCTACGCCGACAAGAGACGTCGGGAGATGACCTTTGAGATCGGAGACTTCGTCTATCTCAAGGTATCCCCCTTGAAAGGAATGCAAAGGTTTCAACTGAAAGGAAAGCTTGCACCCCGATATGTCGGACCTTTCAAAGTCCTCAGCCGCCGAGGAGAAGTATCCTATCAACTGGAGTTACCGGAAGAGATGTCGGCTGTGCACGACGTGTTTCACATCTCACTCCTCCGGAAGTGCCTTGAAGTCCCCGAGAAGACCAAAGTGTTCAAGAACATCGATCACCGATCGGTAGATATCAACAAGGATCTGACTTACCGCGAAGTGCCGATTCGCATCCTGGAAGAAGCTTACCGAACCACCCGCACCCGAAGCATCAAGTTTCTGAAGATACAGTGGAGCAATCATACCGAGGATGAAGCCACATGGGAACGCGAAGACTTCATGAAGAAGGAGTACCCAGATCTCTTTAGTACCTAACTTTCTTTTCGATCTCGGGACGAGATCTTTTGTAAGGGGGAAGGGTTTGTAACACCCCAAATTTCAATAAAAAGAAAGTTAGAGAATTCCAGAAAGCAAAATTTCAAACCAACAAAAACTTTTTAATTTGCATATAGTACCATGCATAGGACTTGTGCATTTGTTTGATATGCCATGATGATTGCTATTACTTGTATTTGATATGCTCTAAAACCCTAAGGTGATCATATGAAGATCACCAACCAAATAAATCAAAGAGGAAGAAAATCCATAAAATGCAAAACCCTAAAAACCCTCACATATGCCCTATGGCATTTTTATAAATTTTGACCCTAGACCTATTTGGTCTTCACCATTAGTTGAATAATGTTATTAAACACTTATTACAACTTTGGGAAGCAAAGAATCACAATTCAAATAAAATTCAAACACAAATCTAGCTCACATATGATAATGGTCAATTTGGACAATTCTAGTCTGATCACCACTTTGAGCCCTTGCCATTCAATTTTCCCAAACCAACTCTTGCTAACTCTTTGCACCATTTCAAAGTCAACATCAAGGTGAACAACTTTGGTAAAGATCACCATGCCAAATTCATCTTGGATCATGAGCAAGGCTCATCCAAAGTCACAACTTTATAACATATGCAACATTCCCCACTTAGCCATTTTTGCCAATTCTTGAATTCTAATTTTTCCACCACCACCTCAATTCATCTCTGGTCAAATACAACTTATATAAACACTCACATTTCAAAAAGATTTACCATTTGACTTATTTCAAATTTGGATATTTTTGCAAATTACAAAATCGGGCACTATTTGCAACTATTGCAAATAGTGATCTACACAACGTAATCTACTCCAAATACAATCTACATTGTCCCCTGGTTCCCTCTAACCATAAATGTCACATAGTAACCCTAATGAGGAGTGGCTAGCTCACATGGGCATGGCATGCCGGCCATGGCGCCACCATGCCGAGCCACCCCTCCTCTCCTTCATCGCCACCCCTGCCCACCTTGTCCAACGCCGCCACCTCACTCTACTGGACCACCTAGCACCGGCCATGGTCGAGGAGAAGCTCGACAGCCGCCGGAACACGCGCGCCCAGCACACGCCCTGGACGCCGCTCGCGTCGCGCATGCACGCCACGGACATGCCCAGTACACGCGCCGCGCCACCACCTCGCTCTCGCCCTGGACCCGCTCGCGACGCGTTGAGCATCCACTCGACACCTGGACGCTGCCAGACAACACCTCGACCACGACCCGCACCCACCGCTGCCGAAGAAGGAGACCCTGCTCCGCCGCGGGCGCGGCAGACATGGAAACAATGCGACACAACCAGGCCCTCCCCGACCGAGCTGTCGCCGCCATTCGCCTCGCCTGGACACGTAGAACCCCTCTACACCCTAGCCTAGCTCGATAGCTCGCCGGAGAAGCCGCGCCATGGTCGCCCGCATCACTGCCCCGCAACCCTCATGCGATTCTATAAATAGGGAGTTCCCTGGACAGAACCAAGCACACCATCTCACTCCCCACCTCTCACTGCTTCTCAACCACCACTCCACCCATCGAATCATCACCGGAGCTGCTCCAATTTGAAGATCGACGCAGCCAGTACCCGGAGGTCGCCGCCGTCGATTGGAGCTGTTCCAGGAGGAGCCGCCGGTACCAGGAGCTCCGCCGTCGTCCACAACTTCACCACGCACACTGCCATCCCTCGCTGGAGCACTGGTTAGCCCGCTGACCCCCTACCTGAGCCGCCGGCGAACTTCTCTCTCGCCGGGGATGACGATGAACTCGAGCCGTTCGATCTATTTCTAATCCTACGCCCCACATTGAAACTTACCGATTCGGGTTAAATGAGCCGCTGACAGGCGGGACCCTCTGTCAGGCAGCCCGCGCGGCACTGGACCGTGGCTGGGCTGGCCTTGGGCCGTTTTTAAACCTTTGGGCCCAGCTAGCTTTTCCCGCCGGCCTTTTTAATTCAAACTGGTTTTAAACAAATTCAAATAATTTAAATACTGCTGCCACTTTGAAATTCAATAGATTTAAATTGGCTAAACCAAATTTGATGAACTTTATATTGTTGGAAAGCTGGAGAAATTATCTACAACATGCCACTGGTCCCATGACCAGATTCTTTGTAGAATTAATGTGATAAAAATAACAAGGCAGGGACTTTTCCCTATTCAAATAATTATTAAAAATCAACCAAAATAGATATTAAGTTAATTCCAACTCTAATAGCTCACATTTGACTTACACTAATTGTTTATGCAATAAAATGGTGTTGTCACTTTGCATGATCATGCCCTAGTTTAATTAATGGATCATTTGACTAGTTTAACTAGTTGATATTGTCCAAAACTATTAAAGTAAATTATGTGGAGTCTTACACTTCATTTAAACTTGTCTCACATGAATTCATGGGATGTTTGGACCCCTGGTTCCAAACTCTCTTATATGAATTACTTGAGATTTAAATCATATGTAGTGATATTAAATGATATGAGGTGATCTACCTCATTTAAATCATTTTCACAAATGATGATGATGAACATTTGACTTAGGTCAATATGAGTTCATTCATGATTGTTTGAGAAATTAAATCTTAAGAAGATTTCAATGAGAGGAAATTATTCCTCAAGAACCCTATGGAAACTATCATTTACATATACAAAGAAGTGAATTCTATGTAAACCACACAACCCATGCACCCTAGTTAATTTATGTGCATAGAATAGTTTGTGTGTTGTATGTGATGTATGGAATAGCCATTGAATTAGTGAGTAATTATACTCGTATTCAAATTTAGACGGTAGCACCGGAGAGTACGCCGAAGACGAAGGTTGCTATCAAGAGGAGGAGGAGGAACAGTTTGAGAACTACCAAGGCAAGATAATATTCTTGCAAAGTGCAAAGCCCCTTGGGGCAAGGCACCATGATTCTTACCTTTTCTTACATAAGCCTATCCCAAGTTTTTTACATTACAAGTTTTACTTGTTTTCTCAATAAGTTACTTTTATAGTTAACTTTGGTCAAAGTACAAGTTGGTTACTAGAGTAGTGGAGTTAGTCTCTTCCAAGCAAAGCAAGATAGCACCCCTCATGATTTAGAGCTAGTGCTAATGAAATAAAACTTGACTACTCTAGATGGGAACAAATGTGAATTTGAAATGAATTTGAAACCTTGGAATGATGATGCATTCCATTGAATGATTGTTGAAGGTGAAAATGAACAAGAGAAGATGGTGATTTTTGATAAACCATGATGTTGGTTTGAATGCGATACCTTTCCAATTATTAAGTACCCCCACAATACCTGATTATGGGTAGGGCTTAACTGGAAGTTTATGTGTCTTAGTATGGGTTCCCTCTGAACACACGTCATAGGGGTTACGCTTGAGGCTGCCTCCGTTGTTGAGAAATGATGTGAAATTGAGGTGAATTGTACGGCCAAGCCCTGTGCAGTTCCCAGGTTGACAGTTGGTCTTCACTGGGAGGCCAAGCTCATGGGGAGAGGTGCTCATACTAGGATTTGTAAGTGAAAGGTTATGGTTGATGATCCGCGTACTGTGTTACGATGATTCGGGGTAATCCCGACGGATGAAATCAAATGTTGTGGCACAAGTGTGCAACCTCTGCAGAGTGTAAACCTATTCGAATAGCCGCGTCCACGGTTACGGACGGTTGGAAAGGCCATACAGTTTCCGATGTCATATCTTTGAAAATGATGTTGAAAAGGATGATGGTGAAATGACTTGTGGTGAATTGAATTGAAATCACCACTTGAATGGTCGGAATGACACTAATGTTCCCACTTGAGTTAGTTAGCACTTGAATAAGCTTTTCCCAAATATTGTGAACTAAAACTAGCTTTATGCAAATAAACTAGAGCTTTAGCAAACCATACTAGAATGTCTAGCACTTACATTAGTATTAGTTTGCGAGTACTTAAAGTACTCACGGCTTTGTCCCTGGCTATTCAAATAGCCAGAGTATGAAGATGAACAAGGAGATGACCAGCAGGACGCCTACGACAACTAAGCGCCTTCCGACGTCAGGCGTTGGCCTGTGGACTAGAGAGTCCTTGTATCTTACGCTTCCGCTATGTTGAACTATGAACTTGTGTTCGTTCGTTGATCGATAGATCAACTATTCGTGTAATATGGATCATGTGATTCCAAATTTGTAAGACTTATGGTTTGTAATGAATGATGACTGTGATACTTAACTATTATGCCTCGCAACAACAATATTCCTGGGATTGCGATGTATGACATAATAGGCATTCGGACTTAAAAATCCGGGTGTTGACAACCATGCATGCATATATATATATATATATTTGAACATTCTTGGCGATTTCAATAATCTCTCATCTCTATCTCTCTCTTTATCGATTGGTGTGGCCAGCGCAATGACACACATTATGCTTGCACTTTACGCGCAAAGGCGGGTTCCTCTAATAGTGCATGTCTGTGCACACTCGATCGATCTAGCTAGAGTTTTGATTAATTGTGTAGCACACTAATAAAAAAGTAGTAATTTAATTCACAATAAGTTATAATTAACCCTAACACATAAACCCTCTAATAAACCATAAAACCCTATATGGCTAGCTATAGGCCAACGACGACTCTTAATTGCGCATCAAGCAGGCCAGGGGTCCTCGCGGACCTCTAATTAAATATATGTGCCATTAACCCTAAACCCTAAACCGTATATATATAGAAAACTAACCTTAATTAGATAATCAAACCCTCGTTAAAACACATAACCCCAAGCTAATTAATAACCCAATCTAATAAAACCTTGCTATATATAGCTAGTAAACCCTAGATTATATAACCCCAATTAATATATATGGCCTATATCGATCATATATATATATATATATAGACATTATTGGGATTCATTAATTATATAATAAGTACTGATAATTCAATTAATTATATATATAAGTACTGATAACATAAATAAAGAAGTTGTATTTGAATCCACATAAACCTAATCTAAAACACATAGCCCCTAACATGGCCTAATTAATTGACCCCTTCTCTCTAGCTAATTAGTGGAAATTGCACAAAATCAAAAGGGGTCCCTCACTAATTATACATATATATCTAGATTGTGATAAACTTTTGCCCCATATTTGGTGGATGGTTGCATCTTGGCATGTAAAACAATTAATGTTTGCAAATGGTGTTGTCAAAATTTATGTACAAATGATTTCTTTCCATCCAAAGTGCATAAAATGGGAATTTTAATGAAGAAAGTACAAATAAAACAGCTCAACATGCCTCCACACCCCGATTTTCACACGAAGTAGAGCATATTTAAAGGATAATTCCAGAGTTTTACTATTTTTCAAGCAACTTTGCTAATTTCCACCCACTCACATGACTTTATGTCGATTTAACGAAAGTAGGGCGAATTTAAACTACATGGATGGGATAGTTTGAATTGTGCGTGCGGCAAAGGGAACCGCCTATTCCTCAACCTTGTGCACGGCAAATTACACACGCAACTCCATTAAACACCACCTACCGGGTGGCCCGGCCGCATGACCCCCCACCCACCGCTACACAACTTATCCCCGTCCGTGCGAAGAGCTTCCCCTCCCCGTCCCGTCCGTGCGAAGAAGAAGCTTCCCCTCCCCGTCATTCTTCTCGAGACACACCAGCGGTCAAGTTGATCCACGGTAGGGCTGCTATCTCTAGCTCAATCATGCATCGGGCAAAACGGCCTAACGATTTATATTTTCTTGATGCTGCTAAAAAAAATCGTCAGTATGCTCGAACTAATTGGCACTTTATAGTTTTCCGCTCGATTTGTCCTCGATCAATTTGTTCATTTGCGTGGGCATATAGAGTCAGTTCTGCACTCGATCCATTAATTTGCTGAAATGCCATGGCAGAGTTTTGTACACGATCTGTTTGCTAAAATGTCGATGGGCAATTTTTGTTTTGTACTCGACATGATTGCTTAAATGCATAATCATGTACTAGTATAGTTTTGTACTCGATGGATATACATTTCCTACTTCGCCTTAAATTAATCACCAACCATGGTATCTCATAATTAAACAGATGGACAGAACTTGGATACTGCATGGATACTTATGTTCCCCTTCATATATAAATGGTGTTCAACCCTTTATGGGGTTTATTAGAGCTCATGAAGGTCACAACCTGGACGTGTATTGCCCGCGATGCACATGTATGAATGGTGAGAAGAGGCCTCACCATGTAGTGGAAGATCATTTACACATTTTTGGGATGGACCGCACATATGTTAGGTGGGTTTATCATGGTGAACCATATAATGATCCTTCAGCGGGAGAATCAGATCTTGCTCACACTGTATGTGTGCTGGCATATGTAGTTAATTATTATATTGATGCTGCCGCTGTTTCGATCAATAGTTTGCATTGCTGTGCAAGGTTCTGTACTCAAATTTAACTTATTGCAGATGGATGGACGGGAAGGAGAGAAAAAGCGCTTGCTTCAGGAAACGGGTTTCAGCTCTGGGACATGTGCTGTGCCAGATGAGAAGGTAAATATGTAAAACGGCATTTGTTCAGGTTGCATCCCTTAGATGTTTGTCTAATCTGTTGATGTACTAATTGCAGAAGCATAGAGTTGAAGAGGTCTCTCAGTTTGATGGGAGATTTGAAGATGAATCTCAGTTTGATGCACCTGTGGATGGTACTGATGACAAGCCTTTCATAGACGAAGGTCCTGCACCTGAGATTATCCAGCCTACAGAAGGAGGCCGTGGACCAAGTACACAGCTTTGCGTTGAAGTGGATGCACGCCCAGAGATCATCAGGGGCGTCCTGGTAGTCTCAAGACCACCCAGCCCTGATGCACCTGTGGATGGTACTGATGACGAGCCTTTCAGAGACGAAGGTCCTGCACCTGAGATTATCCAGCCTACAGAAGGAGGTCGTGGACCGAGTACACAACTTTGTGTTGAAGTGGATGCACGCCCGGAGATCATCAGGGGCGTCCCGGTAGTCTCAGGACCACCCAGCCCTGATGCAAAATGTTGACCTACTTTATGATTCGTACTCTTATGTTCTGGTGCTGTAGTATGTACTATCTTTGTTATGATTTGTACCCCTTTGGCGCTAGAACTATAATTAAGCATTCAGTGGATGATCGTGTTGCAAAATTTGACACCCACACAATCAGTTCATCGTATGAGTAGTAGCACAATTACTTCTACAGCCAGTCCTGCCAGCGCATTAATTGGTAGAATGAAACACTTTCAGGCACTCCCCTCTGATTCATATTAATTGACTCAATTTTGTCTAGATATAGATGTATCTAGATGCATTTGTTAACTAGACTAACAAACTTGAGTCAGTTAATATGAATCGGTGTAAACCGCCCAAGTCCTCGAGAAGCTAGTTTATTGACTCTGGACTCCAAGCCTCTCGCGGCAAGCCATCGACGAAGCTTTGACCAGATCTTGGCCCGCTTTTTTTTTGCGAATAGCAAAGCTTTGACCAGTTCCTCTCGGGATACAGGACGCTAGTGAGCTTGCATGGTTGCCATGAGCACTTTCCGGCGGAACTTCCTCTGCAGCGCCCTCAAGCCGCCGCTGCGAGATAGCACGCAGTGCCTCGAGGTGGACGGAACGGACGAACTCGGGATCTCAGGGGTCCGCCTCGTCCGGGAACGATCTCTAGCGGGTTAACGAGGACATGCATGGCGGCCAGGGGATTTGGTTTTTTTTTGTTGTTTGAGCTTGGGATTTGGGGTTTTTTCGGATAGGGGAGGAGGAACCGAGGAAGAGGAAGGAACAGTCCGCGTGCTTGGCGCGTGGCAGTGTGCTTGAATTTCGAATTTTTGTGAAATGTTTCATTTCCCCGCTACAATTCGGGGGTTTTCTTGACACGCCAATGCGTCCCGTGGGCAGGTTCAAGTGAATTTGGGGTGCCACACTATGGGCCCCAGTTTCAGTGAGACATGTAATGACTAGTCACATCAGTAAGTTCACTGTGTAATAAAATATGTTACCCCTCCCCTTTATGTAGCCCCCTTTGTCTCTCCCGATCGAGTGCCGACAGCCGACGGATGCAAGTCGCTAGCTCGATCCCCTCCTTTCGCCTCCACCGTCCAGGCATCCAGCTTGGAGGGGCAAGCTGCATCTAGACCAAGCGGATTAGGTAGTACTAGTAATGTTCTTTCCTTTCTCGAGATCGGTTCTTTTTTCCTCACCTCGATATCTTGCGCATCTATTTCCTATTCTGGGCGAAGGGGTGTCTTTCTGGTCACCCTCGCGCTGGGAGTGATTGATGGGGATGGGGGGCGGGGGCTACCTTTGCTTGGATTGGGGTGTTCTTCCTTTATTTGTTGACATTTGCAACCTTTGTAGTTTTTGTTGATCCTCACTGTATCTTTTGTCAGCTTGTACAGGAAAGGGAAGACCTCGGTGGTGGTGGTGCGGGGGGCAATGGAGCGTAAGGCCACCACGCATGTGGGCAGTTGGCTGAGCCTGACCTGCGTCCCCAGCCCCACAAAGCAGGTACTCCGTTTGCTTATCCACTCTGTCTGTCTCCATCCTCAATCTGTTCCTGTTCTGGAAAATGCTTAAAGTAGCACATGTCTTCAGCTGTTTGTGCATAAAGCCTCTGTGACACCATGCTCTATATTCTCTGTATCAGGTTGGAACCTCCAGGTTCCGTGCTGAGGCTATGGGGAACGATAGCGCCCCACCTGCTGCAGGAGCATGGCCAGATCTACAGCACAAGAAACGAAATGCCACTGCCGAGCTGGGCAGGGACCGCCCAGGGGTAAATTTTTTTAACCAACTTACCATGATGTAGTCTGAATCTGATACTCCCTCAGATCCAAATTAATTGACTCAACTATCTGTAGATACGGATGTATCTAGACATGTTTTAGCTCTAGATACTACTACCTCCATCCCAAAGCTTAGGGCTTATATTATTTTTAGAAAGTCAAACTATACCATATTTGACTAAGCTTTTACCAAAAATCATTAACATGCAAAATACAAAATTAATATCATTAAATAGGTTGTGAAATATATTTTCATATGGTATCTACACAATATTATATTTGTTGATAGAATGTTCTAAAATTTTGGTCAAACTTTACTTGTTTTGATTTCTCAAAAATAAATAAGCCTTAAGCTTTGGGATGGAGGTATCTAGACAAAGCTGAGTCAACTAGTTTTTTTTGTCTGTCCATAGCTAGTGTTCATGGTGCAAAAAGCTAAGAGCATCCACTATATGCATCAGTCTATCTCATACAGTAATTCAATATCACTGCTGAGGTCTGCCTTTTTTTTGCTATTCATATGCAGACTCGAACTTTAGGGTCTTTACTCAAAAGGAAGATCAAAACTACGGCTGATCAGGCTGCCAGTATGTTGATGCCGCCCCCATCTTCTAAATGCCTCTACAAGCACAAGGCCACGCGTCCGCTGGGTGGTGATCTTTTAATGAATATGGTATATTTTCTTAATCCACAAAACATGCCTTGATTTTTGTCTGTTTATTGTCGGTTTTTTCTAATGCTTGCCAAAAGTTTACAACAACAACAACAACCAAGCCTTTCAGTCCCAAACAAGCTGGGGTAGGCTAGAGTTGAAGCCCATAAGATCTCGAAACCAAAAGTTTAGAAACGCCAAATTCGTTTGCTTACAATCATCATACAGTAATGTTCATCTACTCTCCAGTTCCCCTAACCCAACAAAAACTGATGTTAATTACGATTTTTAGATTAAAAGAGCACCATTAGGCGCTGTTAATTACGACTTTGAGATTAAAATGTCATTTGCAATCGCTAATTACAATTTTGAGACAAATGATTAGTTTAACCTCGATCTGTTCTGCTCTCCATTTTTTCCAACCGAAAAAATGTAACCATTTCATTCCTCTGAAATGGAACCATTCCATTCCATTCCACGCTGTTTCAGAACCGAACACACCCTTGCATTGTTGTGAACTGTTGTCCATACACAGCCATACCCTTCCACTTACATCCAGCACTATATGCATCAGTCTGTCTCAGAGTCATTCAATATCACTGCTGAGATCTGTTCCCATTCTTATGCAGGCTGAAACTGCTGCGCCTTTACTCAAGTTGATGCAAAATGAGGCCGATGAGGCTGCTGTGAGGACGATGGTGCCGACACCATCATCCGAAAACCTCTACAAGCACGAGGCCATGGGCCAACTGGGTGGTGACCTTTTAATGAATATGGTATATTTTCTTAATCCTCATACATGATTTGATTTGTCTGTTTATTGCCGGCTTTGTCTAATGCTTACCAATAGTTCAGAAACACACACAACCCTATTCTTCCACTTACATCCAGCACTATATGCATCAGTGTATCATAGATTCATTTTATATATCACTGCTGATGTCTGTTGCTCTTCAATTTTCATATGCAGACTGAAACTGCTAAGCCTTCATTGGTCAAAAGGATTGCAACTGCTGCTGATGAGGCATCTGCAGAGGCTGCCACCAAGTTACTGTCAGCCCCACCTTCTGGATGCTTATATAAGCTCAAGTCCAAGGACCAGCCGGGCCGTAACCATCCAAGGGTTCGGGTATATTTTCTTAAGCCATATATACATGCCATGATTTATGTCTGATATTATCACCGGCTCTGTCTAATGCTTTTTGGAATTCGGAAATGCCAAATTAGCATGCTTATATTCATCATACACTAAATTTTGACTGTTCAGTTTGTAACATAGTGTTATGCACTCGCTTGTCAACATTTGCATTGCTCTGAACTATGCACTTTACACAACCTAATTCTTCCACTTACATTCAGCGCTACGCACCAGTAGTACCTCCCATGTTTCCTTCACCATCCCGATGCCGAGCTTGCGGGAATATGGCGGGCCCATGTACATACCCCGCATATAACACCTCCTATGGCTCTATCTACCTTTCTAATAACTCCTTCACAGAGTTACAGGTATGTATTCTCAGTGGTTTAGCATGAATTGACATATAGTAAAGTCTTGTTTTTAGTCTTCCTGCTTCTTACATTAGTATCAATTTTCACCTGCAGACTGTACCTTGTGAACTTCGTCCAATGATTAACCAGATGTGTCCGCATGAAGGGTCTTTCACTATGCATCGCAATGGCAAATTGATGAACACCTACACGGTCTATGAGGTGTATGTCTACAAGACGCAGGCCATCACATATTTGTATGGACATGATTGGAGAAAGTTTGCTTTTGACTACGGTCTGAAGAAGGGCGGCGAGCTGAGGATCAGAAACTCAAACGGGCAGATATACGTAACTGCTTACAGAGTTGAAGACACTTCCAAATATATAATATGTAACTTTTTTGTACTCATATCCTTTGATTACTGCATTCTGAGCAGTTGTTCTAAACCATTCCCTCTGTTCTAGCTTGCTGGGTTTAACATGATCGTAGCTGCAGATCCCCGATGGAACAGGAGCGGATGTCACAAAGGGCACCCACACCAAAGCACCGGCACCGGCTTCCCACTCTCTGCATCAGCACCGGTTCCTGTACCAGCTCCGTTTATCTGCATCTACCCAAGCAGGCCCCTACATCAGCATTGGTTCTGTAGAGGCCCCATATACTACACCTGCCTCGTAGAGGCTCCCCGCATCAAGATCGGTTCCTCTAGCTGCACCGTTCTGCACCGCACCGCCCAACGAGTCTCCTCGCATCAGCACCGGTTCCTCTAGAGGCACCGTTTATTGCACCTTCCCAAAGAGTCTCCTGCACGCATCAGCACCAGCTCGTGTACCAGCCCTTGCTCCCGCACCCGCCCCCAAACGGATCACCGAGGTCTCAGCTCATTGCTGTGGCCACCCGTGTGGTGACCATGACGCATCTGAAGGCTATGTTCGTGAGTATATGACAGCATAACCGCTCTTATCTTGATGTCTTCTCTGCTCAAAGTCTCACATGGTTCAGTCTTTAGTGCATTGGTGCCATTGACTAATTTTTGGTGGTATCTCTTGCTTTGAATCAGAAATTGCCTAAAAGTATCTCCAAGGATCTCAATGCTGGCCGAAGGGGCAAGATTTCCCTCGTCATGGAGAGTGAAGGTCTCGCCGTGGAGGGACGGTACTCCGTCAGTCCCACAGATGGCCGCTTGGCTGTTACTTCCAGGTGGAAAAAAGTTCATTGGTGGTGCCAAACTTCACATTGGATCAAAGTTGAAGGTCAAGATCTTTCGATGCCACTGTGACATGCTGGTCATAAAGTTTGCGGTTGTCTAGTTCTGTTGTCCCATGAGCCCTTAGCAAATGCATTTGTAGTTATACTTATATAAGGTTATCTTATCTGAACTGCTAATTAATTGTATGGGTGGTAAAACTCTGGCAAGCTTTTGCTCTTAGCAAGTATGTATGTATGATCAGCTATTATGATAACTAATGTTTGTGTTCATCTTAATTTGCATTTCCGTTTTAGAAAAAAACTTAATTTCTATTTTGGCTGACCTGTTAGAGAACTATCAGATTGAATCCACAACATGATTCAAATAGATTCATTACACCGAGCCACATGTCTTGACCTTGCTATACACTAGTTCCATTAATCAGTGCAAGAAGGCTTACCCGAGCCGCCCGAACCACGGCAGATTCGAATCCACCTTAGCTATCTAGCTAGAAATACAACCTTTGCAGAAAGAGGATTTGCAGTACGGGGAGGCTGACATTGGGGACCCATGAGCCAGCAGCGTCATCAACGTTTTAAAGGCGGCAGGAGATCGAAACAAAAAAATAAGCCAAAAATCAGTTGGTAAACAAAATCCCAGAAATGAAACATTTACCTTTCTGAGAGGATGACATGCGGGACCCATGAGGCAGCAGCATCCTCAACTATTCCAAGGCGGCAGGGGATCAAAATAAAAAAAGGAAATAGCCAGAAATTAATTAGGGTCAAAAATAAATCTATCAAAGGAAACCTTTATTGTTCATAGAGGATGACATGTGGGACCGACTTGCCAGCTGCGTCGTCATCGTTTCAAAGGGGGCAGGGGATCAAAAGAAAAAGGCAAATAGCCAGAAATTAGGGGTAAAAAATAATTCCAACAAAGGAAACTTTTATTGTTCATAGAGGATGACATGCGGGACCCATGAGCCAGCAGGTTCCTCAACGTTTCAAACTCGGCATGAGATTGAAAAAAAAGGCAAGTGACCAAATATCAGGAGCCAAAAATAATCCAAGAAAAGAAATTTTATTGTACATAGAGGATGACATGCGGGTCCCATTTTGCAGCAGCAGTCTCAACGTTTCCAAGGTGGCACAGGACCAAAATAAAAATGAAGTAGCCAGAAATCAGGGGGTGAAAAAAATCCAAGAAAAGAAAGATTTCAATTGGGCTGCATCTGGACATCTGGGCCTTCGAACTATCCTGCTAGGCCTTTTGACTCGTACAATTTCAGCCCACTCCAAAACATGAAAGTTCGGATTTATCTAAAAAAAAACAGGAAAGTCCTATGCTTCGCAAAAACACAAAACAAGGAGATTCAACATATAAGTTTGTTTATGTAAAAATAAATATTTAATTTATCCGTTTGCAATAGCTCAGAGCGAAATACAATGTTTATTGTCTGCAAAATAATCAAGATATCACATGTTTCTTGTACGGGGAGGCTGACATCGGGGACCCATGAGCCAGCAGCGTCATCAACGTTTTAAAGACGGCAGGGGGATGGAAAGAAAAAATAAACCAAAAATATGTTGGTAAAAAATCCAAGAAAAGAAACATTTTCGTTCTAAGAGGATGACATGCGGGACCCATGAGGCAGCAGCATCCTCAGCGTTTATTGTTCATAGAGGCTGACGTGTTGGACCCGTGAGCCAGCAACGTCCTCAACGTTTTAAAGGCGGCAGGAGATCGAAAGAAAAAATTAGCCAAAAATCATTTGGTAAACAAAATCCAAGAAAAGAAACATTTACCGTTCTGAGAGGATGACATGCGGGACCCATGAGGCAGCAGCATCCTCAATGATTCCAAGACGGCAGGGGATCAAAGAAAAAAAAAGGAAATATCCCGAAATTAATTAGGGGTTCAAAATAAATCCATCAAAGGAAACTTTTATTGTTCACAGAGGATGACATGTGGGACCGACCTGCCAACAGCGTCCTCATCGTTTCAAAGGGGGCAGGAGATCAAAAGAAAAAGGCAAATAGCCAGAAATTAGGGGTCAAAAATAACTCCAAGAAAGGAAACTTTTATTGTTCATAGAGGATGACATGCGGGACCCATGAGCCAGCAGCTTACTCAACGTTTCAAAGGCGGCATGAGATCGAAAGAAAAAGGCAAGTGACAAAATATCATGAGACAAAGATAATCCAAGAAAAGAAACTTTATTGTACATAGAGAATGACATGCGGGTCCCATTTTGCAGCAGCGGTCCCAACGTTTCAAATGCGGCTTGAGGTCAAAAGAAAAAAGAAAGTAGCCAAAAATTAGGGGGTAAAAAAAACTCCAAGAAAGGAAAGTTTTATCGTTCATACAGGCTGACATGTGGGACCTATGAGCTAGCAGAGTCCTCAACGTTTCAAAGGCGGCAGGGGATCAAAAGAAAAAGGAAATAGCCAAAAATCAGAGGGTGAAAAAAACCAAGAAAATGAACTTTTATAGTACATAGAGGATGACATGCGGGTCCCATGAGCCTGCAGGTTCCTCAATGTTTCAAACGTGGCATGAGATCGAAAGAAAAAGGCAAGTGACCAAATATCAGGAGCCAAAAATAATTCAAGAAAAGAAAGTTTTATAGTACAAAGAGG
Organism: Lolium perenne; assembly: GCF_019359855.2. Lineage (NCBI taxonomy): Eukaryota > Viridiplantae > Streptophyta > Magnoliopsida > Poales > Poaceae > Lolium > Lolium perenne. Next base: position 41,401,220 of record NC_067248.2, on the reverse strand, counting down.
ATGACATGCGGGTCCCATTTAGCAGCAGCGGTCTCACCATTTGAGAGGCGGCAGGGGATCGAAAGAAAAAGGTAAGTGACCAAATATGAGGTGCCAAAAAAAATCCAAGAAAAGAAAGTTTTATAGTACATAGAGGATGACATGCGGGTCCCATTTAGCAGCAGCGGTATCACCGTCTGAGAGGCGGCAGGGGATCGAAAGAAAAAGGTAAGTGACCAAATATGATGTGCCAAAAAAAATCGAAGAAAAGAAAGTTTTATAGTACATAGAGGATGACATGCGGGTCCCATTTAGCAGCAGCGGTATCACCGTTTGAGAGGTGGCAGGGGGTCGAAAGAAAAAGGTAAGAGACCAAATATGAGGTGCCAAAAAAATCCAAGAAAAGAAAGTTTTATAGTACATAGAGGATGACATGCGGGTCCCATTTAGTAGCAGCGGTATCACCGTTTGAGAGGCGGCAGGGGATCGAAAGAAAAAGGCAAGTGACCAAATTTGAGGTGCAAAAAAAAAACTCCAAGAAAAGAAAGTTGATTGCTCATAGAGGATGACATGCGGGTCCCAATTAGCAGCAGCGGTCTCAACGTTTCCAAGGCGGCAAGGGATAAAAAGAAAAAGGAAGTAGCCAGAAATCAGGGGGTCAAAAAAAATCCAAGAATAGAAAGAATTTTGGTTCATAGAGGATGACATGCGGGACCCATGATCCTGCATCGTAAACGGCTCGATCGGAGAGCGTTGAACGAGATGGCGCGATCGAGAAAAAAACAATGCCAGAGAGGCTGCCATCTGGGCCCTACATCCCTCGGCGGTGCGGATTTGCGTTGACTCGGTCGGCGAACCCAAGAATTCGAGGTGCACCACGTCCCAGGCCACCATACGCAACGTTTTGGCCGGTTTCATCGGGCTAGGTGGCCTCAAAAACGAGAAAAAAAACGTTTTGACATGCACAATGGACATACCCAAAATCGTCGGCCATGGTACACCAGCAACCACGGCGCGACTTCAACTTCGTCGACCATGGCAACTTTTCTTGTAGTGAAGGCGTATTCCCAAGTACTAATAAACACCCCACACCATCACCGTGAGCATTCATAGGAGGTACTAACACACCACAATTCATAAGGGAGTTACACACGGCGCACACACTATCACCATTACACCGAGGTCACAGTAACCCCAAAGTTCACAAAATTAAGCACTTGAATAGCATATGACATCTAGATTACAAAGCTCATCATATGGATCTCAATCATGTAAGGCAGCTCATGAGATCATTGTGTTGAAGTACATGGGAGAGAGAGATTAACCACATAGCTACCGGTAGAGCCCTCAGCCTCGGGGGAGAACTACTCCCTCCTCATCATGGGAGACAGCAACGGCGATGAAGATGGCGGTGGTGTCGATGGAGATGACTCCGAGGGCAATTCCCCGTCCCGGCGGCGTGCCGGAACAGAGACTTCTGTCCCCCGAATTGGAGTTTCGCGATGGCGGCGGCGTCCCTGGAGTCTTTCTGGAGTTTCGTCAATTCGTATCGAAGTTTTAGGTCACGAGGGGTTAAATAGGCGAAGAGGCGGAGTCAGAAGGGCCACGGGGCTCCCTCCCCATAGGCCGGCACGGCCAGGGGTCCACCCGCGCGGCCCTATGGTGTGGGCCCCCTGCTGCCTGCCTCCGACTCTCCTTCGTTGTTCTGGAACCTTCCGGGGAAAATAAGATATTTGGTCTTTGTTTCGTCGAATTCTGAGAATATTGCCCGAACAGCCTTTCTGGAACCAAAAACAACAAAAAACAGGAACTGGCACTGTGGCATCTTGTTAATAGGTTAGTTCCGGAAAATGCATAATAATGACATAAAGTGTGTATAAAACATGTGAGTATCATCATAAAAGTAGCATGGAACATAAGAAATTATAGATACGTTTGAGACGTATCAAGCATCCCCAAGCTTAGTTCCTACTCGCCCTCGAGTAGGTAAACGATAACAAGGATAATTTCTGAAGTGACATGCTATCATAATCTTGATCAATACTATTGTAAAGCATATGAGATGAATGAAGTGATTCGAAGCAATGGTAAAGACAATGATTAAACAACTGAATCATATAACAAAGATTTTTCATGAATAGTACTTTCAAGACAAGCATCAATAAGACTTGCATAGGAGTTAACTCATAAAGTAATAGATTCTTAGTAGAAAGTTTTGAAGCAACACAAAGGAAGATATAAGTTTCAGCGGTTGCTTTCAACTTCAACATGTATATCTCATGGATAAGTGTCAACACAAAGTAATATGATGAATGCAAATAAGCAAATATGTAGGAATCAATGCACACGGTTGACACAAGTGTTTGCTTCTAAGATAGAAAGAAGTAGGTAAACTGACTCAACATAAAGTAAAAGAATGGCCCTTCGCAGAGGGAAGCATGGATTGCTATATTTGTGCTAGAGATTTTATTTTGAAAACATAGAAACAATTTTGTCAACGGTAGTAATAATTCATATGTGTTATGTATAAGACATCCTATAAGTTGCAAGCCTCATGCATAGAATACCAATAATGCTCGCACCTTGTCCTAATTAGCTTGGATTTACATGGATTATCATTGCATAACATATGTTTCAACCAAGTGTCACAAAGGGGTACCTCTATGCCGCCTGTACAAAGGTCTAAGGAGAAACTTCGCATTGGATTTCTAGATTTTGATCATTCTCAACTTAGACATCCATACCGGGACAACATAGAAAACAAATAATGGACTCCTCTTTAATGCATAAGCATTCAACAACAGATAATATTCTCATAAGAGATTGAGGATTGATGTCCAAACTGAAACTTCCACCATGGATCATGGCTTTAGTTAGCGGTCCAATGTTCTTCTCTAACAATATGCATACTCAACCCATTTGATCATGATAAATCACCCTTACTTCAGACAAGACGAACATGCATAGCAACTCACATGATATTCAACAAAGGTGTAATAGTTGATGGCGTCCCCAGAAACATGGTTACCGCTCAACAAGCAACTTATAAGAAATAAGATACATAAGCGACATATTCTTCATCACAATAGTTTTTAAGCTATTTTTCCCATGAGCTATATATTGCAAAGACAAGGAATGAAATTTTAAAGGTAGCACTCAAGCAATTTACTTTGGAATGGCAGAGAAATACCATGTAGTAGGTAGTTATGGTGGACACAAGTGGCATAGTTTTTGGCTCAAGGATTTTGGATGCACGAGAAGCATTCCCTCTCAGTACAAGGCTTTGGCTAGCAAGGTTGTTTGAAGCAAACACAAGTATGAACCGGTACAACAAAACTTACATCAGAACATATTGCAAGCATTATAAGACTCTACACTGTCTTCCTTGTTGTTCAAACCCTCACCAGAAAATATCTAGACTTTAGAGAGACCAATCATGGAAACCAAATTTCAACAAGCTCTACGGTATTTCTTCATTAATAGGTGCAAAGTACATGATGCAAGAGCTTAAACATGATCTATTTGAGCACAACAATTGCCAAGTATCAAATTATTCAAGACATTATACCAATTACCACATGAAGCATTTTCTGTTTCCAACCATATAACAATGAACGAAGCAGTTTCAACCTTCGCCATGAATATTAAAAGTAAAGCTAAGAACACCAGTGTTCATATGAACAAGCGGAGCGTGTCTCTCTCCCACATAAGAATGAATTTATTCAGAGAATGAAAATAACAAAATGAAAATAAAAGCACACAGACGCTCCAAGTAAAGCACATAGGATGTGACGGAATAAAAATATAGTTTCACTAGAGGTGACCTGATAAGTTGTCGATGAAGAAGGGGATGCCTTGGGCATCCCCAAGCTTAGATGCTTGAGTCTTCTTGAAATATGCAGGGATGAACGACGGGGGCATCCCCAAGCTTAGACTTTTCACTCTTCTTGATCATATTATATCATCCTCCTCTCTTGACCCATGAAAACTTCCTCCACACCAAACTCAAAACAAACTCATTAGAGGGTTAGTGCATAATCAAAAATTCACATGTTCAGAGGTGACACAATCATTCTTAACACTTCTGGACATTGCCCGAAGCTACTGAAAGTTAATGGAACAAAGAAATCCATCCAACATAGCAAAACAGGCAATGCGAAATAAAAGGCAGAATCTGTCAAAACAGAACAGTCCATAAAGACGAATTTTTTAGGGGCACTTAACTTGCTCAGATGAAAAAGATCAAATTGAATGAAAGTTGCGTACGTATCTGAGGATCACTCACGTAAATTGGCAGATTTTTCTGAGTTACCTATAGAGGGGGCTACTCAAATTCGTGACAGCACGAAATCTGTTTCTGCGCAGTAATCCAAATCTAGTATCAACCTTACTATCAAAGACTTTACTTGGCACAATGATGACGCGTAAAGCACACGCCCATTGGGAACCCCAAGAGGAAGGTGTGATGCGTACAGCGAAAAGCTTTTCCCTCAGTAAGAAACCAAGGTTATCGAATCAGTAGGAGTCAAGAAGCACGTTGAAGGTTGATGGCGACGGAGTGTAGTGCGGCGCAACACCAGGGATTCTGGCGCCAACGTGGAACCTGCACAACACAACCAAGATACTTTGCCCCAACTTAACAGTGAGGTTGTCAATCTCACTGGCTTGCTGTAACAAAATATTAGATGTATAGTGTGGATGATGATGTTTGCAGAAAACAGTAGAACAAGTATTGCAGTAGATTGTATTCGATGTAAAAGAATGGACCGGGGTCCACAGTTCACTAGTGGTGTCTCTCCCATAAGATAAATAGCATGTTGGGTGAACAAATTACAGTTGGGCAATTGACAAATAAAGAGGGCATGACAATGCACATACATGTTATGATGAGTAGTGTGAATTCAATTGGGCATTACGACAAAGTACATAGACCGCTATCCAGCATGCATCTATGCCTAAAAATTCCACCTTCAGGTTATCATTCGAACCCCCTCCAGTATTAAGTTGCAAACAACATACAATTGCATTAAGTATGGTGCATAATGTAATCAACAAATACATCCTTAGATATAGCATTGATGTTTTATCCCTAGTGGCAACAGCACATCCACAACCTTAGAACTTTCTGTCACTGTCCCAGATTTAATGGAGGCATGAACCCACTATCGAGCATAAATACTCCCTCTTGGAGTTACAAGTAATGACTTGGCCAGAGCCTCTACTAATAACGGAGTGCATTCAAGATCATAAACAACACATAGATGATAGATTGATAATCAACATAACATAGCATTCATTATTCATCGGATCCCAACAAACGCAACATGTAGCATTACAGATAGATGATCTTGATCATGTTAGGCAGCTCACAAGATCCAACAATGATAGCACAATTAGGAGAAGACGACCATCTAGCTACTGCTATGGACCCATAGTCCAGGGGTGAACTACTCACACATCATTCCGGAGGCGACCATGGCGGTGAAGAGTCCTCCGGGAGATGATTCCCTTCTCCGGCAGGGTGCCAGAGGCGATCTCCTGAATCCCCCGAGATGGGATTGGCGGTGGCGGCGTCTCTGGAAGGTTTTCCGTATCGTGGCTCTCGGTACTGGAACTATTATCGACAAAGGCTTAAGTAGGCGGAAGGGTAGGTCAGGGGGCGCCACGAGGGCCCCACACGCTAGGGCCGCGCGGCCAGCACCTGGGCCGCGCCGCCCTGTTGTGTGGGCGCCTCGTCGCCCCACTTCGTATCTCCTCCGGACTTCTGGAAGCTTCGTGGAAAAATAAGATCCTGGGCGTTGATTTCGTCCAATTCCGAGAATATTTCCTTACTATGATTTCTGAAACCAAAAAACAGCAGAAAACAGCAACTGACTCTTCGGCATCTTGTTAATAGGTTAGTGCCGGAAAATGCATAAATATGACATAAAGTATGCATAAAACATGTAGGTATTGTCATAAAACAAGCGTGGAACATAAGAAATTATCGATACGTTGGAGACGTATCACACAACAATGCAATAAAATAAAGATAAGGAGAGGTTGCTACAGTAGTAACAACTTCCAAGACACAACAAAACAGTAGCAAAATAAAGACATGGTTATCTCACAAGAAGTGCTTTCTTTATAGTCATTAAGATGGGCTCAATAATTTTAATGAGGCTCTCGCAAGTAACAAGAGTTGAAGCAAAAGAGAGCATCAAAAGGCAAATTCAAAACAAATTTAAGCCTAACCCGCTTCCTATGCATAGGAATCTTGTACACAAATAAATTCATGAAGAACAAAGTGACAAGCATAGGAAGATAAAACACAAGTAACTTCAAAATTTTCAGCATATAGAGAGGTGTTTTAGTAACATGAAAATTTCTACAACCATATTTTCCTCTCTCATAATAATTTCCAGTAGCATCATGAACAAACTCAACAATATAACTATCACATAAAGCATTCTTATCATGAGTCTCATGCATAAAACAATTACTACTCCCAACATAAGCATAGTCATTCTTATTAATTGTAGTGGGAGCAAATTCAACAAAGTAGCTATCATTATTATTCTCATCACCATAATCTTCAAATATAGGAGGCATAGTATAATCATAATAAACTTTATCCTCCATAGTAGGTGGCACCAAAATACCACTATCATTATAATCATCATAAATGGGAGGCAAAGTATCATCAAAGAAAATTTTCTCCTCAAAACTTGGGGGACTAAAAATATCATGCTCATCAAAACCAGCTTCCCCAAGCTTAGAATTTTCCATAGCATTAGCAACAATGGTGTTCAAAGCATTCATACTAATAACAATTCTACAACTATTTTGCAAACAAAGTTCCATGGGTTTTTTAATTCTCTCTTCAAACACATCATGTCCTAATTCAATATAAAGTTCATAAAGATCTCTAATTTTTTTGTTGTTTTCCATTAAGCCTAACTAGTGATAATAAAAACAAGAAACAAAAAGATTTAATTGAAAGATCTAAAGGAAATAACTTCGAGCACTCACACACCGGCAACAGTGCTAGGAAATAGCTTAGTAGTCGGAGGATGTGAATACCTTTTACTTTACCTCCCCGGCAACAGCGCAAGAAAATAGCTTGATGTCTACGCACGCTTCTTTTCATGTAGACAGTGTTGGGCCTCCAAGAGCAGAGGTTTGTAGAGCAGTAGCAAGTTTCCCTTAAGTGAATCACCCAAGGTTTATCGAACTCAGGGAGGTAGAGGTCAAAGATATCCCTCTCAAACAACCCTGCAATTACGATACAAGAAGTCTCTTGTGTCCCCAACACACCTAATACACTTGTCAGATGTATAGGTGCACTAGTTCGGCGAAGAGATAGTAAGATGCAAGTGATATGGATGAATATGAGTGGTAATAACAATCTGAAATAAATATGGCAGCAAGTAAACATGCAGTAGAACAGTAAATAAACGGTGATTCGATATTTGGAAACAAGTCCTAGGGATCATACTTTCACTAGTGGACACTCTCAACATTGCAATCATAATTGAATATAAGCACTTCATCATACTACTCTCTTATTGGATAGAGAACTCAAATTCATTGGGCAAGTGTGCAAAAGCACACCTCAAAGGCGTATTCCCAAGTACTAATAAACACCCCATACCGTCACCGTGAGCATTCAAAGGAGGTACTAACACACACAATTCATAAGGGAGTTACACACGGCGCACACACTATCACCATTACACCGAGGTCACAGTAACCCCAAAGTGCACATAATTAAGCACTTGAATAGCATATGACATCTAGATTACAAAGCTCATCATATGGATCTCAATCATGTAAGGCAGCTCATGAGATCATTGTGTTGAAGTACATGGGAGAGAGAGATTAACCACATAGCTACCGGTAGAGCCCTCAGCCTCGGGGGAGAACTACTCCCTCCTCATCATGGGAGACAACAACGGCGATGAAGATGGCGGTGGTGCCGATGGAGATGACTCCGGGGGCAATTCCCCGTCCCGGCGGCGTGCCGGAACAGAGACTTCTATCCCCCGAATTGGAGTTTCGCGATGGCGGCGGTGTCCCTGGAGTCTTTCTGGAGTTTCGTCAATTCGTATCGAAGTTTTAGGTCATGAGGGGTTAAATAGGCAAAGAGGCGGAGTCAGAAGGGCCACGGGGCTCCCTCTCCATAGGCCGGCGCGGCCAGGGGTCCACCCGCGCGGCCCTATGGTGTGGGCCCCCTGCTGCCCGCCTCCGACTCTCCTTTGGTGTTCTGGAACCTTCCGGGGAAAATAAGATATTTGGTCTTTGTTTCGTCGAATTCCGAGAATATTGCCCGAACAGCCTTTCTGGAACCAAAAACAACAGAAAACAGGAACTGGCACTGTGGCATCTTATTAATAGGTTAGTTCCGGAAAATGCATAATAATGACATAAAGTGTGTATAAAACATGTGAGTATCATCATAAAAGTAGCATGGAACATAAGAAATTATAGATACGTTTGAGACGTATCACCCTTGCCCCCGATGCTACTCAGGAGGTCAAGGATGCAACCAAGAGTGTTGATGACACTGCTCTGGCTGAGTATGACCGGAAGGTCCAGGAGTATTCTACTGATGTTGCGATGTACCGGCTTGATCTGACTGACTACACTCAGTGGATAGATGAGGATGCTCGTGCTGCTGCTGTTCTCACTTCCAGTGTTCTGCCTCAGTATGCTGCTGAGTTCATGGGTCTTCCCACTGTTGCTGCTCAGTGGGCTTTTCTTCGTCAGCGCTATCAGCCGTCTGGGGATGCTCTTTATCTGTCTGCGGTTCGCCAGGAGCATGCTGTTCAGGAGGTTGATTTCACTATTGATGAGTTCTATACTCAGAGTGCTGCTATCTGGCATCAGCTTGATTCTCTTCGTACAGCTTGATTTTGAGTTCTTGTCGCGGCTCCGCAAGGAGTTTGAGCCTCGTCGTGCCCAGCTGCTTGCCCGTGGTCGTGTTCCGCTCTCTGAGGTACTGTCTGAGCTTCGTGCTGAGGAGACTCGTCTTCGTGGTGCTGGTCTTCTTGAGGTTCCCTCTGTACTTGCTGCTCGTGGTCCTCCTGTGTCGTCGGCTCGTGGTCCTCCTGTGCCGTCGGCTTCATTGCGGTCTCCAGTACCACCGATACTTTCTACTCCTCCGGTCTAGGGCCAGAGTCAGCCTCAGCAGCCTCGTGGTATGACAGCACCTCCTCGTCCTCCCTGCTCCTACTATGGCAAGCATGGCCACGATGTCTCTAGCTGCTGGAGGAGGGATCCCAGTTTACGTCAGCAGTACCATGCTCGTAAGCAGCAGGCTGGTTCTTCAGGATCTTCTGCAGTTGCACTGTCTGATCAGGACATTATCTGTGGTCTTCGTGGTCTGCTCGCTGCTACAGGCTCTTCCTCGATGGGTACTGCTGGTTCTGTGCCTGATTCTTCTGGCACCGCGCGACCACCATCTTCTACACAGTCAGGTACGTCATCCCCGTGGTATCTGGATTCTAGAGCTTCTTATCATATGACTCCTGTGTCTTCTATTCTTTCTGCTCTTCGCTCTCTTGTTTCTCATGTCCGTGTTATCACGGCTGATGGTACCTCTCTTCCTGTTTCCAGTCGAGGCACCGCCTCTACTACCTCTTTCTCTATTCCTAATGTTTCTCATGTTCTTAGTCTTAAGATGAACCTTTTTTCTGCTAGTCAGCTTACTGATTCTGGTTGTCGTGTCATTCTTGATGCTGATTCTTGTGCTGTTCAGGACCACCGTACACATGCCCTGGTTGGAGCTGGCCCTCGCAGTCTTGAGTCTCCGGGGCTATGAGAGTTAGACTGGCTTCGTGTTCCATCTGCTGACACTTCTTCTGCCAGTTCTCCCGTGGTTGCTGCTTCTGTCATTGGCTCTTTTCAACAGTGGCATCATCGGCTGGGTCACCTTTGTGGCTCCCGTTTATCGTCATTAGTGCGTCGTGGTCTTCTGGGGTCTATCTCAGGAGATGTGTCTTTAAATTGTCAGGGTTGTAGGTTAGGCAAACAGATTCAGCTTCCCTATCCTACTAGTGTGTCTATATCTCAGCGACCTTTTGATTTAGTTCATTCAGATTTTTGGGGTCCGGCTCCCTTTGCTTCAAAAGGGGGCCACCGATACTACATTTTATTCATTGATGATTTCTCATGGTACACCTGGTTGTTTTTTATGCGCTTTCGCAGTGAGGTGCTCTCTATTTATCAGCGCTTTGCGGCCATGGTTCGTACTCAGTATTCCACGCCTATTCGTGTGTTTCGTGCTGATTCTGCGGGTGAGTATATCTCCCAGCAACTGCGTGGTGTCCTTGCTGAGCAGGGCACCCTCTCTCAGTTCTCGTGTCCCGGCGCTCATGCTCAAAATGGTGTCGCCGAGCGTAAGCATCATCATATTCTTGAGACTACCCGTGCTATGATGATTGCTTCCTCTCTTCCGCCGCATTTCTGGGCCGAGGCTATCGCTACGTCGACTCACCTCATTAACATTCATCATTCTGCTGCCCTTCAAGGTGACATTCCTCTCGAGCGTCTCTCTGGTAGTTCTCCAGACTACTCGACTCTTCGTTTATTTGGTTGCATTTGCTATGTCCTCCTACCTCCTCATGAACGCACCAAACTGACCGCTCAGTCTGTTGAGTGTGTTTTTCTCGGTTACAGTGATGAGCATAAGGGCTATCGTTGTTGGGACCCCGTTGGTTGTCGGATGCGTATCTCTCGTGATGTCACGTTTGATGAGATGCATCCCTTCTATCCTCGCCCCACCTCTGGTACTTACCCGGTGGATGATATATCTTTTCTTCTATTTCCTGATGCACCTCCCAATGTGCCTTCTCCTCGACCTCTTAGGTCTGATGCGCCCCCTTCGACCTCAGCGCCATCCTCTCCTCCATCTAGTTCCCCTAGTTCTCCTCGTTCTCCGGCTTCGGATCCTTCCTCTGCTGTTCCTTCTTCCTCTTCTTCCGATGATCCATCTTCTGCTGATGAGCTTCCCTCTTCACGACCTGTTCGTCAGCGTCATGCTCCAGATCGTTTGACGTGGGCATTACCCTTCGGGTAACTGACATTGCCCTATCCTGTACGACCCAATAGGAGGCCCACAAAGACACCCGATAGCAAGGTGGGCCACTAGGACGGTGCCGAAGAGGATTCCTTGAAGAACAAGACGAAGAGGAGCCGAACAAGGAAAGTTTAGAGCTAGGTCTTTTGTAAACCTAGACGTACCCGGACAGATCTCTTGAGACCTGGCCTCCTATATAAAGGCCAGGAGAGGGGCTGCCGAGGGACACGATCAATCTTAGCAACTTTAGCCACCAGAAGTCTAGAGCTAGGTCGCCGCAGCACTTAGCCTCTCGACGAGATCACAGCCGAAACCTTCGGCACCCCATTGTAACCCAATATCCCCATAATCAAGATCAGACAGGCAGGACGTAAGGGTTTTACCTCATCGAGGGCCCCGAACCTGGGTAAATTTCTCTCCCCGCTTGTCTGTGAACCGATGTCTCGTGTCAGCCTACATGATTCCATCAACCCTAAGCCCCAATCGGAGGGCATTGTCGAGGAGCACCCTCGTCAATTGGCGCCGTCTGTGGGAACCCTGTCGGCACAAGATCCGTCATCGGTAGGTCCAGTCATGTCGTCGACAGCTTCATCGACGCCATCATCATCATCACCAATCTTGGGAAGCCCGATTAGATTCGGCTCCTACGAGTTCACCCCGCATAGCGCCTCATCTCGCTCTACTTTTTCAGATCTGCAAGGGAACATGGAGATGACGTTTGGCAGCGTCCACTGCAACGTCAATGCAGAAGGAGTCCTCCGACTGCTGGAGTCGTGCGCTCCCAGATCAGCAAGAAAATCACCACTATTAGCTGCGGAGCCAAGCCTGTCGTCGTCAGTCGATCTTTCGGCTGGCTTGACGGACTCGACAAACTCCTCCCCACCATCGACTCCTCGGTCGACGTCTTCATTGTCGACCGGATCTGATAACCCCATGCCGTCAGAGACGACCTCATACTACTGTTTAAACTGCGACACTAGGCACGGGTTGGGATCGAGCGACACACCATTCATCTGTAACGCCCAGTATTCGTCGGGAGAGGACAACGTCGACAGCATCACCAAGAAGCCCACATGGAAAGCGGTGCGCCGTCAAGTCTATGCCACCAATAACACAAGAAACAGGGGAGATGGAGACCATACTCCCCGATCCAGCAGACGGGTAAGTTTTGAAAACAGCGCCAGCAACAACAACAACGATTATACCATCGCAGAGGAAGAGTGGAAACAGCCAGGGCGGCCGTGCTCAACAACACATCGCTCCCCGCAGGAACCTCGATCGAAACCCTCAACGCCTATCGCTCCATATTGGAAAAGAATCGGGAGCACTTATCAAAAGAGCAAGCCACCATCGAGAGACGCATATCCGCTGCAGAACAATCTAGCGAGCGGCGGAGAGGTTCGCGAGGAAGCACCTCCCGAAGCAGTCAAGGCATAGGCAAGCACCGATCAAGGCTATCCAGGCTTTCGGAAGATGATGCCAGAGAAATCACGTCGAATCTCACTAAGTCCTTCATGACCACGGATACCGCGGGCATGCCACGGCCGAAAACCGTCGCGGGAGCAACTGCCAACCTCGCAGCGTACCTCATCAATCAGCGACCCGAAGGTTCTATGGCTAAAGCTCACCGGGGCGCCTTAGAAAGTCTCGCAATATTGGGAGACAACCTGGTCCCACGGAAGGAAAAAACCACATTACAGACCAGTGGCTCAAAGTATCGCTCGAGGGATGCTCGAGACGAAATCACCCAGAGCAGAATCGATAAAGCAAGGCGACGACGCGCCGCTAGGGAGGAATACGCCAGCGACACCTGAGATGAAGGCCAGGAGAATGACGGCGAGCTAAGGGGAGCCGATTGTTTAAGTTACAAGATCCGCGAGGCGATGCCGCATAAAAAGTTCAAACCTACCCCTACCGACGCTGCCAAATATGATGGACAGCAGGAGCCGAGGTCCTGGATAGACGATTACTTACAGACTGTAATCTTGCACAAGGGGAATCAGATAGCAGCAATGCAGTGCTTACAGCTTTACCTGAAGGATTCGACACGAGCTTGGCTGAGAGTGACGTGGGCATTACCCTTCGGGTAAACGATATTGCCCTATCCTGTATTGACTAATCGGAGGCCCATGAAGACACCTGGAGGCAAGATGGGCCACCTGGACGGTGCACCAGAGGAATCCTTGATGGGCAAGACAAGGAAGCAGCCGAACAAGGAAAGATTAGAGCTAAAACTACTGTAAACCTAGTCGTACTCGGTTAGACCTCTTGAGACCTGGCCTCCTATATAAAGGCCAGGAGAGGGGCTGCCGAGGGACATAACCAATCGTAGCAATACTAGCCACCAGAAAGTCCAGAGCTAGGTCACCATAGCACTTAGCCTCTCGACGAGATCTCAGCCGAACTATTCGGCACCCCATTGTAACCCATTATCATCATAATCAAGAACAGACAGGCAGGACGTAAGGGTTTTACCTCATCGAGGGCCCCGAACCTGGGTAAATCGCTCTCCCCGCTTGTCTGTGAACCGATGTCTCGTGTCAGCTTGCAGGATTCCGCTAACCCTAAGCCCCAAACGGAGGACATTGCCGAGGAGTACCCTCGACAATTGGCGCCGTCTGTGGGAACCCTGTCGGCACAAGATCGGACATTGGCTGAACCCGTCATGTCATCGGCAGCTTCATCAACACCGTCATCGCCTCATCTGGGAAGCCCGATTCGGTTCGGCTCCTACGAATTAACCCCACATAGCGACTCGTCTCGCTCGACTTTCTCCGATCTACAAGGCAACATGGAGATGACCTTCGGGAGCGTCCACTACAACGTCAACTCGGAAGGAATCCTTCGGCTGCTGGAATCTCCCATCTCCAGATCGACGAGTCCAAGCGCATCGTCATCACTCGACCTTGCGGCTGGCCTGACAAGCCCGTCGAGTTCGCCCGCGCCTTCGACTCCCCGTTCAACATCCTCCATGTCGGTCGGATCCGATGATCCCGCGTCCTCGGAGCTAACCTCGTACTACTGCATGAACTGTGACACCAGGCACGGGCTAGGGTCGAGCGACACGCCGTTCATCTGCAATGCCCACTATTCATCGGGAGAGGACAACATCGACAGCATCACTCAAGGAAACACCCGAAGAGTGGCGCTCCTCCAGGTTTATGTTGCTAACAGGGGAGATGGAGATCGCACCCCCCGATCCAGCAGGCGAGCTAGTTTTGAGAATAGCTCCAGCAACAACAACAGCGACCATACCATCGCAGAGGAGGAGTGGGCAGCAGCCAAGGCAGCCGTGCTTAACAACACGCCACTTCCGGCGGGAACCACGGGCGGCACTCTCAATGCTTACCGCTCCATATTGGAGAAAAATCGGGAGCGACTATCCAAGGAGCAAGCCACCCTCGAGAAACGCCTATCTGCGGCAGACCAATCCAGCGAGCGATGAAGGGGCTCGCAGGGAAGCGCCTCTCGAAGCACTCACGGAGGAGGCAAACATCGATCAAGAATGTCCAGGCTCTCGGAAGACGATGCTAGAGAAATAACATCAAATTTGACCAAGTCCTTCATGACCACAGACACCGCGGGCATACCACGACCAAAGACCGTCGCGGGAGCGACCGCTAATCTCGCTGCATATCTCATCAATCAGCGCCCTGAAGGTTCCATGACTCAAGCACACCGAGGTGCCCTAGAAAGTCTCGCGATATTGGGAGACAATCTGGTCCCAAGAAAGGACAAGACTACGTTGCAAGCTAGTGGCTCAAAACACCACGCGAGAGACGCTCAGGATAAAATTACTCAGAGTAGGATCGACAAAGCAAGGCGGCGACGCGCCGCCAGAGAGGAACACGACAACGATTCTTCGGATGAGACCCAGGAGAACAACGGCGAGCTTAGGTGAGCCGATTGTTTAAGCTACAAAATTCGGGAGGCGATGCCACCCAAGAAGTTCAAAGCCACCCCTACCGACGCCGCCAAGTACGATGGGCAGCAGGAGCCGAGATCCTGGATAGAGGATTATCTACAGACAGTGATTCTGCAAAAAGGGAACCAGATAGCAGCAATGCAGTGCCTGCAGCTTTACCTAAAGGACTCAGCGCGAGCCTGGCTAAGAGGTCTGCCGAAGGGTTCCATCAAGTCATGGGACGACCTAGTAGAAGCCTTCGTCGCCAACTTCCAAGCAACCTACAAAAGGCCCGTCGGGATTGAAGAGTTACGGCATTGTCAGGAAAAGCAGAAGGAGTCGATGCGCGCATACATCGGGAGATTCACCAAGCTCCTGAACGCTGCGGAAGAAGTATCTGTCGACAGAGCAATTGACGCCTTCAGTGATGGCATCCGACGTGAAAACTATATAGAAGAACTTGGACGCAAGAAGCCGAAAACCATAACCAAGTAAATGGAAATCGCCAATAGCTGGGCCGATGGCGAAGACAGCGTTCGAAAGCCACGACAGCGCAGCGACGACGAAGAAGATGACCAGCCGAAGCATGATTCGGGTGGTCGAAGGGATCGCAACAAGAGAAGGAAGAACCGCAGCTACGATGACAACAACTTGGTGGCCGCAGGCTACTCTGATCGGCAGGACGATCGGTACGATGACAGGCAAGATGATCGACAGGACGGTAATCGAAACAACTCTGGGAACCGTGGCAACTATAAACCACGAGAACAGAGAACCCCCGAACTACCCTACGCTGAGCAGATCAACGCCCCTGCTACCTGCATTCATATACCGATTCCAAGGATGGTAAAATAAAGTCTAGCCACCTGCTCAGGGACTGTCGGCAGTTCATCGATATGCATAAACTCATCCAGCAGGCAGGCCAGCAACAGCTACCACCACTGACACGCGTACAGCACGTGACCGTTGGGAACCCCAAGTGGAAGGTGTGATGCGTACAGCAGTAAGTTTCCCTCAGTTAGAAACCAAGGTTTATCGAACCAGTAGGAGTCAACAAGCACGTTGAAGGTTGATGGCGGCGAGATGTAGTGCGGCGCAACACCAGGGATTCCGGCGCCAACGTGGAACCTGCACAACACAAACCAAGTACTTTGCCCCAACGAAACAGTGAGGTTGTCAATCTCACCGGCTTGCTGTAACAAAGGATTAGATGTATAGTGTGGATGATGATTGTTTGCGTAAAAACAGTAGAACACGATGGTAAGAGATTGTATTTCAGTAAAGAGAATTGGACCGGGGTCCACAGTTCACTAGAGGTGTCTCTCCCATAAGATAAACAGCATGTTGGGTGAACAAATTACAGTTGGGCAATTGACAAATAGAGAGGGCATGACCATGCACATACATATTATGATGAGTATAGTGAGATTTAATTGGGCATTACGACAAAGTACATAGACCGCTATCCAGCATGCATCTATGCCTAAAAAGTCCACCTTCAGGTTATCATCCGAACCCCCTCCAGTATTAAGTTGCTAACAACATACAATTGCATTAAGTATTGCGCGTAATGTAATCAGTAACTACATCCTCAAACATAGCACCAATGTTTTATCCCTAGTGGCAACAGCACATCCATAATCTTAGAGATTTCTGTCACTTCCCCAGATTCACGGAGACATGAACCCACTATCGAGCATAAATACTCCCTCTTGGAGTTACAAGCATCTACTTGGCCAGAGCATCTACTAGTAACGGAGAGCATGCAAGATCATAAACAACACATAGATATAAATTGATAATCAACATAACATGGTATTCTCTATTCATCGGATCCCAACAAACACAACATATAGAATTACAGATAGATGATCTTGATCATGTTCGGCAGCTCACAAGACCCGATAATTAAGCACAATGGGGAGAAGACAACCATCTAGCTACTGCTATGGACCCATAGTCCAGGGGTAGACTACTCACACATCACTCCGGAGGCGACCATGGCGGCGTAGAGTCCTCCGGGAGATGAATCCCCTCTCCGGCAGGGTGCCGGAGGCGATCTCCTGAATCCCCCGAGATGGGATTGGTGACGGCGGCGTCTCTGGAAGGTTTTCCATATCGTGGCTCTCGGTCCTGGGGGTTTCGCGACGAAGGCTATTTGTAGGCGGAAGGGCAGGTCAAGGGGCGTCACGAGGGGCCCGCACTACAGGTCGGCGCGGCCAGGGCTTGGGCCGCGCCGCCCTATAGTCTGGCCACCTCGTGGCCCCACTTCGTCTCCTCTTCGGTCTTCTGGAAGCTTCGTGGCAAAATAGGGCCCTGGGCGTTGATTTCGTCCAATTCCTAGAATATTTCCTTACTAGGATTTCTGAAACCAAAAACAGCAGAAAACAGCAACTGGCGCTTCGGCATCTTGTCAATAGGTTAGTTCCAGAAAATGCACGAATATGACATAAAGTGTGCATAAAACATGTAGATATCATCAATAATGTAGCATGGAACATAAGAAATTATCGATACGTCGGAGACGTATCAGCATCCCCAAGCTTAGTTTCTGCTCGTCCCGAGCAGGTAAATGATAAACAAAGATAATTTTTGGAGTGACATGCCATCATAACCTTGATCATACTATTTGTAAGCATATGTAGTGAATGCAGCGATCAAAACAATGTATATGACATGAGTAAACAAGTGAATCATATAGCAAAGACTTTTCATGAATAGTACTTCAAGACAAGCATCAATAAGTCTTGCATAAGAGTTAACTCATAAAGCAATAATTCAAAGTAAAGGCATTGAAGCAACACAAAGGAAGATTAAGTTTCAGCGGTTGCTTTCAACTTGTAACATGTATATCTCATGGATATTGTCAACATAGAGTAATATAACAAGTGCAATATGCAAGTATGTAGGAATCAATGCACAGTTCACACAAGTGTTTGCTTCTTGAGATGGAGAGAGATAGGTGAACTGACTCAACAATAAAAGTAAAAGAATGGTCCTTCAAAGGGGAAAAGCATCGATTGCTATATTTGTGCTAGAGCTTTGATTTTGAAAACATATAGAGAGCAATAAAAGTAAAATTTTGAGAGGTGTTTTTTGTTGTCAATGAATGGTAGTGGGCACTCTAACCCCCTTGCCAGACAAACCTTCAAAGAGCGGCTCCCATTTTATTTTATTTTTGTGTGGCACTCCTTCCAACCTTTCTTTCACAAACCATGGCTAACTGAATCCTTCGGGTGCCTGCCAACAATCTCATACCATGAAGGAGTGCCTTTTTATTTTAGTTTTATTATGATGACACTCATCCCAACCTTTGCTTTCACAAGCCATGGCTAACCGAATCCTTCGGGTGCCGTCCAACAATCACATACCATGGAGGAGTGTCTATTTTTTTGTTAATTAATTTGGGACTGGGAATCCCATTGCCAGCTCTTTTTGCAAAATTATTGGATAAGCGGATGAAGCCACTAGTCCATTGGTGAAAGTTGCCCAACAAGATTGAAAGATAAACACCACATACTTCCTCATGAGCTATAAAACATTGACACAAATCAGAGGTGATAAATTTTGAATTGTTTAAAGGTAGCACTCAAGCAATTTACTTTGGAATGGCGGAGAAATACCATGTAGTAGGTGGGTATGGTGGACACAAATGGCATAGTGGTTGGCTCAAGTATTTTGGATGCATGAGAAGTATTCCCTCTCGATACAAGGTTTAGGCTAGCAAGGCTATTTGAAACAAACACAAGGATGAAGCGGTGCAGCAAAACTCACATAAAAGACATATTGAAAACATTATAAGACTCTACACCGTCTTTCTTGTTGTTCAAATTCAATACTAGAAATTATCTAGACCTTAGAGAGACCAAATATGCAAACCAAATTTTAGCATGCTCTATGTATTTCTTCATTAATGGGTGCAAAGTACATGATGCAAGAGCTTAAACATGAGCACAACAATTGCCAAGTATCACATTACCTAAGACATTATAACAATTACTACATGTATCATTTTCCAATTCCAACCATATAACAATTTAACGAAGAAGAAACTTCGCCATGAATACTATGAGTAAAGCCTAAGGACATACTTGTCCATATGCAACAGCGGAGCATGTCTCTCTCCCACAAAGTGAATGCTAGGATCCATTTTACTCAAACAAAACAAAAACAAAAACAAACCGACGCTCCAAGATAAGCACATAAGCTGTGATGGAATAAAAATATAGTTTCAGGGGAGGAACCTGCTAATGTTGTCGATGAAGAAGGGGATGCCTTGGGCATCCCCAAGCTTAGACGCTTGAGTCTTCTTGATATATGCAGGGGTGAACCACCGGGGCATCCCCAAGCTTAGAGCTTTCACTCTCCTTGATCATGTTGTATCATCTCCCTCTCTTGATCCTTGAAAACTTCCTCCACACCAAACTTAGAACAACTCATTAGAGGGTTAGTGCACAATCAAAATATACATGTTCAGAGGTGACATAATCATTCTTAACACTTCTGGACATTGCACAAAGCTACTGAAAGTCAATGGAATCGAAATATCCATCGAACATAACCAAACTGGCAGTGCGAAATAAAAGGCAGAATCTGTCAAAACAGAACAGTTCGTATTGACGAATTTTATCGAGGCACCAGACTTACTCAAATGAAAATGCTCAAATTGAATGAAAGTTGCGTACATATCTGAGGATCACTCACGTAAATTGGCATAATTTTCTGAGTTACCTACAGAGAATTTTACCCAGATTCGTGACAGCAAAGAAATCTGTTTCTGTGCAGTAATCCAAATCTAGTATGAATTTTACTATCAACGACTTTACTTGGCACAACAAAACACTAAACTAAGATAAGGAGAGGTTGCTACAGTAGTAAACAACTTCCAAGACACAAAATAAAAACAAAATACTATAGTAAAAACATGGGTTGTCTCCCATAAGCGCTTTTCTTTAACGCCTTTCAGCTAGGCGCAGAAAGTGTGTATCAAGTATTATCAAAGGATGGTGCATCTACAGCGGGGTTTGGAGTTTTCTCAGCCATGCATAGTATATTGGATACATAAGTTTTAGCGTCTCCCTTTTCATTAGTCTTAGGCTTGCTACTCTCATCAAACAAATTTTCAGGAACAAGCCAAGCATAGTTATTTTCTAGTGCATCATTCATCGCTAGGAGCTTACATGGTATTGGTGCTTTGATCTCCCCACCATCATTAATATTATTAGTGTACCTTATTCTATCCATGTCCATCTTTTCAAGGAGACTAACAAAATTGGTGCAAGAACCAAGCATATCATATTTAGCAAAGACCTTTCTAGCCTCCCTTGCTAGACCACCAAATTCTCTAAGAAGGGTTTCTAAGACAAAATCTTTCTTTTCCCCCTCTTCCATATCACCAAGTGTAAGAAACATGTGTTGGATTATAGGATTGAGATTAACAAATTTAGTTTCCAACATGCGAACTAAAGCAGCAGCAGCAATTTCATAAGTAGGAGCAAGGTCTACCAAGTGTCTATCCTCAAAATCGTCAATGGTACTAACATGGTTGAAAAATTCTTCTATATTATTTCTCCCAATTATAGACCCGCGTCCTACCGGCATGTTTTTTACGGTAAAATTAAAAGGGAACATGATGAAATAAGTAAAGTAAATACAAGTAACTAATTTTTTTGGGTTTTTGATATAGCAAACAAGATAGCAAGTAAAGTAAAACTAGCAACTAATTTTTTTGTATTTTGATTTAGTGCAGCAAACAAAGTAGTAAATAAAACTAAGCAAGACAAAAACAAAGTAAAAGAGATTGGGATGTGGAGACTCCCCTTGCAGCGTGTCTTGATCTCCCCGGCAACGGCACCAGAAATTTAGCTTGACACGCGTACAGCACGCGACCGTTGGGAACCCCAAGTGGAAGGTGTGATGCGTACAGCAGTAAGTTTCCTTCAGTTAGAAACCAAGGTTTATCGAACCAGTAGGAGTCAAGAAGCACGTTGAAGGTTGATGGCGGCGAGATGTAGTGCGGCGCAGCACCAGGGATTCCGGCGCCAACGTGGAACCTGCACAACACAAACCAAGTACTTTGCCCCAACGAAACAGTGAGGTTGTCAATCTCACCGGCTTGCTGTAACAAAGGATTAGATGTATAGTGTGGATGATGATTGTTTGCAGAAAATGAGAGAACAAGATGTGCAGTAGATTGTATTTCAGTAAAGAGAATTGGACCGGGGTCCACAGTTCACTAGAGGTGTCTCTCCCATAAGATAAACAGCATGTTGGGTGAACAAATTACAGTTGGGCAATTGACAAATAGAGAGGGCATGACCATGCACATACATATTATGATGAGTATAGTGAGATTTAATTGGGCATTACGACAAAGTACATAGACCGCTATCCAGCATGCATCTATGCCTAAAAAGTCCACCTTCAGGTTATCATCCGAACCCCCTCCAGTATTAAGTTGCTAACAACAGACAATTGCATTAACTATTGCGCGTAATGTAATCAGTAACTACATCCTCGAACATAGCACCAATGTTTTATCCCTAGTGGAAACAGAACATACATAATATTAGAGATTTCTGTCACTTCCCTGCATTCACGGAGACATGAACCCACTATCGAGCATAAATACTCCCTCTTGGAGTTACAAGCATCTACTTGGCCAGAGCATCTACTAGTAACGGAGAGCATGCAAGATCATAAACAACACATAGATATAAATTGATAATCAACATAACATGGTATTCTCTATTCATCGGATCCCAACAAACACAACATATAGAATTACAGATAGATGATCTTGATCATGTTCGGCAGCTCACAAGACCCGATAATTAAGCACAATGGGGAGAAGACAACCATCTAGCTACTGCTATGAACCCATAGTCTAGGGGTAGACTACTCACACATCACTCCGGAGGCGACCATGGCGGCGTAGAGTCCTCCGGGAGATGAATCCCCTCTCCGGCAGGGTGCCGGAGGCGATCTCCTGAATCCCCCGAGATGGGATTGGCGGCGGCGGCGTCTCTGGAAGGTTTTCCGTATCGTGGCTCTCGGTCCTGGGGGTTTCGCGACGAAGGCTATTTGTAGGCGGAAGGGCAGGTCAAGAGGCGTCACGAGGGGCCCACACTACAGGTCGGCGTGGCCAGGGCTTGGGCCGCGCCGCCCTATAGTCTGGCCACCTCGTGGCCCCACTTCGTCTCCTCTTCGGTCTTCTGGAAGCTTCGTGGCAAAATAGGACCCTGGGCGTTGATTTCGTCCAATTCCGAGAATATTTCCTTACTAGGATTTCTGAAACCAAAAACAGCAGAAAACAGCAACTGGCGCTTCGGCATCTTGTTAATAGGTTAGTTCCAGAAAATGCAAGAATATGACATAAAGTGTGCATAAAACATGTAGATATCATCAATAATGTAGCATGGAACATAAGAAATTATCGATACGTCGGAGACGTATCAACCACCACCACCACCACCCCCACCGCAACACCAGGTCCAGCAAGCTCAACCTCATCAACCTAACAAGGCATTTCCACCGCCACGTGGGCAGATGAGTATGATCCACAGGACAGGCGTTTCAAGGAGAGAAATGAAGAAGCTCACCCGAGAAATCAACCTGGCAGAAAGCATCATGGCGAACATCCCTGAGTATGTCGAGTGGTCGTCTCAGAACATCACGTTCAGCCGAGCGGATCACCCGATGACCATACCAAAACCAGGACACACTGCCCTAGTGGTCGAAGCATAGATAGGAGGGTTCAAGATGAGCAAAGTCTTCATGGACGGAGGAAGTGGACTCAACCTGATATTCCTTGACACAATCCAAAGTATGGGGATCACCATGAGAATGCAAGAAGAATCAGACACCCTCTTCCATGGGATCCTCCCTACTTCGCCAACGTATTCTCTTGGCAAAGCGTACCTGAACGTCGTCTTTGGCAAGCCCGACAATTTCAGGAAGGAGAAGATCGAGTTCGAAGTCGTGAACTGGGAGTCGCAGTATCACGCTATACTCGGGAGACCAGCTTACGCCAAGTTCATGGCTGTACCGCACTACGCACACCTCAAGCTAAAAATGTCTGGGAACAATGGGACAAACATTACAGCCTATGGAAGTTTTTCACGCTCGGACAATTGTGATCGGGACTTTCAGAGGATTGCTGCTAAGTTTGGCCTGAGGCAGGAAATTGCTGACCTTCCGCCGAAGACCTCGTCGCACAGTATTAAGGAAGAAGAACGCGTTAGAGGAGCAAAGAAGAAGTCTGCCAACCCCGCCCTTGAAGCTTCGGCAGTACAAACTTCGGCAGCCCAAGTTTCGGTGGCAAAAGCTTCGGCAGTTGACGATACAGAAGATATAGGAGGCAACAAGACACTGACAATCGCTGCCCAGATCCCTGGCGAAGTCGACGATGCTTCAAAAAACACCAACACGGTGACCAAGCCAGAAGATGAGAAGAACCCCTTCAATACTTAAGCAATATACTAGCATTTAGTTTCATTTTCCTTTCCAAATAGGGCTTCCCCTTTTTCGCCCTTTAGTCCAGCGTTTTTTATTAATAAGAACTCAAGTTCCGATTCCTTGAAAAGCTTTGCAGTTGACTGGAGCACCTAAACCGCATCTTTGTAAGTCTTGGCAAACAATGGTCCAACACAGTACGCGGCAAAGGATCGTGCTCCGAAAAATGCCTCTACGAGTGCTACAGGATGCAAAGTAAACAAGGACATTAACCCTCCCCTCTGCTATAGATGCCTCTACGAGCGCCGTACATAGCAAGAGTCCGGATGTACACATCAACACAACTCACGTTCGATATTTTGCTTACGGAAATATCAAGGAACAACGGGTTCACCGGCAGTCATTACACCCAAATAATCCGGGAGTGGCTGTCGAAGCATACATCAGTTGAAGGCAAAGTTGCGCATACAACGGGATTAGCAAAACCCGCAACACGAGCTGATCACTCAAAAGTTTTGCCGACCAACGAAATACATACACGACTACACGAGAAATTAAGATTTGCTCCGTCAAAATTTGCCAACGGCATCAACATGGTAAAAATACATATACATGTATCTACCAAATAATAAACGATCCTAACACTTGGATCAATTAGTCATAACATCTATACAAACAAACCTTAATTCCTGAAATCACCCTTGTGGAGTGTCTTTTTCTTCAGGTGCCTTCGATTCCTTCTCCAGCCTGTCGACAATCATGTTGGCAGGCAGTAAAACCTTCGGATACAGCGTTTCCAAGACACCAGTTGCATTGGCAATGGACAGTAAATTTGCTGAAGGATAACGCGCCAGTACAAGAGCAAGCGTAAATCTGGCCCCTGCAAAGACCTGAGCTCGCACGAAGTCCCAAATCTTCCTGGTATTCCCAAACTCCGACATCAGAGTTAATAGTGTGGGGGGAACTCTGTTCAAGGGAAACATTGTCCTCCAAACTACCCTCAGGGCTTTGTAGCACTTGTCGAAGAAGTGGTGAACCTGTTGGACCCGATCCTGAAACTGTGCAATAGCCGACGCCTTCGACTGCTCCCGCCAGAAAATTTCTTTGGCTGACGACAACTGGCTCAGCGCGTGTACACGCTCGTGAATCCGCTTGTTCTCCTCTGCATGATTCAGAGATATGACTGGTAGAGCGATCAAAAAAAGATCAGGCGGTACGTTTCTGGTGGAAGAGTAATGAATACAAGGGTCAGGGGACTTACAGTTTAAACTTTCGGTGGCTTTATGAAGTTCAGCAAGGGCGTAGCGCTCTACATCAGCCGCAATTTCACCCTTCTTCTTGATGATAGCAGCCAAGGCGTAGGTGCTGCGCAGATCCTTCTCCAACTGTGTGATCCGATCTTTCATACGTTGGATCCGATCATCTTCAGAAAGAGCACCCGAAGAATCTTCGACAGATGCAAGCACGGGGAACACCTGTAAGAAACAGTGTCAAAAAGCATGACAGACCGATTCCTTGGAACATCGGAAGATACTCCCATCAGGAGAATGCAAGTGACAATATTATAAAAAAGAGTGTGCTAGCAACATTGCTAGCACAAAGTTTATTACAATCGAAGGTTATCCAAGAGAGACAAATGTTTCACATCCAATTAAGGAAAAGTTTGCTACAAAAGATCAGAGCGCCTGAGTTTGGGTCGATAAGCTAGGGCCTGCCGACATCTTCCTTGAAGAAACCAACTCAAGAAGCTGGCGTGCACATCTAACGGCTGACGCTTTGAAGGCGCTCAAGTCGACCAACTGCCCATCCTCCTCTTTCGGCAGCTCCTTAGACATTTCTTCAATGTCGGATTTAAAGCCGTGACCCATCATAAGTTGGAAGGCAAGAACGGCGCCATAGGTATGCGAAGTGCGTTTGAATACCTCGATAACCTCCTTGGTGTCAATCGCGAAGGCGTCGATCAACTGCCCCAGAGTTTTATCTTGACTAATCTTGGGGAAGATCATCGAGTGTATCCGCGCCATGGCACCCTTTCCCTTCTCAAGAAGCTCCCAAGTGAGCTGATGGGAAGCAAGAGCCATCGACAAGCCGTTGGACGGAGAGTTGTTTGGAACTTTGTCCAAGGCGTCGGCAGGAATGTTGGCGGCTTCTGCAGAATGAGAAGAGATCATCGATAAAAGGCTGAGCGCATAAGTGCGATAATTGACAGAGGAGAACGAAAGAGATTACCAAGTAAAGCCAAGGAAGATTGGCGAAGGATTTCATCCTTTTCAGCCGCCCGAGCTTCGGCAGCTAGCCTGGTCGCCTCTTCCTCCCTCAACTTCTTTTTCAGCTTGCCCAGCTCCTCCTTCAAGGAGTCGACTTCTTGGCGGGCTTCGGCAGCTATCTTGACCGCGCCATCTAACTTCGAGGAAGAAGATTTAATCTCCTTTTGGAGACGAACTTTCTCTGCTTCCAGAGAAGTGAATTGGGAAGCAAAGGCCTCCAAAGAGGAGATGACTCCTCGCAGGTACTAAAGAAGAAAAAAGGGGTTATCCAATGAAAAATCATTCAAGCAAGATACACACTCGAGAGGTTCATGCTGCAATCGAGAGGGACTTACAGAAGGGGGAGTCCTGGTAGCGGCAGTCGAAGGAGCGTCCTTCCCTTTAGAAAGGGAAGAAGCGGTTGATATCTGAGCGGCGGGGGTTGCTTTAGGAACCGACGCTTCAGAAGCGGCGACGTTCGGCGGAGTGGCTCCAGGTTTGGCCTTCTTGGCCGGCGGCTCGACAAAACCTTCGTCACTATAAAGGGAATTGATCGACGAAAAAGTTATGAATGGAATACAAGAAGTAAAAGGATGAAATACGGCTTTAGGGAAGAAGGTACTTACATATCGAAGAGGTCGTCCTCATCGGCAAAGCCGCCGGTCGATCTCTTTGCGGGTGAAGACCTGGCCTCCTCCACAGCTGCATCAATAAAGGCATCATGATCAGCGTCATCATCACGCACTGGTCCTTCTGTGTTGCAAGCATCGTCGGCTGGGGAGGGAAGGTTGGCATGGGCAGCTTCCGAATCTATCGGGTTGTCACATTCATCCTCTGGTTCTACATGTTCGGCAGTGCGAAAATCAATAGGGACTGAAGAACCTCTTCCTTCGGAATTTTCATTTGGTGAATCTTGCGAGTTTTCGGAAACTATGGGAACCTGCTGAAGAATGGAGTGGATAAGAACAATGGAAACATGTCGACTAAACAAGCACTATCGACTAAGCAAAAGCAGCATAATAAGGGTATAAGAAAGATAGTTACCTCTAACAGCGGATGTTTGGCATCGAGAGGAGCGTAGGAAGATATCAATGGGATCGAGTCCTCTTGACTAAAGAGAGTAAGGCGATGGACTTCATCAAGCAGCTCCTTTTCCGACAGTTCAGCGACATTGATTCTGGTTTCATCTTTTGGACCCGTATACATCCACATTGGGCGAACCCTCGCCATGACCGGTTGAACTCGACGCCTCAGGAACACCGCTGCTACCTCCGTGCCAATCATGGTTTGCCCATCAGCTTCTTTGATCCGAAGGAATTTGGTGAATAACTCGTCGGCTACTGCCTTTTCATCAGAAGAAAGAATGTTCCTCCAGGAGTCCTTCGGCTTAGCCTCAAGAACGTCGGCAAAGCAAGGGAGCTGGGACTCGGTTGTCATGGAATCTTTGACATAAAATCACTTCAGTCTCCATCCTTGCACGGATTCTCTCATCGGGAAACTAAAGTAGTTAACCTCCGAGCGAGCCACGAACCCCACACCTCCAATGACAAAGGATCCGTTGCAACTGATGTACCTCTTAACGTAGAAGATTTTCTTCCACAGTACGAAATGGGGCTCGACGCCCAAGAACGCCTCACAAAGGGTGATAAACACAGCAACGTGAAGGATTGAGTTGGGAGTAAGTTGCCACAGTTGGATTTCATAAATCCAAAGGAGGCGAAGGAGGAATTCATGGGCAGGAAGCGAAAGACCCCGATGAAGGAACGATAAGAACACCAAGGTAAAACCAGCAGGAGGATTAGGCCGAGAAATCGCACCTGGAAGAATCACGTCCCCCTCATCGGGGGAGACCAACCCAAGGCTTCGAGCCCTCTTTTCATCACGTTTGGTGATGGAGGACGCCAACCAATCTCCTGTCTTGGCTAAAGAGCTTGGCGGCGCCGGCGGCGCCGGAGCCGTAGAAGGAGCATCTGAAGGATTCTTCCTTGAGAGAGTGGAGGAAGACTTGGCGGCGGCACCACCAGTCGTAGAGCTGCCGGCGGCAGTGACATTCTTCTTCTTCACCATTGTCTAGATCTGGGGAAGATTGAAGAAGCGGCGGCGGCGCAGCGGTTGCGGAAGGAAGAAGAAGGAAGGCAAAGGAGGATGTGAGAAAGGATTAGGGATTTCTCGCCCTTTGGAGATCTTAAGAGGAGAAGAGTTGCGTGAGCACGTGTCGTTGGTGTCAGTCTATCAAACGGGCCTATTCCCGATTAATGGTTGCGGAAATCGAGGAGACATCTTGGTAACTACGCACAGAAAGCGAAAATTGCTTGAAAACAGGACCAAGACAGAGAAAGAATGGGCCCGGCGGGTCACGTCTCGTCAGTCAGAATCAGGATATTGATAAAACGTCATCAATGACGTCATAAAAGTTGCATGAAGCACTCGAAGGAATAAAGAAGAAAAACTATCGGATGGTGGACTTGAATCTAAGCACAGATTACAAAGCATCTGCGCTTAGACTCGGGGGCTACTCCCATCGGGAGCGCTGACACGCACCCAATATGATTAAGGACTCGAACAAAAAAGAAGGGCGATGAAGAGAAAGAGGGTTGTTTAGCTCGAGTCTGCACCCAGTTGCAAGCACCTGTGCCCAGACTCGGGGGCTACTCCCATCGGGAGCACTGAAAGCGCACCCGATAAAAATTTTCGCACTCCAGGATCATGCCCGGGGACTTGATTCTGTGTAGAGTAACGTTGTTTTACCATCGGTAGTTAACCAACAAAAGTTGGGCACGATACTCATTATCCCTTGCAAGTGGAAAATATATCGGATGACCTATGAAGACATGCGAAAAACTTCGGCAGAGAAGAATGTTCGAGTAGTACAACTTGAGTCTACGCACGGATTACAAGCATCCGTACCTAGACTCGGGGGCTACTCCCATCGGGAGCGCTGATGCGCACCCGATAAAAAGGACGATGATGATTCAAGATGAACAAGTACAATCAAGGAGAAGGACATCAACAGAAGACATGCTTCAGTCTCTACCCGAACAATGTTCGGCTAGACACTCGGGGGCTACTGACGTGGGCATTACCCTTCGGGTAACCGATATTGCCCTATCATGTATTGACTAATCGGAGGCCCATGAAGACACCTGGAGGCAAGATGGGCCACCTGGACGGTGCACCAGAGGAATCCTTGACGGGCAAGACAAGGAAGCAGCCGAACAAGGAAAGATTAGATCTAAAACTACTGTAAACCTAGTCGTACTCGGTTAGACCTCTTGAGACCTGGCCTCCTATATAAAGGCCAGGAGAGGGGCTGCCGAGGGACATAACCAATCGTAGCAATATTAGCCACCAGAAAGTCCAGAGCTAGGTCACCATAGCACTTAGCCTCTCGACGAGATCTCAGCCGAACTATTCGGCACCCCATTGTAACCCATTATCATCATAATCAAGAACAGACAGGCAGGACGTAAGGGTTTTACCTCATCGAGGGCCCCGAACCTGGGTAAATCGCTCTCCCCGCTTGTCTGTGAACCGATGTCTCATGTCAGCTTGCAGGATTTCGCTAACCCTAAGCCCCAAACGGAGGGAATTGCCGAGGAGTACCCTCGACAGAGAGGCCTGCCGAAAGGTTCCATTAAGTCATGGGACGACCTAGTGGACGCTTTCGTTGCTAATTTCCAAGCAACATACAAAAGAACCGTCGGGATCGAGGAATTACGACACTGCCGGCAGAAGCAGAAGGAGTCGATGCGCGCCTACATCGGGAGATTCACCAAGCTCCTAAACGCTGCCGAAGATGTCTCTGTGGATAGAGCAATCGACGCTTTCAGCGATGGCATCCGACGTGAAACCTATATAGAGGAGCTCGGGCGCAAGAAGCCAAAAACCATAACCAAGTTAATGGAAATCGCCAATAGTTGGGCTGATGGCGAAGAAAACGTACGAAAGCCTCGACAGCGCAGTGTCGATGAAGACGACGATCAGCCGAAGCACGATTCAGGTCGACGAAGGGATTGCCGTAAGAAAACAAAGGACCGCAGTTACGACGACAATAATCTAGTAGCTACGGGATACTCTGATCGGCGAGATGATCGGTACGACGACAGGCGAGACGATCGACATGACGGCAATAGGAGCAATTCTGGAAATCACGGCAGCTACAAACCACGACCATAGAGTACTCCCGAGCTACCTTTTGCTGAGCAAATAAACGCTCCATGCTACCTGCACTCGTACGTCGACTCCAAAGACAATAAGACGAAGTCAAGTCACCTCCTCAGAGATTGTCGACAGTTCATTGAAATGCAGAAGCTCATCCAGCAGCAGCAACAACCAACACCACCACCACCTCCACCTCAGCACCAGCTCACCAGAGAAATTAATTTGGCAGAAAGTATCATGGCGAACATCCCTGAGTATGTCGACTGGTCATCTCAGAGCATCACGTTCAGCCGAGCGGATCACCCGATGACCATACCGAAACCAGGACACGCTGCCTTCGTAGTCGAGGCGCAAATCGGGGGGTTCAAGATGAGCAAAGTCTTCATGGATGGTGGAAGCGGACTAAACCTGATATTCGTCGACACAATCAAAAGTATGGGGATCACCATGAGGATGCTAGAAGAGACTAACACCCGTTTTCATGGGATTCTCCCCACTTCACCAGCGTACTCTCTTGGCAAAGTTTACCTGAACGTCGTCTTTGGCAAACCCGACAACTTCAGGAAGGAAAAGATCGAGTTTGAGGTCGTGAACTGGGAATCACAGTACCACGCTATACTCGGAAGACCAGCTTATGCCAAGTTCATGGCTATGCCGCATTACGCATACCTCAAGCTGAAAATGCCTGGGAACAACGGGACAAACATCACAGTCTATGGAAGTTTCTCACGCTCAGACAATTGTGATCGCGACTTTCAGAGGATCGCTGCGAAGTTTGGGGTAAAGCAGGAAATCAACGATCTCCCTTCCAAGTCATCAGCACACGATAATAAGGAAGATGAACGCGGTGGAAAGATGAAGAAAAAGCCAGCCGACCTTGCCTTAGAAGTTTCGACAGTAAAAGCTTCGGCAGTTGATGGTGGAGCAGTCATAGGAGAAAGCAAGACACCGGCAATCACCGCCAAGACTCCTGATGAACTCAACAATGCCCCTAAAATCGCTGACGCGGTGGACAAGACGGAAGATAAGAAGAACCCTTCCCTTGCTTAAGCGGATGGATAGTATTTAGTTTTTCCTTTCTTTTCAACAGGGCCTTTCCCTTTTTTCGCCCCTTAGTCCCGTACGTACTTTATTAATGAGAACTTAAGTTTTGATTCCTTGAAAAGCATTGCAGTAATTCGGAGCACCCGAACCACATCATCATAAACCTTGCCTATGCCCCTCGGCGAGGGTTGATGCGACGAACTACGCGGCAAAAAGTTGCGCTCCGAAAAAGCCTCTGAAACTACGAGTGCTAAAGGAAGCAAAACCAACAAGGACATCGACCTCTGCTATAGGTGCCTCTAAGAGTGCCGTAAATAGCAAGAGTTTGGAAACACGTATATAAAACGACCCACGTTTGATACTTCACTTATGGAAGCATCGAGGAACGACGGAGTCATCGGCAGAATTAGTGCTCCTGATATATTTGGGAGCTGCTGTCAAGACATGCATCGGTTGAAAGCAAAGTTGCACATACAATGGGTTTAGCAAGACCCGCAACACGAGCTGATCACTCAAACAATTTGCTGACCGACGAAAACACATACGCTTAAACGGGCAATTAAGATTTGCTCCGTCAAAATATGTCAAACGACATTAAGATAATAAAAATGCATATACATGCACGTACCAATAAAAACAGTTTACACAAAACCCAAATATTCGGGTATAATAGGGAACCAAAGTCTTCTATTTAGAGTAGGAGCATGACCCTGAACTACCCTTGTGAAGTATCTTTTCCTCCAAGTGCCTTCGAGTCCTTTTCCAGCCTGTCGACAATTATATTGGACGGCAGTATCACCTTCGGGTACAGAGACTCCAAATCACCCACTGCACTGGCAATGGACAGCAAGTCTGCAGAAGGATAACACGCAAGGACGAGGGCAAGCGTGAATCTAGCTCCCGCAAACACTTGAGCTCGCACCAAGTCTCGGATCTTCTTGGCATTGATGAATTCTAACATTAAAGTCAACAGCGTGGGAGGAACTGCGTTCAAAGGAAACATCGTCTTCCATATTACTCTCTGCCCCTTGTAGCACTTGTCGAAGAACCAATGCACCTGTTGGACCCGGTCCTGGAACTTCGCGATAGTCGAAGCTTTCGACTGTTCCCTCCAGAAAACTTCGTCGGATGATGACAACTGGGTCAACGCGTTCACACGCTCGTGTATACGCTTGTTTTCTTCAGCCTTGTTCAAAGCTACGACTGGCAAAGGAACCCGTAGAAGATGAGAAAGTGCTTTTCATAAGACAACAAAGAATAAGAGAGCCAGGGCACTTACAGTTCAAACTCTCGGTAGCCTTGTAAAATTCAGTGAGCGCATAGCGCTCAGCATCCGCGGCGATCTCATTTTTCTTATTGATAATAGCAGCTAAGGCATAAGTGCTGCGCATATCCTTCTCCACCTGCGCGATCCGGTCCTTCATGCGTTGGAGTCGATCACTTTCAGGAACAGCACCCGAGGAGTCATCGACATAAGAAGGCATAGGGAAAACCTGCAAAATATCGTCCAAAGGTGCGATGGATTACATGGAGTCAACATTTGGAAATTACCCCCATCGGGAGCAAAGGAATACAAATATTATAGCAAAGATATGCTAGCAACATCGCCAGCATGAAGTTCATTATTTCGCAAAAAAAAGCATGAAGTTCATTACAACCACGTAGAGTTTTACGACAAGACATTGTTTTGGTCCAGCAAAATTACAAGGCTCAGGGGGCTTGGGTTTGATTCGACAAACTGGGGCATGTCGAAGATTTCTTAGCCTCGACTAACTCAAGGAGCTGGCGAGCGCATGTAAGAGCCGAAGCTTTAAAGGCGCTCAGATCGACGAATTTTCCATCAGGTCCCCTTGGAAGCTCCTTGGACATTTCTTCTATATCAGCTTTGAAGCCATGACCCATCATAAGCTGGAAGGCTAGGAGGGCACCATAGGTACGCGAAGTATGTTTGAATACCTCGATAACATCCTTGGTGTTGAGGGAAAAAGCGTCGAACAGCTGCTCCAAAGTTTTATCTTGATTAATCTTGGGAAGAACCATCGAATGGATCCGTGCCATGGCTCCCTTGCCCTTCCGAAGAAGGTTTTGAACAAGCTGATGAGAGGCAAGCGTCATCGACAGAGTGTTTGACGGAGAATTATTCGGGACCTCGTCCAGAGCCTCAGCAGGGATATCAGCAGCTCCTGAGAAGGATGAAGCGTGAAGAAAGGCATTAACAAAAGAATCAATGTTCACAAAAACAATAATCGAGAAGCGCATAAACAGAGAATTACTAAGCAAAGCCAGAGAGGATTGGTGGAGAAGATCATCCTTCTCCATCGCCCAAGCTTCGGCAGTGAGCTTGGCTGTCTCTTCGTCCTTCAACCTCCTCCTTAGCTCCTCCAGCTCTCCTTTCAAAGCGTATATTTCGGCACGAGCTTCGGCAACAATTTTAATTGCGCCTTCCAGCTTCGAGGAAGAGGACTCGACCTCTTTCTGCAGCTGAGCCTTGTCAACCTCCAAAGAAGCATATTGGGAGGCGAAAGATTCCAAGGAAGATATAACAACTTGCAAGTCCTTAAAGGAAGAGTTTCATTAGCTGAGTACTCGAAGTTTATTTAAAGAGCTGTTGATTCAAAAGAAAGAAAAGACTTACGGGTTTTCCTGAAGAAGGAATTGCGGCAGTAGTAGCTGGAGGGATGTTTTTCCCCCTAGAAAGAGAAGAAGCAGTTGATATTTGGGCTGCAGGGATTGTACCAGGGGCCGAAGCCTCGGAAGCTGCGAGATTTGACGGGGCAGCACTGATTTTAGACTTTTTGGGTGGAGGCTCGATGAAGTCTTCTCCCCTACGGAAGCAAAATAGATGACAAAGTCAGGGCAGAGGATAAAAAAGGCAAAGACGTAGGGTCTCGAAGAAAAATCAAGGGCTTACAGCTCCCAAAGATCATCTTCATCGGCAAAGCCGCCGGACGACTTCTTCGAAGGCAGCACCTCTGCCTCCTCCGCAGCTGCATCAATAAAGGTAGCATGATCAGCGTCGTCATCATGCATCGACCCCGCTGTGTCGCTAATATCATTGGCTGCAGATTTGGGATCGGTAAGGATGGCTTCAGGGTTCATCAGATCAGCATGTTCGGCTCCCGAGCTTGCATTCTCCTCAGTATGGGATCGTACGGGGACTGCGGAGTCTCCCCTATTGGAAGTATCATCTGGCAGGTCGTGCGAGTAATCAGGATCCATGAGGTTCTGTTGAAGATAAAACAAGTAAGGACAATGGCAGTCGTGATTATCAAGAAAAATGACACAATGAGGGTGTGAAAGTAAGAAATTACCTCAGTTGGTGGGTGATCAACGAAAAAAGGTACATGGGAAGATGTGAGAGGAATCGAATCTTCCTGGCTGAAGTGAGTAAGACGACGAACTTCGTCAAGTAACTCTATGTCGGATAATTCGGCAGCATTTATCCTAGTCTCGTCCCTGACACCCGAATACAACCACATCGGGTGGGCTTTGGCCATGATTGGTTGGATTCGACGCCTTAAGAACACAGAGGCTACCTCTGTGCCTATCATGGTTTGGCCACCGGCTTCCTTGATCCGAAGGAATATGGCAAATAACCTATCGACTGCTAGTTTTTCGTCGGGTGAGAGGGTATTTTTCCAAGATTTTTTAGGCTTGGCTTCAAGGACATCGGAAAAACGAGGGAGCTGAAGCTCAGCTGTTGGAGAATCTCTAATATAAAACCACTTCAGCCTCCATCCTTGCACAGAGTCCCTCATGGGGAAATTGAAGTAATTAAATTCCTTACGAGCAACGAAACCAACTCCGCCGATGACGAAGGAACTGCCACTGCTGTTATATCTCTTCACGAAGAAGATTTTCTTCCATAGGCCAAAGTGTGGTTCGATGACCAGGAAAGATTCGCATAGAGTTATAAAGATAGCAAGATGGAGGATTGAGTTGGGAGTTAACTGCCACAGTTGGATATTTTAAATTTGGAGAAGATGCTGAAGGAATTTGTGGGCAGGAAGCGAAAGACCTCGATGCAAGAAAGATAAAAACATCACGGTAAAACCGGCAGGGGGATTGGGCCGTGAAATCGCACCTGGGAGAATAACATTCCCCTCTTCAGAAGGAATATATCCGAGGCTCTTAGCCTTCTTCTCGTCACGTTTAGTGGTGGTGGAAGCAGGCCAATCACCGGGGATGGAACCGGCAATAGAACTTGATGGCGCCGACAGCGCCGGAGCTGAAGGAGGAGCATGGGAGACATTCCTTTTCGGAGAAGATCTGGCGGCGGCGCCGCTGCTTGCAGCAGCAGTAGCAAGGGTGGAGATCCTCTTCTTCCCCATCTCGCAGATTCACGAGAGATCTGGATTCGGCGGCGGCGGCGCAGTAGTTTTGAGCGCAGGAGATGAATGAGGAAGAAAAGGACGCAATGATGGTGTGTGAAGAGGAGAAGATCTGCCAACAAAGATATAAGGGTGCAACGGGCGCACATACCCAGTTCACTAAAAGAGTCTCTTTTTCATCAACAAATCACGGGAATCGAGGAGACGTCTTGGTAATTGTACGCAAGAAGCGGTCATTTCCTAAAAACTGCCCGCACAGAACTAGGGTGGGCCCGTCAGGACAAGTCTTATCAGTCAGACCATGGCAGTAGCTACGTCATCAATGACGTCGAAAAATCATGATGGAGGAGTCGAAGAAATGAAGCTGTCGAGTGGTCAACTCGGGGGCTACTCCCATCGGGAGCGCTGGACGCGCACCCGATAAAAAGAAGGCTCGAAGAACTTTCCAAGAAGAAGAGTCTGAAGAAGTGTGTGAACAAAAGAGTGGTATCTTCAGCTCGAGTCTGCACCCGATTGCAAGCACCCGCGCCCAGACTCGGGGACTACTCCCACCGGGAGCGCTGAGTGCGCACCCGATAAAACTTTTTTGCACTCCAGGATCATGCCCGGAGACTTGATTCTGTGTAGGGTAACGTTGTTTTGCCATCGGCAGTTAACCAGCAAAAGTTGGGCACGTTATTCAATATCCTTTACGCGTCGAGACTTTACCGAAGAATATGGGCCCCGGTGCAAACGTATCGGGTGACCCACGAAGACTTGCAGGAAGCTTCGGCAGAAGAAGACATCAGAAGAAGACATCGAGTGGCACAACTTGAGTCTACGCATGGATTGCAAGCATCCGCACCTAGACTCGGGGGCTATTCCCATCGGGAGCGCTGGACACGCACCCGATAGAAGAAGATGATGCTGTTACAAGATGAACATGAACAATCAAGAAGAAGGTCATTAGGTGGAGGCATGCTTTAGTCTCTACCCGAAATATCTTCGGCTAGACACTCGGGGACTACTGACGTGGGCATTACCCTTCGGGTAACTGACATTGCCCTATCCTGTACGGCCCAATAGGAGGCCCATGAAGACACCCGATGGCAAGGTGGGCCACTAGGACGGTGCCGAAGAGGATTCCTTGAAGAACTAGTCGAAGAGGAGCCGAACAAGGAAAGTTTAGAGCTAGGTCTTTTGTAAACCTAGACGTACCCGGACAGACCTCTTGAGACCTGGCCTCCTATATAAAGGCCAGGAGAGGGGCTGCCGAGGGACACGATCAATCTTAGCAACTTTAGCCACCAGAAGTCTAGAGATAGGTCGCCGCAGCACTTAGCCTCTCGACGAGATCACAGCCGAAACCTTCGGCACCCCATTGTAACCCAATATTCTCATAATCAAGATCAGACAGGCAGGACGTAAGGGTTTTACCTCATCGAGGGCCCCGAACCTGGGTAAATTGCTCTCCCCGCTTGTCTGTGAACCGATGTCTCGTGTCAGCCTACAGGATTCCATCAACCCTAAGCCCCAATCGGAGGGCATTGTCGAGGAGCACCCTCGTCACCGTTACTCTCCTAGTCAGTATGGTCTCTCTGTTACCTCCGAGCGGACTTCTTATCGGGATGTCGAGCGTCATCCTGAATGGCAGGTTGCCATGGCTGAGGAGATTGCTGCGCTTGAGCGCACTGGCACCTGGGATCTTGTTTCTCCCCCTCCTGGTGTTCGTCCTATCACATGTAAGTGGGTCTATAAAATTAAGACCCGCTCTGATGGATCTCTTGAGCGCTATAAGGCGCGTCTTGTGGCCCGTGGCTTTCAGTAGGAGCACGGCCGTGACTATGATGAGACTTTTGCCCCTGTGGCTCATATGACCACTGTGCGTACACTTCTTGCTGTCGCTTCTGTTCGACGCTGGTCTGTGTCCCAGCTTGATGTTCAGAACGCTTTTCTTAATGGTTGAGTGAGGAGGTTTACATGCAGCCTCCTCCTGGGTATTCTGTTCCCGATGGGATGGTTTGTCGCCTTAGGCGTTCTCTTTATGGCCTGAAACAGGCCCCTCGTGCATGGTTTGAGTGCTTTGCCTATGTGGTGACTGTTGCTGGTTTCTCTCCTAGTTTTCATGATCCAGCGCTTTTTGTTCACACTTCTCCTCGTGGACACACTCTTCTCCTTCTCTATGTTGATGATATGATCATTACTGGTGATGATCCTGAGTATATTTCCTTTGTCAAGGCTCGTCTTCGTGATCAGTTTCTTATGACTGATCTTGGTCCTCTTCACTACTTTCTTGGGATTGAGGTTTCCTCCACTTCTGATGTCTTTTCTATCTCTCAGGAAAAGTATATACATGATCTTCTTGCTCGTTCTGCTCTTGGGGATGAGCGTACTGTTGAGACTCCTATGGAGCTTAATGTTAAGCTTCGTCCTACTGATGGTGATCCTCTTCCTGATCTGACACGTTATCCCCATCTTGTTGGGAGTCTTGTTTATCTTGCTGTCACTCGTCCTGATATCTCTTATCTTGTTCATATTCTGAGTCAGTTTGTCTCAGCTCCTACCACCGTTCACTACAGTCATCTCCTCCGCGTTCTTCGTTATCTTCGTAGCATGATCACTCGTCGCCTTTTCTTTCCTAGTTCCAGCTCTCTCCAGCTCAAGTGCTACTCGGATGCTACGTGGGCGAGTGATCCTACGGATCGTTGTTCACTTTCTGCTTACTGTGTGTTTCTTGGTGGTTCGCTTGTTGCTTGGAAGACGAAGAAACAGGTAGCGGTTTCCCGTTCGAGTGTTGAGGCTGAGCTGCGGGGTATGGCTTTGTTGATTGCTGAGGGGACCTGGTTGTGGTGGTTGCTTGCAGATTTTGGGGTCTCTGTTACGACACTCACTCCACTTTTGTCTGACAGTACATGTGCTATCAGTATTGCACGTGATCCGGTCAAGCATGAGCTTACCAAGTATATTGGTGTTGATGCTTTTTATACACGTGCTCAGGTGCAGGCTCAGGTTGTTGCGCTTCATTATGTGCCTTCAGATTTGCAGTTGGCGGATTTCTTTACAAAGGCACAAACCCGAGCACATCATGACTTCTTACTCTTCAAACTCAGTGTTGTGGATCCATCATGAGTTTGAGGGGGGTGTTAGATGTATATATTATATATTGTAGTTTCCCCATATGTTAGGAGGCTTCCTGCATATTTGCACCTGTACCTGTACCATATATTGTGGCCTTTGGCTCCCTGGTAATACAGCAAGTCTATTACCCTAACAATCTGCGCCTTCCATTGAGCTAAAGGTAAATGTGATGTTTCATCTGGTTCCTATCACATCTATTAAGTGCATCATCAGTTATTATCATAAAAGTCCATCGGAAATTCAATTCGGATCCCGGGTGCGTATGCTCCCTATACCAAAAATTATATTTCGAGTTGTCGAAATTTTTTGACAAAAAAATCTACATGTACATCTCCATAATATATGTGCATTCGTCAAGTTTCACGAAAAATCAATATTTTTTGTCGTCTATGTAAAAAAGAGAAAATTTATCTTGTAAAAAACATTATTTTTAGCACTGAGTTTTGTCTTTTTTACACACGTCACATGATAAGTCCATTTTTTATGAAACAACTTTGTGAGCGCGTAGCACGTGAAGATGTACATGCGAATTTTTCGTTTAATTTTTTTTTTAAATTCAAAATATGTGTAACATGAATTTTAAAATAGAGGGAGCATATGCTCCCATGTTCCAAAACACCACTCCCGACCCATTAACTAAATGGGCCAGAGTTAATACTTTAGATGCCCATTGTTAGAAAGGATTAAACCACTCCATGAGTTAACGCGGATATAACCAGGCAGAATTCGTGCAGCCCAGACTCAAACGCACGTGGGCAGAACTAGCCCTCGGTTCTCAATCAGTCCCATCAGCAAGCATGCATGAAGTGACAGTGATATAAAACTAGCCAAATTAATGCCATGAGCAGATCTTACAATACATCACCATTTGATAATCTGACTGCACTTTGGGGGATGCAGAAATCAACATGCATGCATGCTACAAAATTACATTTTCTTGGAATCAAAAGCATGAGAATTGCTTGCTCTTCACAGTTTTGATTAGTTTCTAATGTGGCAAAAGAGATACGCATTCAAAAGAGCTAAACATAAACATAAATGTAATGTTAAGCCAACAAATCCTTACAACGATCTATCTTCCTCCAGCGCAATCAACTCACCATGTTGTTCATTAGATAATTCTATCTGCCTCCGGCGCAATGAACTCCCACTGTGAGACAAAATACGTCTTTCCCTATGCCCCCTGATGAGTGAATATGACTCTCGTCCTGCATCAAAAAGATCCCTACCAGGGTTTTCTTCTCCTTCTGGTGGGCTTCCTGTATCACCTGTACTACCAACAGGCATTGTGGGCTCATCATTATCTGGAGTGTTAGAAGGACTCCTGCTTGCACTGTTCGATCCATGTGCACGGTAATAAGTTCTGACAACATCCAGGAACAATGCACCCACTGAACATGCCCCTGAGAAAATGAACAACGCTTGAAAGCTGCGCAATGTAAGGCTGCTTGAAGTTTGGGAGTCATCTATGTCTGGGCATGACTTGTCGCCATACAAATTTTTCTGCAGCTCCACCATTCTGCCATTTGATTGAAGTTTCAGTATCCCCCTAGATATATCAGCTGTGAGTGGAGAGCCTTGAGCGAATGCCTGTACATGTAAGTAGCACCCAAATAAGCATCAGAAAAGGCGTAAGTGGTGAAATGCAAACCTGACATAGCTCTGAGAAAGCTACAGTATCATCTATACCTGCTCAAAATGAATATGAGTCAGTTATGCTAAATATTTGAGCTACTAAAAGGATCCTACAATAAGGTAGAAGAAAATTATATAAATCGTCTAGGATTTAGCAGAGTCAGAGATATACTACTGTACAACAGTTTAAAGAAATGGTACTCACAAAACCAAATCCGTTGTACTTGTATGTTGGTCCAGTCATAGTGTAGTTGTCGCAGTACTTTTTAAGGAACAGCTTAAGGTATGGTATCTCATCAACGATAACCGCTACTTTTCCAGTTGATAAGGCTTCATGGACTTTCTCCGCAGAGTCTATGGCGATCATCTTTGATTCGTCGATTTTCAAACATCTCAAAAGCACAGGTATGAATGAACCACTAGGGTAGCCTACATGGCTCCCTTTGCTGATAACTTCCTCTAAACTGGTGAATGTTGGCTGAAGTTGTTCCACTGTCAGAATTGAGCTTAAACTTGCAGTGTAACTCTGCTGAACTATCAGCACCACAAAAAGCCAAACTATTACTACAAGTCTTGATAAGTTGTTTGTCATCCCTTCCTTATGAGAAAATACGAGCGTTGAGAAGGAAAAGTAGAAGACCTTTCCAATTTGAGTGGCTAGGGGGCCTTCGAAATTTCCCTCTTCATTTTGAGTTACTGGGACTCTGAATTCTTTCTTTGTTCTTCGCTCAATATACCAGACTACAAAACCAGTGTAGATAACAAATGCCCCAGTTCCTAACCATAATTCAGTTGTCAAAGGCTTTAGGAATGTCCATGGAGTCTTCTTCCTCCGGTCTAGCACCGGAACCAGCATGCGCACCCCTGACTCTGTATAAGGAAGAGTAAAGTCCACATATAAAGAACGGTTGGCCAAGATTGTTATATCACCTACCACTGCATCAAATTCCTGTCATGAAAAGATATGAAGTGGGTTGAGAAACTTTCGAATAGATATTATAAGGCTTTAGAAGTTTATATAGAACAATCAGGCTGAACTAGGAGTGCTAAGCAATCAAAATCACTTGTCTATGAGAACCAACCTGAGGTTGGGTGGTTAGGAGGATGGTTATATCCTCAGCCCACCAGAGTTCAAACCTCGGGTTTGACATCTGTGTGTCTCATAAAGGCGGAATATTCATTTAGTGGGAGGCGACGTTCCCGTCGACAGCGAGGCGCCTGTGGTGACTTCGTCAATTTCAAAATCCAATCCGCCGGCTCAGTCTTCCGGAGGTGCTCATAGGGGTAGGGTTTGCGTGTGTGCGTTCATAGGGGTGAGTGTATACACGTGTATGTGAGCGCCTACGTTTGTACTGTACAAATTAAGATTAATAACTATTTTACTTTTTCGGTTGGTGTGTGCACATAAATTGAAGAAGAGTGTGTCTCAATTAAGCTATACACGGATGCTTGATGAATATCTCATCTTCTGGAGATGTTGTGCCCGATGTCTTTGTTCTTGGGTCTGAATCCCCTGTTGTGTTTCAAGCAGGGTTCTTTGCAAGGTGTTGACTCTATGTGTCAAAGGTTTTCAGTTGTAGTGTGTTGGGCGGATTTGTTGGTGCGTCGAGGCAGTCATGGAGTTTCATCCTTTTAGAGTTGTTAGAATGTGATCGTGTGTGTTGTTGTGACGGGTTTCACCCGGTTTTCGGGGCATTCTCTTCTTCTCAATTAATAGATTGAGGTAAGCTTTTGTCTCTGTTTCTAAAAATTGTGGAATAACTTTTATTTTTATTTTTATTTTTTGCATGCACATGTTCGTGAGAAAATAATCTTTAAAACTATGAATTTAGGCTTTTGCTAATTGGATGTGGTCATTAAGTACTTATTAGTTGATTAAATAGATAAATTGTAAAGTGTTCTCTGAACGCGAAGTGCAACAAAGAGAAGTCCACACATACCTTAAGATAAACTTTGTAGACAAGTTTATCAAGAGTTCCATTATTCTCTCCTCTCCCATCTTCAAATGGAAGGTAGTACATTGGTACTTTGTAGGGTAAAGAAGCAACTACTTCCTGAAATACATCGATGGAGAACCCTTTCGGGTCATTTTCATATCTGACAAATTCGCCATACCCACCTTTCGCAGGTATGGCTATGTTAAGAGTTTTATTCCTTGGAAATAGCCAACCTCTAGGTCGAGTGTCCGTATCACCCGGCCATATGATGGTGTGAATGTCAGCAGTCATATTTAGACTACTAGAGATACCAGATCCTGGAGTCCAGAAACCGACTACTCTTCCCTTCTGACCAACAATGTTAACTATGGAGTAACTTGCTGATACTAATTGCATGTCTTCAATCTGAAATCTTCCGCTGATGCCTAGAAAATTGACGTGCAAGAGTGAATCTCTCAGTTTTTTAGCAGCCTTTGAAGTATCTATTCTCTCAAAGTCAGTGGATCCATTATTTGTTGTAGACAGCCCAAAGTCTGATTTCACAAATCCAGCTTCCTCTGCTGCTAATGCTAAGGCCCATATGGTATCGTAAGCATAGAGGCCAGACACTGTAGGTCCACTTAATGAGGTGCCTGGATTTTCTGATCGGTACTTCTTGCGCCATCTCTGTCTGAAGCTTTGAAGCTCCATAGTATCTTGAACATGAGGTTTCACCCCAAGGACTCCTTGCATCACATCAAGAGCAGGAGAACCGACGACATCAAAGATATCTGTCAAGCCATATGCAGTAATCCATACAAATCCCGGACTCATCATCTCTTCTTTTTTAGCAAGCTGAAAAAATTTAAGAGCTAACGTATTCGACAAACGCACAACGAATACACTTGTCCAATGGTCTCTCAAGCTTGAGATAGCTCTCATGATGTCATCGTCTTTAGCTGAAGGATGGATCTTGCACCTGTACGAGACACGAGTGTCAACTTGTCTGAGGGAGTCAACAAGGTCAGGAATGAATTTGATATTGGAATCATCATCCTCATATACAGGGATGACTTCCCTATAATTGTATCTTTGAACAATTGAGGCGATAGCCTTTGCTTGAGCGGAGTCGTTCCACGCCATCCGTATGAAGTATGGATTTAGTCCAGATCGTGAATGGCCACCAGAGGCGAGTGAAATAATCGGAACCGATGATTTGTTCCCGAGCTGCGCAAGAAATTTAGCCTGAGTTGACGTCTGTGGCCCAACGATCGCTCGCACACTGACATTTTTCAGTAGATAAACCCCTGCAATGCTGATATTAGTTAGAAACATATTTCATACTAAGGCCTCTTATTCATAAGGAAAATCTGCGGTGGGGAAAGCATTGGAACACGCATTGTCAGATTGCCTAACTTTTTAGATGTAAGGCACAGTGTGTCTGGCATTAAATAGATAAAGGCATTGAAACAACGATGACAGGTTTATATGTGGAGGATATATATCATGTAAACATATTTGTTACTTAGGAAAAATCCAATAGCCTAACAGACAAGTTCAAGTTCAAATAAGGGATGTCACCCCAGGACAAGGGCCAGAAACTGCACTCTGCTGCCGCGTGAAGGCCCTTTAGCCCGGCGCCCCGGCCTCCATCTAATCTAACACGTTCTTGTCCAGAGGTTTGGCCGTGGTCTTCCAGAGCCGCGATAAATTGCGCAACAACAATCAGAGCAGTCGTCGAGTGAATCTGGGCGACGACTTCAAGGCCTGTGAATTTACGGCAAGGTCTACGGTTAACCGGCCATGGCGTACTTAGGTTCAGAGAAGACGACGCCATGCGGCCGGTCACGATAAGGAGCCGCGTCGTCGATGCCACACACCACCATGAAGCATGCATGTCAATAGCATGCATGCTATACTTAAGGTCGAAATCCATACATGGTAGAAACTGAAAGATCGGCAGTCTTCTACTCCGAACAATTGGAAATTTTGGAGTAGTTCGGATTCCAGGGCTTTCTAAATTCTAATCTCTGTTCACTGTTTAGATATTTTAAAGTTGAATACATACAGACAAAGATGAGTGAACTACATACTAAAAGTAGACTACTTACGAACTAAATTCAACTAGCCCAAACCACCGGGACAGGACAATCAGAGGAG
Organism: Lolium perenne; assembly: GCF_019359855.2. Lineage (NCBI taxonomy): Eukaryota > Viridiplantae > Streptophyta > Magnoliopsida > Poales > Poaceae > Lolium > Lolium perenne. The sequence continues at coordinate 41,357,214 of NC_067248.2, read as the reverse complement.
GTACAGAAGTACAGTGCTTTTGCTTCGAGGCAATGAAAGAGTTATAGTTACGCAGTTACACACAGAAAAAAGTGCGTGCGCACGTACCTGCGGCTGCGGCACTGACGGCGTCGACGACGGTGTCCCTGAGGTGGAGTTTCAGCCTGGTGCTGTGGTTGGCGTGGCTAGGGTGAGCATAGAACTCTTCCAGGGCCAGCTCGATGCACGTCCAGCTCATGTTCCCCACCCATGTCTTCCTGTCCAAGATCACCCCCACGTCCACCACCTGCTGCCGCCGCGGCCGAGTTCCTGCCGCGCCGCCGCCCTGTGCCGCGATACCATAAGCGCCGGCGACGAGAAGAAGCAGCAGGGCGAGGAGCGTCGCTGCCGTCATGGATCGATGCCTAAAGTTGCTAGCACTAGTCCAAGCTGGCAGGTGGCAGCTCTGCTACGTTTGATGAAGTACTTGATCGATGGCTTTTTTTTTTTTAGTTTCCTCTTCTGACTTGGTGTTGCTGCCTTTACATGCGCGTACGTACGGAGAACCAGCCAACCCTCCTCCCATCCGAACTCGCTCTCAACTAGTTGTATCTTCTGGTCGCTAGCTGCCGACCATGGACGATTGAAATAAACGTGAAACTACTTGTCGTACTTTTGTTTGGCTGCTTTTTTTTCGATAATGTTTTGTTTGGCTGCTATCGTTGGCGTGGTGGATAAATTAAATAATACAGTATTTCCTCCATCCTCAAATATAAGAGACACATTTGTGTGCACGATTCATCGATGTAGATCTTTGACCGCTAATATATACAAAATCATTGGTATCTTCGCGATATTAATATATGCTCTTTATCGAAAAAATGGTATCGTTGCATCCTCCATACAAATCTCATTCATTTCATATACATTTATATAATGAACATATTATAAGTATAAATTATAGTCAAAGTTCTAAGTTGTGGACAAGCGAAATTTAAGAACGGCTTATATTTTCGAACGGAGGAAGTAAGTAATACTACAATGATAGAAAGACCAACGGTTATCTAGATCTGGACCCAAGATATACAAGGGCACATGCTTTAGACAAACTTTTTTCTTGTATATAGTCCATAATATGGCAACTCGACCATCGAGATTACTTTCTATGCATATATAACTATGTCATTATGTTACTCTGAATAATACTTTAAAAGGCTATGTACATCGATTTATGCAGAGACCGGGCCTTTGCTCCCTTTTCAAAAAAATGCATATAATCACATATACTATGTGTACAGATTAAATTTTAAAATATTTTGAGAACCAACATGAGGTTGGGTGGTTGTACCCCAAGCCCACCAGAGTTCAAACCCTCAGGTTTGACATCTGTGTGTTTCATAAAGACAAAATATTCATTCAGTGGGAGGCGATATTCCCGTCGACAGCGAGGCGCCTGTGGTGACTTCGTCAATTTCAAGATCCAAAATCCGCCGGCTCAGTCTTCCGGAGGTGCTCATAGGGGTAGGGTGTGCATTGATAGGGGTAAGTGTATGCGCGTGTATGTGAGTGTTCGTGTTTGTACCGTGTTTCTCAAAAAAAAAATTGATTTGTCTCGACAAGATCTTTGAAACTAGAACCCTTGTTTTATTTTAAAAAAACAACCCTAGTCGCTCTTTATGGTTAACAAGGTAACATCAAATGGTTACTATGTAAAGATCAAATGATTTCGACACTAGTCGATGTTCATCAATGTAATCCTTGCATGATGGTAATGCCATTTTTTACATGTTAAGACTGTATAAAATATTCGCCGTCTGGATACATAGATCAGTGATATGACAAAAATAACATGTAAAATCATATTTCAATTATACACATCGGTAAAAATATTATAATTTAGCAACTACCAATGAAAAATTGTCAAAATAAATTAAGACGTGATCTTGTCTTCAAGTACTCATCGAGGCGAACCCAACGATGAATACATATCGTCCATAGATTAATGGTTTAAGAGATAAATTTATTTTGAATTTTTGGGATTTGAAAACCATTTCTTACATTGGTCGCCCTGTAGGGACGACCGCTGAACCTTGCATGCCAGACCAGATTAGTTCCATGGAGATCACATATTAAAATAGTCTTGCAATAATATTTTCTCCGTCTAAAAATAAGTGTCCCAACTATTTTTAGACGGAGGGAGTACATAAATAAATCCATGTCACATTCCGGTGTGTCTGCTTCGCATGGGAGATTAGGGGGCAGCTAGCGTGCGGGTTCAAATGAAGTTACTGAGACAAGATGACTGGTCCCCGATCTCATCCCTCCCACTGCAAATGGAACACCGGATGATCGATTGTCAAATTGTCATGGTTGGTCGCTAAATTGTGTACTTCCTCCACTCTGTATTAATTGAACAGCACACCGTGTTCCAACGACCAGCTGAACTTTTCTTCAGCAGCAATGCACCACAGAAGACGCGGTAAATCAATGTCAGTTGGTAACGAGCGAAAGCAAGCTAGGCGTGAGAACGACGCCGAGTGGAATCGATGGTGACTGATCTAGAATCTCAGGGCAGTGGATAGGAAGCATTGCTGTTCTCTAGCTACCTATAGGAACACCGTGAGTGTGGGGCGTGGATCTTTCTCGTTCTCGCACCCCGTCGTTTTCGGAACCGAGTTTCAACGGCTTAAGTTATCAAACGAAACTGCAACTAACGCATGTGATGTTCCGCGAACGTAAAATGCAATGTACCATAAGCCGGAAAATGCAAATTGTTTCAAACGAGAGAAGATGACAATCGGTTGAACAAGTGCATGGTGGGGAGAAATAAAGCTTCGTCGACTGCAGACTCCTCCTTCCACCACACGTTAAAAACCGTGCACATCAGACCACACATGGTTTCTTTACAAATCCATGTCCAGATGCAACTTAGGCAATGGAAGAATAGCTTTCTTTTGGACTGATATGTGGAGAGATACATGCATGCAGCAACAATTGACTCACTTAATCACTTATGCAAGGCAAACTGACATTACAGTTGAACAACTGGGCAAACATTGAATACCTTGAAGATTTATCCCACCTGCCTCTATCTCAATAAGCTTATGAGAAATTTCAGAATCTTGACGATATTTGTCAGAACGCTCTGACACTACAGGAATGGCGCAAGGCGCCGACGACCTGTTGATACCCCGACGGCCAAAGGTCGGGGCCGTCGGCGTATGGCCTGGCTAGCACTAGTAGAAAAAGGCTTATCAGTGGCGCACCATTTTGGAATTATGTCGCGCACGGAGGGTGCGCCACTAAATCCACACCACAAAAATATGAATTCGGTGGTGCACCGACCCATGCGCCACAAAAGGTGACATTTCTGTGGTGCACCAGGCAGGCATGCACCACATAAAGTTTTTTGTGACGCACGCAGAGGTGGTGCGCCGCATAATTGTTTTTTGAATTTTAAAAAAATGGTGGCCAAATCAAGATCTGGGGCCACCGGAATTTCACCGGATTTTTTTTTGAAACTAGCAGGACGTTGCCAGAGGTGGGTGGGTGGGTGGGGTGGGTGGAGGAGGAGGAGGAGGAGGAGGAGGCCAAGGAGGCCGGCCGTAAGTGGTGGGTGGGTGGGTGGAGGAGGAGGCCGGCCAAAGGGGGTCACCGAAGGTGGGAGAGGAGGGGGTCACCGGAGGAGGAGGAAGTCATCGGAGGAGGAGGAGGAGGTCGCCGGGTGTAGAGGAGAAGGTCGCCGGGTGGTGGAGGAGGCCGGAGGTGAGAGGAGGGAAGAGAAGGAGAGAAGGGGAAGTGGAGGAGAAGGGGAAGTGGAAGTGGAGGAGAAGGTGAAGCGGAAGATAAGTGGAGGAGGAGGAGAAAAGAGATAGGGAGAAGGGCGCCACCGGATTTTAAATTCGAACAAAAATTCTGTGGCCCATGCACATTTGGTGCGCCAATTTTTATTCGAATTTTCTATTTTTGCACAAAAAAAATCTTAACTGCCGTAAGTTTTTACTCTTTTCGAATTTACCAATTCTGTAAATTTCAGAACCACCTTTGGCGTGCAATTCGGATGTAACATTTTCTCCCGATCATTTTGATATATTATGCTATTTTTCTGACTTCGTATGCAACCAGAAAAGCCATTTGAAGATTTCATGATATTTTTTTAGCAAAATACATCAAAATTCATGTTTTCCAATTTTTCCTACAAGTATATGATACGTCCAATTTGCATCACTATTTTATATCATAATTTGCTGTTATTCATTGATATATTTCATATTTGGACACAATACTTATGTTATTTCATCTATTTTGCATGTTTCATCATTATTGGAGGATCAAGCGCCGGAGCCAGGATTCTGCTGGAAAAAGCACCGTCAGAACGCAATATTTCGGAAGATCAACTGTGGAAGGAAATTATACCAAAAATCCTATTTTTCCAGATGACGAAGGAAGCCAGAAGGGGGAGCCAGCTGGACCCAAGGTGGGCCCAGACCACAGGCCGGCGCGGCCCATGGCCTGGCCGCGCCACCTGGTGGTGAGGGGGCCCCACAGCCCCTTTCGCCTCCTTTTCTTCGCGAAATCCTTCGTCCCGAAAACCTAAGCCACAGAGGGTACCTCACGAAGAGTTACAGCCGCCTCTGCGGGGCGGAGGACACCAGAGAGGAAAGAGCTCTCCGGCGGGCTGAGATCCGCCGGGGAAATTCCCTCCGGGAGGGGGAAATCGACGCCATCGTCACCGTCATCGAGCTGGACATCATCTCCATCACCATCATCATCATCTCCACCATCATCACCGCCGTCTCCACCGCTGGACATCGTCACCGCCGTAGCAATTTGGGTTTGATCTTGATTGTTTGATAGGGGAAACTCTCCCGGTATCGATTTCTACTTGGTGTTGATGCTATTGAGTGAAACCATTGAACCAAGGTTTATGTTCAGATTGTTATTTATCATCATATCACCTCTGATCATGTTCCATATGATGTCTCGTGAGTAGTTCGTTTAGTTCTTGAGGACATGGGTGAAGTCTAAATGTTAGTAGTGAACTATGGTTGAGTAATATTCAATGTTATGATATTTAAGTTGTGGTGTTATTCTTCTAGTGGTGTCATGTGAACGTCGACTACATGACACTTCACCTTTATGGGCCTAGGGGAATGCATCTTGTACTCGTTTGCCAATTGCGGGGTTGCCGGAGTGACAGAAACCTAAACCCCCGTTGGTATATCGATGCAGGAGGGATAGCAGGATCTCAGAGTTTAAGGCTGTGGTTAGATTTATTCTTAATTACTTTCTTGTAGTTGCGGATGCTTGCAAGGGGTATAATCACAAGTATGTATTAGTCCTAGGAAGGGCGGTACATTAGCATAGGTTCACCCACACAACACTTATCATAACAATGAAGATTATTTAGCCGTATGTAGCGAAAGCACTAGACTAAAATCCCGTGTGTCCTCGAGAACGTTTGGTCATTATAAGTAAACAAACCGGCTTGTCCTTTGTGCTAAAAAAGGATTGGGCCACTCGCTGCAATTGTTACTCTCGCACTTTATTTACTCGTACTTTATTCACCTGTTACATCAAAACCCCCTGAATACTTGTCTGTGAGCATTTACAGTGAATCCTTCATCGAAACTGCTTGTCAACACCTTCTGCTCCTCGTTGGGATCGACATTCTTACTTATCGAAGATACTACGATACACCCCCTATACTTGTGGGTCATCAAGACTATTTTCTGGCGCCGTTGCCGGGGAGTGAAGCGCTATTGGTAAGTGGAATTGGTAAGGGAAATATCTACTGTTTGTGCTGATTTTATTTCTGCCTGTTGCCATAATTCATTATGGAGAGATCATCTCTTGAGTTTTTATTTGGGAAATCCGCTACTACTGCAAAGGTAGTGGATGAGGCGCCAGGTAAAGAAGAGATACCATACAAAATACCTATGAAAAATATTGAACGCGTAGTGAATAACCGTTATACAGGGGATGGAACTGTCCACCCTGTAGATCATTTACTGTTCTTGCATGAATTATGCGGTTTATTCAAGTGTGCAGGTATTGCTATGGATGAAGTGAGTAAGAAACTATTCTCTATATCGCTGTCTGGTAAAGCGGCGCATTGGTATAAATTACTTGATAATGGGGATTCTCTTGAATGGAATGATATTGTGCCCTGGTTTTATTCTAAGTTCTATCCTCCAAGTGAAATTCACAAGGATCGGAATCGCATATATAATTTTTGGCCTCATGATGGAGAGAGTATTGCCCAAGCTTGGGGGAGATTGAAGTCTTTAATGCTCAAATGCCCCATTCATGAGCTTCCTGGTAATGTTATTATTGATAATTTCTATGCAAGACTTTCTTTTGAAGACAAGACCTTGCTGGATACTTCTTGTTCTGGATCATTCACGCGCAATAAGGAAGAGTTTAAAAGGGACCTTCTTAATCGGATCCAGGAAAATACTGAAGGATGGGAGATCGACAAAGATAGAGAATCGGGTATAAATTATGATTACAAATGCATTGAAGCTTTTATGGATACTGATAAATTTCGTAATATGAGTGCTACTTATGGTCTTGATTCTCAAGTTGCTGCAAATCTTTATAAAGCTTTTGCCTCTCATTATGAATTGCCTAAGAAGAATTTTGATAAGTATCATGAACCGTATAAAGATAAAATTGATTCATCTATTAATAAATGCGTTGTAGTTGAAACTGTTGATCATGTTATTCCTGAAGCTTATATTGAAAAAACTCCTTTCCCTGCTAAAATGAAGGAGTACTTTGTTATAAATAGTGTGGTTCATAAAAGTGAAAAGAAACCTATAGAACCTGAAGAACAAATAAAAGTTGAACCTGCTGTTGCAATAGTTAAAGATCTTGTGACTGAAAATGTGGAGGATGGTCATATTATTTTCTGTGAAGATGCTTCTAATATTGTTTCACATCCTAATAAACCCAAACAAGTTAGTGTTCCTATGCTATCTGTTAGAATTGGTGATCATTGTTATTATGGTTTATGTGATATTGGTGCAAGTGTTAGTGCTATTCCTTATGAGCTTTATACGGAGATTATGCACGAAATTGGTTCTTGTGAACTTGAAGATATTGATGTGGTTATTCAGCTGGCTAATAGAGAAACTATTTCTCCAATTGGTATTGTTCAAGATGTGGAAGTTCTATGTGGTAAGATTAAATATCCTGCTGACTTTTTGGTACTTGGTTCTGCTGCTAGTGATTATTGTCCTATCATTTTTGGTAGACCTTTTCTAAATACTTGTGGAGCTATTATAGATTGCAAGAAAGAGAAAATTTTGACTAAATTTGCCGGTGAATCTTATGAGTTTAACTTCTCTAAATTTACCAAAACTCCTTATAAAACTGATTTGCCTAGTAATGATTTTAAAATGGAACAGTGTGCATCTATTGTTCTTGTTCCTAATAATCCTTTGCAGCAACATTTGGAGAATATCGAGAGTGAAGTTTTCAGGAAAGAAAGAGATGAGCTTGAGGAAATTTTTCTTCGCCAACCTATTCTTAAGCATGATTTACCGGTGGAAGATCTGGGTACAACACCGCCACCAAAGGAAGATCCTGTCTTTAATTTAAAACCTTTGCCTGATAATCTTAAATATGCTCATATTGATGATAAGAAAATATATCCTGTTATTACTAGTTCTAAGCTTACAGATTTTGAAGAAGAAAGGCTATTGGAAATATTGAAGAAACACCGAGGTGCTATTGGCTACACTCTTGATGACTTGAAGGGGATTTCTCCCTCTATTTGCCAACACGCCATTAATATGGAAGATGATGCAAAGCCTGTTGTTGAACCTCAGCGTCGTCTAATTTCTAAGATGAAGGTTGTGGTAAGAAATGAGGTATTACGACTTCTTGAAGCTGGTATTATATATCCTATTGCTGATAGTAGATGGGTTAGTCCTGTGCATTGTGTTCCTAAGAAAGCAGGAACGACTGTTGTGCCTAATGATAATGATGAGCTCATACCTCAAAGAGTAGTTGTAGGGTATAGAATGTGCATTGATTATCGAAAAGTTAATAAAGTTACTAAAAAAGATCATTACCCTTTGCCTTTTATTGATCAAATGTTAGAAATGTTATCTAAAAATACTCATTTTTGCTTTCTTGATGGTTATTCTGGATTTTCACAAATTGCTGTTAAACTAAAGATCAAGAGAAAACCACTTTAACTTGTCCCTATGGAACTTATGCTTATATACGTATGCCTTTTGGTTTGTGTAATGCTCCTGCTACTTTTCAAAGATGCATGTCAGCTATTTTTCATGGTTTTTGCGAGAGTATTGTAGAGGTATTCATGGATGATTTTTCTGTCTATGGGAATTCTTTTGATAATTGCTTGCGGAACCTCGATAAAGTTTTGCAGAGATGTGAAGAAACTAACCTTGTTCTTAATTGGGAGAAATGCCACTTTATGGTTAATGAAGGAATTGTATTGGGACATAAAATTTCCGAGAGAGGTATTGAAGTTGATAGAGCTAAAGTTGAAGCAATTGAGAAGATGCCCTACCCTAGGGATGTTAAAGGTATTCGTAGTGTTCTTGGTCATGCTAGGTTTTATAGGAGGTTTATTAAAGATTTCTCCAAGATTTCAAAGCCTCTTACTAATCTTCTTCAAAAAGACGTACCTTTTGTTTTTGATGACGATTGTAAGGAAGCTTTTGAAACTCTAAAGAAAGCCTTAACAACTGCTCCTATAGTTGAACCTCCTGATTAGAACTTACCATTTGAAATTATGTGTGATGCTAGTGATTTTGCTGTAGGCGCTGTTCTTGGACAGCGAGTAGATAAAAAATTGAATGTTATTCATTATGCTAGTAAAACTCTTGATGCTGCTCAAAGAAATTATGCTACTACTGAAAAGGAATTGTTAGCTGTAGTCTTTGCTTGTGATAAGTTTAGATCTTATATTGTTGATTCAAAAGTTACTATTCATACTGATCATGCTGCAATCAGATACCTTACGCAAAAGAAAGATGCTAAGCCTAGGCTTATTAGATGGGTACTTCTGTTGCAAGAATTTGATTTACATATTGTAGATAGGAAAGGTGCTGATAATCCTGTTGCTGATAATTTGTCTAGATTGGAAAATATTGCTTATGATCCTATTCTTGTTAATGATAGTTTTCCAAATGAACAATTGGCTGCAATAAAGGTGAGTTCGCGAGGCAGTCCTTGGTATGCTGATTATGCTAACTTTATTGTTTCCAAGTACTTGCCTCCAACCTTTTCAGCTCAGCAGAGGAGGAAATTCTTTTATGACTTGAGGCATTATTTCTGGGATGACCCACACTTATATAAAGAAGGAGTGGATGGTATTATGCGAAGATGTGTTCCCGAGTATGAACAACAAGAGATATTGAGTAAATGTCATGGTAGTGCTTATGGAGGACATCATGCCGGAGAAAGAACCGCGCAAAAGGTTCTACAATCAGGTTTTTATTGGCCAACTCTCTTCAAAGATGCAAGAAAGTTTATTTTGTCTTGTGATGAATGCCAAAGGGTTGGTAATATCTCTAGACGCAATGAAATGCCGATGAATTATACTCTTGTTATTGAACCGTTTGATTGTTGGGGATTTGACTTCATGGGACCTTTTCCCTCTTCAGAAGGTAACACTCATATACTTGTTGCTGTTGATTATGTTACTAAATGGGTGGAAGCCATACCTACAAAAAGTGCTGATGGTGAGACCTCTTTAAGAATGCTCCTAGATATTATTTTTCCTAGATTTGGAGTTCCTAGATATATTATGACTGATGGAGGTTCTCATTTTATTCATGGTGGTTTTAGAAAAACTCTTGCTAAATATGGTATTAATCATAGAATTGCTTCTGCTTATCATCCTCAAACTAGTGGGCAAGTAGAATTATCAAATAGAGAGATTAAATCTATCTTGCAAAAGACTGTTAATAAAACTAGAAAGAATTGGGCTAGTAAATTGAAGGATGGACTATGGGCTTATAGAACTGCTTATAAAAATCCCATGGGAATGTCACCTTATAAAATGGTTTATGGGAAAGCTTGTCATTTACCTTTAGAACTAGAGCACAAGGCTTATTGGGCAGTTAGAGAATTAAATAAAGATCCTAAACTTGCCGGTAATAAGAGGTTGTTGCAATTGAGTTCTCTAGATGAATGGAGAAGTGAAGCTTATGAAAATGCTAAACTCTTTAAAGAGAAAGTTAAAAAATGGCATGATAGAAGGATTATTAAAAGAGAATTTAATATTGGGGATAAAGTCCTATTGTATCGGTCTCGTCTCAGATTCTTTGCAGGGAAATTACTCTCGAAATGGGAAGGACCATATGTTGTCGAGGAGGTGTATCGTTCAGGAGCAATTAAAATTAGGTCTCTCCAAGGCAATGCTACGCAAGTGGTGAATGGACAAAGACTCAAGCATTATATCTCAGGTGATTCTTAAAATGTTGATGTTGATATTATTCGAGTGGAAACACCGGGGGCTTTCATCAAAGGACAAATTGACAGTTCGCCAGAACTCGACTTTGAATAGGTATACTGGTAATAAAAAGTTCGCAATTTACTTTCCGAACAATATTTTTGCTGTTTTTGGAAAATATGAAAAATTACGAGATCGAAACAGAGTGGAAAAGACGCACGAGGGCGTGCCACCATAGGCCGGCGCGGCCTGGCCTGGGCCCGCGCCGCCCTATGAGCTGGCCGCCTCGTCGCACCTTTCCGACTCTGGTTCGACCTGGTACTTTCCTTTTGTCGAGAAATTTTTTGCTATATAATCCCCCGGACCCCTGGAGGTCCGTATATCGTTTCTCGACGTGTTTTGTTTCGAGCTGTTTCTGCCAGGATCTGTTTTCAGTTTAGAGCACCATGGTCTCCAAGAACAAGGGCAAGGAGCTTCCGGATGAAGATAATCAAGATCTTGAGTGGAAAGAGGAGAACAAGGGCGTCAAGGAAGAAGATGAAGAAGAGGTGGAGGAAGACTCGCGTGCACACCAGCGTGCTACCATCGCAAGCGTCAAGGTGGTGGACAACCCCTTCAGTGCAAACAAGAGCGCAAGAATTCGCACCGGAGGAGGGGTACCACGTCATTACCTAGCTCCGAAGACATCTTTATCAGGCACTCACCATCCCTTCCGCAATCTAATTTTCAATAATCAAATTGAAAGGACTCCCAGGGCAGCATTGCCTAGCAATTGGGATATAGATCGTTCTAACACTGTAGGAAGGACGAAGCCTGAGGGTGAAGAGTGGGGAAACAACTCCAAGATTTGGGACTCGCCGTCGGACATACTTCTTAACCGCGTCGAGCACAATTCGGAGATGATTCACAACCTCACGTACAAGATTGATGAGCTTCAGGAGCTTGTTGAGAAGCTCGTCAGGAATTCATCACCACCATCTCCGAAGGAGTAATTCATCATCGGTATTGGCATCCCCTTGGTTTGTTCCAAGCTTGGGGGAGTGCCGCGGTATCACATCATCACTACCTTTTACTTTTTATTGTCAAGTAGTGTCATATCATGAGTAGGGAAGTTATCATATAAGATGGGTTGCAGTTTGGAAGTATCTCTCCTTTAGTTGGTTGTCTATGTATCCCTTGGTGTGAGTTATCGTTATGGAATATTAATGAGAAGTCTTATCATTTACATATTGCACATCTTATTTTAGTTTGCAATCTCTACTATATGATTTACCTTGTTGTTAGTATTGGTATCACTTTGGGAGCATTGAATAAATCTATTTGGTTTTGGCAAACTTAGCATTGGTCAATAGCAACAACACTTTGAGGTTTAAGTAGAAAAGAGAAATACATGTAGTTGTTTCATTGTCTTTCATACTTGTTAGCTCATAGCTTATTATTCTGAAGTTAAGATTGTTTGTGCTTACAAGGAAGATGCATGATTGTTTCTATCACATGTATATTTGTTTGTTCCCTCGAATTTTATGCTTGCTAATTAACCTTGCTAGCCAAAGACCTGTACTGAGAGGGAATACTTCTCGTGCATCCAAACCTTAACCCAAACCTATGCCATTTGTGTCCACCATACCTACCTACTACATGGTATTTTCTGCCATTACAAGTAAATACTTCGTGTGCTACCTTTAAACATTTCAAAACTTATTATCTCTTATTTGTGTCAATGTTTTATAGCTCATGAGGAAGTATGTGGTGTTTTATCTTTCAATCTTGTTGGGCAACTTTCACCAATGGACTAGTGGCTTCATCCGCTTATCCAATAATTTTGCAAAAAGAGATGGCAATGGGATTCCCAGTCCCAAATTAATTAAACTAAATAGACACTCCTCCATGGTATGTGATTGATGGACGGCACCCGAAGGATTCGGTTAGCCATGGCTTGTGTAAGCAAAGGTTGGGGGGAGTGTCATCATCATAATAAAACCAAAATAAAAAGGCACTCCTTCATGGTATGAGATTGTTGGCAGGCACCCGAGGATTCAGTTAGCCATGGTTTGTGAAAGAAAGGTTGGAAGGAGTGCCAAACAAAATAAAAATAAAATGGGAGCCACTCTTTGAAGGTTGTCTGGCAAGGGGGTTAGAGTACCCGCTACCAGTCGTTGACAACAACAAACACCTCTCAAAATGTTACTTTTATTATCTCTATATGATTTCAAAACTGAAAAAGCTCTAGCACATGATTTAATCACTGCTTCCCTCTGCGAAGGGCCTGTCTTTTACTTTATGTTGAGTCAGTAAACCTATTTCCCTCTATCTCAAGCAAGCATTTGAGTAGTTGTGATCAAACCATTATATTGTGATCTGCTTCATCATGTCTTTTATTCTTCCTTGTTTAGTACAAGTTTTATCTGAATGACTATAGCTTTGCAAGTTATCAATGATTATGAGGAGACTATTATGATTGAGTATGCAAGTTGTGCCATATAAACTTTAACATGAGAGCGCTGCTCAATAGATAAATATAACCTGTTAATTGTTCTCTGACCAAGAACGAAGTTTGCCATCACCAACTATGATTTCTTATGCACCTTTATTTGTGATTACCTTATACTTGTTTCAAGTTGAGTTATATGAGGAAGTTGTTTACTAGAATGTCTCGTGTGAATGAATATGATGCTTCTTGTCCGTATTTTATTTATCGACTCTTCACTCCATAAACATGTGGTCCTGTTTACTGAGTTCAGTTTCGCTTGGGGACAAGCGAAGTCTAAGCTTGGGGGGAGTTGATACGTCCAATTTGCATCACTATTTTATATCATAATTTGCTGTTATTCATTGATATATTTCATATTTGGACACAATACTTATGTTATTTCATCTATTTTGCATGTTTCATCATTATTGGAGGATCAAGCGCCGGAGCCAGGATTCTGCTGGAAAAAGCACCGTCAGAACGCAATATTTCGGAAGATCAACTGTGGAAGGAAATTATACCAAAAATCCTATTTTTCCAGATGACGAAGGAAGCCAGAAGGGGGAGCCAGCTGGACCCAAGGTGGGCCCAGACCACAGGCCGGCGCGGCCCATGGCCTGGCCGCGCCACCTGGTGGTGAGGGGGCCCCACAGCCCCTTTCGCCTCCTTTTCTTCGCGAAATCCTTCGTGCCGAAAACCTAAGCCACAGAGGGTACCTCACGAAGAGTTACAGCCGCCTCTGCGGGGCGGAGGACACCAGAGAGAAAAGAGCTCTCCGGCGGGCTGAGATCCGCCGGGGAAATTCCCTCCGGGAGGGGGAAATGGACGCCATCGTCACCGTCATCGAGCTAGACATCATCTCCATCACCATCATCATCATCTCCACCATCACCACCGCCGTCTCCACCGCTGGACATCGTCACCGCCGTAGCAATTTGGGTTTGATCTTGATTGTTTGATAGGGGAAACTCTCCCGGTATCGATTTCTACTTGTTGTTGATGCTATTGAGTGAAACCATTGAACCAAGGTTTATGTTCAGATTGTTATTCATCATCATATCACCTCTGATCATGTTCCATATGATGTCTCGTGAGTAGTTCGTTTAGTTCTTGAGGACATGGGTGAAGTCTAAATGTTAGTAGTGAACTATGGTTGAGTAATATTCAATGTTATGATATTTAAGTTGTGGTGTTATTCTTCTAGTGGTGTCATGTGAACGTCGACTACATGACACTTCACCTTTATGGGCCTATGGGAATGCATCTTGTACTCGTTTTCCAATTGCGGGGTTGCCGGAGTGACAGAAACCTAAACCCCCGTTGGTATATCGATGCAGGAGGGATAGCAGGATCTCAGAGTTTAAGGCTATGGTTAGATTTATTCTTAATTACTTGTAGTTGCGGATGCTTGCAAGGGGTATAATCACAAGTATGTATTAGTCCTAGGAAGGGCGGTACATTAGCATAGGTTCACCCACACAACACTTATCATAACAATGAAGATTATTTAGCCGTATGTAGCGAAAGCACTAGACTAAAATCCCGTGTGTCCTCGAGAACGTTTGGTCATTATAAGTAAACAAACCGGCTTGTCCTTTGTGCTAAAAAGGATTGGGCCACTCGCTGCAATTGTTACTCTCGCACTTTATTTACTCGTACTTTATTCACCTGTTACATCAAAACCCCCTGAATACTTGTCTGTGAGCATTTACAGTGAATCCTTCATCGAAACTGCTTGTCAACACCTTCTGCTCCTCGTTGGGATCGACATTCTTACTTATCGAAGATACTACGATACACCCCCTATACTTGTGGGTCATCAGTATACCACTTAATATGTTAAGTACAGTTCAAAGGAATTTTTTATTCGAAGTTTTTATAATTTCATGTGATTTTGTAAACACTAAAAAGGTGATCCACGGGTGGGGGTGCGTCTTCTTTCTGTGGAGCATTTGTCCACATGCGCCACATAAAGACGACATTTCTGTGGTGCATCCAGCTCCATGCACCACATAAATACTCAGAATTGGTCAACCCAATAATTGGCCGCGGGACCTGCCAAATTTCTCTGGCGCATGGAGAGTTGGTGCGCCACAGAAATATCAGATTATGTGGCGCATGGAGAGTTGGTGCATCACAGAAATGTCAAATTCTGTGGCGCATGGAGAGTTGGTGCACACATGCCTAGGTGCGCCACATAATTTTTTTAGTGTCGCATGGTTATTTGGTGTGTCACAAAAAGGCATTCCACCTATAGCTAGTTTCCTACTAGTGTAGCCCAGCCCGCCAATAGAGCTGTCGTCGTAGGCAACGCTATGTCGACGGCTATCCTTTGTGTACTCCGGGCCGTCGGCGTAGACCTGGACACACGTCCCTCCAAAGCCATGATAACAATTCAAGAATGAAACCAAGATAACTGGAGATAGATCTGGGGAAGTGCTCAATTCTCATCTCACCAAGCTTATAAAGCTATGATTGGTTTCCAACAAGTTCCAACGACTTTTTTTCTTGGCTATGAGAAAGAAGGAGAGGGTCAGCGACAGATCTAAGGAGAAGACTCTCAATGTGGGCAAGAGAAGGGGAGATCTGACAGAGGATCCATCCATACCCCACATCGTTTATTTGTCCTAAGGAAAAAGTTAGCGATAACCTATAAATTTCTTATTTATGCGACAAAAAGTTAGCACAGTTAGAAGTTCCACCGACAGTATAGCTAGCATGTAATGATTAGTCCATTATGGAGTGGCATACTTCAACTTCGACGGCGAGAGCCGTGGGAGCTATACCAGTCATCTAGGAAGAAGAGCTCAAGTAGATATCATTGTGGGCTAAGACACTTTGTGTTGCCCGATCTCATGGATTGACCACAAAGTGATGGGAATTCGACGGGGAGAGCCATGCATGAACACGAAGAAAACATATATACAAAAGCATACCAATAACGCACATCAGTTTTCCATGTTTGCCCGATTTACCAACTAATAGAGTTGGAAGAAAAAGTTCCAAATGATAGAGTTTCTTGAAATAAATTGGCAAACCAAAGGTAGAATTGCAACCATAGTAAATAGATTTCAAGATAGAGTTGCTGATAACCCCCAAGTGCAGGGGATCAGCATAGTACAATTCGATAAGTATTTGAGTGTCCAACCCAGAAGGAGCTGAAGGTAAGCTATCTATTCTCTAAAGCCCTATAACCCACTTATATGGCCTTCTATGCAAAGCTAGGAAATATGGTGTTTGTGAAGTGGTTTTTTCTATAAAACTATGAATGCTGAAAATAAAATGTAAGAAGTAAAACTAATGCAAGATAAGTAAAGTGATATGAAATGGAGTAAGAAGAAGTAACTTAAGGGAGTAAGTTTCTTGGCAAATTGCTATTTTATTTGTGTTGTTATCACAATTAGTTAAGCTTAGTATAATTTTTTTTAGTTTTTTCTTCTAAAGTGGAGTCATAGATAGGTGCAACCATTGATTTGAGCAATTGCACCCCTAGTGATTGATCCCAAGGTCAGTTAAGAAAAAACAAGGGAAATATTAAGACATAAAGTCCAACCACTACTGTAAGTTTAAAGGTCCACACAGTTATACCTCCGTTGATTAACCATGAATTAATACAACATGAATCTAAGAATTGGGACATGGTTTCTTTCAAGCTCCAATTGTCCCTCCTCCTATCATCATGAAACGGTGACAACCTCATGCATTCCCCAACATATGTGTGCACTCATATATGAGTAGAAGATATAGTCATAGAAAATAATAAATAATTATATGCAACCATCAACAAATTATCTCACAATTGCCAAGAACAAGTCACTACTTAAAAAGATAAAAAAAGGTACAAAATATCGTGGGAAAGTGATAGATTGCCATACACATCATGTTTTCCAATAGATTACAAAGGGGTGGATGAAGATGGTGTTGAGGGTGTTGATGAAGGGGTGCAACCCATGGAGGAGATGACGATAAAGATCCCCGTGGCGGCGGCCACGGGAGGCGACGAGGGCGCCAGAAGGGCGGCGCCTACTGTTGGGGCAGCGTCCCTTCCCCCTTATTCTTCTTTGGATTTGGTGCTGGTGTGGAGGAGCTTTTTCTCCTCCTAGGCGTGCCAAGGAGTGTAAATTTCATAGCTATGGGTGGATGCCTTCAAAAGTACGGTTTCCTCTCAATATATAGAGGTGGAGATGTAACCTTAGCCATAGGATGGACACCCCTTTGATCCAAGGGCTCTTGGGCACCTATATAACCTTCCTAGGACCTCGTATGTCCTTTATGAGTCCATCAAGTCTACCCATGGCCGAAATCCCCAAATAGGGAAGGAGTTTGAGTCAATCGCGTCACATACCCTTGAGTACTATTGCCAATGCGTGGGCATACGGAGTCCGATGGGGGCGCATTTTATGTCTAAAAGTAAAAGCATAAATTACCCACAACTTTGTAAATTGGCCCTTTTTCATTGGACTCTATCTTTGGGGCCTAACGAGCCCGTCTTCGAAAAGGTAATACTGGGACAGATTTTAGGAAACTCCAGATTTCGCCATAATAACCGGTTTCCTTCCATATTTGCCTATTTCCTACACAACAAAGTATAAAGTAAGAACTTGTGCACTTTTTAAGCTATTAATAGGTTAGTCCTAATAAATATAATAAAGTCGCAATATAATCATAATTTTATTACAATAAACTACAAAGTTCATGTATGCATTTTACATGCATTAGTTGCAAAGTAAGAGATTACATAAATAGAGGTCACTAGATGAAAAAGACCCAAGGTTGGGAGGTGATTGATACAACTCAATAGGAATTATCTATGAAGACGGGTTCTGGCAAGAGCAAAGGTCACGTCTAATTCTCAAATATTACCACTAGAAGAAAAGTTATTTTGGGTGACAAACTTGACTACCAACCATGGTTGATGGTGACCCAACTACTTTTTGGGTTGGTTCCGTGGTAGATCGTTAAACTTTTTTCCAGTTTTGGGGCCCTCTAACGCACCGGATTTGGAAAAACACAGAAGCTCATCATCCAATGTGTGGTAGATTTCGATTTTTAGATTCCGCGTGCAAAGTCAACCCAAATCGACACCCCAGGATGCTTTGAAGTTTGTGGGACCGTTATGGTAGTGTCACTAGTGTACATCTATTTTATGGCAGGGCCCTCTACCTAGACCTAGTTGACCTTGCCTGATGCAGCCGTTTTTGGTCCTAGATGATGCGTCCCTGAGGTCAACCTTCCTATACGAGAAACAATTTATATTGTGTACAAGAAACCGTGTGCTACTTGATTATTTTTCACCCGTGATTTGCAGGAAGCTTGAATTTTGTTGATTCGTTCCATTAAAATTTATTCATTGTTAACATGCTCATGGTTGCTAGAGGTTAGCCTCCGTATACAAGAAATTTGTGTTAGGGAAATACTTTTATACTCACACGTATAGGTGTGGATGCTTTCGTCACCATCCGTTCTGCTTTGAGATTCAGATAAAAAGAGTAGAGCGACAAAAATCTTTTCATCTACCATGGTGAGCACGAATCTTGAGAAATAAATGGACACTGACGGAAACACCCACAACCATGCATGTAAGTACAAAATCCACTCTCTAGATTTTTTTTACTAGTGATTTCTAGATAATAGAGTTAATCCCAGCCTTTTAATACCTTATTAAGGGTGAGGGTGCTGTGATGGGTCTCCTAGGTCAACCTCCTTGTACAATAACATGTGTTATCTTGATTATTTTTACCCGTATTTGCTGGCTACTTGTATTTTTTATCCCTCCGATTAAACTTTAACTTGTTAAGGTTTAGGAACGTTGTAGGATGATAGGTCCCCGAGATCAGCCTTCCTCTACAGGATATAGTTGCTATCTTGGATTACCTTTACCCATGATTGTAGGATATACTTGACTACTATTTTCGAACTCGGCCGTTAAATTTTACTTGTTAAGGTTGAGAGATGTTGCAAAATATGGGTGTAATATGTCAGTCGCTCTGTAATACACTGTAGCTATTTTGGAACACAAGAACTCGTTGACTGAACTGTATGCCTCGCCACTAAAGCAACAAGTTGATGCGGCTAAATTTTTTCTTGATATCTTTCTCAACTGATGATTGGCTATTTGCGTATTTTTTGTATGTAATATATTTTGGTTCAAAACACTGCAACTATTCATTAAAATATGATCAACATGTCCATCTTTTTTTAAGAACATTAGGTAAGGAATTCTGCTCTAAGATATTGCAAGCTGATAGTCTTGGACTTTCCATATTTTTTCAATCTTGAGAGTCCGATACATGTTTGGTCTTTCTTAAAACTTGGGATGCTATTAAGGTACTAGATGGGATGTTGGCAGACAATTATATCTATAAGAGCATAAGATGTGCCAGAATTAGTGACATGTATGTCAAAGAAAATTACGAAGTAGATGAAACTACACTTTTGAATACTATGGATGAAAAAAAACTCTTTAGACTACCAATGATAATTAAATTGAAGAAGATAAAATGCTTAGTGAAGTTAGGAAACCACTCTTGGATCTTGATAAATGTAGCTTGAATGAATTGATTGCTATACTAGAAAAATTTGCTACAGATCCCACTATCAATGTTAATCAAGCTGGTTTTGGTTCTTATATTGCCAACTATGTTATTAAAGAAAAGATTCATAGGTATAATAATGAGTCCGAAGAGGAAACGAAGAGGATGTGTGGATTCCCAAGATTTTTAATATCTATTGACAAAAAAAACACCATGCTATTTCTTGATCTAGGATCTAGTGTTTCTGTTATCTCTAAAGAGCTATATGATTTACTCAACTTTAAAAATATGGAAAAGTGCTCTATTGATTTATTACTTGCTGATGATTCAACCACAAAGGCATTAGGAAAAGTAAAAGATTTTATGGTTGAATTACATATGACATATGTACATGTTGATTTCATTGTTATGGATATCGGAAGAAATCCCTGCAGTCCTATTATCCTTGGAGGACCTTTTCCAAAAACAACATGGGCTATCATTGGTTCAAAGGAAGGGAATGTTAAGTTTCACTTCCCTCATAAGAAGTGTATGGAGCACTTTCCAAGGAAGATGGAGCCAGCATTTATGCTACCCAAAAAATTTCATGTCACTTGAATAAAGTAAGTAAGCCTAGATATATGGCTATAAAGAAAACGCTTTACGGGAGGCAACCCGGGATATTTTTATCTGTGCTTTTTATTTTTGCATGCATTAGCATGTTAGTTTTATTTTAGTTTACTCTCTATTTTTTAAATAAAGCATCAAGTTTTTACCCATCTGGATGTTTAAAGTTGCAAACATAATATGGAGCTGCTGATTCCTGCGTCGCACTTTTTAGTCCACGATTTTACTATTTTTACTGGTAGCTCTGACAATTTTTTCCTTAATACTATAATCAAAAAATTTCATCCTATATATTCACGTAAATTGGATTAATTTTCTGAGGTGTCTTAGTCAAGCAAAAAATTCAGTTTGCTGAGTAGCTAAATTTTTGGACAGATTCTGCGTTGTTTTGTTACATGCGTTCTTTTGTGTATAAAGGTGATTTTTATTTGGATCTTTTGATATGCTAGAATGAGTAGAACAGTACGTGCTTTCTGGAAGGTATAATTTTATTCTTGAGCAAAATAGCAGCAAACATGATTTATTTGTACCTCTAATGTCACCCATAGAAAAAAATGGGCAGAAAAGTTTGTGTTGAACTTTTTTCACAAGGAATGGGGGAATATCACACTAAGAAAATTCAAATATGATGAATATCATAATCTTAGAGATTTCCACGCAACCCCACTGATACGTCTCAAACGTATCTATAATTTGTTATGTTCCATGCTAGTTTTATGACAATACTCACATGGTTTATATACATTTTATATCATTTTTATGCATTTTCCGGTACTAACCTATTAACAAGATGCCGAAGCGCCAGTTCCTATTTTCTGCTGTTTTTGGTGTCAGAAATCCTACACAGGAAATATTCTCGGAATTGGACGAAACAAAAGCCCAGGGTCTTATTTTCCACGGAGCCTTCCAGAAGTCCGAAGAGGAAACGAAGAGGAGCCGAGGGGGCCCCACACCACCTGGCGGCACAGCCAAGAGGGGGCACACCGCCCTATGGGGTGGGCCCCTCGAGCGTCCCCCGACTCTGCCCCTTCGCATATATATTCTCTCCGTCGCGAAAACCCTATTACCGAGAGCCACGATACGAGAAAAGTTCCTGAGACGCCGCCGCCGCCAATCCCATCTCGGAGGATTCAGGAGATCGCCTCCGGCACCCTGCCGAAGAGGGGAATCATCACCCGGAGGACTCTACATCACCATGACCGCCTCTAGACTGATGCATGAGTAGTTCATCCTTGGACTATGGGTCCATAGCAGTAGCTAGATGGTTGTCTTCTCCTCTTGTGCTATCATGTTTAGATCTTGTGAGCTGTGTATCATGATCAGGATCATCTTATTGTAATGCTATATGTTGTGTTTGTTGGGATCCGATGAATATGGAATACTATGTCAAGTTGATTATTGATCTATCATATATGTGTTGTTTATGATCTTGCATGCTCTCCGCTGCTAGTAGAGGCTCTGGCCAAGTTGATACTTGTGACTCCAAGAGGGAGTATTTATTCTCGATAGTGGGTTCATGCCTCCATTGAATCTGGGACAGTGACAGAAAGTTCTAAGGTTATGGATGTGCCGTTGCCACTAGGGATAAAATAAAATGCTTTGTCTAAGGATATTTGTATTGTTTACATTACGCACAGTACTTAATGCAATTCTCTGTTGTTTGCAACTTAATACTGGAAGGGTGCGGATGCTAACCCGAAGGTGGACTTTTTAGGCATAGATGCATGCTGGATAGCGGTCTATGTTCTTTGTCGTAATGCCCTAAGTAAATCTCATATTAGTCATCATGATATGTATGTGCATTGTTATGCCCTCTCTATTTGTCAATTGCCCAACTGTAATTTGTTCACCCAACATGCTATTTATCTTATTGGAGAGACACCACTAGTGAACTGTGGACCCCGGTCCATTCTTTTACATCTGAAATACAATCAACTTCAACCATTGTTCTCTGCTGTTCTTTGAAAACAAACATCATTCTCCACACCATACGTTTAATCCTTTGTTTACAGCAAGCCGGTGAGATTGACAACCTCACTGTTAAGTTGGGGCAAAGTATTTTGATTGTGTTGTGCAGGTTCCACGTTGGCGCCGGAATCCCTGGTGTTTTGCCGCACTACACTCCTTCAGCAACAACCTTCACATGGACTTCATCTCCTACTTGTTAGATAACCTTGGTTTCTTACTGAGGGAAAACTTGCTGCTGTACGCATCACACCTTCCTCTTGGGGTTCCCAACGGACGTGTGCTTCACGCGTTATCAAGCTCTTTTTCTGGCGCCGTTGCCGGGGAGATCAAGACACGCTGCAAGGGGAGTCTCTCACATCCAATCTCTTTACTTTGTTTATTGTCTTGCTTTACTTTATTTTATTTTCTGTCTTGTTTGCTTTCTTTATATCAAAAACACAAAAAAATAGTTACTTGTTTTACTATACTTAATTTAGTTTGCTTTACTTATTTACAACTGTTAAAATGAATACTCCTGAGAACACTAAGTTGTGTGATTTCACTGGCACTAATAATAATGATTTCATATGCACACCTATTGCTCCACCTGCTGCTACAACAGAATTTTATGAAATTAAACCTGCTTTACTAAATCTTGTTATGAGAGAGCAATTTTTTGGTGTTAGTACTGATGATGCTGCTGCCCATCTTAATAATTTTGTTGAACTTTGTGAAATGCAAAAGTATAAGGATGTAGATGGGGACATTATAAAACTGAAATTGTTTCCTTTCTCCTTAAGAGGAAGAGCTAAAGATTGATTGCTATCTTTGCCTAAGAATAGTATTGATTCATGGACTAAATGTAAAGATTCTTTCATTGGTAGATATTATCCTCCTGCTAAAATTATATCTTTGAGAAGTAGCATAATGAATTTTAAGCAATTGGATAATGAACATGTTTCCCAAGCATGGGAAAGAATGAAATCTTTGGTAAAGAATTGCCCTACCCATGGACTGACTACTTCGATGATCATCCAAACCTTTTATGCAGGATTGAATTTTTCTTCGAGGAACCTATTGGATTCAGCTGCTGGAGGTACTTTTATGTCCATCACTTTGGGTGCCGCAACAAAGCTTCTTGATAATATGATGATCAACTACTCTGAATGGCACACTGGAAGGACTCCACAAGGTAAGAAGGTAAATTCTGTTGAAGAAACCTCCTCCTTGAGTGATAAGATTGATGTTATTATGTGTATGCTTGTTAATGGTAGATCTAATGTTGATCCTAATAATGTTCCTTTAGCTTCATTGGTTGCTCAAGAAGAGCATGTTGATGTGAACTTCACTAAAAATAATAATTTCAACAACAATGCTTATAGGAATAATTTTGGTAACAACTATAGGCCATATCCTTCTAATAATAGTAATGGTTATGGTAATTCTTACAACAATAGTAGGATTGTACCCTCTGTTCTTGAAGTCATGCTTAAATAATTTATTAGTACACAAACTGCTTTTAACAAATCTATTGAAGAAAAGCTTGGAAAATTGATGTTCTTGCTTCTAAGGTTGATAGTCTTGTTGCTGATGTTGATCTTTTGAAATTGAAAATTATGCCTAATGAAACTAAAGATATTAGGTCATTTGCTACAGCAAACGCTATCCAAGTTTGAATTAATGAAAATATTAGATTGATGGCTGAATTGCATGCTAGGTGGGAAACAAAAGAAAAACTTGCTAAAGAGAATAATGTAGCTAAAGTTTGGACTATTACCACCACTAGTAATGTTGATGCTTCACATGTTGCTAAACCTCCTACTATCAATGGTAAAATAATTGGTGTTGGCAATGTTTCTACTCCTAATACAAAGCGTGCAAAATTGCCTGAAACTGCTGAAACTGTTTGTGATAAAAGTGCTGAAATTTTTCAGAACATTGGGGACAATTATCCCATTGCTTTAGATCATAATGGTTTAGATTTTGATAATTGTCATATCTCTGAAGTTATTAAGTTCTTGCAAAAACTTGCTAGAAGTCCTAACGCTAGTGTTATAAATTTGGCCTTTACAAAACATATTACAAATGCTCTCATTAAAGCTAGAGAAGAGAAATTAAAACTTGAAACTTCTATTCCTAGGAAATTGGAAGATGGTTGGGAGCCCATCATTAAAATGAAGGTCAATGATTTTGATTGTAATGCTTTATGTGATCTTGGTGCAAGTATTTCTGTTATGCCTAAGAAACTCTATGATATGCTTGACTTGCCACCATTGAAATATTGTTATTTGGATGTTAATCTCGCTGATAATTCTATAAAGAAACCTTTGGGGAGGATTGATAATGTTCACATTACGGTTAACAATAACCTTTTCCCCGTTGATTTTGTTGTCTTGGATATTGAATGCAATGCATCTTGTCCTATTATTTTGGGAAGACCCTTTCTTCGAACTGTTGGTGCTATTATTGATATGAAGGAAGGGAATATTAAGTATCAATTCCCTCTTAAGAAAGGCATGGAACACTTCCCTAGAAAGAGAATGAAGTTTCCTTTTGATTCTATTATTAGAACAAATTATGATGTTGATGCTTCATCTCTTGATAATACTTGATTTACACTTTCTGCGCCTAGCTGAAAGGCGTTAAAGAAAAGCGCTTATGGGAGACAACCCATTATTTTACTTCTGCAATTTTTGTTTTATATTTGTGTCTTTGAAGTTGTTATTACTGTAGAAACCTCTCCTTATCTTTACTTTATTGCATTGTTGTGCCAAGTAAAGTCTTTGATAGTAAGGTTGATACTAGATTTGGATTTCTGCGCAGAAACAGATTTCTTGCTGTCACGAATTTGTGTAGATCTCTCTGTACGAAACTCAGAAAAATCTACGAAAAATCATGAGTAATCCTCAGATATGTACGCAACTTTCATTCAATTTGAGCTTCTTCATCTGATCATGTTAAGTTCCTCTAAAAAAATCGTCTTTACGGACTGTTCTGTTTTGACAGATTCTGCCTTTTATTTCACATTGCCTCCTTTACTGTGTTGAATGGATTTCTTTGCTCCATTAACTTTCAGTAGCTTTGGGAAATGTCCAGAAGTGTTAGGAATGATTGTGTCCTCTCTGAACAAGTGAATTTTTGATTATGCACTAACCCTCTAATGAGATTATTTTGAGTTTGGTGTGGAGGAAGTTTTCAAGGATCAAGAGAGGAGGATGATATAATATGATCAAGAAGAGTGAAAAGTCTAATCTTGGGGATGCCCCCGTGGTTCATCCCTGCATATTTCAAGAAGATTCAAGCATCTAAGCTTGTGGATGCCCAAGGCATCCCCTTCTTCATGGACAACTTATCAGGTCACCTCTAGTGAAACTATATTTTTATTCCGTCACATCTTATGTGCTTTACTTGGAGCGTCTGTATGTTTTTATTTTTATTTTTGTTTGAATAAAATCGGATCCTAGAATTCCTTGTATGGGAGAAAGACACGCTCCGCTTGTTCATATGAACACTGGTGTTCTTAGCTTTACTTTTAATGTTCATGGAGAAGGTTGAAAACCGCTTCGTTCATTGCTATTTGGTTGGAAACAGAAAATGCTTCATGTGGTAATTGTTATATTATCTTTAATAATTTGATACTTGGCAATTGTTTTGAGCTCTCAAATAGATCATTATTAAGCTCTTGCATCATATAGTTTGAACCTATTAGTGGAGAATTACTGTAGAGCTTGTTGAAATTTGGTTTGCATGATTGGTCTCTCTTAAGTCTAGATATTTTCTGGTAAAAGTGTTTGAACAACAGGGAAGACAGTGTAGAGTATTATAATGCTTGCAATATGTTCTTATGTAAGTTTTGCTGTACCGGTTCATACTTGTGTTTGCTTCAAACAACCTTGCTAGCCAAAGCCTTGTACTAAGAGGGAATGCTTCTCGTGCATCCAAAACCTTGAGCCAAAACCTATGTCATTTGTGTCCACCATAACTACCTACTATGTGGTATTTCTCTGCCATTCCAAGTAAATTGCTTGCGTGCTACCTTTAAAATTTCATTCTTTGTCTTTGCAATACATAGTTCATGGGAAAGTAGCCTAAAAACTATTGTGGTAAAGAATATGTAGCTTGCGTATCTTATTTCTTATAAGTTGTTTGTTGAGCGGTAACCATGTTTTTGGGGACGCCATCAACTATCACAATTTTGTTGAATATCATGTGAGTTGCTATGCATGTTTGTCTTGTCTGAAGTAAGGGTGATTTGTCATGATTAAATGGTTTGAGTATGCATATTGTTAGAGAAGAACATTGGGCCGCCAACCAAAGCCATGTATCATGGTGGAAGTTTCAGTTTGGACATTAATCCTCAATCTCTTATGAGAATATTATCTGTTGTTGAATGCTTAAGCATTAAAGAGGAGTCCATTATCTGTTTTCTATGTTGTCCCGGTATGGATGTCCTCGAGTTGAGATCTATCAAAAACGAGAAATCAAATGCGATCTATCTCCTTGGACCTTTGTACAGGTGGCATAGAGGTACCCCTTTGTGACACTTGGTTGAAACATATGTAATGCAATGATAATCCATGGAAATCCTAGCTAATTAGCACAAGGTGCGAGCACTATTGGTATTCGATGCATGAGGCTTGCAACTTATAGGATGTTTTATGCATAACACATATGAATTATTACTACCATTGACAAAATTGTTTCCATGTTTTCAAAATAAAAAGCTCTAGCACATAAGTAATCCCTGCTTCCCTCTGCGAAGGGCCTTCCTTTTACTTTATGTTGAGTCAGTTTACCTACTTCTTTCTATCTTAGAAGCAAACACTTGTGTCGACTATGTGCATTGATTCCTACATACTTGCTTATTTGCATTCATCATATTACTTTGTGTTGACAATTATCCATGAGATATACATGTTGAAGTTGAAAGCAACTGCTGAAACTTATATCTTCCTTTATGTTGCTTCAAAACCTTCTATTAAGAATTTATTGCTTTATGAGTTAACTCCTATGCAAGACTTATTGATGCTTGTCTTGAAAGTACTATTCATGGAAAGTCTTTGCTATATGATTCAGTTGTTTAGTAATTATCTTTACCATTGCTTTGAATCACTTCATTCATCTCATATGCTTTACAATAGTATTGATCAAGATTATGATAGTAGCATGTCACTTCAGAAATTATCCTTGTTATTGTTTACCTACTCGAGGGTGAGTAGGAACTAAGCTTGGGGATGCTTGATACGTCTCAAACGTATCTATAATTTCTTATGTTCCATGCTAGTTTTATGACAATACTCACATGATTATGCATTTTCCGATACTAACCTATTAACAAGATGCCGAAGCGCCAGTTCCTGTTTTCTGCTGTTTTTGGTTTCAGAAATCCTACACAGGAAATATTCATGGAATTGGACGAAACAAAAGCCCAGGGTCTTATTTTCCACGGAGCCTTCCAGAAGTCCGAAGAGGAAACGAAGAGGAGCCGAGGGGGGCCCACACCACCTGGCGGCGCGGCCAAGAGGGGGGCGCGCCGCCCTATGGGGTGGGCCCCTCGAGCGTCCCCCGACTCTGCCCCTTCGCCTATATATTCTCTCTGTCGCGAAAACCTTATTACCGAGAGCCACGATACGAGAAAAGTTCCTTAGACGCCGCCGCCGCCAATCCCATCTCGGGGGATTCAGGAGATCGCCTCCGGCACCCTGCCGGAGAGGGGAATCATCACCCGGAGGACTCTACATCACCATGACCGCCTCCGGACTGATGTGTGAGTAGTTCATCCTTGGACTATGGGTCCATAGCAGTAGCTAGATGGTTGTCTTCTCCTATTGTGCTATCATGTTTAGATCTTGTGAGCTGCCTATCATGATCAGGTTCATCTTATTGTAATGCTACATGTTGTGTTTGTTGGGATCCGATGAATATGGAATACTATGTCAAGTTGATTATTGATCTATCATATATGTGTTGTTTATGATCTTGCATGCTCTCCGTTGCTAGTAGAGGCTCTGGTCAAGTTGATACTTGTGACTCCAAGAAGGAGTATTTATGCTCGATAGTGGGTTCATGCCTCCATTGAATCTGGGACAGTGACAAAAAGTTCTAAGATTATGGATGTGCTTTTGCCACTAGGGATAAAACAACAATGCTTTATCTAAGGATATTTGTATTGTTTACATTACGTACAGTACTTAATGCAATTGTCTGTTGTTTGCAACTTAATACTGGAAGGGGTGCGGATGCTAACCCGAAGGTGGACTTTTTAGGCATAGATGCATGCTGGATAGCGGTCTATGTTCTTTGTCGTAATGCCCTAAGTAAATCTCATATTAGTCATCATGATATGTATGTGCATTGTTATGCCCTCTCTATTTGTCAATTGCCCAACTGTAATTTGTTCACCCAACATGCTATTTATCTTATTGGAGAGACACCACTAGTGAACTATGGACCCCGGTCCATTCTTTTACATCTGAAATACAATCTACTGCAATCATTGTTCTCTGCTGTTCTTTGCAAACAAACATCATTCTCCACACCATACGTTTAATCCTTTGTTTACAACAAGCCGGTGAGATTGGCAACCTCACTGTTAAGTTGGGGCAAAGTATTTTGATTGTGTTGTGCAGGTTCCACGTTGGCGCCGGAATCCCTGGTGTTGCGCCGCACTACACTTCTTCACCAACAACCTTCACGTGGCCTTCATCTCCTACTGGTTCGATAACCTTCGTTTCTTACCGAGGGAAAACTTGCTGCTGTACGCATCACACCTTCCTCTTGGGGTTCCCAACGGACGCGTGCTTCACGCGTTATCACCCACTAGACTCATTTTGAAATCCCTAGTTTGAGCACCTCTAAACACAGATTTTTGAGCAACATAATTTTTGCCAAAACTTGAAGCGTTCTTGTTTTATTTGTGTCTAGTTTTGTTTTGTTTTGTGAGAGCACCATCATATGAGTGTTTATGATGCATATGCATTAGCTACTGGACCAAACTCTTTATCTCTGAATAGTCAAAGTAAAATAAGTTGCATACTCTTAAAGAAAAGATGGAATGCTTAAAAGCTGAAATTTATTTTGTGTATTGTATCTCTAGTTTCACATGCTCTATTGAGTGATGATTTGTTATGTGCCTCATTCAGTATTACTTCTTCCTAGTATACATAGATGTTTAATTTTAAGTGTCATTGTTTGATTATGAATGAATAGTCTATGGATACTATTGCATGCTTTTAGACCTCTTGCTAGCATAGACTTACAGAAGCATAGACTTGTTTCCAAGTTCAACTCAAATCCAATGTCTATCATACCTACCTACATAGAACTTGCTATTCCAAATATAATGTGTGTGTTTGCCTCCGACCTTTTCAAAATTTTCTTTTTGTGTAATTTGAAGCTCATAAGAAGTATGGTTTGTTAGGAAATACCACTGTGCATGTTGCTGGTTTGACTGATTATGAGTAATGAGCTAGACCGTAACCATGTTTACCGGGGAAATCTTTCAACATTCCACTTTTGGGTATTTCACCCTTCGTTGATCATCATTTGTTTTGTTTTGTTGTTGACTATGTCTTGTGAAATAAGTAGAGGTTATTCAACAAGTAAGCATTCATTGTTAGAGAAGAGTAATGGACCGCTACATCGAAGCCATGCTTAATCATGGTAGAAGTTTCAGCAACGAGCATCCTCAATAGGAAGAGTGAAAAAGAGTTGTGTGAAAAAAGAGTTGTGAAAAAAGAGTTGTGTGAAATAAAAGAGTATGAGAAAAGAAACAAAAAGAGTATGAGAAAAAAGTTAGAGAGAGTTAGAGAGGATGCTCAACGTCTGTTGTTCATGTTTTACCGGTATAGATGGCCTATAGTTGAGATGCACATCTCCTTTGGTCCTTTGTATAGGTGACATGAAGGTACCCCATTACGATACTTAGTTAAAACATGTATGTCGAAAAATCTTGGTAACCCGGAGTTGAGTAATGAGAGGTGTTGTCCTTAGCATTCAAGAAAATGAGGCAACACTTACTCATAAGAGGTCAAACTCATGACACATAGATATCTTTATACATGAGATAATTGGTACCCCATCCTTATTATTATTGTTGACTTGAATTGCATATCTCAAAACCATGTTTTATGCTCTATTTTTTTATTTTTGTTGGAGGTTTAGCACATGCATTTCCTGCTTACTTTCTTGTGTTCAAGAGTCAAAAGAAATATTCCTGAAAAGAGAAGACACAAAGTCTTCCAATAATTCTATAGGATCTTCTCAAGCATGCTTTATGATTCATATTACTTGTCATTCATGATTACTTACAATGTTATTTACTTTTATGCATGTTATGTAGAATATAAGAGTCATCACTTTATAAGTTCATGTTACTTGTTGTTATTCACTATTGATTGAACCTTGTGCTACTTTGCAAGATTTAGAAGCTATATATTATAAACTCCAAAGTTCATGTTAGTTTTATCACCTTTATGCTCGGGATGAGTATAGGTTAAGCTTGGGGATGTTGATGCATGTAAAATGCATACATGAACTTTGTCCTTTAGCATATTTAATTCCCACATATATATGATGATAATAACATATTTTACATTGATTTATGGGGATTTACCAATGATCCCCTTTTATTTCGTGTACAACCTTGCAGAATAGGAAAACCTTGTTTCGCGTATTTTTCACCTTCAAAGACCTATACGGAGTCAAATTGACCTAAAAAATTCCGAGCATCATTTTTTCATCGGGAGGAACATAGTGGACTTTTGGAGCATACCTCAAGAGGCCTGAGGAGCGAACAAGGCCAGGTGGCGCGGCCTGATACGTCTCCGACGTATCGATAATTTCTTATGTTCCATGCCACATTATTGATGTTATCTACATGTTTTATGCACACTTTATGTCATATTTGTGCATTTTCTGGAACTAACCTATTAACAAGATGCCGAAGTGCCAGTTCCTGTTTTCTGCTGTTTTTGGTTTCAGAAATCCTAGTAACGAAATATTCTCGGAATCGGACGAAATCAACGCCCAAGTTCCTATTTTCCCCGGAAGCATCCAGAACACACGAGAGGGACCAGAGGGGGGGCACAGGCCCACCACACCATACCCTGGCGCGGCCTAGGGGGGGGCCCGCGCCCCCCTATGGTTTGGCCAGCCCTTCGACCCTCTGGCGCCGCCTCTTCGCCTATATAAAGCCCCTGGATCGAAAACCCTATCACGTTCGACGAAAACCACAGAAACCTTCCAGAGCCGCCGCCATCGCGAGGCCAAGATCTGGGGGACAGGAGTCTCTGTTCCGGCACGCTGCCGAAGCAGGGAAGTGCCCCCGGAAGGCTTCTCCATCGACACCGCTGCCATCTCCATCGCCATCTTCATCACCGCTGCTGCTCCCATGAGGAGGGAGTAGTTCTCCATCGAGGCTCGGGGCTGTACCGGTAGCTATGTGGTTCATCTCTCTCCCATGTACCTCAATACAATAATCTCATGAGCTGCTTTACATGATTGAGATTCATATGAGTTTTGTATCACTACTATCTATGTGCTACTCTAGCAAAGTTATTAAAGTAGTTCTATTCCTCCTGCACGTGTGTAAAGGTGACAGTGTGTGCACCGTGTTAGTACTTGGTTTATGCTATGATCATGATCTCTTGTAGATTATGAAGTTAACTATTGCTATGATAATATTGATGTGATCTATTCCTCCTACATATGCATGAAGGTGACAGTGTGCATGCTATGTTAGTACTTGGTTTAGTCTATTGATCTATCTTACACTATAAGGTTACTTAAACATGAGCATTATTGTGGAGCTTGTTAACTCCGGCATTGAGGGTTCGTGTAATCCTACGCAATGTGTTCATCATCCAACAAAAGTGTAGAGTATGCATTTATCTATTCTGTTATGTGATCAATGTTGAGAGTGTCCGCTAGTGAAAGTGTAATCCCTAGGCCTTGTTCCTAAATACTGCTATCGCTGCTTGTTTACTGTTTTACTGTGTTACTACTGCTGCAATACCACCACCATCAACTATACGCCAGCAAGCTATTTTCTGGCACCGTTGCTACTGCTCATACTTATTTATACCACCTGTATTTCACTATCTCTTCGCCGAACTAGTGCACCTATTAGGTGTGTTGGGGACACAAGAGACTTCTTGCTTTGTGGTTGCAGGGTTGCATGAGAGGGATATCTTTGACCTCTTCCTCCCTGAGTTCGATAAACCTTGGGTGATCCACTTAAGGGAAAACTTGCTGCTGTTCTACAAACCTCTGCTCTTGGAGGCCCAACACTGTCTACAGGAAAGGAGGGGGAACGTAGACATCAAGCTATTTTCTGGCGCCGTTGCCGGGGAGGAAAGGTAAAAGGTACTCACACTCCGGACCTCGGCTACTAAGCTATTTCCCGGCACTGTAAGTACTCGAAGCTATTTCCTTTAGATCCTGCAATTGCAACTTTTTGTTTCTTGTTTACACTAGTAAGGCATAATGGAAAACATCTGTGAGCTCTTTGTACTATTTCCTGAGTCAAGACATGAATGGTTTAATGCGAAAATTAAAAAACCCATGGAACATGTTAGTATGAACACTTTGAATACCATTGTTGCTAATGATATGGAAAATTCTAAGCTTGGGGAAGCTGGCTTTGATGAGCATGATATTTTTAGTCCCCCAAGAATTGAGGAGGAAATTTACTTTGATGATACTTTGCCTCCTATTTATGATGATTATAATGATAGTAGCCTTTTGTTACCACCTGTTATGGAGGATGAATTTGATTATGATTACAATATGCCTCCTACATTTGATGATGAGAATAATAATGATAGCTACTTTGTTGAATTTGCTCCCACTACAACTAATAAAATTGATTATGCTTATGTTGGGAGTAGTAATAATTTTATGCATGAGACTCATGATAAGAATGCTTTATGTGATAGTTATATTGTTGAGTTTGCTAATGATGCTACTGAAAGTTATTATGAGAGAGGAAAATATGGTTGTAGAAATTTTCATGTTACTAAAACACCTCTCTATGTGCTGAAATTTTTCAAGTTACACTTGTTTTATCTTCCTATGCTTGCTACTTTGCTCTTCATGAACTTGTTTCTTTACAAGATTCCCTTTCATAGGAAGCATGTTAGGCTTAAATATGTTTTCAATTTGCCTCTTGATGCTCTCTTTTGCTTCAAATACTATTTCTTGCGAGTGCATCATTAAAACTGCTGAGCCCATCTTAATGGCTATAAAGAAAAGAATTTCTTGGGAGATAACCCATGTGTTATTTTGCTATAGTACTTTGTTTTATATTTGTGTCTTGGAAGTTGTTTACTACTGTAGCAACCTCTCCTTATCTTAGTTTTGTGTTTTGTTGTGCCAAGTAAAGCCGTTGATAGAAAAGTAAGTACTAGATTTGGATTACTGCGCAGTTCCAGATTTCTTTGCTGTCACGAATCTGGGTCCACCTCCCTGTAGGTAGCTCAGAAAATTAAGCCAATTTACGTGCATGATCCTCAGATATGTACGCAACTTTCATTAAATTTGAGCATTTTCATCTGAGCAAGTCTGGTGCCATTTTAAAATTCGTCAATACGAACTGTTCTGTTTTGACAGATTCTGCCTTTTATTTCGCATTGCCTCTTTTGCTATGTGGGATGGATTCCTTTGTTCCATTAAACTCCAGTAGCTTTATGCAATGTCCAGAAGTGTTAAGAATGATTGTGTCACTTCTGAATATGTCAATTTATATTGTGCACTAACCCTCTAATGAGTTGTTTCGAGTTTGGTGTGGAGGAAGTTTTCAAGGGTCAAGAGAGGAGGATGATACACTATGATCAAGAAGAGTGAAAGCTCTAAGCTTGGGGATGCCCCGGTGGTTCACCCCTGCATATATCAAGAAGACTCAAGCATCTAAGCTTGGGGATGCCCAAGGCATCCCCTTCTTCATCGACAAATTATCAGGTTCCTTCTCTTGAAACTATATTTTTATTCGGTCACATCTTATGTGCTTTACTTGGAGCGTCTGTATGCTTTTATTTTTGTTTGTGTTTGAATAAATTGGATTACATCATGCTTGTGTGGGAGAGAGACACGCTCCGCTGTTGCATATGAACACACGTGTTCTTAGCTTTTAGTATTCATGGCGAAGTTTCTTCTTCGTTAAATTGTTATATGGTTGGAATTGGAAAATGATACATGTAGTAATTGCTATTAATGTCTTGGGTAATGTGATACTTGGCAATTGTTGTGCTCATGATTAAGCTCTTGCATCATATGCTTTGCACCCATTAATGAAGAAATACATAGAGCATGCTAAATTTGGTTTGCATATTTGGTTTCTCTAAGGTCTAGATAATTTCTAGTATTGAGTTTGAACAACAAGGAAGACGGTGTAGAGTCTTATAATGTTTACAATATGTCTTTTATGTGAGTTTTGCTACACCGGTTCATCCTTGTGTTTGTTTCAAATAAGCCTTGCTAGCCTAAACCTTGTATCGAGAGGGAATACTTCTCATGCATCCAAATCCTTGAGCCAAACAACACTATGCCATTTGTGTCCACCATACCTACCTACTACATGGTATTTCCTGCCATTCCAAAGTAAATTGCTTGAGTGCTACCTTTAAACAATTCAAAATTTATCACCTCTGATTTGTGTCAATGTTTTATAGCTCATGAGGAAATATGTGGTGTTTATCTTTCAATCTTGTTGGGCAACTTTCACCAATGGACTAGTGGCTTCATCCGCTTATCCAATAATTTTGCAAAAAGAGCTGGCAATGGGATTCCCAGTCCCAAATTAATTAACAAAAATAGACACTCCTCCATGGTATGTGATTGTTGGACGGCACCCGAAGGATTCGGTTAGCCATGGCTTGTGTAAGCAAAGGTTGGGAGGAGTGTCATCATAATAAAACTAAAATAAAAAGGCACTCCTTCATGGTATGAGATTGTTGGCAGGCACCCGAGGATTCGGTTAGCCATGGTTTGTGAAAGAAAGGTTGGAAGGAGTGCCATCCAAAAAATAAAATAAAATGGGAGCCGCTCTTTGAAGGTTTGTCTGGCAAGGGGGTTAGAGTACCCGCTACCATTCGTTGACAGCAACATACACCTCTCAAAACTTTATTTTTATGCTCTCTTTATGTTTTCAAAATAAAAGCTCTAGCACAAATATAGCAATCGATGCTTTTCCTCTATGGAGGACAATTCTTTTACTTTCAATGTTGAGTCAGTTCACCTATTTCTCTCCACCTCAAGAAGCAAACACTTGTGTGAACTGTGCATTGATTCCTACATATTTGCTTATTGCACTTATTATATTACTCTATGTTGACAATATCCATGAGATATACATGTTACAAGTTGAAAGCAACCGCTGAAACTTAATCTTCCTTTGTGTTGCTTCAATACCTTTACTTTGAATTATTGCTTTATGAGTTAACTCTTATGCAAGACTTATTGATGCTTGTCTTGAAGTGCTATTCATGAAAAGTCTTTGCTATATGATTCACTTGTTTACTCATGTCATTTACATTGTTTTGATTGCTGCATTCACTACATATGCTTTACAAATAGTATGATCAAGGTTATGATGGCATGTCACTCCAGAAATTATCTGTGTTATCGTTTTACCTGCTCGGGACGAGCAGAACTAAGCTTGGGGATGCTGATACGTCTCCGACGTATCGATAATTTCTTATGTTCCATGCCACATTATTGATGTTATCTACATGTTTTATGCACACTTTATGTCATATTTGTGCATTTTCTGGAACTAACCTATTAACAAGATGCCGAAGTGCCAGTTCCGGTTTTCTGCTGTTTTTGGTTTCAGAAATCCTAGTAACGAAATATTCTCGGAATCGGACGAAATCAACGCCCAAGTTCCTATTTTCCCCGGAAGCATCCAGAACACACGAGAGGGACCAGAGGGGGGGCACAGGCCCACCACACCATACCCTGGCGCGGCCTAGGGGGGGCCCGTGCCCCCCTATGGTTTGGCCAGCCCTTCGACCCTCTGGCGCCGCCTCTTCGCCTATATAAAGCCCCTGGATCGAAAACCCTATCACGTTCGACGAAAACCACAGAAACCTTCCAGAGCCGCCGCCATCGCGAGGCCAAGATCTGGGGGACAGGAGTCTCTGTTCCGGCACGCTGCCGAAGCAGGGAAGTGCCCCCGGAAGGCTTCTCCATCGACACCGCTGCCATCTCCATCGCCATCTTCATCACCGCTGCTGCTCCCATGAGGAGGGAGTAGTTCTCCATCGAGGCTCGGGGCTGTACCGGTAGCTATGTGGTTCATCTCTCTCCCATGTACCTCAATACAATAATCTCATGAGCTGCTTTACATGATTGAGATTCATATGAGTTTTGTATCACTACTATCTATGTGCTACTCTAGCAAAGTTATTAAAGTAGTTCTATTCCTCCTGCACGTGTGTAAAGGTGACAGTGTGTGCACCGTGTTAGTACTTGGTTTATGCTATGATCATGATCTCTTGTAGATTATGAAGTTAACTATTGCTATGATAATATTGATGTGATCTATTCCTCCTACATATGCATGAAGGTGACAGTGTGCATGCTATGTTAGTACTTGGTTTAGTCTATTGATCTATCTTACACTATAAGGTTACTTAAACATGAGCATTATTGTGGAGCTTGTTAACTCCGGCATTGAGGATTCGTGTAATCCTACGCAATGTGTTCATCATCCAACAAAAGTGTAGAGTATGCATTTATCTATTCTGTTATGTGATCAATGTTGAGAGTGTCCGCTAGTGAAAGTGTAATCCCTAGGCCTTGTTCCTAAATACTGCTATCGCTGCTTGTTTACTGTTTTACTGTGTTACTACTGCTGCAATACCACCACCATCAACTATACGCCAGCAAGCTATTTTCTGGCACCGTTGCTACTGCTCATACTTATTTATACCACCTGTATTTCACTATCTCTTCGCCGAACTAGTGCACCTATTAGGTGTGTTGGGGACACAAGAGACTTCTTGCTTTGTGGTTGCAGGGTTGCATGAGAGGGATATCTTTGACCTCTTCCTCCCTGAGTTCGATAAACCTTGGGTGATCCACTTAAGGGAAAACTTGCTGCTGTTCTACAAACCTCTGCTCTTGGAGGCCCAACACTGTCTACAGGAAAGGAGGGGGAACGTAGACATCACGGCCCAACTTCCTAGCCACGCCACCCACCTCCGTTCACACCTTGATCGTCCGATTGACCTGATTCATTCACCGACCGACATATTTTGCCCTAAAAATGACTATATATATGGCTTGGAGAGTTCTTGGGAGGAGAGCGCCGCAGAAAGATAGAAACACCAAAATGGAGGCTGCTGCAGAGAAGGTTGGAAGGGGAAACTCCATCGGGATCACCGCTGGTGGGATCTCCACCTTCTCCAACATCTTCATCATCATCACCGTGACCAAGAGGGAGTATTCCACCTCAAGAATACGGGTTTGTGGCAGTAGCTTGATCTATTTTTCTCATGTTCTTCATAGTACTTAGTGCCATATAAAATGCCTATCATGATTATGGTCATATTTGTAATACCTATGTGGTGGATCCTTGTTCTATGATATTTTTATATGAGATCTGATCGTATTATATTTGTGAGACATGTTGATAGATGCATATTATTTACCCTGTTCTTAAGTTTATGTTCTGATCCAACATCTATGCAAGAGTGTGTGTGGGGTGATGTCTGTGTTAGATGGAGTAGCAAGGTTTTAGTGATTGTATAGTGACAATATGTTCATGATCTATTATGGCTTTGCCTTTCTTTCGCTACCTCACTAGGGATAAAGTGAATGCATGTGCTATGTTCATCATGTGACAGAAATGATGATCTTGTTTGTTCAAGGTAGCATATTTGATATTTAAACTTCATGTCAAAGTACTTATTGATACGCTCTGTTAATTCTTAATACAAGATTGATGAAGTTTCATTCTTGTGAAGCATAAGAGAGGTGTGTTGCATCATCTCTATGTTAGGACGTGATGCCCATAATAATATCTGATCTTACATATAATATTAAAAATATTTTTCTTTCTTGTTTGCATCCAAAACACCAAAAACAACCAATCTCTTTACAGTTTTTACTTAGTTAATTTGTCTAGATTAGTTTACTACTTGTTTTATTAATACTTGTGTTATTTACTTACGTGAAACCTTGTGATTGAAAACAACATGGTGGAGTTGGGGACACAAGGCATTTAGTTACCTGCAGGATTGCTTGAAGAAGAGAGAAGAGAATATTTTCCCTTCCAGTTCCCCGAGAGTTCGATATACCCTCGAGTCACCCTTGTGGGGAAGATACCCCCTTAATACAACACTCTGCACTTGGAGTCCAACGTATCAATATTCTTTTTAGCATTGTAATTTACAGCTATCGTGGCTTCAATAATGAATTCTGAAAAAATTGTTGGTCTATTGTAGGAGAAGTCATCAACGAGCTCATCAGAGATTTTTATGATGTAAATATCAATCTGGAAGGCATAAATTCTTCTTTCGTTAGTTTCAATCCCAAAGTGGATTCATGATACGTCCAAAACGTATCTACTTTCCCGAACACTTTTGCTATTGTTTTGCCTCTAATTTGTGTATTTTGGATGCAACTAACACGGACTAACGCTGTTTTCAGCAGAACTGCTCTGGTGTCTCGTTTTTGTGCAGAAATCCAACTTTCGGGAAAATCCTCGGAATTTATGCAGAAGGCCCTATTTTCCCAGGAAACTAACGGAGCCAGAAGGACAAGTCAGGTGGAGGCCCGAGGGCCCCACACCATAGGGCGGCGCGGCCCAGGGGGGGCCCGCGCGGCCCTGTGGTGTGGCCCCCTCGGCCGGCCTCCGACGCCCTCCTTCGGACTATTTATCGGCCTCGACCTAAAAACGCACAGAGAGAAGTCGAAGTCGCCAGAAACCCTCCAGAACGCCGCCACATCGCGAAACTCCGTCGCGGGAGCCAGAAGTCTCCGTTCTGGCACTCCGCCGGGACGGGGAATTGGAGGAGATCATCACCGCCATCACCGCCAACGCCTCTACATCAACCAGCCATGTTTCCCCCATCCATGTGTGAGTAATTCCCCCGCTGTAGGCCGAAGGGGATGGTATGGATTGGATGAGATTGGTCATGTAATAGCATAAGATTGTTAGGGCATAGTGCCTAGTGTCCGTAATTGGTACTTTGATGATATTGTTGCAACTTGTTATGCTTAATGCTTGTCACTAGGGCCCGAGTGCCATGATCTCAGATCTGAACATGTTATTATTTCATCATGATATTCATTGTTTATGGTCTTACCTATAAGTTGTATACACATGTCGCTGTCCGGAACCGATGGCCCCGAAGTGACAGAAATCGGGACAACCGGAGGGAATGGTAGTGATGTGAGGATCACATGTGTTCACGGAGTGTTAATGCTTTGCTCCGGTACTCTATTAAAAGGAGTACCTTAATATCCAGTAGTTTCCCTTGAGGCCCGGCTGCCACCGGCTGGTAGGACAAAAGATGTTGTGCAAGTTTCTCATTGCGAGCACGCACGACTATATATGGAACACATGCCTATTGATTGCTTTGTACTTGGACACCGTTTTATTATTATCTGCAAATGCCCTGCTATGATTGTTACATGAGTTTCTCTCATCCATGCAACGCCCGTCATCCGTCCCCGTGCCTACGGTATTTTAATCCTGCTGTTTACTAAAATCACTACTGCTGTCTCGTTACTCGCTATTGTTATTTCACTCTGCTACTGCTATAAAACTGTTACTGCGATAAACTCTTGCGAGCAAGTCTGTTTCCAGGTGCAGCTGAATTGACAACTCCGCTGTTAAGGCTTCCAAGTGTTCTTTGTCTCCCCTTGTGTCGAATCAATAAATTGGGTTTTACTTCCCTCGAAGACTGTTGCGATCCCCTATACTTGTGGGTCATCAAGACTATTTTCTGGCGCCGTTGCCGGGGAGCATAGCTTTATTTGGAAGTTCACTTGGATTAATATTGTTCGCTGCAAATTCTCCATCATGGGTAAACCTCGCGATACTAAGATCGCCATATTACCATCCACTACAAGAAAAGGTACAATTATGAATACCTCTGTTTGCTCTTGATTCACCATCTGTGATTGATAAACTTGTTTCACCGCCACATGCTTCGCATGCGGGTACATCTGCTGAATCTGAACACTCTCATAATATTGATAATATTTCTACTGTGCTTGATGATAGTGGTTCTTTGGGATCCTTTCTAGATGCTACAATTGCTAGGTCTAGACAAATTGAAAATACTGAAACTCCTAATGCTACTACACCTGTTAGTTCACCTGAACTTGATTATTTTAGTGATGATCCTGATGAAGATTATGTGGAGCTTAATGATGATTTTATTGAAAAATGCAATGCTACTACTGATGCAAGAAAAATTAAAAAGTTGCTTGCAGAACATGCTGTTAGATATAAACTGTCTCCTGATCCTAAATTTGCTACATCTCCTATAAACATTAAGGATAAAGATTATGATTTTTCTCTTGATCTATCTCATATAGCTATTGTTGAGAAAACACCCTTTTGTGGTACTGAAAAAGAAAGTGCTGTTGAACACATGACTGAGTTATCTACTCTTAGTAGCTTGTTTTCTGATGATGTCAAGATGCGTACTTACTTTGTTGCTAAAATCTTTCCATTCTCATTAAAGGATGACGCTAAAACTTGGTATAATAATTTGCCACCTAATTCTATTAGAAGTCCAAAAGAATTGCTTGATGTTTTCTTCCGCAAATACTTTCCTGCTAGTGCTCAACATATCGCTTTGCAGAGAATTTATAATTTTGATCAGGGAGATGAAGAGAAATTGCCTGAGGCTTGGGCGAGATTTTGCTCTCTTATTAGAGCGCAGCCTGATCATGATTTGGAAAAGCATGATTTGCTTGATATATTTTATAGCGGACTAACCATTGAGTCTAGGGCATACCTGGATAGTTGTGCTGGTTGTGTTTTCAGGAAAAGAACTCCAGGGCAATATTTGAAGAATTATTGGCTAAAATAAGCCGGAATCATGATGATTGGACTACGCCTGAACCAACTCCAACTCCAATATTGAAGAAGAGGGGTTTAATTAAATTGAATGATGAAGATATGAGGGAAGCCAAGAAGTCTCTCAAGGAGAAAGGTATTAAATCTGAAGATGTGAAGAATCTACCTCCTATAGAAGATATATGTGAGATAATTCCCCCTTCATCCATGATTGAGGTAAACTCCCTTCAACGCTTTACTAGGGAAGATATTCCGTATTCGAAACCTCCTGCACAATGCTTAGATGAGTTTGATAATTATATTATTAAGCAAGAAAATTTTAATATGAGAGTAGAGAATCATTTAATGGAAAATTCTCGAGCTATTAGTGAATTGCATGATGTTGTGGAGAGAACCTCCAATGATGTTAAGATGCTTGTTAAACATTTTCATATGATTCAAACTCAAATTGATCAACTCACTAAAGTGCAAAATGACTTGTTGGGGAATAATTCTAAAGAGAAACATGCTTATGAAGTAACAACTAGAGGTGGTGTCTCTACCCAGGATCCTCTATATCCTGAAGGGCATCCCAAAAGAATTGAACAAGATTCTCAACGCATTGAACCTAGTGCTCATTCTAGGAAGAAAAAGAAGAAGAAACATAAAAATGTTGTAGAATCCTCTGAACCTGCTAATGATCCTAATAGTATTTCTATTTCTGAGGCTGAAACTGAAAGTGGTAATGAAAATGATAAAGATAATGATAAGAATGATACTCCTGATAAAGAAGAGGTTGAAGAAGAACCTGAGAAGCATGCTAAAAATAAAAAGTATACTAAAGAAGATTTTATTGCTGAGAAACATGGTAATGAAAGAGAACCTTGGGTGCAAAAGCAAATGCCTTTTCCTGCTAAGAAACTGAAATCAAAGGAAGAAGAACACTATAATAAATTTTGTGATTCGATGAAACCTTTATTCTTGCAAATCCCTTTGACTGATGCTATTAAATTGCCTCCTTATTCAAAGTATATGAAAGGTATTGTTACTAACAAAAGGAAAATCCCCAATGAGGAAATTTCCACTATGCTTGCTAATTACTCTTTTAATGGCAAAGTTCCAAAGAAGTTGGGCGACCCAGGTATACCT
Organism: Lolium perenne; assembly: GCF_019359855.2. NCBI lineage: Eukaryota > Viridiplantae > Streptophyta > Magnoliopsida > Poales > Poaceae > Lolium > Lolium perenne. The sequence continues at coordinate 41,315,098 of NC_067248.2, read as the reverse complement.
ACTATTCCTTGTTCTATTAAGAATAATTATGTTAAAACTGCTCTATGTGACTTGGGAGCCGGTGTTAGTGTTATGCCTTTTTCTCTTTATAAGAGACTTTACTTAGATAAGTTGATACCTACTGATATATCTTTGCAAATGGCTGATAAATCTACTGCTATTCCTGTTGGTATATGTGAGAATGTTCCTGTTCAAGTTACTACTAACTGCTTGATATTAACTGATTTTGTTGTGTTGGAAATGCCTGAAGATGATAATATGTCTATTATTCTTGGGAGACCTTTTCTTAACACCGCAGGGGCTGTAATTGATTGCAATAAAGGAAAGGTTACTTTCAATGTTGATGATAGGGAACATACCGTTTATTTTCCCAAGAAGATTGAGAAAGTGTGTGGAGTTAATACTATTTCTAATGTGAGAACTATCAAAGTTGGAGCTATTGATTGTCCTATATATGAGCCTAAAGAAGAATATCAAACTCTCGTGATTGGATCCATATCAATACAATTCAAGGTAACATGATTGATTTGAGGTTTATTTCTTCTTATGCTATGTAAAATTTATTTGGTGGCAAGACTTGATCAACCTTGTTAACAAATACTTTTTATATGCATAGAGGAGGTAAACAACATCTCTTTCTTCCTCCACTTGCTCTAGTTGCTGTAGCATTTTTAATTTGCAAAGTTCCTTAGTTAATCGAAGATTTCAAAATTTTTCCTGGCCAGTAATAATAAACTAAATACCCAGAAATGTGTGTTTTTCAAAGTTTTCAAAAATTCACAAAAATTATACCGTTGGTCCTATTTTTCGACGAGGCACCTGGGAGCACCAGAGGATGACCTGTGGGGCACCAGAGGGTGCCAAACCACAGGCCGGCGCGGCCAAGGAGGTGGCCGCGCCACCATGTGGTGTGGGCCCCCCTTTGCCCCACTTTGTCATCTCTTTCTCCCAGCACCTTCTCTCTCCCGAAAAAACTCGTACCAAGTTCCTCTCTCTCGCGTTTTTGCTCCAGAGCTCCAGATTTCTCGATCTCTTTGCTCAGCCCAGATTTCTGTCTGAAATTTGGCACATTTGCTCTTCGGTATGTGACTCCTCCACCCATCCAAGTAGAATTTTGTTTGGTTGAGTATATCTTGAATATTTTGCTACTGTAGGTAACATGTTTAGTGAGCTTGCATGCTTGTTCTAAGTGGTAGAAACTAGTTTTGATGCATGATTAGTACTCTAGCAAGTTCCTATGGTGGTTTCCCTCAATTATATGTCACCAAATCAAATTTTTATATCATTTGTTGAAAATTTCAGAGAAGCTATGAAGAAGTTCAACTTTGGAGAGTTGTTCAAGAAAGGGACAACCAGCACCGGGAGGCCTTCTAGGGCCGCCACCCGGATTAGGCGATCATACAATGAAGACATCATCGCGCCTAGCTTTGCGCCCGAAGAGGACAACGGGCCTCCTAATGCTTCGACTTTTCCATGCTATGATTTTCTAAGGAATGCAGGGATATTGGAGGATTTCTTAACCCTTGTCGACAGGGCAGGGTTAACCACCTATATGGGAGATGAAAGGGAGCAATACTATATGCTCACCAAAATCTTCGTTGAGAGTTTCCAGTTCAACAACAAACAATATGAGCCGACGGTTGCATTCAGGATCTACGGTAATCCTGTTACTATGCAATTGAAGGATTTTTGTCGTGCCTTGGATATTGCCCCTGTAGGTGCAGCAAGTAGGATTGATGACAACCCCCGGACTTGTTGGAGCTCTACCGAGGGATCACCGATGATGATTGTCGCACCATTCAGCGGGGCAAGATAAGGAACATTCAACTCCCCGCCATTAAGTATTTTGCATATTACATTGCTACTAGCATTCTTGGTAGGGAGAACACTAGTAATATTTCTAGCTACCATCTTGCTTTCTTGAATATTGCACTTACTGGTCAGACATCCTATCACCTTGGTGCTCTTATTGCTCGCCGCCTGACTACCAGGGGGCCTATTTTTGGAGGAACTATCGCACTGCGCGTTTTAACATTTCTAAATCTTCCTATTGATCCTAATGATGTGCCATTGGCCCCTAGGAGACTCGATATTACTGCTATGAAGAGTCATCATTTTGTTACCACTGATTCTACTTTAGATAATATGGTTTATAGAATGTTGTTTTCTGACGGGGATGAGAAGGAAATTTCTCTTCCCCAACCAGGTTTGTTCAGTATTGACAGGCAATCATGGTCGTGCACTAAGGAGGAGGTGGATGAACATATGAAGATACAAGATTTCCACCAGCAGCATGAATCCGAGGACGTCGAGCCCTCCTATGATTACACCGTCACACATCCCGGTGCTTCTTCTAGCACATACCCGGAATACGATCCATCTTCGTCATACTACGGAGATACTAATTCATGGGATCGATGGGATTGAACTCCACTTAGGCCAAAAGCCTAAGCTTGGGGGGAAGTATACCGGCATCACTCATTCTTTGCATATTATGGTTGCTGGATACTTGCACATACTTGTTTTGTTCGTTTGAGTGGTTTTCTAATGAGAGGAAGATGATATTTGGGGAAGTACTGCCTGAAAACAGATTCTGGAACGTTACCGTAAAAATTCTCAAAACTAGCCAGAGCGTCATTTTGAGCTGCCAATTTTTGTGCAGGTTCCCCAGGTTGTTATCTAACTTTCATTAGTTGAACACTTTTCGATCTGAGCAACGTAAGATTTTTGTAAAAATCGATTTCTGTACTGCTGTCAAGTTTTGGCAGATTTCTGTCATCCTGCTGTTCTGTGTTTCTTTTAATTTGCTATTTCTTGTTCTTGCTTTGTTTCCTTCCCAAAACACAAAAAGACCAAAAATATTTCTGTTGTTTCTCTTCACCATTTGTTTGCTTTGGTTTCTTGCATTTGTTTCACTTTATTTGCTATTGCTAGTTTGCTATGAGAAAACCCAAAAAGATTTTGCTTTGTTTGTTTGTTTCCTCTTGTTCTTGTTTGTAATTCAAAAACACCAAAAATATTTGCTGTTCTTCCTTGGTTTGTAAAGTTCTTTATGAGTTCAATGGTCTTTGGTGGCTGGAGCGTGGTTTTCATTTCATATTATCCAAGCTACACAAGTGAAAAGGCAATAATGACGATATACGGCAATCTGATTGTGGTGAGAGGCTGGTATGAACTCTATTTGTTTTCATTTTTGTACATATACTCATCCATGTGAGCATGCTTAGTTGGTTCATGTGAGGTATATGTTATTTGAGAAAGTCTAGTAGTTTATGATCTCTCATGTTTAGCTCCAATCTATTAATATGAGTAGCATGTCATGGATGTTTGCTTGCATTGTTTTATTCATAAATAAGTATGGCATTGTGGTATCCTCCTCTGAATAATTCATTTATATCGACTTGGCACATGCTCACGCATGCATATGACTGAACAAAAAGTCAATTAAGCCTCGATGATCTATATTGCTTCAGAGTTCTTGTATCATTTTTATGCCTCCGTTAATTTATTTTGCCGCAAGCATGATTATGACGATTCTCGCTCTCTTGATTTGTCGCTCCCTAGTCTATTGCTAGCCTTCACTTGTACTGAGCGGGAACGCTGCTCGTACTTCCAAACACCTGAAAACCAAGTTGTTCCAAAAGTGTCCACCATAAATACCTATGCATGGCATTTCAAACCATTCCAAGTAAATTTTCATGCGCTACCTTTAAAACCTTCAAAATGCTTCTCAATTTGTGTTTATGTTTCATAGCTCATGAGGAAGTATGTGGTGTTTAGCTTTCAACCTTGTCATTTACTTTTGACGGACTCTCATATGGACTAGTGGCACATCCGCTTATCCAATAATTTTGCAAAAAGAGCTGGCAATGGGATTCCCAGTCCCAAATTAATTAACTTAAATAGACACTCCTCCATGGTTTGTGATTGTTGGACGGCACCCGAAGGATTCGGTTAGCCATGGCTTGTGTAAGCAAAGGTTGGGGGGAGTGTCATCATCATAATAAAACTAAAATAAAAAAAGGCACTCCTTCATGGTATGAGATTGTTGGCAGGCACCCGAGGATTCGGTTAGCCATGGTTTGTGCAAGAAAGGTTGGAAGGAGTGCCACATAAATATGCAAATAATTCATGGGAGCCGCTCTTGAAAGTCCGGTTGGCGAGGTAGTTAGTGTACCCATTACCATTCGTTGACAACAACAAACACCTCTCAAAATAATTTTACTCCTGTCTTTATAAAAATGAAAAAGCTCTAGCGCATGTTAATCCCTGCTTCCCTCTGCGAAGGGTCAATCTTTTACTTTTATGTTGTGTCTCCATTATTTCTTTGAGCACTATCTTGAGAGCACAACTGTCATTCTTAGTATAATATGCTTGTCTCAAAATATGATTGATTGTGGTATAACTTTGATGCATTTATCTTTTGACAATCACTACTTCTAGTCTTTCTATGAACTCCAGAGGTGCCCGGGCATTTATGTTTTGCCAATCAAATACAGGCAAGCGAGATACCACTTTATCATACTCTCTTATGAACATTGCAATCCTGCTTATATACATGATTTATGATGCTTATTATTAATTGTTGGTACCTCTCCATGATTGACATAGCTGTTAGATGATCTTATTTGCATGTACCTCATTATGAATTGCTTAAGTATTAGCCATAGCATGAGAATATATACATCATATGAGCAAATGTGTTCGTGAAAGTTCTTTTATCACTCAGTTGTTAACTGAATTGCTTGAGGACAAGCAATAAGCTAAGCTTGGGGGGAGTTGATACGTCCAAAACGTATCTACTTTCCCGAACACTTTTGCTATTGTTTTGCCTCTAATTTGTGTATTTTGGATGCAACTAACACGGACTAACGCTGTTTTCAGCAGAACTGCTCTGGTGTCTCGTTTTTGTACAGAAATTCAACTTTCGGGAAAATCCTCGGAATTTATGCAGAAGGCCCTATTTTCCCAGGAAACTAACGGAGCTAGAAGGACAAGTCAGGTGGAGGCCCGAGGGCCCCACACCATAGGGCGGCGCGGCCCAGGGGGGGCCCGCGCGGCCCTGTGGTGTGGCCCCCTCGGCCGGCCTCCGACGCCCTCCTTCGGACTATTTATCGGCCTCGACCTAAAAACGCACAGAGAGAAGTCGAAGTCGCCAGAAACCCTCCAGAACGCCGCCACATCGCGAAACTCCGTCGCGGGAGCCAGAAGTCTCCGTTCTGGCACTCCGCCGGGACGGGGAATTGGAGGAGATCATCACCGCCATCACCGCCAACGCCTCTACATCAACCAGCCATGTTTCCCCCATCCATGTGTGAGTAATTCCCCCGCTGTAGGCCGAAGGGGATGGTAGGGATTGGATGAGATTGGTCATGTAATAGCATAAGATTGTTAGGGCATAGTGCCTAGTGTCCGTAATTGGTACTTTGATGATATTGTTGCAACTTGTTATGCTTAATGCTTGTCACTAGGGCCCGAGTGCCATGATCTCAGATCTGAACATGTTATTATTTCATCATGATATTCATTGTTTATGGTCTTACCTATAAGTTGTATACACATGTCGCTGTCCGGAACCGATGGCCCCGAAGTGACAGAAATCGGGACAACCGGAGGGAATGGTAGTGATGTGAGGATCACATGTGTTCACGGAGTGTTAATGCTTTGCTCCGGTACTCTATTAAAAGGAGTACCTTAATATCCAGTAGTTTCCCTTGAGGCCCGGCTGCCACCAGCTGGTAGGACAAAAGATGTTGTGCAAGTTTCTCATTGCGAGCACGCACGACTATATATGGAACACATGCCTATTGATTGCTTTGTACTTGGACACCGTTTTATTATTATCTGCAAATGCCCTGCTATGATTGTTACATGAGTTTCTCTCATCCATGCAACGCCCGTCATCCGTCCCCGTGCCTACAGTATTTTAATCCTGCTGTTTACTAAAATCACTACTACTGTCTCTGTTACTCTGCTGCTATTATTTCACTACTGCTACTGCTATAAAACTGTTACTACTGATAAACTCTTGCGAGCAAGTCTGTTTCCAGGTGCAGCTGAATTGACAACTCCGCTGTTAAGGCTTCCAAGTGTTCTTTGTCTCCCCTTGTGTCGAATCAATAAATTGGGTTTTACTTCCCTCGAAGACTGTTGCGATCCCCTATACTTGTGGGTCATCAATTCTCCCTTGATGCCTGGGGATTTTAGGCCTGTCTCGCTTCTAACCAGTGTGCTCAAAATCATAACATAATTGTTCCAATAGATTGCAAAAAATAATTTTAAAACTGGTGCACAAAAATCAATATGGTTTTTACTCAAGAAAAGATCAATTCAAGACTGTCTGGGGTGGGCTTTTGAGTATCTGTTTCAATGCCATAAGTCTAAGTAAGAAATTGTAATCTTAAAACTAGACTTTGAAAAAGCATTTGACAATATTGAGCACAACACAATTCTGAAAAATTCTAAAGGTTAGAGGTTTTGGGGCAAGATGGACAGAAATGATCCTGAGTACCGGAACATCTGCTATTTTGCTGAATTGTGCCCCTAGAAAGAAATTCTATTGTAGAAATGGAGTAATGCAGGGAGACCCTCTTTCTCCCGTGATATTTGTGTTGGCTGCAAATCTGCTTCAATCAATCCTAAATAAAGCCATGAACCAAAAATTAATTGTTAGGCCTATTCCTTGTCATGCTTGCCCATACTTCCCTATTGTTTAGTATGTTGATGATACCATGGTGATTATCATGGCAGATGCAAAGAATCTTATTTGTCTCAAAGCTTTGCTACATACTTTTGCTGAATCTACTAGTTTAAAAGTAAATTATCACAAGTCGAATATGACATGACTTAGGACAGACTTACACACTTTGCTTCAACTGTTAACTGCAAAAAAGGAGCTCTTCCTTTCACCTATCTTGGTCTGGCCCTAAGCTAACAAAACCTTCTCTCGAATATTTTCTTCCAATAGTGCAAAGAGCTCAGACAAGATTGGGAGGGATTGCATATTTCTTAAATTATGGAGGAAAATTGCAACTTCTCAAATTCGTGCCTGCTTCCATGCAAATATTTTCATGTGTTGCTTTGATGTCCCTTTTGCAATCCAGGAACATGTGGTTAAATATATGAGACATTGTCTATGGAGGAAAAAGAATTCAGATGCCCATGCCAATGGTTCTGCTCTTATTGCATGGAAAAAATTATAGGCCTAAAGGTCTTAGTGTACTTAATTTGGAAATACAAAATAAAGCTTCGTTGTTAAATAACCTGCATAAGTTCTTTAATAACTTGGATTTTACTTGAGTGCATTTGGTCTGAGATCCATATTACAGAAATGGGAATTTACCTAGCACAAATTCTGAAGGTAATTTTTTGGTGAAAGTCTCATGTGAAACTCCTGGATATTTACAAATCCATGTCCAGATGCAATTTAGGTAATGGACGAGCAACTTTCTGTTGGACTGATATGTGGAGAGATCGATGCATGCAACAACAATTGCCTCACTTAATCAATTATGCAAGGCAAACTGACATTATAGTTGAACAGTGGCAAACACTGAATACCTTGAAGATTTATTCAACCTGCCTCTATCTCAATAAGCTTATGAGAAATTTCAAAATCTTGAGGATATTTGTCAAAATGCTCTGATAATAATTCAAGAAGGAAACCAAGATAACTGGAGCTACATTTGAGAAAGTTCTAAATTCTCATCTCAACAAGCTTATATAGCTATGATTGGTTTCCAACCAGTTACAAAGATTTTTTCTTGATTGTGGGTATCATATTGTGAGGCAAAGCACAAGTTCTTTTTCTCGTTATTACTTCATGATAGATAAAATACAAGGAATTTACAGAGAAGAAAAAAATTGACAGCAGTCCTACTTATGTGCAACTATTCAATGTAGTGATGAAGAAACATTGATACATCTTTTTTGGTCATGCACTTTTGCTGTCTAATGTTGGTATTTTGTAACCTCTCTATTCTTGAAGCCTTTGCAGATATGAGATCTAAACTGAAGCTTCCTTTTGCAAAGGAGATCATGATTTTAGCAGGATGGAGGATTTGGATTGTGTTAGAAATAATAAAATCTTCCATTACCAAGATGCAAATTTCAATAGCTAGAAAGCTATATTTTTACAGGAGCTAAGACACAAAATGAAGAAAAAACATGTAGAAACTTTTAAAGAATTGTTTCAATCGCTAGTTTAGCTTAACTTACTTTAGTTCCTTTATTTTTCTAAAGAGTAGCTGGACGGATCTGAACACTATGTCTCTTTTTATGTTAGTGGAGATTGCTGCAAACAAATGGGATTTGTTGTATGCCTCTCTTGTTGTTCTTTGATGCACTTGTGTGTTCAAAAATTTACAATGTTTTTGCTACACCTTACAGATTCACTGAAAACATTGCAAAGCCATACTGTATTTTTGAAAAATGCTACAAATATGTTAAAAAAAGCTAGGTTCACAATTATTTTGTAGCAATGACCGTATTTTTAAAACAATAAATGATCGGAATTGCACCACGACTGAGAAAGCGAGGTCAACCGGGCTGATGCTCACGCCTAAGGCTTGCCACTTACTTACATTCCAGATTATAACCTGGAAGGGATCGGCGACTAGTATGTATACTACCAGTGCGACTTATAACATGCTTTGTCAAGGGAGAATCACATGGAGTATGGCCAAGACGATTTGGAGATCTTTTGCACCTCTTAAGTGCAATTTTTTTGGTTGGTTGGCGCTAAGATATAGGCTTTGGACTTCAGATAGGAGGGCTCGGCATGGGTTGCAGGACCATCCGGACCCCTGCGCCACTTGCCTGCAGGCGGAGGATAACGTCGATCATATCTTTTCCCACTGGCCGTATGCCAAGATGGTATGATTTGGATGCTTGCGTAGAGTGGGCTCACATCTCCAGGAGCTGCAGGAGAACACTAATCTAGAGAGATGGTGGACAGAGGCGAGAAAGAGGCTCCGGAGGGAGGATAGGAGAAATTTTGACACGCTCGTCTTGCTGGTTGCTTGGACACTCTGGAAACAAAGGAATGCTCGTGTTTTCGGGAACATTGAGAGACAGCTTTCCACGGAGTAGATTATAGATACAGTTATAGAGGAGCTCAGCCTTTGGAGGGTTGCGAGGGGAGGGGAGTGGAGAGTCATGTTGCGAGAGTAGTTGTGTAGGTTGTTTCGGTGGTGTGCGTGGGTTAGCCGTGGGTAGATGTTCGCATTCTCCGTTGGTTTCTTGTAATTTGTTTTGCTCCCTTCTATAAAGATTCGGCACGCCGATCGCGTGTCCGCGAAAAAAAAAGACATTCCAGATTATTATCTGTTCATCGTCATCTCAATCCCCTGATGACACGAACGTATACGAACAATAGTTGTCGTTCTACTACAAGATAGCTTAGAACGGAATTGATTAGTTACTGGCCTCTCTGTGATTCTCTTCAGAGCTGTCAGGTTGACGAGCAGGAGCTACCTCCGCTGTCTGATCGCTGGCAGCTGGCTCAATCTCATCGGCTGGAGGGATTGCCATCTCGAGTGTCCCTGACCACTCGCTCGTGTGCGGTGCGCTGTCCGGGCTGCCGGCCACGTCGATCACGCTGTGCTCCTCAAGAGGGGAAGAAGGGGGCAACATGATCTCTTGGATGGGCTGCCGGAATTTGAAGATCATCTGGACGATGTGCTGCCGGAACTTGAAGATCAGCTGGTCGATGGTCTGCCGGAAGTTGAACATCAGCTGAAAGACGAAGCATGCGAGCGAGATGAGGCCGGTGATGAGGAACAGACCCCGGAAGGTGTATAAGCTGAGGCTTCTGGACCTGAACGGCGAATCGCCATTGCCAGGGTCCCCAAACCACTTGCGCTGGATCCTGGCGATCTCGTTGCTCTCGGTGAGCTTGAGGATCGCCTGCGACAGGTCCGTCACGTACGGTGACCCCTTGGGAAACGCGAAGCCGAAGCCGCCAGTCATGTTGCGCTGGTCGGTCATGCTGAAGTTATCGCTGTAGGTAGTGAGGAACATCTGGAAGTAGGGCGTCTCGTTGACGATGGCGCCAATGCTGCCGTTGAGCAGCGCATCAAGGAAGCTCCGCGCGTTCGGGTACCGCACGATCCTGTCCTGCGGGAATCCCGACTGCTTCAGGGCCTGGCCCGTGAAGGAATTGTTCATGATCCCGACCTTCTCCGTGCCCCGAAGCAGCGCGCTATAGTCGGCAATGGCCAGCTCCACCTGCGGCACCGTGAGCATGGACGTGAGGGTCGCCGTGTAGCTGGACTGCAGGATGAGCACCACGAACACCCACACCACCACCACGATCCTCGACAGGTTGCTCTTGAGGTTCTCCCTGTGGGCGAAGACGAGGGTGGAGAAGCCGAAGTAGAGGCTGGTGCCGACTTGGTTGGACAGCGTCAGCTTGCCTTTTGTGCCAGCTTGGTTGGGTGTGAGCTTGCCCTGATTGGACGGCGTGAGCTCCACTTCGGCGCCGAAATCCCTGTTGTGGCTGTGCTCGATAGCCCAGACAACAAAGCTAATAAGGAAGAATAAGGCCCCGCTGACAAGCCAGAGATCGTAGCAGACCGGCTTCAGAAAAAAAAACCACGTCAACTTGCTGCTCCGCTGGTCGAGCAGCGGCACAACCATGGCGATGTCTGTCGCCATGTAAGGCAACGTGAAGTCCACATGCTTCGCTCGCTTCTCCGTGATGGTCATGTCTGCCACCGCCGCGTCGAACGTCTGCACAAAATTAAGCAAACGACAAGGCGGCAAGGTTAGCCACAATGTGTTCGATAAGAATCCTTATAGGCAGGCAATATGTATGAACAGATGAAGGAGCCCAAGGCTAGTTCCTCTTTGAATTGTTTTTAATCCTAAACTAGGCATACATTCCTTCCTCTGCTAATTCTGTTGGCTACTTGCGAACAAGGATTAAGTGCTTATTTTGCTTGGATCATCTGGAACTAGAGAAATAGACGTGGATTGCCTCATCTTCTCTCCTGCCAGCATTGCTATAAAGATCGAGTCCAGTATTCAGTTGCTTGCCTATCTATCAGGCCAGTGTTATAGTTCTCAATGTGCAGCCAACATCTCTCCATGACTGGATTTTCCCTTGTCTTCCTTCGTTTTGACCCTTCTATACTACTACTCTCAATCTTCATGTAAAGGCGTACCACTAGTCGTACAGACTTAAAAAAAATCCTTCACATGGCTTAATACTACCTATAAATGTTCATCTAAAATATCTATCCTTCTCATTCGCAAAAGAAATCCACCTTCTCAAATACATCGCCTATCTTTTCTTATCAAAGTCAAAGTTTATAAACATTGACCAACTTTATGGAGAAAAATATCAAATCATTATTCCAGTAGTGACTAGTATATCATTAGAACACAATGAAACACATGTTCATATTATGTATATTTAATATTGTTGGTGGGACTGTGATGATATGGTTTTCAATTTAGTTGGTCAAACATTATAAACTTTGACTTTGACGAGCATTTTAGTAGGGAGGAAGCATAGTTGAGCTTTCTACAGATGCTGGATATCTATAGGCTCTATTCATATCAAGTCCATCATCATAGGTCTCTCACATCTCTTTGCATGAATGACCGGCCTTAAAAGAGCACTCCTACTATTAATTGCATTGGATGGAATTTGAATATCCAAAGTTGAATGTCTAGATCCGTCCCTTGGCCCCGTCATCATCAACCTTTGTCCTTTCTTTGGCAAACTCAGTCATATATATGCTCGCCTTCGTTTTCGGCGACAATAACGTTTTTTCATTGCTAAGAGAAATAATAGGAGTAGGATTTTTCTCCGCGCCGACAATGTTGGATTCTTTGGGCACATGTTGATTACATGTAAGAGCATCTCCAGTCGCGTCCCCCAAACCGTCCCCCAAACCGCGCCGGATTGAGCGTTTGGGGGACGTGTTTCGTTCGTGCCGCGTTTGGGGGACGTCGCTCCCCAGTCGCGTCCCCTAAACAAAATTTCGCAAATTTTAAACTTAACTAGATTCGATTAGATTCGTCCAAATTTACATAGATTCGAACGAAATTTGACTAACTTTAAAACTAAACCTAATCTAGAACCGCTTGCGGCGGCCGGAGGCGTCGTAGTACTGCTGGAAGTTGTACATCTCGTCGGTGACGACCTCCTGCTTGCCGCGCTCGTCGACGGGCTCGTCCACGGGCTCGTCCTTCACCAAGCCGCTTGGTCCTGCCTCGCCGTCGTCGGTGAGGTCCACCAGCGGCTTGCCGGAGTCGAGGATGGACATGGCGATCGCCGCGTCCAGGTCGCCCCTCCAGGCGTCCTTGTCGTCCATGGACGCCATGAACGCCGCCCGCAGCCCTGGGCAGTCCTCGGGGTCGTCGCTGCTGGCGATGAGCCGCTGCTGCCGCTCGTACTCCGCCAGCAGCGCCGCCTGCGACGCTTCCTCCGGCTCCTCCTTCACCTCCGGCTTCGGGATGAGGAGGGCGCCGCCGCGCCTCCCTTGCTGCCGCCCGCTGCCACTGCCGCCACGCCTTGTGTTGTTGACGGGCGTCGCCGGCTCCTCCTTGACCTCCCGTTTGGGGACGGTGTAGGGCGCCGACCGGTACGACGAGGACGGCGTCGATCGCGCCGGTCCCGAGGAAGAAGAGTGCGAGGAGGACGAGTACGTCGTCCTCCTCGGCTGCCATTGAGGAGACAGCGGCGGCGACGACGGCATCTCCAGCCGCGGAGCGCCGTTGCGGATGCCGCGGATGACGTTCTCGAGGGTGCGCCCCGGAACGCCCCAGAACAGGGCGCGGCCGTCCTTGTTCCAGCTGTTGGGGCCGTCGACGAGCCCGTCGGTGCTGTGCATCTCGACGTCGTACTTGGCCTTGAAGTACGTCGTCCACCAGGCGTCGTTGTTCTCGACCGCCCACGTCGGATCCCTCCGCTCCTCCGCGGTGAGTTGAGCCCGCCGGGCCATGACGGCGTCCCACCATTGGTCCGTGCGCGGCTTCGGCGGCGGCGGAACGCCAATGCCGTTCACGGCCATCCTCCAGCCGCCGCTGCTTGGCAGCCGCATGTCCGGCGGGACTGGATACCGGGCGCGGTACAGCGCCCACGCCTCCGCCACGGTGAGGCTGCCGTGTCCGAAGCCGTTCGCCGCGGCGATCCTGTGGGAGGACGACATTTTTTGAGCGGCGAGGAGAGGATCTGGGAGGGGGAGGCGGCGGCGACGAGAAGGATGAGCGGCGCTAACTGCAGGGCGCCTTAAAACAGCGGCGGCAGCGGGTGGTTGCACGCAATAACTCCGGCGCGGACGGCCACGCGGCCATGCACGACGAGACGCGTCCCTGCGTCGCCTGGGAAAACAGGGACGCCATTAACGTCGCTTGACCAAAGGTAGGCGACGGGGTTTTAGCCTTCCGTGCCGCTGACGCGTCGGGCCCGCGTCGGTTGGCCTCGCTTTTCGTTGTGTCCGGCGTCCCCGGAGCGTCCCCTGTGGGACGGGGACGGGCTCGGGGCGCCGGACACCGTATCGGGGCGCGCCGGACAAAAAGGGGATTTGGGGGACGCGGCTGGAACGCTTTTTTTGTCCGGCGCGCCCCAAATCCCTTTGGGGGACGGTTTGGGGGACGCGACTGGAGATGCTCTAAGACTTCTTCTACGGTAAATGGTAGCGGGAGCAACCAATGCAGTGGTCCTTGAAAAGAAACGGCGGGATCAAGTAGGATGATAGTGATATAGGTTGTTGCTTGGGACAAGCTACACCTGCTAGTATGTGCCAATGGAATTGGAAGCGGTACAAGCAATTACACTATAATAGCTACGTACTGCACATTCGGTGGACGCGCGTGCTGGAATGCTCTTCCCCACAAAAAACCCAAAAAAAAAAACCGTGGAATGCTCTACTGGCGTCACCGATGGAGCGACATGTTGTTACGTCGTACTTGGCAAGTGGACTAGTGGTAGCTGCCCTGATCTTATGTCTTGACCGGGAAGTTGAAAAAAACCCAGTTCAGCGTTCCAATTCGTATGGATATATATATACAATGTATTGACAAAGAAAACAATGTAAAATGCCCTTTTGAATCGGCTGACGGAAGGAAAGCGAAGATGACATTCCTACAATACATGGGTTATATTCTTAGAGATAATTACTGCTATGTTTATTTCACTTAGACTATCCATAATGTGGATATCATAGATAGTCTGGTGTATTTCATTTATGCAAAAAAATTGATGTGGCAATGCAACTAAAAATGAGAGAGAAAATAGTAGTAGTATTATAAGTAGACACCGTATCATAGCACGTAGTATTAGAAAATTTAATAGCAAATAAATCTTGCACTGAGTACATATATTTGAATTGAGATTTTACAAATCAATTAATATACAAAGACTATGATACTAGTAAATGATACCATGCATTGTGGAGATAATAACATATAGTAGTATCATACACATGATACTTCTATATGATACTATGTACTGTGACTAGTCTTAGAAGTGGATCCTCTTGCTAGGTTAGGGAATCGCGGAATGTTTGTTAATACTTGTTTTGGATGTAACAGTGGTACTCTCGATGGAGCAGTAAACATACCGTCTCGAAGGATGGGTCATCAAACAACGATGAGGAGTTGTTGATGAAGGCAATGTGGTGTAAGGCTGCGCAGAACCTCAACTCCATAGGTACAATTAATGCATCAAAGTTTTTCCTGTCATTTTCTACTTCAAATATTTCTGCTAAATTGAATAGAGTAGGAGTTTCTTTAGGTAGCAATGGTAAGGAAAATTCTGTGTCGACAAACGCATTGATGATGAGCTGCATGCCACGGTTGATGGTCAGCACCTTTCACATCTAGTTGGCGAGGTATCGGAGGCTAGCTTGGATGAGGCGGCGCTCAGCTCAATTTATGACCTGAAAGTGTCTAGATGAAAATCTAAAGCTACCTCTTAATAAAAAATGCCAGTAAGAAGGCGAAAGTATCTCTAAAATCTCAACGATTTCCTAATGAATAGCATGCTTTTGAATAGCAGATATTTTCGTGACTTGGCTAAACATTTATATGTTGCTGATTGTGTTCGGGATCATAAGTTGGATTTAGTGGCATCAAAAACTGGTAGATCGTGATTTCTCTGTGACCCTACTAAACCACCTATCTGGTGGTGTAGATTTTACATGGATTTCTCGGCTGCCACGTGGTAGATCCATGGGCTTATTACTCGTCGTCAGAAAGAACACCAAGGATGTGTTGAATAGTTCTTTTGGGGACTTCCATATTAAGATCCACATCTGCAACAAAGTTGACAACTCGTGTATGGAGCTATCCAGGATGAACATAAAGCTTCTTTTCTTCGTGAGATGGTTAATCTGTCGAAAGAAAAAATTTATTATGCTATTATAGGAGGTGATTTTAATTTGCTTAGAGCCACACAAGAAGAGCAAATGTAGATTTGACAATCATTAGCCTATTCTATTCAATGTTGTGATTGACAGTCTTGATTTAAGAGAGATTTCAATGATTGGGGGGCAATTAACATGGGTGAATAGCCTCCTAAGCCTACATATCAGAAACTGACCGAGTACTAATGGACATAGATTGGGATTCTAAATTCCGAGGATGGTCCCTTGCAGGTATTGAGACATTTTCAGATCATGATCCCATACTAATAACCACGTGAACGTCTAGACCACAATGTAAACGAAAATTTATGTTTGAGTTGGGATGGTTGCATAGGGAGGGCTTTTCTGATATGATCAAGATTGTGTGGGAAATGCATGTTGTTGGCCAGAGTCCAATCCAAAGGTGGAACAACAAATTACGCGCAATACGTAAATACCTTGGAGGATGGGCAAAGTATGTGGCAGGGAAGCTAAAGAACGAAAAGAATAGCTTATCATCCATTATTGATCATTAAGATGCCCTCGCAGCAATTCGACCGGTCTCTAGGCAAGAGATTGAATTAAAAAATCAATCCAATGAGCAGATTGCTAGTCTTTACGCGAGGAGGAGCTAAAATGGTACCAGCGTTCGAAATCCCAATTATTTTTAGAAGGAGACTCAAATACAAGGTACTTCCATAGTGTCGCCAATGGAAGACACCACATGAATCTTATTAACTCGCTTGTTCAAGATGAGGGAACGATCGAAGGACATGAGGAACTCAAATCTTATATAACCAAGTACTATAAAAATATGTGTGGGGGAACCTGGCGAGGGTAATTTCTCGTTGGACGAATCACGAATGGAGGACATTCCGCAAGTTTCCGATGAGGAAAACGCTCACTTTACTGCACCTTATTCTAAGGACGATGTAAAAAAGATGGTTTTCCAAATGTAACACAACAAAGCCCTAGGTCCGGACGGTTTTCAGATGAGTTTTATCAAAACCTCTGGGAAATAACCAAAATGGATCTCCTCAAGTTGTTCAACGCCCTTCAGGTTGGACAGCTTGACCTATTTCAGCTAAACTTCGGTGGGATAATTTTTTTGCCAAAAGTTAATGAAGCAGAAAGGATCCAACAATATAGGCATGTCTGTCTTCTCAATTTTAGTTTCAAAATATTCACAAAAGCTGCAACTTTTAAGCTAAATTCGGTGGTTGATCATGTTGTACGTCCATCTTAGACTATGTTTATCCAAGGGAGGAATATCCTTGACGGGGTAGTGACCCTGCATGAAACAGTTCACAAGCTACATCGCAAAAAACTGAATGGAGTCTTTTTAAAGATTGACTTCGAACAGGTTTAAGATAAAGTCAAGTGGTCTTTTCTACAACAAACTTTCTGAATGAAAGATTTTTCTGATGAGTGGCGTGCTTTGATCCATAATTTTTTCCGGAGGAAGTGTAGCTTTCAAAGTCAATGATTATGTTGGTCGATACTTCCAAACGAAAAAGGATTAAGGCAAGGCAATCCATTATCACCAATACTATTTAATATAGTGGCTGATATGTTAGCCATAATTATAGAGCGCTCAAAAAAACGATGGCAAAATTGATGGAATAATCTCGCACCTAGTGGATGGCGGGCTATCTATTCTTCAATATGTCGATGATATGATTCTCTTTATGGAGAATGGCCTTGAAAAATTTGAGAAATCTGAAATTAATATTATCAACATTCGAGCAACTATCAGGTCTCAAAATTAATTTCCACAAAAGTGAATTGTTTTACTACCGTGAGGCCCAAGACGAGGCTACACTCTATACTGAACTTGTTGGATGTGGGCACGGAAAATTTCTGATCAATTATTTAGGTATTCTGATTCATTATCGGAGGCTCGCAAATGTTGAATGGAAACATGTCGAGGAGAGGCTAGAAAAACAATTGAGTAGTTGGAAAGGAAAACTGATATCCCCAGGTGGAAGATTGGTTCTCATCAGTTCAGTACTAAGTAATATGCTATTGTACATGATGTCTTTCTTACAATTACCCAGAGAGGTCTTTCATCAATTAGATTATTTTCGATCAAGATTCTTTTGATAAGAAGATAGCGAGAAGAAGAAATATGGACTGACTGGATGGAATGTAGTTTGTCATCCTAAAGATGATGGAGGACATCGTATTCATGACCTACAGGTCAAGAACAAAGCCCTGGCTTTTCAATCTTGTTACCGAGATGGAGTGTGGGAAACTTTATAAGGGGAAAGCGCATTGGCTCATGTGCATTGTCTCCGATTCATTGGAAACCATGTGACTCACATTTTTTTTGGATGGACTAATAGCGACGAAGAAGTTATTCTTTCCATATGGTTTGTTCTCTATCAAGGATGGCTCGGAAATAAGGTTCAGGGAGGATAAATGGATAGGTGACGCCACACTACGGGAACAATATCCAGCTCTGTATAATATTGTGCACCACAAAAGGATACACTTGCTAAGGTGATGGAAACTTCCCCACCAAATGTGACGTTTAGATGAGAACTTCTACAACATCTGGTTTTGGTCCAGTTGACGCAGGGGCTGATGAGTTTCGTTGGAATTTGCATGGGAATGATAAATTCTCGGTGGATTCTATATTTCTATGTACAAAACTTTAATCCAGCTAGATGTGCTGGACGATAAAAATAATTGGAGGATGAAGATTCCGCAAAAAAAATAGCGTGGTATCTTCGTCGACGTGTAATCCTCATTAAAGACAACCTTATGAAATACAATTGGCATGGAAGTAAAAAGTGTTCTTCTGTCATCGGGACGAAACTATAAACCCTTATTCTTCCAGTGCAAATTTGCTAGATTTATATGATCAGTCGTCCAAATAGGTTCTACCTTATACCCGCCATGTAGCATTGGAAATATACTTGGCAATTGGATAAATGGTGTGGGTTGTAAGCTTAAACTACTTATTAGGTTGGGAGTGGTTTCCATTATTTGGTCGATATGGCTATGTAGAAATAACAAGATTTTTAATAATAAAAATCCAACTCTTATGCAAGTTATCTACCGGTGCACAGCTACACTCCGTTCATGGTCGTCTCTACAACGTTGATCTTGTTTGTTAGTAAGCCTCGAAAGTTGATCTCTTTTGTTTTTCCAAATTACTTATTGAAGGTTGAAACGCATGTTTAGAAAAAACATATTTTATTGACCAACTTTTTTCTGATGATTGGTTGCTGGGAATCTGCTTCCAAGTATTGTCATTCTACACTCATCGCATTAAGATTCATCTTAAGAACTTCTATTTATTGTATTTTATTTTTGAATCCTTTTTTTTTTGCCTTTTTTACCAAAGGGATTCCTACTGTGTTAAAATAAATCAAAACAGCAGATTGGATGCTTAGATTGAGCTCAAGTTTTTCCAGATTACTTATCACATTATGTTTCATCACCAAAATAAGTATTGTGTTGTTATACTCTCCTCTTTCTCTCTCACGCACACATGCAAGCATAACGATCTTAATAATTATCTTACAATGATGCACGCCTTTTCCCTCTTCTTGAAGATTCCCGTGAATGCATTATAAAAGTTCAGAGCCAATCCAAATTTATAACATCACCAAAATACTTCTCAATTTTTTGTTAAATTTGAAGTAATTGTATCGTATAAGTTGTATACGTACCCTACTGACAATTTAGGTTTACCATTTCTCTATATCACTGGTGGTTCCTCCTCTCCAATGGATTCCCATTTCATTTCTCACTCCAACAAGCTCTTTAAATACCTCTCTGTAAAGCTCACCAATCTTTAGTTTATTAATTTTTATTTATCTAACTATCAAATGTGTTCGAGTCCTCACATCTACCTTAATGACAAAGCTGGGGTGGAATCCCTCGTTTGGTCTTGTTATTTATTTCATCTATCTATCATATAAGCACAACAATGCCCATGTTTTTGTTGGTTATTAATATATTATTTTTTATTGTAGTAGGAATATATTATTTGATATTCTCTTTTATATATAGTTCTAAATTTTAATAATTTTATTTGTTCTAAATTGTATATCTGTCCTCCATATACTATCCTCTGGTCGGCCGCCTATCTTCCTATCCATTCTCTGTAGGGCGGTGTAGTAATCTCTTTCTCTCATGTGGTCCAGTAGCATAGGTGGTGGTGTTTGCTAAGACTCCCAACCTCTAGTAGCATTAGCCTATTATCTTAGCCAATATCTTTTCTTTCCATCCATCCCCCCCCCCCCCCCCCGACCCCCACACACCCGACAATAGTAGCAGCAGCAGATGTTTCATGTCTTCTTCCATTGATCTAGGGTTTCGGGAGCTCAGATGGCAACAACACCAATGAGAAAATATCCAAGCTTGGGTAAGGGAAGGTGACGCGCGAGGTTTTGTGGAAGATGTCAAGCCTCTTCCAGGTTAATAGAAAAGCCGAGTGACCAAGAGGATTTGATCGAAAGTTTTGTCTGTGCGTGTTTTTGGAGCAGTAAATTTTCCCAAAATCAGCAGGCTGATGCCAATCCATTTTAACTCGATTAATGTTGACATGTTTTGAGATTTTTTTTCTGTAACTTTTACATAGTTTTCACTTATTTAACAGATTATGACTACTTAACTACTAGATTAAAATAAACTTGTTGTCGTATTCCCAAACGGCATGTTGCACCAATACAAGACTTTCATGGTGCTACTTTTGTGTCATAATATCACTTTTTAGTTGTTGGTAACACATGATTCTCTATTCAATAGATCTACATAACATTGCAATGCAATATATATGTAAATATTTATATGCTAATTATATACTATTATTGCAGTAGTGTTTCATTGTCAATATGACAGTATCTAGTTTTTAAGCGATCACTGTGAGAACTAAAATAGGTCGCTAAATGGTTGCGGTTTACAAGCGTCGTGCGGGAGAGCTGCCTAGCCTTCATTGTACACGATTTGCGGCAATGAAATGTGTAGCCAACATTGCGCGTGAGCTCACCCAATTTCTCACACAAATGTCTCAACGGAAGGCTGGTCTCACATGTGACTGTGAAGATAAAAAAGTATGGGTATTGTATTTTTGGTATGTTACAAAAATTGAAATATTTTTGGCTACCCGAACCTTATCTTCTCTATGCATGAGGTGTCGCGCAAAGTTAATTCTCGATCGATTAGGAATTTAATTGACACTCATTCAAATGACATCATCTACTTTCATGTGAAATTTCCCTTCATCAAGGTGATGCACTGCCCCCTGCATCTTCCTTATCGTTGCTGATGTCCTTAATTGCTTCGTCGGTCGTGCTTTGGAGACTGGTCACCTGTCGCATCCCCTAGAAAACAAACTCCCATGCTTGGTCCTGCAGTATGATGACAATATTCTCATGCTCTGTCGTGTGTATGTTGACTCTGTTAGTGATACCAATCAGGTGTTCAAAGATTTTGCCGCTGCCACTAGCCTTGCTATGAATTTCCACAAGTCAAGCTTCATCGTCCCCATGCATGTCTCTGGAAAAACTAGGCTGCTGATACGAGCACAATCCTTGGCTGTCATGTGATCATGTCTCCTCCTTTCCCCAACCCTACCTCGCCCTCCTGCTCCTCTCTATACATTTGGCAACGGCGCCTTTGCACCCCTTATATCTAGCTTTGAGAAACTTTTCTCCGGTTGGAAAACCCTTCTACTTACTTGATCACTTCGGGAGGACGACTGGTTATTTGTAAGGCCATCCTCGAGAATCTCCCTACCTACGTCGTGTGTCCTTTCTTTGTTCTTTGTGGTGTGGTTGAGGGTACAGATAAAATAGGCAGTGCTTTTCTGTGGACTAGAAAAGATTCTTGTTCTTGTGTTGGATATCTATCTAATCTCTTGACAAAAGGTTTTATTAACTAAGCAAAAAGGTGGCTTCACATTTTGTGAGCTACACCAACAAAATCTATGCCTTAAACTTCGTAGAGAAGATGCACTTGCCATAATGGCTCCAGTGGAAGGACTGGTTTTGGCGCCACTACTCCAAGGATCTTGGTGATGTCATAGCTTCTTCATCATTTTTTGCGAAGATTTTCAATCAGGCCTTGCGGTCTACAGATCTATCACCAGGGTCCATCTCAGTGATTGCCGCTTCACACGTTTTTGCATGATAACTGGCTTGGTCTTTGTGTGCTCCGCTTCAGGTTTCAGGTGTTGTTCACTCACTTTACCAGGCCTAATGCGACTATCGCCCATATCATCGCTGAGGGAGTTATCCCTTTGCCCGCGCTTTGCTGCCACTCCTACGACAGAGTTGCTGGAGATTTAAAACATCTATATGTCCTGAACTCCGAGATGTTTGTGACAATAGGTCCCTGGCCTAGGGCTCAGATCGTGTCTTCAGTTCAAGGACGACATACAAAATAATGGCTCCGAGGCGAGTGATGGACACTTATACCTGCATTTCCTGGAGTTCCCCTCACCCTTTGAAGATTAAGATCTTCTTGTAGCTAATGTACATCGACATGCTAAGTACACGGGCCAATCTCTTCTTCAAGAATTGTGCTCCTTGAGCCTTGTGTTAACTGCTCTCTTGAAGAAACTAGGTGACACCCGTTCTTCGAGTGTTCTAGAGTTGTTGCTATTTGGGATCGCATCAGTGTGCCTATTACTCTAGGTGAAATTGACATCTAGTGCATACCCTCGTGGTTCGCTCTTGCTCCCATTGTCTAGCACGATGGTGTCATGGTTGTGCTATGGAATCTTTGGAAGTCTAGGAATGATGACGTCTTCAACTCTATCAAATGCTCCCCATATGTTTTCATAAGAAGATGTTGCACCGATCTTGTTGTCTGGATATATAAATTCAAGAATGAGGACAGAGAAGTTGTTATGTCCCTCTGGGGCTTTTCTGCCTCCTTTTACCCCTTCACACAAAGACCATTTTCCTTCAGTTTGAAATGGGCTAAGCTAGTCCCTCCCCCGTGTACTCTCAAAAAAGTGCAAAACCGAATGGCCTTGTAGTCGATTGAGCTAACTTAATTCTTGACTAACCTAGCAGTAGGAAAATGGATATTTGATTTGGTCAGTCAAAATATGGTTACACTGTATTGGAGATGATCCTAAGAGATCATTCAAAAATTATTCGTACTACCTCCATTTAATTTTGTTGTAAAATGAGGCTTATAAATTTTTTCCAAAAGTCAAATAACATAAATTTTGATCATGTTTTATAGCATAAACTTTCAGCGGAAATTCAATTTGGCTCCCGGGTGCATATGCTCCCTCTACAAAAAATTGTATTTTGAAATGTCAAAAAATTTTGACAAAAATTCTACACGTACATATCCATCATATACGTGCATTCGTCAAGTTTCTTGAGAAACCAATATGTTTTGGGGTCTGTGTAAAAAAGAAAAAAATTGTCTTCTGAAAAGCCTTATTTTTAGCATTGAATTTTGTCTTTTTACACACACCACACAACAAATCGTTTTTTCATGAAACCACTTTGTAAGCGTGTAGCACGTGAAGATGTACATGCAAACATTTTTTTTCAATTTTTTGAAATTTCAAAATATATGTAACATGCATTTCAAAATAAAGTGAGCATATGCTCCCATGTGCCAAAACACCACTTCAGCAACTATGATACTATATAGCTAATATGGTATGCAAATACATTTCATCGTACTATCTATAAGAATGATTTATAATTGTACCGGTTTATAATTTTTTTTTAGACCTTGTCAAACTTTGTAGTATTTGACCTTGGAGAAAAAAATTGGAGAAGTACTTATCTAGTTCTTCGAACATGCAATGACTAGATACATAAAGCAGGTGAATTAACTTACCCCATTTTGAACCGCGTGGACTAGCGTGTCGTAGGGCTGAGACTTGGCCTTGACGTACTCGAACGGCAGCGCGTAGGGCAGCAGCCGCACTGCAGCCTCGAACACGTCGATGACGAACCCGCCGGCCGTCGTCTGGTTGGTGACGGAGTCCACGTCAAGGTGCACGATCGCACGGTAGCTCGCCGAGACATACCCCGGCACTGCCACCCGCAGCTTTCTCGCGCTCGTTGGCTGCACCCACCCACTTGGCTGCACCGCCGACTCTCCGGGCCAGATCACCGGCGCGAGCTCGCCGCCCGGGATGTCGGAACGGCGGCTGATGTGCCGGCTAAGCCCGAACCGTGGTGACCAGAACCCGATGCCTCTCTCCCTTCCGCCTTCTACGATGTTTAACACGCGGTAGGCCGGTACTACAAGCTCGCCGTCGACGAGCTCGAACATGCCGCCGAGACCCTCGAATTTGGTGTCGCTGAGAGCTCGGAGGAAGCTTTTGCCTGATCTAGACTTGCCGAGCCCCGAGATGTCATTGTCGCCGTCCGTGCCTCCTACCAGCCCGGGTGGCGACGATAACTCGGTGGCGCTGAGTCGCTCTGCCGCCGAGGCCACGGCCCACGCGGCGTCGTAGGCCCAGACGGCGTAGCAGCCTATAA
The DNA here is from genome assembly GCF_019359855.2 of Lolium perenne. NCBI lineage: Eukaryota > Viridiplantae > Streptophyta > Magnoliopsida > Poales > Poaceae > Lolium > Lolium perenne. The sequence goes on along the minus strand of NC_067248.2, from coordinate 41,291,268 downwards.
TGGCGTGCGAGAGCTCGCCATCCGGGTGGTCGCGCATGTACCGGTGTGCCCACCGCTTCTTGACGTCCCGCAGCCGTGGCGTGGTAGGCACGTACGGCGCAAGCCCGATGACACCCTGAGGCGGCTGGACTGAGCCGAGGAGGCCCGTGAGCCCGTCGGTGATGACCCACACGTAGCCTTCCCCTATCATGCCGGCCTTGAGGGCGGCGGCGAACACACGGCGCGCGAGCTGGTGGCGCGTGTGAAGCACGAACACGCGGGTCTGCTCGGACTCCAGGCGGTACAGCTCGGCAGCCACGGCGTCCGGGGACGCGGCCGCCGAGAGCGCGCAGCGGTAGGGGACCTCGGCGCGCGCGGACGCGAGGGCGTCCACCAAGAAGGGGAGGAACGCCACGCCGTAGTCGTCGTCCTGGTAGATGGGCACCACGCGGCGCCAGCCGAAGAGCGTGGCGAGCGCCGCGATGGCGCCGGCCTGGTCAGCGTCGCTGTGCGCGGCGCGGGAGAAGAAGCGCGCCGCGGTGGGAGACACGGAGGGGCTCGTGGCGGAGAAGGACACCACGGGGACCTCGGCGTGGGTGGCGAGGTCGGCGACGAACGCCGACTCGACCGACGACTGCGGGCCGAGGATAGCACGGGCTCCCTGCGTCGTCATCAGCTGCAACGCTAGTACAAGGCACGCACGCAAGGCAATTAAGACCATGAACACGTGGTTCATCAAGATTCTTGCCAACATGCGGAGAAGAACGGAGAATGAATTGTGTGGGCATACCGGCGGACGCGGCGATGACGACGTCTGCACTGGAATTGTACTGCAGGATCTTAACCCGAGCGGTGGAGTTGGGGAAGGCGGCGTAGAAATCCTCGAGGGCCATGGGGATGGTGGTTGTTGCGATCTTGCCCACTGGCGAGTCGGCGTCGATGATGAGCCCCACCTTCACCTCCGCCGGCTGCGCCCGCGACGTCGCGACGAGGGAGCAGGCCGCGAAGCCGATCAGGACGAACACAAGGCGCGCGTCCCCAGCCATTGGGAGAGGAGGTTCGGGAGAGACCAGAGCAGTCAACCAATTACTTGCTACCAGGATATGTCGTCAAGTCGTGGCAGAATGGAAGAGTGCACCGCCCGAGAGTTTATAGGACGCCACACGGATGTGGAATTGTCGACAACTTGGGTGAGTTTTGTCAGATGCTGATTTGTCATTCTTCAGTGGAACATGCGGGTTTGTTCTTTTTTCGGAACTAGCCCGGTGGCCCGCCCTCGGAAGTGGTATTTTGGATAATAGGTGTGTATGATGAACCTATTATAAAAACTGCATAAAAACAAAATTTTAAAATGTCAGAAAATTCTTAAATAAGAGTTCGCTTGTACACCCGTCGCACACAAGATATCGATGAAAAACAATATTTGATGGGGCATGCGTAAAAAAGACAAGAAAATGTTGCTTGCATAGTCATGTTGGAGCATCGAAATTTATCTTTTTTACATGAAAAAAAACAAAAGTTCTGAAAACTTGTGTACAACCATAGAATGTCCAGATGTGTATGCGGAATTTTATTTCAGAATTTTTTTAAAATTTTAAATTGCATTTTTACTCAATAGGTTCATATGCACCCGTGTGTTTTGAATTAAATTTACGGTGGCCCTCGCAAATGTGAGGGCAATATCTTAAATTTCTACATAATATGTCTCAATAGTTCTATAGAAACATATATTATTATGTCATTGGAGTTAACATGGTTCTTTATTAGATCATATGTCATTGGAGTAATGTTTTCACAAAATACGTACCACTAAATATTTATTTTATGCATGGTGATATAACATAATTACATCAAATTATTTTTATATTGCAAGATAGGATGTAGCTTTTACTGGATGCTTTCAGTGTGAGATCAACACCATATCATAATAAGGATACATGGGGTCAAATTATGTTGTGTGCCAAAATGGATATTAGAGGTTCATGTCTTTTAATAGTAATTAAGGCTAGCTCAACATATCTGCTGGTTTACAAATAACTATCAGTTTCGGTCAGGTCGCGGAATATATTTATTTGCCATGAATTGTTTTGACCAATTTTTCATACTATTTTTTATAGTATGTGCTTTAATATGATAGCTATGGTTCATTAAGAAATCATTAAAGGATGTGGTTAAACCAAGAAACAACAATCAAGTGCTTCTAGCGGTAGTCCCTTTTATGATTCTCTTGTTCGCAAGCTTATGATTTCTTCATCGATGGATAATATATCTTAACTATTAACAATTTGTTTGAGCACTATTTAAAATTGAAGTGTCGAAAACTGACTAACTTTTTTTCAATTTATATAGTCCCTCCATACCGATTTACAGGGGAATTACACGTTTCGAAGAAAAAAACTTTGACTATTAAGTTGATCAATAAATTATAAGATATATATCACAAAAATTATATCATTGAAAACTTCTTTTGAATATGAATCCAATAGTATATTTTTTATGGCATATATTTAGTATTTCGTTGACCAAATTCATGATTAAGTTTTTTCTCGAAGTGTGTAATACACCTATAAACCGGTGTGGAGGTAGTATTCTTTCTACTCAATAGGGCAGATATTAAACAAAGTAGTTAAATCTTGCAAATGATGTAATGGACTTACTCATGGTTAGACTAGGCATAGTGCTAGCATCTTAGCTAGTATCATGCATATTGGTCCCAAAAAAATTATGATGTGGCAGCTAATTGAGAAACAGAGAGAAGATTTGAGTTACATAGGTAGATATCGTGTCATAGCACATATTACGAGGAATTTTATTGACAAATAAATCTTGTAAACAAATTTACATCGGGATTCTAAAATGCAATAAATATAGCATGCATATGATACTACTCCATGATACTACCCACTATAGAGATAGTACCATACACAATTATCATATGTATGATACTACTACATGATATTTACTACAATGACAAGCCTTAGAGAATTTGAAAGATTACACTAGTAGAAAATATGGCTTATGTTTGGAGCTGCTCGGAGCTTTAGCACCGGTTATGCTACGAACCCAGACTAAAGGGTGCATTATAACCGGTTCGAGCAGCCATGGCTTTAGCACCGGTTCGTGCCACGAACCGGTGCTAAAGGGTTGGCGTCAGCCAACCGGTGTAAAAAGTTTTTTTGCTCCCCACGCACCCCCCGTGGATCGCCTTTTTTAGCTTTGTATAATACAAAAGAAAATGATAGAAAATTCAAAAAATATTTAGAGATTCATGTATGTTACGCAACTTACTATTAGGGAAAATTAACAAATTTGGATTTCTGACATTTTTTGCAAAAAAGTTAAAAAAAGATAAAATGGCATTAACTTTTGCATACCACGTTGGAAAAAATGTATAATATATCAAAATGATCGTGCGAAAAAGTTACGACCCCGTATACTTCTGGGTTTACCCGGTTAGCCAATTTTTAGATTCTCAAAATTCCAAATGGAAATATGAAAGCAAGAAGATTTTACATTTTTTATTTTGAAAAAAATTAAAATTAAAATTCCTTCCTGCATAAAGATTACTATTACTAAACCATAAAGGTTAGCCAATTTTTAGATTTACAAATTTTCAGGATTTTGCCAAAGAAATAAAATTTTAAAGAATTAAAAATTTATTGTTTATTTATTTATTCAAGATTATTATTACATCATTAATTTTATTTAATAAAAAATTACTTGGAATTCAAACAATAAAGAAGTGTGATATCGTGACCAACAAGTTAATAGGATTGATATAATACTAGTATCAATAACATGAGAGCGAAGCGTGGTAGTTCTTGTCACTACTGCGGGATGGGAAGGAACTCGAAAGTTAAGCGTGGTAGTGCTGGAGTAGTGAAAGGATGGGTGACCGGGCGAGAAGGTTGACCACGAGTAAGTAATTTGACTAGAGATTAAGTGTAGTTAGAGACTAAACACGTCAAATAGCTAATATGATAGCTAGGGTTCATTAAGAAATCATTAAAGGATGTGGTTAAACCAAGAAACAACAATCAAGTGCTTCCTGTAGTCCCTTTTATGATTCTCTTGTTCTCAAGCTTATGATTTCTTCATCGATGGATAATATATCTTAACTATTAACAATTTGTTTGAGCACTATTTAAAATTGAAGTGTCGAAAACTGACAAAAAGGATGACTAACTTTTTTCAATTTATATAGTCCCTCCATACCGATTTACAGGGGAATTACACGTTTCGAAAAAAAACTTTGACTATTAAGTTGATCAATAAATTATAAGATATATATCACAAAAATTATATCATTGAAAACTTCTTTTGAATATGAATCCAATAGTATATTTTTTATGGCATATATTTAGTATTTCGTTGACCAAATTCATGATTAAGTTTTTCTCGAAGTGTGTAATACACCTATAAACCGGTGTGGAGGTAGTATTCTTTCTACTCAATAGGGCAGATATTAAACAAAGTAGTTAAATCTTGCAAATGATGTAATGGACTTACTCATGGTTAGACTAGGCATAGTGCTAGCATCTTAGTTAGTATCATGCATATTGGTCCCAAAAAAATTATGATGTGGCAGCTAATTGAGAAACAGAGAGAAGATTTGAGTTACATAGGTAGATATCGTGTCATAGCACATATTACGAGGAATTTTATTGACAAATAAATCTTGTAAACAAATTTACATCGGGATTCTAAAATGCAATAAATATAGCATGCATATGATACTACTCCATGATACTACCCACTATAGAGATAGTACCATACACAATTATCATATGTATGATACTACTACATGATATTTACTACAATGACAAGCCTTAGAGAATTTGAAAGATTACACTAGTAGAAAATATGGCTTATGTTTGGAGCTGCTCGGAGCTTTAGCACCGGTTATGCTACGAACCCAGACTAAAGGGTGCATTATAACCGGTTCGAGCAGCCATGGCTTTAGCACCGGTTCGTGCCACGAACCGGTGCTAAAGGGTTGGTGTCAGCCAACCGGTGTAAAAAGTTTTTTTGCTCCCCACGCACCCCCCGTGGATCGCCTTTTTTAGCTTTGTATAATACAAAAGAAAATGATAGAAAATTCAAAAAATATTTAGAGATTCATGTATGTTACGCAACTTACTATTAGGGAAAATTAACAAATTTGGATTTCTGACATTTTTTGCAAAAAAGTTAAAAAAAGATAAAATGGCATTAACTTTTGCATACCACGTTGGAAAAAATGTATAATATATCAAAATGATCGTGCGAAAAAGTTACGACCCCGTATACTTCTGGGTTTACCCGGTTAGCCAATTTTTAGATTCTCAAAATTCCAAATGGAAATATGAAAGCAAGAAGATTTTACATTTTTTATTTTGAAAAAAATTAAAATTAAAATTCCTTCCTGCATAAAGATTACTATTACTAAACCATAAAGGTTAGCCAATTTTTAGATTTACAAATTTTCAGGATTTTGCCAAAGAAATAAAATTTTAAAGAATTAAAAATTTATTGTTTATTTATTTATTCAAGATTATTATTACATCATTAATTTTATTTAATAAAAAATTACTTGGAATTCAAACAATAAAGAAGTGTGATATCGTGACCAACAAGTTAATAGGATTGATATAATACTAGTATCAATAACATGAGAGCGAAGCGTGGTAGTTCACTGTCACTACTGCGGGATGGGAAGGAACTCGAAAGTTAAGCGTGGTAGTGCTGGAGTAGTGAAAGGATGGGTGACCGGGCGAGAAGGTTGACCACGAGTAAGTAATTTGACTAGAGATTAAGTGTAGTTAGAGACTAAACACGTCAAATAGCTAATATGATAGCTAGGGTTCATTAAGAAATCATTAAAGGATGTGGTTAAACCAAGAAACAACAATCAAGTGCTTCCAGCGGTAGTCCCTTTTATGATTCTCTTGTTCTCAAGCTTATGATTTCTTCATCGATGGATAATATATCTTAACTATTAACAATTTGTTTGAGCACTATTTAAAATTGAAGTGTCGAAAACTGACAAAAAGGATGACTAACTTTTTTCAATTTATATAGTCCCTCCATACCGATTTACAGGGGAATTACACGTTTCGAAAAAAAACTTTGACTATTAAGTTGATCAATAAATTATAAGATATATATCACAAAAATTATATCATTGAAAACTTCTTTTGAATATGAATCCAATAGTATATTTTTTATGGCATATATTTAGTATTTCGTTGACCAAATTCATGATTAAGTTTTTCTCGAAGTGTGTAATACACCTATAAACCGGTGTGGAGGTAGTATTCTTTCTACTCAATAGGGCAGATATTAAACAAAGTAGTTAAATCTTGCAAATGATGTAATGGACTTACTCATGGTTAGACTAGGCATAGTGCTAGCATCTTAGTTAGTATCATGCATATTGGTCCCAAAAAAATTATGATGTGGCAGCTAATTGAGAAACAGAGAGAAGATTTGAGTTACATAGGTAGATATCGTGTCATAGCACATATTACGAGGAATTTTATTGACAAATAAATCTTGTAAACAAATTTACATCGGGATTCTAAAATGCAATAAATATAGCATGCATATGATACTACTCCATGATACTACCCACTATAGAGATAGTACCATACACAATTATCATATGTATGATACTACTACATGATATTTACTACAATGACAAGCCTTAGAGAATTTGAAAGATTACACTAGTAGAAAATATGGCTTATGTTTGGAGCTGCTCGGAGCTTTAGCACCGGTTATGCTACGAACCCAGACTAAAGGGTGCATTATAACCGGTTCGAGCAGCCATGGCTTTAGCACCGGTTCGTGCCACGAACCGGTGCTAAAGGGTTGGCGTCAGCCAACCGGTGTAAAAAGTTTTTTTGCTCCCCACGCACCCCCCGTGGATCGCCTTTTTTAGCTTTGTATAATACAAAAGAAAATGATAGAAAATTCAAAAAATATTTAGAGATTCATGTATGTTACGCAACTTACTATTAGGGAAAATTAACAAATTTGGATTGAGTGTGGATTTGTTACCACCGGGTGGCACTGCCCCCCTACTCACTGCCGTCAGATGATGGACTGGAGATTCGTTCTGAAGTGTGAGGGAAGCTGCAGAACCAAGTTAAATCTCCTAACTTCCCGTAAGCTATTTACTTAGATGCTAACTATGCGTCGATGTATCAGAGAAAGGGGCAGGACTTTTGCATTTGGCAGTGGGATGGCAGAAGTTGTACAGCATTACCTGTTTCAAGTTCAGATTTTTGCTATTCATGAGTGAAATAGTTTACTGGGGTTGGACCAGTCAAAACGCATGCTGCAGCATGAATGGAAGAAGTTAATGCTGGAGCATGCATGCCTCTCCATAATTGGCTCAATTTGCACGCGGCACTTCCTATATTGTTGCTGTGTCGATAACATTGCACCGGGTCACTAGGATACGAACGAAGACTACTTATACGATTCAGATAGCTGGAAAATGCGAGCCTACTATTTACACTGGTCCAACGTCCGTAGTACTCAAATATACAATACGGACTAAATACTTCAGCATACACACATGCAAAGGCGAGAACAACAGATGGGAATAAAAAATACTCGACACAGTGGCTCGATATCTCAAATGACCAGCATTGGCTGCTCCTCTTGATTTAACCCTGGCTGATGGGAGAGCCATTGCGGCGGCTCGGCGGCGCGACACACCATATCTACTTGGTAGCAATATCAGTGTATTGAGTTCAAATGTCTGATCGTGTGTAGATAGTCGTGCCTTGAAGAAGATTTTGGAGACAATTGAGACTAGCTGACGTAATAGATAATCCGTAGTTTGTGAGCAACTTGGTTTCCAAATCCCACGTTGCCAACAATTAAGGCTCGCAAATCACACACTGCAACCAATCTAAACCACACCTACACGGACCAAAATAGCTTTACCATAGTTGCATGCACTCGATGTAGAGAAAAACGCAAAGGACTAGCATCGCTGAGATGTTTCAACCAACATGGAAAGGCTGCAGCGCATTCAATATGCATGTCTGCAGGTTTACACATTGAGAGATCGAGTACTACGTACTGTGATTTCTGGTGAAGGTTTGACCAAGAGTAAAATGTCTACGTAGTATCCAAACAAATGGCTGCTCTCAAGACTCCAGCGGGTAGTGTTCTTGCCAAAAATGAAAGTCCACTCCGAAGAGTATGTACATAGAATCGAGCTTATCGAGGAACACTAGCCGCGCAACACTCAAATATTTTGTTCTATCAACGGCTCGTACCACACTTCTTTATTACGTCCTCCTATTTTTCTCTCTTGCAGCTGGACCTGGCCATTTCTTCTGCCAGATTAGCTCGTGTCCATGCACACTTTAATTTTTTACCTGCAGAAGTTGCTGCATAGTTTGGCACCATACCAGACATTGCTTGCAGCTTCCGCCAATAAAGTCTGACTTGAAGTCAGCACGGACAGATGATTTGCAGGAAGAGCAACTAATTAGAATAAGCCTAATGGCAAGCAGATCGAATCTAAATGATTCATCGGACGGCAGCTAAAGGGGGGGTATTGCCACCGGGTGGCAGCAACATATTTTGCAATTTGGATTTCTGACATTTTTTGCAAAAAAGTTAAAAAAAGATAAAATGGCATTAACTTTTGCATACCACGTTGGAAAAAATGTATAATATATCAAAATGATCGTGCGAAAAAGTTACGACCCCGTATACTTCTGGGTTTACCCGGTTAGCCAATTTTTAGATTCTCAAAATTCCAAATGGAAATATGAAAGCAAGAAGATTTTACATTTTTTATTTTGAAAAAAATTAAAATTAAAATTCCTTCCTGCATAAAGATTACTATTACTAAACCATAAAGGTTAGCCAATTTTTAGATTTACAAATTTTCAGGATTTTGCCAAAGAAATAAAATTTTAAAGAATTAAAAATTTATTGTTTATTTATTTATTCAAGATTATTATTACATCATTAATTTTATTTAATAAAAAATTACTTGGAATTCAAACAATAAAGAAGTGTGATATCGTGACCAACAAGTTAATAGGATTGATATAATACTAGTATCAATAACATGAGAGCGAAGCGTGGTAGTTCACTGTCACTACTGCGGGATGGGAAGGAACTCGAAAGTTAAGCGTGGTAGTGCTGGAGTAGTGAAAGGATGGGTGACCGGGCGAGAAGGTTGACCACGAGTAAGTAATTTGACTAGAGATTAAGTGTAGTTAGAGACTAAACACGTCAAATAGCTAATATGATAGCTAGGGTTCATTAAGAAATCATTAAAGGATGTGGTTAAACCAAGAAACAACAATCAAGTGCTTCCAGCGGTAGTCCCTTTTATGATTCTCTTGTTCTCAAGCTTATGATTTCTTCATCGATGGATAATATATCTTAACTATTAACAATTTGTTTGAGCACTATTTAAAATTGAAGTGTCGAAAACTGACAAAAAGGATGACTAACTTTTTTTCAATTTATATAGTCCCTCCATACCGATTTACAGGGGAATTACACGTTTCGAAAAAAAACTTTGACTATTAAGTTGATCAATAAATTATAAGATATATATCACAAAAATTATATCATTGAAAACTTCTTTTGAATATGAATCCAATAGTATATTTTTTATGGCATATATTTAGTATTTCGTTGACCAAATTCATGATTAAGTTTTTCTCGAAGTGTGTAATACACCTATAAACCGGTGTGGAGGTAGTATTCTTTCTACTCAATAGGGCAGATATTAAACAAAGTAGTTAAATCTTGCAAATGATGTAATGGACTTACTCATGGTTAGACTAGGCATAGTGCTAGCATCTTAGTTAGTATCATGCATATTGGTCCCAAAAAAATTATGATGTGGCAGCTAATTGAGAAACAGAGAGAAGATTTGAGTTACATAGGTAGATATCGTGTCATAGCACATATTACGAGGAATTTTATTGACAAATAAATCTTGTAAACAAATTTACATCGGGATTCTAAAATGCAATAAATATAGCATGCATATGATACTACTACATGATACTACCCACTATAGAGATAGTATCTTACACAATTATCATATGTATGATACTACTACATGATATTTACTACAATGACAAGCCTTAGAGAATTTGAAAGATTACACTAGTAGAAAATATGGCTTATGTTTGGAGCTGCTCGGAGCTTTAGCACCGGTTATGCTACGAACCCAGACTAAAGGGTGCATTATAACCGGTTCGAGCAGCCATGGCTTTAGCACCGGTTCGTGCCACGAACCGGTGCTAAAGGGTTGGCGTCAGCCAACCGGTGTAAAAAGTTTTTTTGCTCCCCACGCACCCCCCGTGGATCGCCTTTTTTAGCTTTGTATAATACAAAAGAAAATGATAGAAAATTCAAAAAATATTTAGAGATTCATGTATGTTACGCAACTTACTATTAGGGAAAATTAAAAATTTTGGATTTCTGACATTTTTTGCAAAAAAGTTAAAAAAAAAGATAAAATGGCATTAACTTTTGCATACGACGTTGGAAAAAATGTATAATATATCAAAATGATCGTGCGAAAAAGTTACGACCCCGTATACTTCTGGGTTTACCCGGTTAGCCAATTTTTAGATTCTCAAAATTCCAAATGGAAATATGAAAGCAAGAAGATTTTACATTTTTTATTTTGAAAAAAATTAAAATTAAAATTCCTTCCTGCATAAAGATTACTATTACTAAACCATAAAGGTTAGCCAATTTTTAGATTTACAAATTTTCAGGATTTTGCCAAAGAAATAAAATTTTAAAGAATTAAAAATTTATTGTTTATTTATTTATTCAAGATTATTATTACATCATTAATTTTATTTAATAAAAAATTACTTGGAATTCAAACAATAAAGAAGTGTGATATCGTGACCAACAAGTTAATAGGATTGATATAATACTAGTATCAATAACATGAGAGCGAAGCGTGGTAGTTCACTGTCACTACTGCGGGATGGGAAGGAACTCGAAAGTTAAGCGTGGTAGTGCTGGAGTAGTGAAAGGATGGGTGACCGGGTGAGAAGCTTGACCACGAGTAAGTAATTTGACTAGAGATTAAGTGTAGTTAGAGACTAAACACGTCAAATAGCTAATATGATAGCTAGGGTTCATTAAGAAATCATTAAAGGATGTGGTTAAACCAAGAAACAACAATCAAGTGCTTCTAGCGGTAGTCCCTTTTATGATTCTCTTGTTCGCAAGCTTATGATTTCTTCATCGACGGATAATATATCTTAACTACTAACAATTTGTTTGAGCACTATTTAAAAATTGAAGTGTCGAAAACTGACAAAAAGGATGACTAACTTTTTTTCAATTTATATAGTCCCTCCATACCGATTTACAGGGGAATTACACGTTTCGAAAAAAAACTTTGACTATTAAGTTGATCAATAAATTATAAGATATATATCACAAAAATTATATCATTGAAAACTTCTTTTGAATATGAATCCAATAGTATATTTTTTATGGCATATATTTAGTATTTCGTTGACCAAATTCATGATTAAGTTTTTTCTCGAAGTGTGTAATACACCTATAAACCGGTGTGGAGGTAGTATTCTTTCTACTCAATAGGGCAGATATTAAACAAAGTAGTTAAATCTTGCAAATGATGTAATGGACTTACTCATGGTTAGACTAGGCATAGTTCTAGCATCTTAGCTAGTATCATGCATATTGGTCCCAAAAAAATTATGATGTGGCAGCTAATTGAGAAACAGAGAGAAGATTTGAGTTACATAGGTAGATATCATGTCATAGCACATATTACGAGGAATTTTATTGACAAATAAATCTTGTAAACAAATTTACATCGGGATTCTAAAATGCAATAAATATAGCATGCATATGATACTACTCCATGATACTACCCACTATAGAGATAGTATCATACATAATTATCATATGTATGATACTACTACATGATATTTACTACAATGACAAGCCTTAGAGAATTTGAAAGATTACACTAGTAGAAAATATGGCTTATGTTTGGAGCTGCTCGGAGCTTTAGCACCGGTTATGCTACGAACCCAGACTAAAGGGTGCATTATAACCGGTTCGAGCAGCCATGGCTTTAGCACCGGTTCGTGCCACGAACCGGTGCTAAAGGGTTGGCGTCAGCCAACCGGTGTAAAAAGTTTTTTTGCTCCCCACGCACCCCCCGTGGATCGCCTTTTTTAGCTTTGTATAATACAAAAGAAAATGATAGAAAATTCAAAAAATATTTAGAGATTCATGTATGTTACGCAACTTACTATTAGGGAAAATTAACAAATTTGGATTTCTGACATTTTTTGCAAAAAAGTTAAAAAAAAGATAAAATGGCATTAACTTTTGCATACGACGTTGGAAAAAATGTATAATATATCAAAATGATCGTGCGAAAAAGTTACGACCCCGTATACTTCTGGGTTTACCCGGTTAGCCAATTTTTAGATTCTCAAAATTCCAAATGGAAATATGAAAGCAAGAAGATTTTACATTTTTTATTTTAAAAAAAATTAAAATTAAAATTCCTTCCTGCATAAAGATTACTATTACTTAACCATAAAGGTTAGCCAATTTTTAGATTTACAAATTTTCAGGATTTTGCCAAAGAAATAAAATTTTAAAGAATTAAAAATTTATTGTTTATTTATTTATTCAAGATTATTATTACATCATTAATTTTATTTAATAAAAAATTACTTGGAATTCAAACAATAAAGAAGTGTGATATCGTGACCAACAAGTTAATAGGATTGATATAATACTAGTATCAATAACATGAGAGCGAAGCGTGGTAGTTCACTGTCACTACTGCGGGATGGGAAGGAACTCGAAAGTTAAGCGTGGTAGTGCTGGAGTAGTGGAAGGATGGGTGACCGGGCGAGAAGGTTGACCACGAGTAAGTAATTTGACTAGAGATTAAGTGTAGTTAGAGACTAAACACGTCAAATAGCTAAAATACTAGAAATTCTGAAAAAATAGAAAAAAGAGGGAGTGGAAAATAATTAGAAAAAAAAATGGATAAAAAATGGCACCGGTAGCGGGTTCTGCTGCGGCAGCGTTTTGGGGCATTTTCCTACTGCGGTAGACCATTTAGCTCTGGTTCGTGTTACGAACCGGTGTTAAAGGTTCTCCTGCCTGAGCGCTCGGCAGCTGCCACGTGGTGCCCCTTTAGCACCGGTTCGCAACACAACTGGTGCTAAAGGGGGAGGCTTTAGCTCCGATTACGTTGCACTGGTTGGGCAACCGGTGTAAAAGCCCCTTACGAACCGGTGGTAATGTCCAGTTTTCTACTAGTGTTAATTGACGCTTGAATTCCTCCTTGTGAATTGTATCTACACTACTTAAAAAGGAGGAATGTGTTGCTTATTCTGCCCAGACTCCAATACGTCAAGATCTTCATCGTAGTCGAGCGTTCCTTTTCCGCACGGGCTGAACTGGGCCAAAAGCCCGAAACCCAGCTACCTCGTCACGATGGATCGTGAGCCCAGCACCCGAAACCCTCACCCTGAGCTCGTCATCCTACTCCCCTGAGCGGATTCCACGACCCGAGTCGCCGCGTTGCACGAGCTGTCGCCGTCGCGCGAGTCTCCCCGGCGCAGCCGCCTCGATCCTGCAGGCCGGTGGCTAGCACGAGCCAGCACGCGAGGCCGCTACGCGAGCCTGCCCGTCGCCCGACGTTGCGCAAGTATCCCGGCACCGCCGCCGTCGCGCGAGTCTTCCCAGCGCCGCCGCCTCGATCCTGCGCGCCATCGGACGCCACGAGGCAGCACGCGAGGCCGCCACGCGACCCTGCCCTTCGCCGTCATGCGAGTCTCCCCGCTGCGGCCGCCTCGATCCTGTACGCCGTCGGCCTCATTTTGTCATCGTTGATGCAGTGTATTTATCAAATTTCATTTCTCTTGTTAGATCCAGCTGCTACAGCCACACATCAACCATAGGACAGATGAGCCGGTGGAAGGTAATGATACCGTTGCTAGATCGAGCTGCTCCTCGCCTCCTCCCCCTTCTGTTACTTACCTACCCTCCTGATATTGCTTACTGACAAGGTATCAACTTGTCAATGCCTATGGATTGTAGGCTAGGGTTTAGTTGGAAGTAGAGGGCAAGTAGATCTCGAAGGTTTCAGCCGAAAAGTACTCGACCATTATGAAAACTAGGGTTTGTAGACAATGATTCGATGATTTCTGCGTCCCTCGACTCCACCTTATATAGGAGGCGGAGCCGAGGGATTCGTGCTGTACAAGTTACAAAGTCCGGGAAGGTTTCTAACTCATCCCGCAAGATTACAAATAAGACTTCCTATTACAATTCTAGCTTTCCTTAATACTATCTTGGGCTTCCAAATCTTCTTATTCTTCGGGTAGTGGGCCTTCAGTAAACCCCGGGTACTATCTTCGGCAGGCCCATTTGGGATGCCTATGTCAGTAGCCCCCGAGATTTTGCTTGAATCGTAGGGTCAAGGAAAATCTCCACTGTTTATTTTTATTCGACAGCTTCGACTTTTCTATATTTCTTCTCATAAACATCTATATTGTACAGGGATAATGGTAATTGGGGCTAGTTCATCTGATGGATCAGGTACTAGTTAACTGCTCTAGTGGCAATCCGCAAAAACCTACTTCAAGATCACGTCCCTAGACATGACCTCGGGATACCGGTGTAAACTTCGACAGGTGCCGCTTAAGGTCTTACCATTCTGTCGAGTCCCAGTAAAATTTATTGGGTACCTAACGCGTCCGTTAGGATTTTTCTTCGTATCTGTTGATACGGATAAAAGTAGCAGAGCGCAGTCTTTGGCGATGCCACGCCCAGCAGAACGGATCTGGGGTCTTACCTTCGCAAATTTGCGGCATTCAGAAATTGATCGCAACTTTGGCGTTCTGAAAATATATTGTCGAGTGCTTTTTCGGCTGTTGGAATGGCACATTTTATCGAGTCAAAGATGACTTATATTGCTCTCCCGATGGGAGTATACGTAGAGTTAATTATAACTCGAAATATACTCTTTTGCTCTTCTATCTTTCTTTTTTCTCTTTCTTTCTTTCTTTTTTATAATTTCATCGGGCACGCGAGCAGCGTTCCCGATGGGAGTAGCCCCCGAGGCTACAGCCAAGGATTTGTACTTGGGTGTAGGCTCCACGCCTTATGCCGATATATTTTCTTTTATCTCCCGAAGTTTTATAATTTATCGGGTGCGCGAACAGCGCTCCCGATGGGAGTAGCCCCCGAGGCTATGAACAAATATTTATATTTGGTCATAGGCTCACGCCATTTCCATCTTGTCCTTCTGGATCCTTTCCTTTTTTCCAAAGTAGCCCCCGAGCATTTGATCAAAAACTTGTATTTGATCAAAGGCTCTACATTATTTTTCCGTGTCGCCTTTTATGAAGCTGTTGAGTCGAATTTTTTCTTCTGGCAAGATGATGTTGTTGCTGACGACAGCCACGATTGCTTGTCAAAAATTTGCGACAAGTCTTTTCTCGCTGCCATGCGGGCCCAATTAATCCACTATCTTGACACGTCGTGCAAGTGGGGGACACACGTCCTCCGCTTTTTCTGGCGCACGCACCGTAACTTCCCCAACGTTGAATTACTTTTTTACCCTTGTTGCCACGTGGCTATCATCTGTCACACATTTTCCTTATCCAACGGTTCGTCGTTTCACCGCACCCCTATATAAGTTCGTCTTCTTCCTCTTTGGGCACTTCCGCTCGCGCCGTCCTCCTTCTCTCAGCTGCAAATTTCTCCTGCGATCCACAGCCTCCTAAGCTCCTTGCCTCCCAGCTGCGAATACTGCGCCATTGTTGATGCCACCTCGTCGATTGACAAGGCACAGCACGCCGGAGTCCTCCATGGCCGCCGTGGATCTTGGGGCGGCGGAGTGGGAAAGATCAAAAATTTCCACTCAAGACGTCAACATGCTGAGGAAGCTGGGGATCAGCAAGAAACCCAAGGCATTGTGCTTCCCCAGTGAGGAAAGCTACCCAACCCCTCCAATGGGGTACCGGGTAAGTTTTGTCGACCACCTCATCCGCGGTCTTTCCGCCCCCATTCATCCTTTTCTCCGTGGACTTCTTTTTATCTACGGTCTGCAACTCCACCACCTCACGCCAAATTCAATCCTCCATATCTCTATTTTCATCACTCTGTGCGAGGCCTTCCTTGGCGTCCAGCCTAACTGGGCGCTATGGAAGCGCATTTTCTTCTGCCGCCGGAATGGCTCGCCCAATGTCGCCTATAATATAGGCGGCGTTGTGATTTCTATTCAGCCCACTGTCGACTACTTCGACGTCAAGCTTCCTGACTCAGTTCAAGGATGGCGCAAGAAGTGGTTGTACATTCAGGAGGAGAATCATGGATGTGCGGAGGACAACATCCCTCCTTTTGATGGCGCCGAAAAAATCTTTCGCCGCCGCTCCTGGGACGCGGAGGCCACCGAAGAAGAAAGGGCGTCGACAGAAACCTTGATGGCTCGTATCCACGAGTTGCAAAATACTCGCGGCAAAGAGTTATCAGGTGTCCAAATTACTGCATACTTTCTTAGGACTAGAGTGCAGCCGCTTCAGGCTCGCAAATATCCTCTATGGAAATATGCTGGCGACGAGGACGTGGATCGGCTGTCGGTGAATTTGGAGGTCAAGGATTTAGAAAGACTTGTCCGAAAAATTTCATCTCTCAGCAAAAAAGATGCTGTCCCTTCTTCTTGCCGTGTGACGCCATTCAGCGCCGCCAATCCACTTCCCGAGGTAATCTTTGTCTACTGTCTTGTTGTTGCTTTGCTATCTTTTTTGTAACTTCATTTCTGACATCTCTCCCTGCTTTATTTTGCACAGAATCATCCAGACCTTGTCTCGCTTCCTCCTCTTCCTGAAGGTGGAGAAGTCGAAGAAAGGGCCATTGTCACTGATGACAATCAAGAAGCTCCGTCTTTTGTGAATGAACCCGTGGATTCTCGAAAATCTGCGGGATCTTCCGAAGGCACTGCGTCTGCACAATCTCCTCCTCCCGCTGTTTCTCCAAAAGGCAAAAGGAAGAGGAATGATGTCGAAGATTCCGGCACCACCAAAGCCGAAGAAGTTGATCCTTCACGACAGAAGGCAGCTTATGATCCATATCTCGAATCCCTCGTCAGCTCGTGAGTCACTTTTATTTCCCCTTATTTTTGTACTCGAAATTTTTGTCTTATCCTGCTTTTTATGCTGTCGATTTTTAATCACAGTGATGATGAGGAAGAAGTACCAACTTGTGATGTGGCTCCTCGGATGAGCACATCACATACTTTACTTGCCTCGGATACGCTAGTTGAAGGAGAAGAATCCTCGCCTCCTCAACAAAACATCGTCACCACTACTCCGCCATCGAGCCCCCTTGCTCCTTCACCAAAAAGGACAAGGATCGAAACGATCATTGAGCCTGCCCCTCAATTGGGTAGCTCTTCTACTCCGCTCTTGGATGATGTAAGTTTTTTAACTTTCTTGCCAATATCTATATTTCCTCTATTTGCTTTTTTACACCTTCACTCTTTTTCCATACCGATGTTTCTCTTTCTTTGTTCTTTGTTGACAGCCCATGATCAAAGAGCTTATTCGCATCGGATCCCAATTCATTGGGTACCGTGAGTATGCCAGCAGAACTGAAGGTAATAAGTTTTTTGCTGTCGTTGTTTCTGACTTCTTGCTCCTGTTTTTTGTAGCAATTTTGACCTTTCTTTTCTATTTCGACAGAGAAACTTGCAGAGGCCAACAAGCTCGCCGACACTCTTGCTCAAAAACTGGAGCAAAGTGAAGCGGCCCGCAAGAAAGCCGAACTTGTTGCTAGCGAAGCCAAAGCAGAGGCTAATGAAGCCAAGGCAAAAGCTGCTAGTGTCGAGGAACTGCAGAAGAAACTTGAAGATGCTGAAACTGCTTTAAACGAGCACAAAGCCGCATAGGCCACTCGTGAGCAGGGGATCCTCAAGCGCCTGAAATTGCAAAATCGGCGCTTTCAAGGTAGTGTTATCGATCCCTTCTATTTTTTATGGGACCTGCTTTTTTCTTGCTTTTGACCGACGTTTATTCCCTGTTGCAGGCCAAACAAACCAAG
The DNA here is from genome assembly GCF_019359855.2 of Lolium perenne. Lineage (NCBI taxonomy): Eukaryota > Viridiplantae > Streptophyta > Magnoliopsida > Poales > Poaceae > Lolium > Lolium perenne. Next base: position 41,273,181 of record NC_067248.2, on the reverse strand, counting down.
AGTTTGAGCTAGAGAATCCCGACAATGATCCTCTCCTAGACACACTTTCTTATTTGGAGCTTCATGGATCCGAAATTCGTGAAGGCGTGATGAATGCTGACGCAGGATTGTCAAAACTATTCCCCTACTTCTTCCCGAAGAAAGAGGAGCCCAAGACTTTCCTTGCCCTTGCCCAGAGCTTCAATCCATCAGAAGACCTTGGGCTGAAAATGCGCCAGGAGAACATGAAAATTGCTATCGAGAGCACTGTTGCCTTGGTCGCTGACAGCCAACAAACTATTGACTGGATGAAAGTTGGCGACACCGAGCAGATAGAGCAAGCAAAATGGCGGTCTTTGATCAAGGCAGCTGATACGTCTCCGACGTATCGATAATTTCTTATGTTCCATGCCACATTATTGATGTTATCTACATGTTTTATGCACACTTTATGTCATATTCGTGCATTTTCTGGAACTAACCTATTAACAAGATGCCGAAGTGCCGATTCTTTGTTTTCTGCTGTTTTTGGTTTCAGAAATCCTAGTAAGGAAATATTCTCGGAATTGGACGAAATCAAAGCCCAGGGGCCTATTTTTCCACGAAGCTTCCAGAAGTCCGAAGGAGAGACGAAGAGGGGCCACGAGGGGGCCACACCCTAGGGCGGCGTGGCCCCCCCCCCCCCCCTGGCCGCGCGGCCCTGTGGTGTGGGGCCCCCGTGCCGCCTCTTGACCTGCCCTTCCGCCTACAAATAGCCTCCGTGACGAAACCCCCAGTACCGAGAGCCACGATACGGAAAACCTTCCAGAGACACCGCCAACGCCGATCCCATCTCGGGGGATCCAGGAGATCGCCTCCGGCACCCTGCCGGAGAGGGGAATCATCTCCCGGAGGACGCTACACCGCCATGGTCGCCTCCGGTGTGATGTGTGAGTAGTCTACCCCTGGACTATGGGTCCATAGCAGTAGCTAGATGGTTGTCTTCTCCCCATTGTGCTATCATTGTCGGATCTTGTGAGCTGCCTAACATGATCAAGATCATCTATCTGTAATTCTATATGTTGCGTTTGTTGGGATCCGATGAATAGAGAATACTTGTTATGTTGATTATCAAAGTTATATCTACGTGTTGTTTATGATCTTGCATGCTTTCCGTTACTAGTAGATGCTCTGGCCAAGTAGATGCTTGTAACTCCAAGAGGGAGTACTTATGCTCGATAGTGGGTTCATGCCTGCATTGACACCGGGACAAGGATGAGAAAGTTCTAAGGTTGTGTTGTGCTGTTGCCACTGGGGATAAAACATTGATGCTATGTCTAAGGATGTAGTTGTTGATTACATTACGCACCATACTTAATGCAATTGTCTGTTGCTTTGCAATTTAATACTGGAGGGGGTTCGGATGATAACCTGAAGGTGGACTTTTTAGGCATAGATGCATGCTGGATGGTGGTCTATGTACTTTGTCGTAATGCCCAATTAAATCTCACTATACTCATCATGATATGTATGTGCATGGTCATGCTCTCTTTATTTGTCAATTGCCCAACTGTAATTTGTTCACCCAACATGCTGTTCGTCTTATGGGAGAGACACCTCTAGTGAACTGTGGACCCCGGTCCAATTCTCTTTACTGAAATACAACCTACTGCAATACTTGTTCTACTGTTTTCTGCAAACAATCATCTTCCACACAATACGGTTAATCCTTTGTTACAGCAAGCCGGTGAGATTGACAACCTCACTGTTTCGTTGGGGCAAAGTACTTTGGTTGTGTTGTGCAGGTTCCACGTTGGCGCCGGAATCCCTGTTGTTGCGCCGCACTACATCTCGCCGCCATCAACCTTCAACGTGCTTCTTGACTCCTACTGGTCCGATTAAACCTTGGTTTCTTACTGAGGGAAACTTGCCGCTGTGCGCATCACACCTTCCTCTTGGGGTTCCCAACGGACGTGCCAACCACACGCATCAAGCAAATTTCTGGCGCCGTTGCCGGGGAGATCAAGACACGCTGCAAGGGGAGTCTCCACTTCTCAATCTCTTTACTTTGTTTTTGTCTTGCTTAGTTTTATTTACTACTTTGTTTGCTGCACTAAATCAAAATACAAAAAAAATTAGTTGCTAGTTTTACTTTATTTGCTATCTTGTTTGCTATATCAAAAACACAAAAAAATTAGTTTACTTGTATTTACTTTATCTAGTTTGCTTTATTTACTGTTGCTAAAATGGCCAACGCTGAAAATACTAAGTTGTGTGACTTCACAACCACAAATAATAATGATTTCTTATGCACACCTATTGCCCCACCTGCTACTACAGCAGAATTCTTTGAAATTAAACCTGCTTTACTGAATCTTGTTATGCGAGAGCAATTTTCTGGTGTTAGTTCTGATGATGCTGCTGCCCATCTTAATAATTTTGTTGAATTATGTGAAATGCAAAAATATAAAGATGTAGATGGTGATATTATTAAACTAAAATTGTTCCCTTTCTCATTAAGAGGAAGAGCTAAAGATTGGTTGCTATCTCTGCCTAAGAATAGTATTGATTCATGGACTAAATGCAAGGATGCTTTTATTGGTAGATATTATCCCCCTGCTAAAATTATATCTTTGAGGAGTAGCATAATGAATTTTAAACAATTAGATACTGAACATGTTGCTCAAGCTTGGGAAAGAATGAAATCTCTGGTTAAAAATTGCCCAACCCATGGGTGACTACTTGGATGATCATCCAAACCTTCTATGCAGGACTAAATTTTTCTTCACGGAATTTATTGGATTCAGCTGCTGGAGGTACCTTTATGTCCATCACTCTTGGTGAAGCAACAAAGCTTCTTGATAATATGATGATCAATTACTCTGAATGGCACACGGAAAGAGCTCCACAAGGTAAGAAGGTAAATTAATGAAGAAACCTCTTCCTTGAGTGATAAGATTGATGCTATTATGTCTATGCTTGTGAATGATAGGACTAATATTGATCCTAATAATGTTCCGTTAGCTTCATTGGTTGCACAAGAAGAACATGTTGATGTAAACTTCATTAAAAATAATAATTTCAACAACAATGCTTACCGGAACAATTCTAGTAACAACTATAGGCCATATCCTTATAATAATGGCAACGGCTATGGTAATTCTTATGGGAATTCTTACAACAATAATAGGAGTTCACCCCCTAGACTTGAAGCCATGCTTAAAGAATTTATTAGTACGCAAACTGCTTTTAACAAATCTGTTGAAGAAAAGCTTGGGAAAATTGATATACTTGCTTCTAAAGTCGATAGTCTTACTGCTGATGTTGATCTTTTGAAATCAAAAGTTTTGCCTAATGAGAATCATCATAATAAAATTGCTACTACAGCAAATGCCATTCAAGTTAGAATTAATGAGAATATAAGATTAATGGCTGAACTGCGTGCTAGGTGGGATAGAGAAGAAAATGAAAAACTAGCTAAAGAGAAGAATGTAGCTAAAGTTTGGACTATTACCACCACTAGTAATGCTAATGCTACACATGTTGATGCACCCCCTACTAATACTAATAAAAGAATTGGTGTTAGCAATGTTTCCACTTCTAATGCAAAGCGCGAAAAACTGCCTGAAACTGCTAAAACTGCTGAAACTGCCTGTGATAAAGCTGCTGAAATTTTTTCCAACAATGGGGATGATGATCCCATTGCTTTAGATTATAATGGTTTGAATTTTGATGATTGCCACATCTCTAAAGTTATAAAGTTCTTGCAAAAACTTGCTAAAAGTCCTAATGCTAGTGCTATAAATTTGGCTTTCACGCATCATATTACAAATGCTCTCATAAAAGCTAGAGAAGAGAAATTAGAGCGCGAAGCCTCTATTCCTAAAAAGCTAGAGGATGGTTGGGAGCCCATCATTAAGATGAAGGTTAAAGATTTTGATTGTAATGCTTTATGTGATCTTGGTGCAAGTATTTCTGTTATGCCTAAGAAAATTTATAATATGCTTGACTTGCCACCGCTGAAAAATTGTTATTTGGATGTTAATCTTGCTGATCATTCTACAAAGAAACCTTTGGGTAAGGTTGATAATGTTCGCATTACCATTAACAATAACCTTGTCCCCGTTGATTTTGTTGTCTTGGATATTGAATGCAATGCATCTTGTTCCATTATATTGGGAAGACCTTTTCTTCGAACTGTTGGTGCTATTATTGATATGAAGGAAGGTAATATAAAATATCAATTTCCTCTCAAGAAAGGTATGGAACACTTCCCTAGAAAGAGAATGAAGGTACCTTTTGATTCTATTATGAGAACAAATTATGATGTTGACACTTCGTCTCTTGATAATACTTGATACACACTTTCTGCGCCTAGCTGAAAGGCGTTAAAGAAAAACGCTTATGGGAGACAACCCATGTTTTTACCTACAGTACTTTGTTTTTATTTTGTGTCTTGGAAGTTGTTTACTACTGTAGCAACCTCTCCTTATCTTAGTTTTGTGTTTTGTTGTGCCAAGTTAAGCCGTTGATAGAAAAGTAAGTACTAGATTTGGATTACTGCACAGTTCCAGATTTCTTTGCTGTCACGAATCTGGGTCCACCTCCCTGTAGGTAGCTCAGAAAATTAAGCCAATTTACGTGCATGATCCTCAGATATGTACGCAACTTTCATTCAATTTGAGCATTTTCATCTGAGCAAGTCTGGTGCCATTTGAAAATTCGTCAATACGAACTGTTCTGTTTTGACAGATTCTGCCTTTTATTTCGCATTGCCTCTTTTGCTATGTTGGATGAATTTCTTTGATCCACTAATGTCCAGTAGCATTATGCAATGTCCAGAAGTGTTAAAAATGATTGTGTCACCTCTGAATATGTCAATTTATATTGTGCACTAACCCTCTAATGAGTTGTTTCGAGTTTGGTGTGGAGGAAGTTTTCAAGGATCAAGAGAGGAGTATGATGCCACATGATCAAGGAGAGTGAAAGCTCTAAGCTTGGGGATGCCCCGGTGGTTCACCCCTGCATATATCAAGAAGACTCAAGCGTCTAAGCTTGGGGATGCCCAAGGCATCCCCTTCTTCATCGATAACATTATCAGGTTCCTCCCCTGAAACTATATTTTTATTCCATCACATCTTATGTGCTTTTTCTTGGAGCGTCGGTTTGTTTTTGTTTTTTGTTTTATTTGAATAAAATGGATCCTAGCATTCACTTTACGGGAGAGAGACACGCTCCGCTGTAGCATATGGACAAGTATGTCCTTGGTTTCTACTCATAGTATTCATGGCGAAGTTTCTCCTTCGTTAAATTGTTATATGGTTGGAATTGGAAAATGATACATGTAGTAATTGCTATAAATGTCTTGGGTAATGTGATACTTGGCAATTGTTGTGCTCATGTTTAAGCTCTTGCATCATATGCTTTGCACCCATTAATGAAGAAATACATAGAGCATGCTAAAATTTGGTCTGCATATTTGGTTTCTCTAAGGTCTAGATAATTTCTAGTATTGAGTTTGAACAACAAGGAAGACGGTGTAGAGTCTTATAATGTTTTCAATATGTCTTTTATGTGAGTTTTGCTGCACCGGTTCATCCTTGTGTTTGTTTCAAATAAGCCTTGCTAGCCTAAACCTTGTATCGAGAGGGAATACTTCTCATGCATCCAAAATACTTGAGCCAACCACTATGCCATTTGTGTCCACCATACCTACCTACTACATGGTATTTTCCGCCATTCCAAAGTAAATTGCTTGAGTGCTACCTTTAAAATTCCATCATTCACCTTTGCAATATATAGCTCATGGGACAAATAGCTTAAAAACTATTGTGGTATTGAATATGTAATTATGCACTTTATCTCTTATTAAGTTGCTTGTTGTGCGATAACCATGTTCACTGGGGACGCCATCAACTATTCGTTGTTGAATTTCATGTGAGTTGCTATGCATGTCCGTCTTGTCTGAAGTAAGAGAGATCTACCACCTTATGGTTAAGCATGCATATGTTAGAGAAGAACATTGGGCCGCTAACTAAAGCCATGATCCATGGTGGAAGTTTCAGTTTTGGACAACAATCCTCAAATCTCAAATGAGAAAATTATTAATTGTTGTTATATGCTTATGCATAAAAGAGGAGTCCATTATCTGTTGTCTATGTTGTCCCGGTATGGATGTCTAAGTTGAAGAATAATCAATAGCGAGAAATCCAATGCGAGCTTTCTCCTTAGACCTTTGTACAAAGGCATAGAGGTACCCCTTTGTGACACTTGGTAAAAACAGTGCATTGTGATGATCCGGTAGTCCAAGCTAATTAGGACAAGGTGCGGGCACTATTAGTACACTATGCATGAGGCTTGCAACTTATAAGATATAATTTATATGATGCATATGCTTTATTACTACCGTTGACAAAATTGTTTCATGTTTTCAAAATCAAAGCTCTAGCACAAATATAGCAATCGATGCTTTTCCTCTATGAGGACAATTCTTTTACTTTCAATGTTGAGTCAGTTCACCTATTTCTCTCCACCTCAAGAAGCAAACACTTGTGTGAACTGTGCATTGATTCCTACATACTTGCTTATTGCATTTATTATATTACTCTATGTTGACAATATCCATGAGATATACATGTTACAAGTTGAAAGCAACCGCTGAAAACTTAATCTTCCTTTGTGTTGCTTCAATGCCTTTACTTTGAATTATTGCTTTATGAGTTAACTCTTATGCAAGACTTAATTGATGCTTGTCTTGAAGTGCTATTCATGAAAAGTCTTTGCTTTATGATTCACTTGTTTACTCATGTCATATACATTGTTTTGATCGCTGCATTCACTACATTTGCTTTACAAATAGTATGATCAAGATTATGATGGCATGTCACTCCAGAAATTATCTGTGTTATCGTTTTACCTGCTCGGGACGAGCAGAACTAAGCTTGGGGATGCTGATACGTCTCCGACGTATCGATAATTTCTTATGTTCCATGCCACATTATTGATGTTATCTACATGTTTTATGCACACTTTATGTCATATTCGTGCATTTTCTGGAACTAACCTATTAACAAGATGCCGAAGTGCCGATTCTTTGTTTTCTGCTGTTTTTGGTTTCAGAAATCCTAGTAAGGAAATATTCTCGGAATTGGACGAAATCAAAGCCCAGGGGCCTATTTTTCCACGAAGCTTCCAGAAGTCCGAAGGAGAGACGAAGTGGGGCCACGAGGGGGCCACACCCTAGGGCGGCGCGGCCCCCCCTTGGCCGCGCGGCCCTGTGGTGTGGGGCCCCCGTGCCGCCTCTTGACCTGCCCTTCCGCCTACAAATAGCCTCCGTGACGAAACCCCCAGTACCGAGAGCCACGATACGGAAAACCTTCCAGAGACGCCGCCAACGCCGATCCCATCTCGGGGGATCCAGGAGATCGCCTCCGGCACCCTGCCGGAGAGGGGAATCATCTCCCGGAGGACTCTACGCCGCCATGGTCGCCTCCGGTGTGATGTGTGAGTAGTCTACCCCTGGACTATGGGTCCATAGCAGTAGCTAGATGGTTGTCTTCTCCCCATTGTGCTATCATTGTCGGATCTTGTGAGCTGCCTAACATGATCAAGATCATCTATCTGTAATTCTATATGTTGCGTTTGTTGGGATCCGATGAATAGAGAATACTTGTTATGTTGATTATCAAAGTTATATCTACGTGTTGTTTATGATCTTGCATGCTTTCCGTTACTAGTAGATGCTCTGGCCAAGTAGATGCTTGTAACTCCAAGAGGGAGTACTTATGCTCGATAGTGGGTTCATGCCTGCATTGACACCTGGGACAGTGACAGAAAGTTCTAAGGTTGTGTTGTATTGTTGCCACTAGGGATAAAACATTGATGCTATGTCTAAGGATGTAGTTGTTGATTACATTACGCACCATACTTAATGCAATTGTCTGTTGCTTTGCAACTTAATACTGGAGGGGGTTCGGATGATAATCTGAAGGTGGACTTTTTAGGCATAGATGCATGCTGGATGGCGGTCTATGTACTTTGTCGTAATGCCCAATTAAATCTCACTATACTCATCATGATATGTATGTGCATGGTCATGCTCTCTTTATTTGTCAATTGCCCAACTGTAATTTGTTCACCCAACATGCTGTTCGTCTTATGGGAGAGACACCTCTAGTGAACTGTGGACCCCGGTCCAATTCTCTTTTCTGAAATACAACCTACTGCAATACTTGTTCTACTGTTTTCTGCAAACAATCATCTTCCACACAATACGGTTAATCCTTTGTTACAGCAAGCCAGTGAGATTGACAACCTCACTGTTTCGTTGGGGCAAAGTACTTTGGTTGTGTTGTGCAGGTTCCACGTTGGCGCCGGAATCCCTGGTGTTGCGCCGCACTACATCTCGCCGCCATCAACCTTCAACGTGCTTCTTGACTCCTACTGGTCCGATTAAACCTTGGTTTCTTACTGAGGGAAACTTGCCGCTGTGCGCATCACACCTTCCTCTTGGGGTTCCCAACGGACGTGCCAACCACACGCATCAGTAGCCAAGCCCAATCCGAAGAAAATTCTGGCCTATCTCGGGATCAAGCCATCTTCAACTCCTAGTTCATCGAGGCCGGAGGTCTAGTTGCATGCCTCTTCGTTTTTTGCTTTCTCTGTCTCTTTTGCCCTTGTCGCCAATCTAGCTGTGGCGACAATTATCCTGGTAGTCCTTTTGGACAAACTTCTTTTGTAATGTCTATGTAAATTTTTCTAGAAATTAATGAAATTCCTTCTGGCACTATCATTGATCCTGGCGCTTTCTTTTCCAGTTAATATTTGATAACTATTCAACCGATCCTTGCACTGCCGATGCTTCACCTGCTTCTTCCTTCTCGAAGAAAATGCTAGTTGATAACGACCCCCTTGAAGGTTCTTCGAGCAAACATTTCTCGGAGGATTTGCAAGAACTTCGACAACAACTTCAATACATGAAGAAACAAACTCTGGCAATGATGGAACAATCTCGGAAAGCATCCGAACAAGAAAAACTTGCTCTCCAACAAGCCAAAAAGGCTATGGCTGCCAAGGATACTGCTGTATTGGAAGCAAAGGGAGCCACTACCCGAGAAAATAGCATGCTCGAGCTAATGTTGGAGGCTAGCACAGATATGTTAGGTATGTTTTTCCAAACTCACAATGCTTCCTCTTTATTTTGTCGTGCCCCCTTTCAAATTTCTTGCCTTGTCGCTTAATAGGCTCGGTTCTTGATGCTGCCGCCGAAGATCGAAGAGTGAACGAGAGAACAAATCTTCTCGTCAATCTTTCCCTTAACCATGGCTGTTTATTCTGGGCCTCCCCTGAACGAACCCAGCAAATTGTCAGGTTTCAAGATTGTGCTTGCCAAGTGCGCGAATTTCTCAATTTTTACACGACAACATTAACCCTTGTTTACAAGACTTTGTTTCCTCGAAATGAAGTTCCCAAAACTCTTCCTGAATTGCTGGAAGTATTCAGAGATGCTCCCCGCATTCATAATTTTGGGCGAGCTCAATTAACTGCGGGAGCGAGGTTCGCCATGATTATGATAAATATTTGCCATCCAAAATTAGACCTGACGAAGATTGTTGCTGATTGCCTGGCCAAGAAATCGCGGCGAAAAAATGATATTGACACAATCAATGAGATGGTGACTCTTGTGGCCGAGTCGATGATAGATGAGCTTCTTCGGATGGACTCAAAATTCTTCGTCAAGGGGTCCTATGCTGAACATAAAACAACCAGAGGCTTGTCGATAGATAGTATTTTTGGCTTTGACTGATTTGTACTATATTGGACAACATTATGTCTGTATATTTTTTGATTTCCGAAGAAATTTGTTGTATATTGTAAAGTGCTCTATATTGTTGGAGCCCCTGAGCCTTCTGGCTAGAGTTTATACTGTTTTTTCCATCTCGAAGATTTTTCCTCTTGCCGTAAGGAGATATCTTTATTTTTTCACCGAATAGGTTGCAAGCCTCCGAGTATCTTAATGTCGAAGTTCTATATTTTTGTTGCGAGGTTTCTTGGACCAAAGCAATAAGATTTTTGACGTGTACACTATATTTATAATTTGTTAGCTTCCGATATTTGGCGAGGTATTTAGTGTACCAAGGCGAAATATTTTGGTAAGTCTAATTTGTCTATATTGTACGTATTTTGAGACTTGAAGGCGTTGAGCCCCCGAGCGTGTCGAAGAATAAGAAATATATCTCCACTATCTTTATTATATTGCAGCACCGCGAGCCCGCCTCATTAAAAACCTTTCCGGCCCCACTCGGTGCCCCGAAAAGGAAAAGAGTGCGTCTGAAAACTCGCGGGCGTTTCAGTACATTGTATTTTTACAGAGAAGAACTATATTTCGACTCTAGGCGTAGAACCGCCTGAGCTGTGCTACGTTCCAGGGGTTTTTCTCTGGAGCCCCTGTCTTCTTGTCCTTGATCCTGTATGCGCCTCCGTCGATGACTTCCGTGACAATGTAAGGCCCTAACCATGGTGATTCGAGCTTCTCAGTACTTTTTTGATTTAACCGCAAGACCAAATCCCCAACTTGAAAAGATCTTGGTCTTAACCGTCGACTGTGGTAGTTTTTGAGGTCTTGCTGGTATTTGGTGACTCGTGAAAGTACTTCATCGCGAGCTTCGTCGAGTGCGTCCATATCATCCTCCCGAGCTTTTTGTGATGTTTCTTCGTCATACTCTGTTACCCATGGAGAATCATGCTCTATTTCAATTGGTAGTACTGCTTCGGCTCCGTGGACGAGAAAAAACGGAGTTTCTTGTGTCACCGTATTTGGTGTTGTTCGGATGCTCCACAAAACACTTGGCAATTCCTCTGGCCACGTATGTTGAGCTTTTTCAAGCGGTCCTAGCAGGCGCTTTTTGAGGCTGTTGCAGATGATACCATTGGCTTTCTCGACTTGTCCGTTAGTTTGCGGGTGCCCAACTGACGCAAAGTGCAATTTAATGCCTACTTCTGCGCAGTATTCCTTGAATTCCTTGGATGTGAAGTTTGAACCGTTGTCTGTAACAATGCTATGAGGCACGCCAAACCGAAAAACGAGGCCTTTCACAAACTTTATTACCGACGCTGCATCTGGTGAATTTATTGGCTTCGGTTCTACCCACTTGGTGAATTTGTCGAAAGCGACCAGCAAGTACTCATACCCTCCAGGCGAAGCTTTGTGCAACTTGCCCACCATATCGAGTCCCCATTGGGCAAAGGGCCACGACAATGGTATTGGTGTTAATTCCGCCGCTGGAGAGTGAGGTTTTGCGGCAAATCTTTGACACGCGTCACAAGTTCTTACTATTTCCTTGGCATCCTCGATTACTGTCAACCAATAGAATCCTGCCCGAAAAACTTTGGCTGCAATAGCTCGACTACTTGCGTGGTGGCCACATATTCCTTCGTGTACATCCTTCAGAACTATTCTTCCTTCCTCGGGTGTGACACACCTTTGCAGAACGCCTAAAATACTTCGCTTGTATAATTCCCCTTTGATCACTGTGAAAGCTTTGGATCGTCGAATAATTCGCCTGGCCTCAACTGGATCGTCGGGTATTTCTTTCCTGAGGATATATGATATATATGCTTGCATCCAAGGAACTTCTATCATCATCACAAGTTCTTGGTCCTCTTCATCCTCCGTGGTTCCTTTGAGGAGCGCCGAAGTTTTTCCTTCCTTTGCTTTTTTCTGTACCTTTTTTGGCTTCGTGGATCTCTCCGCTATTTCTTCCCAAAATACTCCTGGTGGGATTGGAAGGCACTGATGGTGACATAGGCATCCCAAATGGGCCTGCCGAAGATAGTACCCGGGGTTTACTGAAGGCCCACTACCCGAAGAATAAGAAGATTCGGGAGCCCAAGATATATTAAGGAAAGTTAAGAGTTGTAATAGGAAGTGTTATTTGTAATCTGGCGGGATGAGTTAGAAACTGTCCCGGACTCTGTAACTTGTATAGCATGAATCCCTCGGCTCCACCTCCTATATAAAGGGGGAGTCGAGGGACGAAGAAATAATCGAATCATTGTCTACAAACCCTAGTTTTCATAATCGTCGAGTACTTTTCGGCTGAAACCTTCGAGATCTACTTGCCCTCTACTTCCAACTAAACCCTAGCCTACAATCCATAGGCATTGACAAGTTGATACCTTGTCAATTGGCGCCGTCTGTGGGAACTAGAGGCGTAAGGATCTGATCTCGATGGCACGTTCAAGATCTTCGACATCGTCAACCGCAAGCAACACAATGGATCGAGGTAAACAGATCGCTGCTGGTCTTGTTGATTTTGTTCCTCACCCACCCTCCCGTTTGGATGCATATGCGTATCTGGCGGAGCCCATGGAGATGACGTTCGGAAGGTTTCACTTTCGCGTCGAGAAGGAAGGATCGTATCGTGTCGAGATTCCAATTTCGTCGGGATCGTCGGTGGTCGATTCCGATTTTTCAAGTTATGCATCGTCTACCGAGTCAGGAGAAGAAGAAACTTCGGCGACACGCTACGTCAGCACCAGAGCAAGAGAGAAACTCGCCAAGATCTTCAACGACATGTCGTTTGAGTCATCTGCGGACTCATATATAAGCGATGGCTCAAGCGATGTCGACAGTTATGACTTCATCGACAAATCTATCACAGTGGGCAAGGTCTTCATCAATCTCAACGATGATGTCACCAAACCCAACATAGATCTGAGTACAAAGTATCATCAGATTTATGCCATTGAAGATCAAGAGGAAACATCTGAGGCTTTCGATGATCTGGGAAATCCATACGTCGATCCCTCCAATCTGCGACAAGGCCTGGGCAACAAATACGTCGGGCCAGAGCCACGAGATAGAGTTCAACTTTCACAAGCAGCGTGGGATAGAGCCGCGAGAGCTATGAACGGTACAGAACCAATGGCTACCACAGCCACACCAGAGGAATTGCAAGCATATCAATATAGGCTCACACGAGCTGCCAGGGAATTGGAAAAACAGACAGCTGAGTTGAACAGGAGAAAGGAGGCAGCTTCTGCATCCAGCAGGAGAAGGGCAGATCTAAGTCGACAATCTAGAACTTCGGGTGATAGCCACAGGGAGGCGCGGAACAGAGCAAGATCAAGGCTGCAACACATACCCGAAGCAGAAAGAGAGCACTTGGTCCAAAACCTCGACATGTCCTTTATGTCGATAGATACAAGAGGAAACATCATCCCTAAGACACTAGAAGCTGGGTATATGGCGACACATGCTTTTATCCTTGCATCTAAACCACCCCCAGGTGATCCAAGGGAAACACTGTACAATATGGCGGTAGCAGGAGTTGGAGCTATGGGGACAGCGTTTGTATCAACGCCTCCCGAAGGAGCGGCAAGGCAAAATAGTCCACGACCTGCAGCAGCAACAGCGGCAGCACCTGAAGGACCAAGTGGAGCAAGAGACACAGCAGCACAAGCAAGGGTCGATAGAGCGCGGCAAAGCAGAAGGGATCATCGGCAATCTCCGGAGCTTAACGACGAAGATATGTGCGGCTTACCATGCTTCACGAGGAGAGTCCAAAAAACTCGAGTTCCCTCAGGATTCAAGTTACCCGATAATTTCAAGAAGTTCGACGGCCTTCAAGATCCAGAGGATTGGCTAGTCGACTATCTGGAGACGGTGAAGCTCACAGGAGGAACCAGGGCAACAGCTATGCAAAGCATCCAGGTGCATTTGAGTGGAGCCGCATGATCTTGGATAAAGAAACTCACTCCAGGATCCATCGACAGCTGGGAAAGTTTCGAGGATGTGTTCGTCAAGAACTTCAGATCCACATGAAAAAAACCTACGTCGTTAGAGGAGTTGAGAGCATGTCGACAGAAGCCAGACGAGCCAATGAGAAAGTATATCCAAAGATGGAATATCATCAAAAACTCGGCAGAAAATATATCTGACGAGAGAGCAATAGATGCGTTTGTCGCAGGAATTAGGCGTGGAGATTTTGTCGAGGACTTGGGAAGGACCAATCCAAAGACAGTATCTGCGTTAATGGAGATAGCAAACAGATGGGCAGATGGAGAAGACGCTGTCCACAACAAACGACACAGGTCACCAGAGGAGGACCGTGGTCGAAACTATCAACCGAGGCGACGATTTCCTCGGCAGTATCCGAACTATGACGCTCCAGGGCAAATTTCGGCAGGTTTTCGGTCAAACACAGGAGGAAGCAACAGAGATGATTACCAGAGAAGCAATGAACAGCGAGGTGATAACAGGGATGATTCACGCAACAGGCAAAATAGCGGGCCTAGGTTTCCAAGGCCTTTCGTGTCCCCTGAAGAGATGATGAATGGACCGTGCCAGATGCACTTTTTCCTCGACAGCAATGGTAAAAGACAGTCAGGGCACTTGCAGAAAGACTGTCGAAATTTTCAGGCAATGTTGCGGTATGCAGAGAACGCTAATGCGCGGGCAACACAGAGAAATCCTCGAGCACCCAGAAGCGAGATTCACTTGCCGCCTCCTCCCGCGATTACAGACGACAATCGGCATCAGCTCAGAATAGCGGCAGCACCTCCACCACCACCTTATGTTGATCCTAACTCCAACGGAGCAGTGTCGATGATTCAGAAGGGAAGGCCGTCCAATAGAGCTCAGAAAGTAATCTCACGACAGGTGTTTATGGCAGAAAAAATGCCTCCACCAACAGTTGAGTACCTTAATTGGTCAGGACAAGATATTGGCTTCACCATAGCAGATCATCCGCAGCAAGTTCCTCGACCAGGGCAGTCAGCACTTATTCTGCCAGCAGTTATCGCGGGATTTGATGTCTCTCGAGTGTTCATAGATGGCGGCAGCAGCCTAAACCTTATGTATGCAGATACATTGAGGAAGATGAACATATCCTTAGCAAACTTGAAACCAACAGACACAAGGTTCCACGGCATCACACCGGAGAAACCAAGCTATCCATTGGGGAAGATCAATCTCGATGTGCAGTTTGGGACCCGAGAAAACTATAGAATCGAAAGGTTGGAATTTGAAGTCGTGGATTTTCCGTCGCAATACCACGCTCTGCTGGGACGACCAGCATATGCTAGATTTATGGCGGTACCACACTATACATACCTATTATGGAGATTGCCTGGACCAAAGGGACCAATCACAGTTAAAGGAAGCTTTGCCTTAGCCGATAAATGCGACAAGGATTTTCATCGGCTGTCAGAAACTTTCGGGATGCAAGCTGAGTATTTGGCGTCAAAAAGCATGACTGATTATGACGTACTGCCAGACGTTGGAAGGCCAAATAAAGAATCAACTTTCAATACCAGGAAAAATTCTAAGGAAGTGCAGATTCACCCGACAGACCCGAAAAACATGACATCTATCGCAAACGACATGGATATCGCATAGGAAAGCGCGCTCGTCGAGTTCCTCCGTGAGCACTGGAAAATCTTCGCATGGTGTCCAGCTGACATGCCAGGAGTACCCAGGGAACTTGCCGAGCACCACCTAAACTTGGATCCATTAGCGAGGCCAATCAAACAACCTCTGCGGCGTTTTTCGGAACCAAACCGCAAAGCTATGCTATCAGAAGTAAATCGACTTGAGGAAGCTGGTTTTATAAAAGAGATATCTACAGAAGCCACATGGGTAGCTAACCCAGTGATGGTGCCGAAGAAAAACACGACAGTCCTTCGCATGTGCGTCGACTTTACGTGTCTCAATAAACATTGTCCAAAGGATCACTTTCCCCTCCCGAGGATCGATCAAATTATCGACTCCACGGCTGGATGTGAACGTCTTTCCTTCCTGGACGCGTATTCTGGTTATAACCAGATCAGATTGAAAGAAGAAGACGAGGCCAAAACAGCGTTCATAACACCTTACGGCGTGTTTTGTTACAGAACAATGCCTTTCGGTTTAAAAAACGCGGGAGCAACATATCAGAGGATGATGCAGAAATGTTTGGCGACACAGATCGGGAAAAACGTGCAAGTATACATCGATGATGTCGTCATAACGTCCAAAGAGGGAGCAACACTGATCGAGGATCTCAAGGAAACCTTCGACAACCTCAACAAATTCTGCCTCAAGCTGAACCCGACGAAGTGTTCCTTTGGCGTCCCAGCAGGAGAACTTCTGGGATTTCTAGTCTCAGCAAGAGGAATTGAAGCAAATCCCGATAAAATACAAGCTATCGTAACAATGAGGAAGCCAACAAAGTTAAAAGAAATACAACAGCTAACGGGGCGAGTCGCAGCTTTGAGCAGATTCGTCGCCAGGCTGGGAGAAAAGGCGTTACCATTCTACGCTCTGATAAAGCAAGGAGATAAATTCCAGTGGAACGAAGAAGCCGACAGAGCTTTCGAGGATTTGAAGCGCACAATCTCGACACCACCAATTTTGGTGGCGCCGAAGGAAAAAGAACCTCTCTTGTTGTATATCGCAGCCACGCCCCAAGTGGTGAGCACGGTGCTAGTTGTCGAAAGGGAGGAAGAAGGAAAACTCCACGGCGTACAGAGGCCAGTATACTTCGTCAGCGAAGTTTTATCGCCCTCAAAACAAAGGTACCCTCAGTACCAAAAGCTAGCATATGGAGTGTTCACAACAGCACGAAAATTGCGCCACTATTTTTCGGCACACCCGATCATAGTGGTCAATGAAGCTCCCTTGTCAAATATATTGAACAATCCAGAAGCTACGGGTCGTGTCTCCCTTTGGGGAATAGAACTTTCCCCTCGGGACATCTGATACGTCTCCGACGTATCGATAATTTCTTATGTTCCATGCCACATTATTGATGTTATCTACATGTTTTATGCACACTTTATGTCATATTCGTGCATTTTCTGGAACTAACCTATTAACAAGATGCCGAAGTGCCGATTCTGTTTTCTGCTGTTTTTGGTTTCAGAAATCCTAGTAACGAAATATTCTCGGAATTGGACGAAATCAAAGCCCAGGGGCCTATTTTCTCACGAAGCTTCCAGAAGTCCGAAGGAGAGACGAAGAGGGGCCACGGAGGGGCCACACCATAGGCCGGCGCGGCCCCCCCCTTGGCCGCGCGGCCCTGTGGTGTGGGGCCCCCGTGCCGCCTCTTGACCTGCCCTTCCGCCTACAAATAGCCTTCGTGACGAAACGCCTAGTACCGAGAGCCACGATACGGAAAACCTTCCAGAGACGCCGCCGCCGCCGATCCCATCTCGGGGGATCCAGGAGATCGCCTCCGGCACCCTGCCGGAGAGGGGAATCATCTCCCGGAGGACTCTACGCCGCCATGGTCGCCTCCGGTGTGATGTGTGAGTAGTCTACCCCTGGACTATGGGTCCATAGCAGTAGCTAGATGGTTGTCTTCTCCCCATTGTGCTATCATTGTCGGATCTTGTGAGCTGCCTAACATGATCAAGATCATCTATCTGTAATTCTATATGTTGCGTTTGTTGGGATCCGATGAATAGAGAATACTTGTTATGTTGATTATCAAAGTTATATCTATGTGTTGTTTATGATCTTGCATGCTCTCCGTTATTAGTAGATGCTCTGGCCAAGTTGATGCTAGTAACTCCAAGAGGGAGTATTTATGCTCGATAGTGGGTTCATGTCTCCGTGAATCTGGAGGGGTGACAAGAACCTCTAAGGTTATGGATGTGCTGTTGCCACTAGGGATAAAATATTAGTGCTATGTTCAAGGATGTAGTCACTAGTTACATTACGCGCAATACTTAATGCAATTGTCTGTTGTTAGCAACTTAATACTGGAGGGGGTTCGGATGATAACCTGAAGGTGGACTTTTTAGGCATAGATGCAGTTGGATGGCGGTCTATGTACTTTGTCGTAATGCCCAATTAAATCTCACTATACTCATCATGATATGTATGTGCATTGTCATGCTCTCTTTATTTGTCAATTGCCCAACTGTAATTTGTTCACCCAACATGCTGTTCGTCTTATGGGAGAGACACCTCTAGTGAACTGTGGACCCCGGTCCAATTCTCTATACTGAAATACAATCTACTGCAATACTTGTTTTACTGTTTTCTGCAAACAATCATCTTCCACACAATACGGTTAATCCTTTGTTACAGCAAGCCGGTGAGATTGACAACCTCACTGTTTCGTTGGGGCAAAGTACTTTGGTTGTGTTGTGCAGGTTCCACGTTGGCGCCGGAATCCCTGGTGTTGCGCCGCACTACATCTCGCCGCCATCAACCTTCAACGTGCTTCTTGACTCCTACTGGTCCGATTAAACCTTGGTTTCTTACTGAGGGAAACTTGCCACTGTGCGCATCACACCTTCCTCTTGGGGTTCCCAACGGACGTGCCAACCACACGCATCAAGCAAATTTCTGGCGCCGTTGCCGGGGAGATCAAGACACGCTGCAAGGGGAGTCTCCACTTCTCAATCTCTTTACTTTGTTTTTGTCTTGCTTAGTTTTATTTACTACTTTGTTTGCTGCACTAAATCAAAATACAAAAAAATTAGTTGCTAGTTTTACTTTACTTGCTATCTTGTTTGCTATATCAAAAACACAAAAAATTTAGTTACTTGCATTTACTTTATCTAGTTTGTTTTATTTGCTGTTGCTAAAATGGCCAACGCTGAAAATACTAAGTTGTGTGACTTCACAACCACAAATAATAATGATTTCTTATGCACACCTATTGCTCCACCTGCTACTACAGCAGAATTCTTTGAAATTAAACCTGCTTTACTGAATCTTGTTATGCGAGAGCAATTTTCTGGTGTTAGTTCTGATGATGCTGCTGCCCATCTTAATAATTTTGTTGAATTATGTGAAATGCAAAAATATAAAGATGTAGATGGTGATATTATTAAACTAAAATTGTTCCCTTTCTCATTAAGAGGAAGAGCTAAAGATTGGTTGCTATCTCTGCCTAAGAATAGTATTGATTCATGGACTAAATGCAAGGATGCTTTTATTGGTAGATATTATCCCCCTGCTAAAATTATATCTTTGAGGAGTAGCATAATGAATTGTAAACAATTAGATACTGAACATGTTGCTCAAGCTTGGGAAAGAATGAAATCTCTGGTTAAAAATTGCCCAACCCATGGACTGACTACTTGGATGATCATCCAAACCTTCTATGCAGGACTAAATTTTTCTTCACGGAATTTATTGGATTCAGCTGCTGGAGGTACCTTTATGTCCATCACTCTTGGTGAAGCAACAAAGCTTCTTGATAATATGATGATCAACTACTCTGAATGGCACACGGAAAGAGCTCCACAAGGTAAGAAGGTAAATTCTGTCGAAGAAACCTCTTCCTTGAGTGATAAGATTGATGCTATTATGTCTATGCTTGTGAATGATAGGACTAATATTGATCCTAATAATGTTCCATTAGCTTCATTGGTTGCACAAGAAGAACATGTTGATGTAAACTTCATTAAAAATAATAATTTCAACAACAATGCTTACCGGAACAATTCTAGTAACAACTATAGGCCATATCCTTATAATAATGGCAACGGCTATGGTAATTCTTATGGGAATTCTTACAACAATAATAGGAGTTCACCCCCTGGACTTGAAGCCATGCTTAAGGAATTTATTAGTACACAAACTGTTTTTAACAAATCTGTTGAAGAAAAGCTTGGGAAAATTGATATACTTGCTTCTAAAGTCGATAGTCTTGCTGCTGATGTTGATCTTTTGAAATCAAAAGTTTTGCCTAATGAGAATCATCATAATAAAATTGTTACTACAGCAAATGCCATTCAAGTTAGAATTAATGAGAATATAAGATTAATGGCTGAACTGCGTGCTAGGTGGGATAGAGAAGAAAATGAAAAACTAGCTAAAGTTTGGACTATTACCACCACTAGTAATGCTAATGCTACACATGTTGCTGCACCTCCTACTAATACTAATAAAAGAATTGGTGTTAGCAATGTTTCCACTTCTAATGCAAAGCGCGAAAACTGCACGAAAGCGCTAAAGCTGAAACTGCCTGTGATAAAGCTGCTGAAATTTTTTCCAACATTGGGGATGATGATCCCATTGCTTTAGATTATAATGGTTTGAATTTTGATGATTGCCACATCTCTGAAGTTATAAAGTTCTTGCAAAAACTTGCTAAAAGTCCTAATGCTAGTGCTATAAATTTGGCTTTCACACATCATATTACAAATGCTCTCATAAAAGCTAGAGAAGAGAAATTAGAGCGCGAAGCCTCTATTCCTAAAAAGCTAGAGGATGGTTGGGAGCCCATCATTAAGACGAAGGTTAAAGATTTCGATTGTAATGCTTTATGTGATCTTGGTGCAAGTATTTCTGTTATGCCTAAAAAAATTTATAATATGCTTGACTTGCCACCGCTGAAACATTGTTATTTGGATGTTAACCTTGCTGATCATTCTACAAAGAAACCTTTGGGGAAAGTTGATAATGTTCGCATTACCGTTAACAATAACCTTGTCCCCGTTGATTTTGTTGTCTTGGATATTGAATGCAATGCATCTTGTCCCATTATATTGGGAAGACCTTTTCTTCGAACTGTTGGTGCTATTATTGATATGAAGGAAGGTAATATAAAATATCAATTTCCTCTCAAGAAAGGTATGGAACACTTCCCTAGAAAGAGAATGAAGGTACCTTTTGATTCTATTATGAGAACAAATTATGATGTTGACACTTCGTCTCTTGATAATACTTGATGCACACTTTCTGCGCCTAGCTGAAAGGCGTTAAAGAAAAGCGCTTATGGGAGACAACCCATGTTTTTACCTACAGTACTTTATTTTTATTTTGTGTCTTGGAAGTTGTTTACTACTGTAGCAACCTCTCCTTATCTTAGTTTTGTGTTTTGTTGTGCCAAGTTAAGCCGTTGATAGAAAAGTAAGTACTAGATTTGGATTACTGCACAGTTCCAGATTTCTTTGCTGTCACGAATCTGGGTCCACCTCCCTGTAGGTAACTCAGAAAATTATGCCAATTTACGTGTGTGATCCTCAGATATGTACGCAACTTTCATTCAATTTGAGAATTTTCATTTGAGCAAGTCTGTTGCCATTTTAAAATTCGTCAATACGAACTGTTCTGTTTTGACAGATTCTGCCTTTTATTTCGCATTGCCTCTTTCGCTATGTTGGATGAATTTCTTTGATCCATTAATGTCCAGTAGCATTATGCAATGTCCAGAAGTGTTAAGAATGATTGTGTCACCTCTGAATATATCAATTTATATTGTGCACTAACCCTCTAATGAGTTGTTTCGAGTTTGGTGTGGAGGAAGTTTTCAAGGATCAAGAGAGGAGTATGATGCAACATGATCAAGGAGAGTGAAAGCTCTAAGCTTGGGGATGCCCCGGTGATTCACCCCTGCATATATCAAGAAGACTCAAGTGTCTAAGCTTGGGGATGCCCAAGGCATCCCCTTCTTCATCGACAACATTATCAGGTTCCTCCCCTGAAACTATATTTTTATTCCATCACATCTTATGTGCTTTTTCTTGGAGCGTCGGTTTGTTTTTTATTTTGTTTGAATAAAATGGATCCTAGCATTCACTTTATGGGAGAGAGACACGCTCCGCTGTAGCATATGGACAAGTATGTCCTTGGTTCCTACTCATAGTATTCATGGCGAAGTTTCTCCTTCGTTAAATTGTTATATGGTTGGAATTGGAAAATGATACATGTAGTAATTGCTATAAATGTCTTGGGTAATGTGATACTTGGCAATTGTTGTGCTCATGTTTAAGCTCTTGCATCATATGCTTTGCACCCATTAATGAAGAAATACATAGAGCATGTTAAAATTTGGTTTGCATATTTGGTTTCTCTAAGGTCTAGATAATTTCTAGTATTGAGTTTGAACAACAAGGAAGACGGTGTAGAGTCTTATAATGTTTTCAATATGTCTTTTATGTGAGTTTTGCTGCACCGGTTCATCCTTGTGTTTGTTTCAAATAAGCCTTGCTAGCCTAAACCTTGTATCGAGAGGGAATACTTCTCATGCATCCAAAATACTTGAGCCAACTACTATGCCATTTGTGTCCACCATACCTACCTATACTACATGGTATTTCTCCGCCATTCCAAAGTAAATTGCTTGAGTGCTACCTTTAAAATTCCATCATTCACCTTTGCAATATATAGCTCATGGGACAAATAGCTTAAAAACTATTGTGGTATTGAATATGTAATTATGCACTTTATCTCTTATTAAGTTGCTTGTTGTGCGATAACCATGTTCACTGGGGACGCCATCAACTATTCATTGTTGAATTTCATGTGAGTTGCTATGCATGTTCGTCTTGTCTGAAGCAAGAGAGATCTACCACCATATGGTTAAGCATGCATATGTTAGAGAAGAACATTGGGCCGCTAACTAAAGCCATGCTCCATGGTGGAAGTTTCAGTTTTGGACAACAATCCTCAAATCTCAAATGAGAAAATTATTAATTGTTGTTATATGCTTATGCATAAAAGAGGAGTCCATTATCTGTTGTCTATGTTGTCCCGGTATGGATGTCTAAGTTGAAGAATAATCAATAGCGAGAAATCCAATGCGAGCTTTCTCCTTAGACCTTTGTACCGGCGGCATAGAGGTACCCCTTTGTGACACTTGGTAAAAACAATGCATTGTGATGATCCGGTAGTCCAAGCTAATTAGGACAAGGTGCGGGCACTATTAGTACATTATGCATGAGGCTTGCAACTTATAAGATATAATTTACATGATGCATATGCTTTATTACTACCGTTGACAAAATTGTTTCATGTTTTCAAAATCAAAGCTCTAGCACAAATATAGCAATCGATGCTTTTCCTCTATGAAGGACCATTCTTTTTACTTTCAATGTTGAGTCAGTTCACCTATTTCTCTCCACCTCAAGAAGCAAACACTTGTGTGAACTGTGCATTGATTCCTACATACTTGCTTATTGCACTTATTATATTACTCTATGTTGACAATATCCATGAGATATACATGTTACAAGTTGAAAGCAACCGCTGAAACTTAATCTTCTTTTGTGTTGCTTCAATGCCTTTACTTTGAATTATTGCTTTATGAGTTAACTCTTATGCAAGACTTATTGATGCTTGTCTTGAAGTGCTATTCATGAAAAGTCTTTGCTATATGATTCACTTGTTTACTCATGTCATATACATTGTTTTGATCACTGCATTCACTACATATGCTTTACAAATAGTATGATCAAGATTATGATTGCATGTCACTCCAGAAATTATCTGTGTTATCGTTTTACCTGCTCGGGACGAGCAGAACTAAGCTTGGGGATGCTGATATGTCTCCGACGTATCGATAATTTCTTATGTTCCATGCCACATTATTGATGTTATCTACATGTTTTATGCACACTTTATGTCATATTCGTGCATTTTCTGGAACTAACCTATTAACAAGATGCCGAAGTGCGATTCTTTGTTTTCTGCTGTTTTTGGTTTCAGAAATCCTAGTAACGAAATATTCTCGGAATTGGACGAAATCAAAGCCCAGGGGCCTATTTTCTCACGAAGCTTCCAGAAGTCCGAAGGAGAGACGAAGAGGGGCCACGGAGGGGCCACACCATAGGCCAGCGCAGCCCCCCCCTTGGCCGCGCGGCCCTGTGGTGTGGGGCCCCCGTGCCGCCTCTTGACCTGCCCTTCCGCCTACAAATAGCCTCCATGACGAAACCCCCAGTACCGAGAGCCACGATACGGAAAACCTTCCAGAGACGCCGCCGCCGCCGATCCCATCTCGGGGGATCCAGGAGATCGCCTCCGGCACCCTGCCGGAGAGGGGAATCATCTCCCGGAGGACTCTACGCCGCCATGGTCGCCTCCGGTGTGATGTGTGAGTAGTCTACCCCTGGACTATGGGTCCATAGCAGTAGCTAGATGGTTGTCTCCTCCCCATTGTGCTATCATTGTCGGATCTTGTGAGCTGCCTAACATGATCAAGATCATCTATCTGTAATTCTATATGTTGCGTTTGTTGGGATCCGATGAATAGAGAATACTTGTCATGTTGATTATCAAAGTTATATCTATGTGTTGTTTATGATCTTGCATGCTCTCCGTTATTAGTAGATGCTCTGGCCAAGTTGATGCTAGTAACTCCAAGAGGGAGTATTTATGCTCGATAGTGGGTTCATGTCTCCGTGAATCTGGAGGGGTGACAAGAACCTCTAAGGTTATGGATGTGCTGTTGCCACTAGGGATAAAACATTAGTGCTATGTTCAAGGATGTAGTCACTAGTTACATTACGCGCAATACTTAATGCAATTGTCTGTTGTTAGCAACTTAATACTGGAGGGGGTTCGGATGATAACCTGAAGGTGGACTTTTTAGGCATAGATGCAGTTGGATGGCGGTCTATGTACTTTGTCGTAATGCCCAATTAAATCTCACTATACTCATCATGATATGTATGTGCATTGTCATGCTCTCTTTATTTGTCAATTGCCCAACTGTAATTTGTTCACCCAACGTGATGTTCGTCTTATGGGAGAGACACCTCTAGTGAACTGTGGACCCCGGTCCAATTCTCTATACTGAAATACAATCTACTGCAATACTTGTTTTACTGTTTTCTGCAAACAATCATCTTCCACACAATACGGTTAATCCTTTGTTACAGCAAGCCGGTGAGATTGACAACCTCACTGTTTCGTTGGGGCAAAGTACTTTGGTTGTGTTGTGCAGGTTCCACGTTGGCGCCGGAATCCCTGGTGTTGCGCCGCACTACATCTCGCCGCCATCAACCTTCAACGTGCTTCTTGACTCCTACTGGTCCGATTAAACCTTGGTTTCTTACTGAGGGAAACTTGCCGCTGTGCGCATCACACCTTCCTCTTGGGGTTCCCAACGGACGTGCCAACCACACGCATCAACATCACGTATGAAAAAAGAAAAGCAATCAAATCGCAAGTGCTGCCGGACTTCATCGCAGAGTGGATGGAGTTGCAAAACACAGGACCTCCAGACTTGTCGAGAACCTGGACCATGAACTTTGATGGGTCCAAAAGACTAGAAGGGGCTGGCGCAGGAGTAGTACTCATATCACCTGAAGGCGACAAGTTGAAGTACATCCTTCGGATGACGTTCCCTAACGCATCTAACAATGAAGCAGAATATGAGGCTCTCATACACGGGATGAAGATGGCGAAAGCCTGCGGTGCAACTCGACTAAAAATCTTTGGCGACTCACAGTTGGTGGCTCAGCAAGTTATGAACCAATGTGATGCAGTGAATGATAGCATGATGGCATACAAGGAGGTGTACAACGAGCTCGAGAAGTTGTTCGATGGATGCGAAGTAAATCATATTAGTAGATTGAGCAATGACGAAGCCGACGTTCTTGCAAACATCGGGTCGCAATGCCTTGCAGTCCCGCCAGGAGTATTCTGGGAAGAGATAACAGAGAGATCCACCAAATCGACAAAATCAAAAAAGAAGGAGAAGAAACCCTCGGGGGCTACCAAGGAAAAGCAAGAGGAAGAAGAAGAAGATCAGGACCTGGTCATGGTGATACAGATACCATGGATGCAGACGTACATATCGTACATCCTCAGGAAAGAAATACCCGATGATCCAGTTGAGGCAAGGCGAGTAATTCGACGCTCCAAAGCTTTCACGGTAGTCAAAGGGGAATTGTACAAGCGGAGTATTTCAGGCGTCCTGCAAAGATGTGTCACACCCGAAGAAGGAAGAATAATTCTGAAGGATGTACACGAAGGAATATGTGGCCACCACGCAAGTAGTCGAGCTATTGCAGCCAAGGTTTTTCGGGCAGGATTCTACTGGTTGACAGCAATCGAGGACGCCAAGGACATAGTAAGAACTTGCGACGCGTGTCAAAGGTTTGCCGCAAAACCTCACTCTCCAGCAGCAGAGCTAGCACCAATACCATTGTCATGGCCCTTTGCCCAATGGGGACTTGATATGGTGGGCAAGTTACACAAATCCTGGCCAGGAGGAAAGGAGTACATGCTAGTAGCTGTCGACAAATTTACAAAGTGGATAGAAGCGAAGCCGATAAATTCACCAGACGGAGCATCCGCAGTAAAATTCATAAAAGGCCTCGTCTTCAGATTTGGAGTGCCCCACAGCATCGTCACAGACAACGGCAGTAACTTCACATCCCACGAATTCAAAGATTATTGCGAAGAGGTGGGTATCAAGTTGCACTTTGCGTCAGTTGCACATCCTCAAACCAATGGGCAAGTCGAGAAAGCCAATGGCATCATCTGCAATGGCATCAAGAAACGCTTGTTAGGACCACTGGAAAAAGCTCGACATACCTGGCCAGAAGAACTACCAAGTGTGTTGTGGAGCATCCGAACAACACCAAACACAGCAACACAGGAAACTCCGTTTTTCTTGGTTCATGGAGCAGAAGCAGTATTACCAATCGAGATAGAGCACAACTCTCCACGCGTCGTCGAATATGACGAAGAAGTGTCGAGAAAAGCGCTAGAAGATGATGTCGACGCACTTGATGAAGCTCGAGACGAAGTACTGTCTCGGGTAACCAAATACCAACAGGACTTGAAGAATTACCACAGTCGACGTTTGCGGCCAAGATCTTTTCAGGTGGGAGACCTAGTTCTTCGGCTCACACAAAAAAGTCATGAAAAACTCGAGGCACCATGGCTTGGCCCTTACATTGTCACGGAAGTAATCGGAGGAGGAGCATACAGGATAAAGGACAAGAAGACAGGGGTGGAGGAGCCAAACCCCTGGAACGTGGCGCAACTCAGGCGGTTCTACGCCTAGAGTTGAAATATAGTCCTTGTAAAACTTCAATGTACTGAAACGCCCGCGAGTTTTCAGACGCACTCTTTTCCTTTTTCGGGGCACCGAGTGGGGCCGGGAAAGGTTTTTAATGAGGCGGGCTCGCGGTGCTGCAATATAATAAAGATAGTGTCGATATAACTTTCTCTTTATCGACATGCTAAAAAGTTTTTGCTCCGACGAATTTCAATATAGTTCATCGAAAAAGAAAAGCCTTGCCTTGGTATTAAAATACCTCGTGAATCAATAAAAATACAAAATAGTACTCAATAAAGAAGCTCGGGGGCTCATATTCGCCATAAATACATAAATGCCTTGGTTTGAAACCTCGCAATATACAAATACAGTAAAGAGTCACCGAAACACTCGGGGGCTAGACAAACATAGAAATATAATGATTGCTTCACAATATAATCACAGTCATGGGTTACAAAGAAGAATTATCTACAAGAGGAAAATAACTAGCCTTGATTCAATATGTCATCAAGGGTAACTCTGTTTTCTTCAGGAGCAGCGCCAAGAAAATCGGCATAATGACCATCGGCAAAAAAGTCGGCATCCATCCGAAGAAGGTCTTCAATCATTTCTTCGGCTACAAGCGAAACCTTCGTGTTAATTCGGTCAACACCAACTCTTCGACGTTTTACCTTCTGATGAACTTTCGCGACAACTTGGGTAAGGTCAAGATTTGAGTGGCAGATCTGAAGCATGATAAGAGCAAATCTGGCGCCAGCCACCAATTGAGCTCTGACGAAGTCATGGATCCTGTGAGCATCTTTGAATTTCTCCATTAACTCAGGAAGAGTTTTTGGTTGAATGTTCCGAGGAAACATGGAGTTGTAAACCATAGACAAGGTCTTGGTACAGAAGTCAAGGAAGTCGCGAGTTTGAGAGGCGCGATCCTGAAACCTGACAATTTGGCGGGTCCTCTCCGGAGTAGCCCAAAACAGAGAACCATGGTCAAGGGAAAGGTTAACAAGGAGGTTCGTCCTAGTATTTACCCTCTCTTCCTCGGCAGCAGCATCAGTAAAGGAACCTATCAAAACAACGAAGTAGAAACCTTTAAGAGACATAGCATGAAGATGAAAGATATCGGAGGATGAAACAAGCATACCCGACATATCTGCACTGGCTTCATTCATTAACTCGAGCATGAAATTTTCTTGAGTAGTCGCCTTTTCAGCCTCGGAAGCAGCAATTTCCTTAGCAGCCACGGCCTCGCGAGCTTGCTGAAGGGCAATTTTTTCGGCTTCAGATGACTTATGAGATTTTTCCATCATCACAAGTGTTTGCTTCTTCGCATACTGAAGTTGCTGTCGAAGTTCATCCAGTTCTTGCGACAAGGTATCTTCGACAGGTGCAGTATCAGCAAAAGCTCTCCTCGAGCGAGAAGAAGAAGGCAAAATATTGGAAGGAGCGGAAGATGGAGTATAGTTATCAAATATCAACTGAAATTTAAACAAGACAACATCAAACAACAAGCAAAGATAGAGTTTTCATTAATCTCTCGGAATAATTACAATGGCATTACAGTGGAGCTAAGGAAGTACGTGTCGCCAAATGACTACTTTGGCGACGAGAGCAAAAGAAACAGAAAGAAAAATAAAGAGGCATGCAACTAGACCTCCGGCCTTGATGAGCTAGGAGTCGACGCTGGTTTGATCCCGAGATAGGCCAAGATCTTCTTCGTGTTGGGCTTGGCTGCCTTAA
The DNA here is from genome assembly GCF_019359855.2 of Lolium perenne. Taxonomy (NCBI): domain Eukaryota; kingdom Viridiplantae; phylum Streptophyta; class Magnoliopsida; order Poales; family Poaceae; genus Lolium; species Lolium perenne. The sequence goes on along the minus strand of NC_067248.2, from coordinate 41,244,754 downwards.
TCAGCGACTTCCATCTTGATTGCTCTATCTGCTCGGTGTCGCCAACTTTCGTCCAATCAACAGCCTGTTGACTGTCAGCAACCAAAGCGACAGTGTTTTCGACGGCAATCTTCATATTTTCTTGGCGCATCTTCAGTCCAAGGTCTTCTGGTGAATTGAACATCTTGGCAAGGTTAAGGAAAGTCGAGGTCTCCTCTTTCTTCGGGAAGAAGTAGGGGAACAACGCCGACAATCCTGCATTAGCATTTGCCACGCCTTCACGAATTTCGGACCCATGCAGCTCCAGATAGGAAAGTGCGTCAAGGAGAGGGTCATCGACAGGATTCGCCAGATCAAAATCTTGGTTTGTTTGGTCTGTCAAGGAAACAAAGCGTTGGTCAAACAACAAGAAACAACGGCTCTCATAAAAATAGAAGAAATCAATAATATTACTGAAAGTGCGGCGACTTTGTGTTTTCAGGCGCTTGAGAATCCCCTGTTCACGAGAAGCTGGTGCAGCTTTGTGCTCGTTTAAGGCAGATGCAGCATCCTCAAGTTTTTTCTGCAGTTCCTCGACACTAGCAGCTTTTGCCTTGGCTTCATCAGCCTCGGCCTTGGCTTCGCTAGCAACAAGTTCGGCTTTCTTACGAGCCGCCTCACTTTGCTCAAGTTTTTGAGCAAGTGTGTCGGCACGTTTGTTGGCCTCTGCAAGTTTCTCTGTCGAGATATAAAAAAGAGAGAGAAGAAAGATCAAAAATCGCGACAAGCAACAGGAGCAAAAAGTCAAGGAAAAACGGCAAGTATAAAAGCTGTTACCTTCGGCTCTGCTAGCATACTCACGGTACCCAATAAATTGGGATCCGATGCGGAGAAGCTCTTTGATCATGGGCTGTTAAAGAAGAACACAGCAAGAGAAACATCGGCATGAAAAAGAGAGTGAAGGCGTGAAGAAGCAAAATAGCGGAAATATAGATATCGATAAACTTACATCATCTAAGAGCAGAGTCGACGAGCTGCCCAATTGAGGGGCAGGTTCAAGGCTTGTTTCAATCCTTGTCCTTTTTGGTGAAGGAGCAAGGGGTCTTGCTGGTGGAGTTGTGGTGACGACGTTTTGTTGAGGAGGCGAGGATTCTTCTCCTTCAACTAGCGTGTCTGAGGCAAGTACAGTATATGACGTGCTTGTCCGAGGAGCTACGTCAACAGTTGGTACTTCTTCCTCGTCATCACTGTTGATCAAAAAATCGGCAGCATAAAAAGCAAGACAAGATAAATATTTCGAGTACAAAAATAGGGAGAAGTAAAGACGACTTACGAGCTGACGAGGGATTCAATATAAGGATCATAAGCTGCCTTCGGATGAGAAGGAACAACTTCTTCAGCCTTAGAAGTGCCAAAATCCTCGGCATTATTCCTTTTCCTTTTGTTCCTTGGGGAAACAGCAGGAGGAAGGGATTGCGTCGACTCACTGGCTTCAGATTCAACTTCTTTTTCATGGGAAGCCGCAGATTTGTGAGAACCTGCGACTTCACTTTCAGGAATAGAAGAACCTTGGGTGTCTTCGGCAACGATAGCCTGTTCTTCGACTTCTCCATCCTTAGGAAGAGGAGGAAGGGAAGTCATACTAGGATGGTTCTGCAAGAAAATAGCGACAAAAGAAAAATTAAAGAGATACCAATACAATGAGATGCAGAGAAAAGTACGGAACAAGACAGAAACTCGAGAAGACAAAATACCTCGGGGAGAGGATTGGCGGAGTTGTATGGTTCCACGCGACAAGAGGAGGGAATAGGATCCTTCTTGCCCAGGCGAGAAACTCTTCGAATCAACTTCTCCAAGTCCTTTGTAGAAAGATCACTGGAGACTCTGTTGGCGTCGTTTTCACCAGAATACGTCCAAAGGGGATTTTTGCGAGCCTGAAGAGGCTGCACTCTAATCCTAAGGAAGTAGGCAGTGATTTGAACACCAGATAGTTCTTTGCCTCGAATATTTTGAAGCTGATGAATACGAGACATAAGTGCTTCTGTCGCCTTTTTCTCTTCTTCGGAAGCTTCAGCGTCCCAGGAACGGCGGCGCTGAATTTTGGCACTTCCGTCGAAAGGGATTATGTTGTGTTCCACAGAGTTGGCACTTTCTTCGTGAATGTAGAGCCATTTTTGTGCCATCCTTGGACAGAATCAGGAAATTTGACGTCGAAATATTCAACGTCAGTTCGGACACAGATAACAACGCCGCCTATGTTATAGGTGACGTTGTGGGAGCCATTGCGGCGGAGGCAGAAAATGCATTTCCACAGAGCCCAATTAGGAGGGACTCCAAGGAAACATTCGCACAGTGTGATAAAAATGGAAATGTGGAGGATGGAATTGGGGGTCAACTGGTGCAGTTGAATCCCGTAAACAAAAAGAAGGCCGCGGAGGAAATAATGAATTGGGGCCGAAAGGCCGCGGATGAGGTGATCAACGAAACTAACCCGGTACTCCATTGGAGGCTTAGGGTAGCTTTCTTCGCTGGGAAAGCGGATGGCGTCTTCTTTCTTCATCAAGCCAAGCCTCTTCAGCATGTTGATGTCCTGGTTGGAGATTTTAGATCTCTCCCACTCAAGGTCTTCGGCGGCCATCTTGGATTCTGGAGTGCTGTGGCGAGTGAGTCGCGTGCGCGGTGGCATCAACGGCAATGGGCAAAGCAATGTTCGTGAGTGCGGAAGATCAGAGAGAGTTGGGCGCAGGGGAAGCTTTTGCGAAGAGGAACAGATGTGCGGCGCAAGCGAGGGAGTGAACGGAGGTTGAAGAAAGGTTTATATAAGAATCGGGTGAAGCAATGCACCGTTGGATGAAGAAATCGTGTGGTGACAACAAATCTTCTAGATAAAAGGGTAAAAAGGTATTTTTACTGAGATAAGTGTTACCGTACGTGCGCCAGGAAAAGCGGAGGACATGTGTCCCCCACTTGCACGACGTGTCAACGTGGTAGAAGCAATGGACCCACAGGGCAGAAAAATCACGACTATTAAACAGAGATGAAGTAAATTTGATTAAGGGAAGCATGCCGACAAGGAAATAAAGGAAGATTGGCGACAGGAGGAGTTATTTGAATACTTCGGGAGCCTTTGATCAAATACAAGTTTTTGCCCAAATGCTCGGGGGCTACTTCGACAAAGAGTAAAATTTCGAGTATGGCAGTATAGAAATTGCGGGAGCCTACAACCAAGCACAAGTCCTTGGCTGTAGCCTCGGGGGCTACTCCCATCGGGAGCGCTGTTCGCGCACCCGAGAGATAGAAAGAAGATCATATTGGAACATGATACGTCTCCGACGTATCGATAATTTCTTATGTTCCATGCCACATTATTGATGTTATCTACATGTTTTATGCACACTTTATGTCATATTCGTGCATTTTCTGGAACTAACCAATTAACAAGATGCCGAAGTGCCGATTCTTGTTTTCGCTGTTTTTGGTTTCAGAAATCCTAGTAAGGAAATATTCTCGGAATTGGACGAAATCAAAGCCCAGGGGCCTATTTTCTCACGAAGCTTCCAGAAGTCCGAAGGAGAGACGAAGAGGGGCCACGGAGGGGCCACACTATAGGGCGGCGCGGCCCCCCCCTTGGCCGCGCGGCCCTGTGGTGTGGGGCCCCCGTGCCGCCTCTTGACCTGCCCTTCCGCCTACAAATAGCCTCCGTGACGAAACCCCCAGTACCGAGAGCCACGATACGGAAAACCTTCCAGAGACGCCGCCGCCGCCGATCCCATCTCGGGGGATCCAGGAGATCGCCTCTGGCACCCTGCCGGAGAGGGGAATCATCTCCCGGAGGACTCTACGCCGCCATGGTCGCCTCCGGTGTGATGTGTGAGTAGTCTACCCCTGGACTATGGGTCCATAGCAGTAGCTAGATGGTTGTCTTCTCCCCATTGTGCTATCATTGTCGGATCTTGTGAGCTGCCTAACATGATCAAGATCATCTATTTGTAATTCTATATGTTGCGTTTGTTGGGATCCGATGAATAGAGAATACTTGTTATGTTGATTATCAAAGTTATATATATGTGTTGTTTATGATCTTGCATGCTCTCCGTTACTAGTAGATGCTCTGGCCAAGTAGATGCTTGTAACTCCAAGAGGGAGTACTTATGCTCGATAGTGGGTTCATGCCTGCATTGACACCTGGGACAGTGACAGAAAGTTCTAAGGTTGTGTTGTGCTGTTGCCACTAGGGATAAAACATTAGTGCTATGTTCAAGGATGTAGTCACTAGTTACATTACGCACCATACTTAATGCAATTGTCTGTTGTTAGCAACTTAATACTGGAGGGGGTTCGGATGATAACCTGAAGGTGGACTTTTTAGGCATAGATGCAGTTGGATGACGGTCTATGTACTTTGTCGTAATGCCCAATTAAATCTCACTATACTCATCACGATATGTATGTGCATGGTCATGCTCTCTTTATTTGTCAATTGCCCAACTGTAATTTGTTCACCCAACATGTTGTTCGTCTTATGGGAGAGACACCTCTAGTGAACTGTGGACCCCGGTCCAATTCTCTTTACTGAAATACAATCTCTTGCAATCTTGTTCTACCGTTTCTGCAAACAATCATCTTCCACACAATACGGTTAATCCTTTGTTACAGCAAGCCGGTGAGATTGACAACCTCACTGTTTCGTTGGGGCAAAGTACTTTGGTTGTGTTGTGCAGGTTCCACGTTGGCGCCGGAATCCCTGGTGTTGCGCCGCACTACATCCCGCCGCCATCAACCTTCAACGTGCTTCTTGGCTCCTCCTGGTTCGATAAACCTTGGTTTCTTTCTGAGGGAAAACTTGCTGCTGTGTGCATCATAACTTCCTCTTGGGGTTGCCCAACGAACGTGTGAAATACACGCCATCAAGCACATTTTCTGGCGCCGTTGCCGGGGAGATCAAGACACGCTGCAAGGGGAGTCTCCACTTCTCAATCTCTTTACTTTGTTTTTGTCTTGCTTAGTTTTATTTACTACTTTGTTTGTTGCACTAAATCAAAATACAAAAAAATTAGTTGCTAGTTTTACTTTATTTGCTATCTTGTTTGCTATATCGAAAACACAAAAAAATTAGTTTACTTGCATTTACTTTATCTAGTTTGCTTTATTTACTGTTGCTAAAATGGCCAACGCTGAAAATACTAAGTTGTGTGACTTCACAACCACAAATAATAATGATTTCTTATGCACACCTATTGCTCCACCTGCTACTACAGCAGAATTCTTTGAAATTAAACACTGCTTTATCGAATCTTGTTATGCGAGAGCAATTTTCTAAGTGTTAGTTACGATGATGCTGCTGCCCATCTTAATAATTTTGTTGAATTATGTGAAATGCAAAAATATAAAGATGTAGATGGTGATATTATTAAACTAAAATTGTTCCCTTTCTCATTAAGAGGAAGAGCTAAAGATTGGTTGCTATCTCTGCCTAAGAATAGTATTGATTCATGGACTAAATGCAAGGATGCTTTTATTGGTAGATATTATCCCCTGCTAAAATTATATCTTTGAGGAGTAGCATAATGAATTTTAAACAATTAGATACTGAACATGTTGCTCAAGCTTGGGAAAGAATAAAATCTCTGGTTAAAAATTGCCCAACCCATGGACTGACTACTTGGATGATCATCCAAACCTTCTATGCAGGACTAAATTTTTCTTCACGGAATTTATTGGATTCAGCTTCTGGAGGTACCTTTATGTCCATCACTCTTGGTGAAGCAACAAAGCTTCTTGATAATATGATGATCAACTACTCTGAATGGCACACGGAAAGAGCTCCACAAGGTAAGAAGGTAAATTCTGTCGAAGAAACCTCTTCCTTGAGTGATAAGATTGATGCTATTATGTCTATGCTTGTGAATGATAGGACTAATATTGATCCTAATAATGTTCCATTAGCTTCATTGGTTGCACAAGAAGAACATGTTGATGTAAACTTCATTAAAAATAATAATTTCAACAACAATGCTTACCGGAACAATTCTAGTAACAACTATAGGCCATATCCTTATAATAATGGCAACGGCTATGGTAATTCTTATGGGAATTCTTACAACAATAATAGGAGTTCACCCCCTGGACTTGAAGCCATGCTTAAGGAATTTATTAGTACACAAACTGTTTTTAACAAATCTATTGAAGAAAAGCTTGGGAAAATTGATATACTTGCTTCTAAAGTCGATAGTCTTGCTGCTGATGTTGATCTTTTGAAATCAAAAGTTTTGCCTAATGAGAATCATCATAATAAAATTGTTACTACAGCAAATGCCATCCAAGTTAGAATTAATGAGAATATAAGATTAATGGCTGAACTGCGTGCTAGGTGGGATAGAGAAGAAAATGAAAAACTAGCTAAAGAGAAGAATGTAGCTAAAGTTTGGACTATTACCACCACTAGTAATGCTAATGCTACACATGTTGCTGCACCTCCTACTAATACTAATAAAAGAATTGGTGTTAGCAATGTTTCCACTTCTAATGCAAAGCGCGAAAAACTGCCTGAAACTGCTAAAACTGCTGAAACTGCCGGTGATAAAGCTGCTGAAATTTTTTCCAACATTGGGGATGATGATCCCATTGCTTTAGATTATAATGGTTTGAATTTTGATGATTGCCACATCTCTGAAGTTATAAAGTTCTTGCAAAAACTTGCTAAAAGTCCTAATGCTAGTACTATAAATTTGGCTTTCACACATCATATTACAAATGCTCTCATAAAAGCTAGAGAAGAGAAATTAGAGCGCGAAGCCTCTATTCCTAAAAAGCTAGAGGATGGTTGGGAGCCCATCATTAAGATGAAGGTTAAAGATTTTGATTGTAATGCTTTATGTGATCTTGGTGCAAGTATTTCTGTTATGCCTAAGAAAATTTATAATATGCTTGACTTGCCACCGCTGAAAAATTGTTATTTGGATGTTAACCTTGCTGATCATTCTACAAAGAAACCTTTGTGGAAAGTTGATAATGTTCGCATTACCGTTAACAATAACCTTGTTCCCGTTGATTTTGTTGTCTTGGATATTGAATGCAATGCATCTTGTCCCATTATATTGGGAAGACCTTTTCTTCGAACTGTTGGTGCTATTATTGATATGAAGGAAGGTAATATAAAATATCAATTTCCTCTCAAGAAAGGTATGGAACACTTCCCTAGAAAGAGAATGAAGTTACCTTTTGATTCTATTATGAGAACAAATTATGATGTTGACACTTCGTCTCTTGATAATACTTGATACACACTTTCTGCGCCTAGCTGAAAGGCGTTAAAGAAAAGCGCTTATGGAAGACAACCCATGTTTTTACCTACAGTGCTTTGTTTTTATTTTGTGTCTTGGAAGTTGTTTACTACTGTAGCAACCTCTCCTTATCTTAGTTTTGTGTTTTGTTGTGCCAAGTTAAGCCGTTGATAGAAAAGTAAGTACTAGATTTGGATTACTGCACAGTTCCAGATTTCTTTGCTGTCACGAATCTGGGTCCACCTCCCTGTAGGTAGCTCAGAAAATTATGCCAATTTACGTGTATGATCCTCAGATATGTACGCAACTTTCATTCAATTTGAGCATTTTCATTTGAGCAAGTCTGGTGCCATTTTAAAATTCGTCAATATGAACTGTTCTGTTTTGACAGATTCTGCCTTTTATTTCGCATTGCCTCTTTCGCTATGTTGGATGAATTTCTTTGATCCATTAATGTCCAGTAGCATTATGCAATGTCCAGAAGTGTTAAGAATGATTGTTTCACCTCTGAATATGTCAATTTATATTGTGCACTAACCCTCTAATGAGTTGTTTCGAGTTTGGTGTGGAGGAAGTTTTCAAGGATCAAGAGAGGAGTATGATGCAACATGATCAAGGAGAGTGAAAGCTCTAAGCTTGGGGATGCCCCGGTGGTTCACCCCTGCATATATCAAGAAGACTCAAGCGTCTAAGCTTGGGGATGCCCAAGGCATCCCCTTCTTCATCGACAACATTATCAGGTTCCTCCCCTGAAACTATATTTTTATTCCATCACATCTTATGTGCTTTTTCTTGGAGCGTCGGTTTGTTTTTGTTTTTTGTTTTGTTTGAATAAAATGGATCCTAGCATTCACTTTATGGGAGAGAGACACGCTCCGCTGTAGCATATGGACAAGTATGTCCTTGGTTTCTACTCATAGTATTCATGGCGAAGTTTCTCCTTCGTTAAATTGTTATATGGTTGGAATTGGAAAATGATACATGTAGTAATTGCTATAAATGTCTTGGGTAATGTGATACTTGGCAATTGTTGTGCTCATGTTTAAGCTCTTGCATCATATGCTTTGCACCCATTAATGAAGAAATACATAGAGCATGCTAAAATTTGGTTTGCATATTTGGTTTCTCTAAGGTCTAGATAATTTCTAGTATTGAGTTTGAACAACAAGGAAGACGGTGTAGAGTCTTATAATGTTTTCAATATGTCTTTTATGTGAGTTTTGCTGCACCGGTTCATCCTTGTGTTTGTTTCAAATAAGCCTTGCTAGCCTAAACCTTGTATCGAGAGGGAATACTTCTCATGCATCCAAAATACTTGAGCCAACTACTATGCCATTTGTGTCCACCATACCTACCTATACTACATGGTATTTCTCCGCCATTCCAAAGTAAATTGCTTGAGTGCTACCTTTAAAATTCCATCATTCACCTTTGCAATATATAGCTCATGGGACAAATAGCTTAAAAACTATTATGGTATTGAATATGTAATTATGCACTTTATCTCTTATTAAGTTGCTTGTTGTGCGATAACCATGTTCACTGGGGACGCCATCAACTATTCATTGTTGAATTTCATGTGAGTTGCTATGCATGTTCGTCTTGTCTGAAGCAAGAGAGATCTACCACCATATGGTTAAGCATGCATATGTTAGAGAAGAACATTGGGCCGCTAACTAAAGCCATGCTCCATGGTGGAAGTTTCGATTTTGGACAACAATCCTCAAATCTCAAATGAGAAAATTATTAATTGTTGTTATATGCTTATGCATAAAAGAGGAGTCCATTATCTGTTGTCTATGTTGTCCCGGTATGGATGTCTAAGTTGAAGAATAATCAATAGCGAGAAATCCAATGCGAGCTTTCTCCTTAGACCTTTGTACAGGCGGCATAGAGGTACCCCTTTGTGACACTTGGTAAAAACAATGCATTGTGATGATCCGGTAGTCCAAGCTAATTAGGACAAGGTGCGGGCACTATTAGTACATTATGCATGAGGCTTGCAACTTATAAGATATAATTTACATGATGCATATGCTTTATTACTACCGTTGACAAAATTGTTTCATGTTTTCAAAATCAAAGCTCTAGCACAAATATAGCAATCGATGCTTTTCCTCTATGAAGGACCATTCTTTTTACTTTCAATGTTGAGTCAGTTCACCTATTTCTCTCCACCTCAAGAAGCAAACACTTGTGTGAACTGTGCATTGATTCCTACATACTTGCTTATTGCACTTATTATATTACTCTATGTTGACAATATCCATGAGATATACATGTTACAAGTTGAAAGCAACCGCTGAAACTTGATCTTCTTTTGTGTTGCTTCAATGCCTTTACTTTGAATTATTGCTTTATGAGTTAACTCTTATGCAAGACTTATTGATGCTTGTCTTGAAGTGCTATTCATGAAAAGTCTTTGCTATATGATTCACTTGTTTACTCATGTCATATACATTGTTTTGATCGCTGCATTCACTACATATGCTTTACAAATAGTATGATCAAGATTATGATGGCATGTCACTCCAGAAATTATCTGTGTTATCGTTTTACCTGCTCGGGACGAGCAGAACTAAGCTTGGGGATGCTGATACGTCTCCGACGTATCAATAATTTCTTATGTTCCATGCCACATTATTGATGTTATCTACATGTTTTATGCACACTTTATGTCATATTCGTGCATTTTCTGGAACTAACCTCTTAACAAGATGCCGAAGTGCCAGTTGCTGTTTTCTGCTGTTTTTGGTTTCAGAAATCCTAGTAAGGAAATATTCTCGGAATTGGACGAAATCAAAGCCCAGGGGCCTATTTTCTCACGAAGCTTCCAGAAGTCCGAAGGAGAGACGAAGAGGGGCCACGGAGGGGCCACACTATAGGGCGGCGCGGCCCCCCCCCCCTTGGCCGTGCGGCCCTGTGGTGTGGGGCCCCCGTGCCGCCTCTTGACCTGCCCTTCCGCCTACAAATAGCCTCCGTGACGAACCCCCCAGCACCGAGAGCCACGATACGGAAAACCTTCCAGAGACGCCGCCGCCGCCGATCCCATCTCGGGGGATCCAGGAGATCGCCTCCGGCACCCTGCCGGAGAGGGGAATCATCTCCCGGAGGACTCTACGCCGCCATGGTCGCCTCCGGTGTGATGTGTGAGTAGTCTACCCCTGGACTATGGGTCCATAGCAGTAGCTAGATGGTTGTCTTCTCCCCATTGTGCTATCATTGTCGGATCTTGTGAGCTGCCTAACATGATCAAGATCATCTATCTGTAATTCTATATGTTGCGCTTGTTGGGATCCGATGAATAGAGAATACTTGTTATGTTGATTATCAAAGTTATATCTATGTGTTGTTTATGATCTTGCATGCTCTCCGTTACTAGTAGATGCTCTGGCCAAGTAGATGCTTGTAACTCCAAGAGGGAGTACTTATGCTCGATAGTGGGTTCATGCCTGCATTGACACAGGGACGATGTGAGAAAAGTTCTAAGGTTGTGTTGTGCTGTTGCCACTAGGGATAAAACATTAGTGCTATGTTCAAGGATGTAGTCACTAGTTACATTACGCACCATACTTAATGCAATTGTCTGTTGTTAGCAACTTAATAATGGAGGGGGTTCGGATGATAACCTGAAGGTGGACTTTTTAGGCATAGATGCAGTTGGATGACGGTCTATGTACTTTGTCGTAATGCTCAATTAAATCTCACTATACTCATCATGATATGTATGTGCATGGTCATGCTCTCTTTATTTGTCAATTGCCCAACTGTAATTTGTTCACCCAACATGCTGTTCGTCTTATGGGAGAGACACCTCTAGTGAACTGTGGACCCCGGTCCAATTCTCTTTACTGAAATACAATCTACTGCAATACTGTTCTACTGTTTTCTGCAAACAATCATCTTCCACACAATACGGTTAATCCTTTGTTACAGCAAGCCGGTGAGATTGACAACCTCACTGTTTCGTTGGGGCAAAGTACTTTGGTTGTGTTGTGCAGGTTCCACGTTGGCGCCGGAATCCCTGGTGTTGCGCCGCACTACATCCCGCCGCCATCAACCTTCAACGTGCTTCTTGGCTCCTCCTGGTTCGATAAACCTTGGTTTCTTTCTGAGGGAAAACTTGCTGCTGTGCGCATCATACCTTCCTCTTGGGGTTGCCCAACAAACGTGTGAAATACACGCCATCAGAACATAATGACAATATAGTGACAAGGTGGACTAAAATGTTGAGCCTACAACCAAGCACAAGTTCTTGGCTGTAGCCTCGGGGGCTACTCCCATCGGGAACGCTGTTCGCGTACCCGATGAAGTTCAAAAATAAAAGATAGAAAAGCAAGAGAGTATATTTCGAGTTATAATTAACTCTACATATACTCCCATCGGGAGAGCAATATAAGTCATATTTGACTCGATAAAATGTGCCATTCCAACAGCCGGAAAAGCACTCGACAATATATTCTCAGAACGCCAAAGTTGCGATCAATTTCTGAATGCCGCAAATTTGCGAAGGTAAGACCCCAGATCCGTTCTGCTGGGCGTGGCATCGCCAAAGACTGCGCTCTGCTACTTTTATCCGTATCAACAGATACGAAGAAAAATCCTAACGGACGCGTTAGGTACCCGATAAATTTGACTGGGACTCGACAGAATGGTAAGACCTTAAGTGGCACCTGTCGAAGTTTACACCAGTATCCCGAGATCATGTCCAGGGACGTGATTTTGAAGTAGGTTTTTGCGGATTGCCACTAGAGCAGTTAACTAGTACCTGATCCGTCAGATGAACTAGCCCCAACTACCATTATCCCTGTACAATATAGAATTTTATGTGAAGAAGTATAAAAAGGTTAAAACTTTCGAATAAAAATAAACAGTGGAGATTTTCCCTGACTCTACGATTCAAGCAAAATCTCGGGGGCTACTGACATAGGCATCCCAAATGGGCCTGCCGAAGATAGTACCCGGGGTTTACTGAAGGCCCACTACCCGAAGAATAAGAAGATTCGGGAGCCCAAGATATATTAAGGAAAGTTAAGAGTTGTAATAGGAAGTGTTATTTGTAATCTGGCGGGATGAGTTAGAAACCGTCCCGGACTCTGTAACTTGTATAGCACGAATCCCTCGGCTCCACCTCCTATATAAAGGGGGAGTCGAGGGACGAAGAAATAATCGAATCATTGTCTACAAACCCTAGTTTTCATAATCGTCGAGTACTTTTCGGCTGAAACCTTCGAGATCTACTTGCCCTCTACTTCCAACTAAACCCTAGCCTACAATCCATAGGCATTGACAAGTTGATACCTTGTCAGATGGCGTGTAACTCACACGTTCGTTGGGAACCCCAAGAGGAAGGTATGATGCGCACAGCAGCAAGTTTTCCCTCAGAAAGAAACCAAGGTTTATCGAACCAGGAGGAGCCAAGAATCATGTTGAAGGTTGATGGCGGCGGGATGTAGTGCGGCGCAACACCAGGGATTCCGGCGCCAACGTGGAACCTGCACAACACAACCAAAGTACTTTGCCCCAACGAAACAGTGAGGTTGTCAATCTCACCGGCTTGCTGTAACAAAGGATTAACCGTATTGTGTGGAAGATGATTGTTTGCAGAAAACAGTAAAACAGTATTGCAGTAGATTGTATTTCAGTAAAGAGAATTGGACCGGGGTCCACAGTTCACTAGAGGTGTCTCTCCCATAAGACAAACAGCATGTTGGGTGAACAAATTACAGTTGGGCAATTGACAAATAAAGAGAGCATGACAATGCACATACATATCATGATGAGTATAGTGAGATTTAATTGGGCATTACGACAAAGTACATAGACCGCCATCCAACTGCATCTATGCCTAAAAAGTCCACCTTCAGGTTATCATCCGAACCCCCTCCAGTATTAAGTTGCAAAGCAACAGACAATTGCATTAAGTATGGTGCGTAATGTAATCAACAACTACATCCTTAGACATAGCATCAATGTTTTATCCCTAGTGGCAACAGCACAACACAACCTTAGAACTTTCTCACATCGTCCTGTGTCAATGCAGGCATGAACCCACTATCGAGCATAAGTACTCCCTCTTGGAGTTACAAGCATCTACTTGGCCAGAGCATCTACTAGTAACGGAAAGCATGCAAGATCATAAATAACACGTAGATATAACTTTGATAATCAACATAACAAGTATTCTCTATTCATCGGATCCCAACAAACGCAACATATAGAATTACAGATAGATGAACTTGATCATGTTAGGCAGCTCACAAGATCCGACAATGATAGCACAATGGGGAGAAGACAACCATCTAGCTACTGCTATGGACCCATAGTCCAGGGGTAGACTACTCACACATCACACCGGAGGCGACCATGGCGGCGTAGAGTCCTCCGGGAGATGATTCCCCTCTCCGGCAGTGGTGCCGGAGGCGATCTCTGGATCCCCCGAGATGGGATCGGCGTTGGCGGCGTCTCTGGAAGGTTTTCCGTATCGTGGCTCTCGGTGCGGGGTTTCGTCACGGAGGCTATTTGTAGGCGGAAGGGCAGGTCAAGAGGCGGCACGAGGGCCCCACACCACAGGGCCGCGCGGCCAAGGGGGGGGGGGCGCGCCGCCCTAGGGTGTGGCCCCCTCGTGGCCCCTCTTCGTCTCTCCTTCGGACTTCTGGAAGCTTCGTGGAAAAATAGGCCCCTGGGCTTTGATTTCGTCCAATTCCGAGAATATTTCCTTACTAGGATTTCTGAAACCAAAAACAGCAGAAAACAAAGAATCGGCACTTCAGCATCTTGTTAATAGGTTAGTTCCAGAAAATGCACGAATATGACATAAAGTGTGCATAAAACATGTAGATAACATCAATAATGTGGCATGGAACATAAGAAATTATCGATACGTCGGAGACGTATCAGCATCCCCAAGCTTAGTTTTGCTCGTCCCGAGCAGGTAAAACAATAACACAGATAATTTCTGGAGTGACATGCCATCATAATCTTGATCATACTATTTGTAAAGCATATGTAGTGAATGCAGCGATCAAAACAATGTATATGACATGAGTAAACAAGTGAATCATAAAGCAAAGACTTTTCATGAATAGCACTTCAAGACAAGCATCAATTAAGTCTTGCATAAGAGTTAACTCATAAAGCAATAATTCAAAGTAAAGGCATTGAAGCAACACAAAAGAAGATTAAGTTTCAGCGGTTGCTTTCAACTTATAACATGTATATCTCATGGATATTGTCAACATAGAGTAATATAATAAGTGCAATAAGCAAGTATGTAGGAATCAATGCACAGTTCACACAAGTGTTTGCTTCTTGAGGTGGAGAGAAATAGGTGAACTGACTCAACATTGAAAGTAAAAGAATGGTCCTTCATAGAGGAAAAGCATCGATTGCTATATTTGTGCTAGAGCTTTGATTTTGAAAACATGAAACAATTTTGTCAATGGTAGTAATAAAGCATATGCATCATGTAAATTATATCTTATAAGTTGCAAGCCTCATGCATAGTGTACCAATAGTGCCCGCACCTTGTCCTAATTAGCTTGGACTACCTGGATTATCACCGCAATACATATGCTTTAACCAAGTATCACAAAGGGGTACCTCTATGCCGCCTGTACAAAGGTCTAAGGAGAAAGCTCGCATTTGGATTTCTCGCTTTTGATTATTCTCAACTTAGACATCCATACCGGGACAACATAGACAATAGATAATGGACTCCTCTTTTAATGCTTTAAGCATTCAACAACAATTAATTCTTTTCTCATTAGAGATTTGAGGATGTTTGTCCAAAACTGAAACTTCCACCATGGATCATGGCTTTAGTTAGCGGCCCAATGTTCTTCTCTAACAATATGCATGCTCAAACCATTCAACTCAGTGTAGATCGCCCTTACTTCAGACAAGACGAACATGCATAGCAACTCACATGAAATTCAACAATGAAAAGTTGATGGTGTCCCCAGTAAACATGGTTATCGCACAACAAGCAACTTAATAAGAGATAAAGTGCATAATTACATATTCAATACCACAATAGTTTTTAAGCTATTTGTCCCATGAGCTATATATTGCAAAGGTGAATGATGGAATTTTAAAGGTAGCACTCAAGCAATATACTTTGGAATGGCGGAAAATACCATGTAGTGGGTAGGTATGGTGGACACAAATGGCATAGTGGTTGGCTCAAGTATTTTGGATGCATGAGAAGTATTCCCTCTCGATACAAGGTTTAGGCTAGCAAGGCTTATTTGAAACAAACACAAGGATGAACCGGTGCAACAAAACTCACATAAAAGACATATTGAAAACATTATAAGACTCTACACTGTCTTCCTTGTTGTTCAAACTCAATACTAGAAATTATCTAGACCTTAGAGAAACCAAATATGCAAACCAAATTTTAGCATGCTCTATGTATTTCTTCATTAATGGGTGCAAAGCATATGATGCAAGAGCTTAAACATGAGCACAACAATTGCCAAGTATCACATTACCCAAAACATTTATAGCAATTACTACATGTATCATTTTCCAATTCCAACCATATAACAATTTAACGAAGGAGAAACTTCGCCATGAATACTATGAGTAGAAACCAAGGACATACTTGTCCATATGCTACAGCGGAGCGTGTCTCTCTCCCATAAAGTGAATGCTAGGATCCATTTTATTCAAACGAAACAAAAACAAAAACAAACCGACGCTCCAAGAAAAAGCACATAAGATGTGATGGAATAAAAATATAGTTTCAGGGGAGGAACCTTATAATGTTGTCGATGAAGAAGGGGATGCCTTGGGCATCCCCAAGCTTAGACGCTTGAGTCTTCTTAATATATGCAGGGGTGAACCACAGGGGCATCCCCAAGCTTAGAGCTTTCACTCTCCTTGATAATGTTGCATCATACTCCTCTCTCGATCCTTGAAAACTTCCTCCACACCAAACTCGAAACAACTCATTAGAGGGTTAGTGCACAATATAAATTGACATATTCAGAGGTGACACAATCATTCTTAACACTTCTGGACATTGCATAATGCTACTGGACATTAGTGGATCAAAGAAATTCATCCAACATAGCAAAAGAGGCAATGCGAAATAAAAGGTAGAATCTGTCAAAACAGAACAGTTCGTATTGACGAATTTTAAAATGGCACCAGACTTGCTCAAATTAAAATGCTCAAATTGAATGAAAGTTGCGTACATATCTTAGGATCATGCACGTAAATTGGCTTAATTGTCTGAGCTACCTACAGGGAGGTGGACCCAGATTCATGACAGCAAAGAAATCTGGAACTGTGCAGTAATCCAAATCTAGTACTTACTTTTCTATCAACGGCTTAACTTGGCACAACAAAACACAAAACTAAGATAAGGAGAGGTTGCTACAGTAGTAAACAACTTCCAAGACACAAAATAAAAGCAAAGTACTGTAGGTAAAAACATGGGTTGTCTCCCATAAGCGCTTTTCTTTAACGCCTTTCAGCTAGGCGCAGAAAGTGTGTATCAAGTATTATCAAGAGACGAAGTGTCAACATCATAATTTGTTCTCATAATAGAATCAAAAGGGTACTTCATTCTCTTTCTAGGGAAGTGTTCCATACCTTTCTTGAGAGGAAATTGATATTTTATATTACCTTCCTTCATATCAATGATAGCACCAACAGTTCGAAGAAAAGGTCTTCCCAATATAATGGGACAAGATGCATTGCATTCAATATCCAAGACAACAAAATCAACGGGAACAAGGTTATTGTTAACGGTAATACGAACATTATCAACCTTACCCAAAGGTTTCTTTGTAGAATGATCAGCAAGATTAACATCCAAATAACAATTTTGCAGCGGTGGCAAGTCAAGCATATTATAAATTTTCTTAGGCATAACAGAAATACTTGCACCAAGATCACATAAAGCATTACAATCAAAATCTTTAACCTTCATCTTAATGATGGGCTCCCAACCATCCTCTAGCTTTTTAGGAATAGAGGCTTCACGGTCTAGTTTCTCTTCTCTAGCTTTTATGAGAGCATTTGTAATATGATGTGTAAAGGCCAAATTTATAGCACTAGCATTAGGACTTTTAGCAAGTTTTTGCAAGAACTTTATAACTTCAGAGATGTGGCAATCATCAAAATTCAAACCATTATAATCTAAAGCAATGGGATCATCATCCCCAATGTTGGAAAAAATTTCAGCAGCTTTATCACAGGCAGTTTCAGCAGTTTTAGCAGTTTCAGGCAATTTTTCGCGCTTTGCATTAGAAGTGGAAACATTGCTAACACCAATTCTTTTATTATTAATAGTAGGAGGTGCAGCAACATGTGTAGCATTAGCATTACTAGTGGTGGTAATAGTCCAAACTTTAGCTACATTCTTCTCTTTAGCTAGTTTTTCATTTTCTTCTCTATCCCACCTAGCACGCAGTTCAGCCATTAATCTTATATTCTCATTAATTCTAACTTGAATGGCATTTGCTGTAGTAGTAATTTTATTATGATGATTCTCATTAGGCAAAACTTTTGATTTCAAAAGATCAACATCAGCAGCAAGACTATCGACTTTAGAAGCAAGTATATCAATTTTCCCAAGCTTTTCTTCAACAGATTTGTTAAAAGCAGTTTGTGTACTAATAAATTCTTTAAGCATGGCTTCAAGTCCAGGGGGTGAATTCCTATTATTGTTGTAAGAATTCCCATAAGAATTACGATAGCCGTTGCCATTATTATAAGGATATGGCCTATAGTTGTTACTAGAATTGTTCCGGTAAGCATTGTTGTTGAAATTATTATTTTTAATGAAGTTTACATCAACATGTTCTTCTTGTGCAACCAATGAAGCTAACGGAACATTATTAGGATCAATATTAGTCCTATCATTCACAAGCATAGACATAATAGCATCTATCTTATCACTCAAGGAAGAGGTTTCTTCGACAGAATTTACCTTCTTACCTTGTGGAGCTCTTTCCGTGTGCCATTCAGAGTAGTTGATCATCATATTATCAAGAAGCTTTGTTGCTTCACCAAGAGTGATGGACATAAAGGTACCTCCAGTAGCTGAATCCAATAAATTCCGCGAAGAAAAATTTAGTCCTGCATAGAAGGTTTGGATGATCATCCAAGTAGTCAGTCCATGGGTTGGGCAATTTTTAACCAAAGATTTCATTCTTTCCCAAGCTTGAGCAACATGTTCAGTATCTAATTGTTTAAAATTCATTATGCTACTCCTCAAAGATATAATTTTAGCAGGGGGATAATATCTACCAATAAAAGCATCCTTGCATTTAGTCCATGAATCAATACTATTCTTAGGCAGAGATAGCAACCAATCTTTAGCTCTTCCTCTTAATGAGAAAGGGAACAATTTTAGTTTAATAATATCACCATCTACATCTTTATATTTTTGCATTTCACATAGTTCAACAAAATTATTAAGATGGGCAGCAGCATCATCAGAACTAACACCAGAAAATTGCTCTCGCATAACAAGATTCAGTAAAGCAGGTTTAATTTCAAAGAATTCTGCTGTAGTAGCAGGTGGAGCAATAGGTGTGCATAAGAAATCATTATTATTTTTGGTTGTGAAGTCACACAACTTAGTATTTTCAGCGTTGGCCATTTTAGCAACAGTAAATAAAGCAAACTAGATAAAGTAAATGCAAGTAACTAATTTTTTTGTGTTTTTGATATAGCAAACAAGATAACAAGTAAAGTAAAACTAGCAACTAATTTTTTTGTATTTTGATTTAGTGCAGCAAACAAAGTAGTAAATAAAACTAAGCAAGACAAAAACAAAGTAAAGAGATTGAGAAGTGGAGACTCCCCTTGCAGCGTGTCTTGATCTCCCCGGCAACGGCGCCAGAAATCTAGCTTGATGGCGTGTAACTCACACGTTCGTTGGGAACCCCAAGAGGAAGGTATGATGCGCACAGCAGCAAGTTTTCCCTCAGAAAGAAACCAAGGTTTATCGAACCAGGAGGAGCCAAGAAGCACGTTGAAGGTTGATGGCGGCGGGATGTAGTGCGGCGCAACACCAGGGATTCCGGCGCCAACGTGGAACCTGCACAACACAACCAAAGTACTTTGCCCCAACGAAACAGTGAGGTTGTCAATCTCACCGGCTTGCTGTAACAAAGGATTAACCGTATTGTGTGGAAGATGATTGTTTGCAGAAAACAGTAAAACAGTATTGCAGTAGATTGTATTTCAGTAAAGAGAATTGGACCGGGGTCCACAGTTCACTAGAGGTGTCTCTCCCATAAGACAAACAGCATGTTGGGTGAACAAATTACAGTTGGGCAATTGACAAATAAAGAGAGCATGACAATGCACATACATATCATGATGAGTATAGTGAGATTTAATTGGGCATTACGACAAAGTACATAGACCGCCATCCAACTGCATCTATGCCTAAAAAGTCCACCTTCAGGTTATCATCCGAACCCCCTCCAGTATTAAGTTGCAAAGTAACAGACAATTGCATTAAGTATGGTGCGTAATGTAATCAACAACTACATCCTTAGACATAGCATCAATGTTTTATCCCTAGTGGCAACAGCACAACACAACCTTAGAACTTTCTCATCCTTGTCCCGGTGTCAATGCAGGCATGAACCCACTATCGAGCATAAGTACTCCCTCTTGGAGTTACAAGCATCTACTTGGCCAGAGCATCTACTAGTAACGGAAAGCATGCAAGATCATAAATAACACGTAGATATAACTTTGATAATCAACATAACAAGTATTCTCTATTCATCGGATCCCAACAAACGCAACATATAGAATTACAGATAGATGAACTTGATCATGTTAGGCAGCTCACAAGATCCGACAATGATAGCACAATGGGGAGAAGACAACCATCTAGCTACTGCTATGGACCCATAGTCCAGGGGTAGACTACTCACACATCACACCGGAGGCGACCATGGCGGCGTAGAGTCCTCCGGGAGATGATTCCCCTCTCCGGCAGGGTGCCGGAGGCGATCTCCTGGATCCCCCGAGATGGGATCGGCGTTGGCGGCGTCTCTGGAAGGTTTTCCGTATCGTGGCTCTCGGTACTGGGGGTTTCGTCACGGAGGCTATTTGTAGGCGGAAGGGCAGGTCAAGAGGCGGCACGGGGGCCCCACACCACAGGGCCGCGCGGCCAAGGGGGGGCCGCGCCGCCCTAGGGTGTGGCCCCCTTGTGGCCCCTCTTCGTCTCTCCTTCGGACTTCTGGAAGCTTCGTGGAAAAATAGGCCCCTGGGCTTTGATTTCGTCCAATTCCGAGAATATTTCCTTACTAGGATTTCTGAAACCAAAAAACAGCAGAAAACAGCAACTGGCACTTCGGCATCTTGTTAATAGGTTAGTTCCAGAAAATGCACGAATATGACATAAAGTGTGCATAAAACATGTAGATAACATCAATAATGTGGCATGGAACATAAGAAATTATCGATACGTCGGAGACGTATCAGGCACTGCGACCCGATGTTTGCGAGAACGTCGGCTTCATCATTGCTTAATCTACTGATGTGATTTACCTCGCATCCATCAAACAGCTTCTCTAGCTCATTGTACACCTCCTTGTATGCCATCATGCTATCGTTGACTGCGTCACATTGGTTCATAACCTGCTGAGCCACCAATTGTGAGTCGCCAAAGATTTTTAGTCGAGTTGCACCGCAAGCTTTCGCCATCTTCATCCCGTGTATGAGGGCTTCATATTCTGCTTCATTGTTGGATGCGTTAGGGAACGTCATCCGAAGGACATATTTCAACTTGTCGCCTTCAGGTGATATAAGTACTACTCCTGCGCCAGCTCCTTCTTCTCTCTTGGACCCATCGAAGTTCATGGTCCAAGTTCTCGATAAATCTGGGGGTCCCGTGTTTTGTAGCTCCATCCACTCTGCGATGAAATCTGGCAGAACTTGCGACTTGATTGCCTTTCTTTTTTCATACGTGATGTCCCGAGGGGAAAGTTCTATTCCCCAAAGGGAGACACGCCCTGTAGCTTCTGGATTGTTTAATATATTTGAAAGAGGAGCTTCGTTGACTACTATTATCGGATGTGCCGAAAAATAGTGGCGCAACTTCCTTGCCGTTGCAATTACTCCATATGCTAGTTTCTGGTACTGCGGGTACCGCTGTTTGGAAGGCGATAAAACTTCACTGATGAAATATACTGGCCTTTGCACTCCATGGAGTTTTCCTTCTTCTTCTCTTTCAACAACTAGCACCGTGCTAACCACTTGCGGCGTGGCTGCAATATACAGTAGGAGAGGTTCCTTTTCCTTCGGCGCCACCAAGATTGGTGGTGTCGAGATTGTGCGCTTCAAATCCTCGAAAGCTCTGTCGACCTCTTCGTTCCACTGGAATTTCTCTCCTTGCTTTATCAGAGCATAAAATGGTAACGCTTTTTCTCCCAGCCTGGCGACGAACCTGCTCAAAGCTGCGACTCGCCCAGTTAGCTGTATTTCTTTCAACTTTGTTGGCTTCCTCATTGTTACGATAGCTTGTATTTTGTCGGGATTTGCTTCAATTCCTCTTGCTGAAACTAGAAACCCCAGAAGTTCTCCCGCTGGGATGCCGAAAGAACACTTCGTCGGGTTCAGTTTGAGGCAGAACTTGTCGAGGTTGTCAAAGGTTTCCTTGAGATCCTCGATCAGCGTTGCCCCCTTTTTTGACGTTATGACGACATCGTCGATGTATACTTGCACGTTTTTCCCAATCTGTGTCGCCAAACACTTCTGCATCATCCTCTGATATGTTGCTCCCGCGTTTTTTAGACCAAAGGGCATTGTTCTGTAGCAAAACACGCCGTAAGGTGTTATGAACGCTGTTTTGGCCTCATCGTCTTCTTTCAGTCTGATCTGGTTATAACCAGAGTATGCATCCAAGAAGGAAAGACGTTCACATCCTGCCGTGGAGTCGATGATTTGATCGATCCTTGGGAGGGGAAAGTGATCCTTAGGACAATGTTTATTGAGACACGTAAAGTCGACGCACATGCGAAGGACTGTCGTGTGTTTCTTCGGCACCATCACTGGGTTAGCTACCCATGTGGCTTCTGTAGATATCTCTTTGATAAAACCAGCATCCTTGAGTCGATCTATTTCTGATAGCATAGCTTTGCGGTTTGGTTCCGAAAAACGCCGCAAGGGTTGTTTGATTGGTCTCGCGAGAGGATCCAAGTTGAGGTGGTGCTCGGCAAGTTCCCTGGGTACTCCTGGCATGTTAGCTGGACACCATGCGAAGATTTTCCAGTGCTCACGGAGGAACTTGACGAGCACGCTTTCCTATGCGAGATCCATATTTGTTGCAATGGACGTCGTCTTTTTCGGGTCTGTCGGGTGAATCTGTACCTCCTTAGAATTTTTCTCGGTATTGAAAGTTGATTCTTTATTTGGCCTTCCAACGTCTGGCAGCACGTCGTAGTCAGTCATACTCCTTGACGCCAAATACTCAGCTTGCATCCCGAAAGTTTCTGATATCCGATGAAAATCCTTATCGCACTTATCGGCTAAGGCGAAGCTTCCTTTGACTGTGATAGGTCCCTTTGGTCCAGGCATCCTCCACAACAAGTAGGTATAGTGTGGCACCGCCATAAATCTAGCATATGCTGGTCGTCCCAACAGAGCGTGGTACTGCGACGGAAAATCCACAACTTCAAATTCTAGCCTCTCGATTCTATAATTCTCTCGGGTTCCAAACTGAACGTCGAGATTGATCTTCCCCAATGGATAACTTGGTTTCTCCGGTGTGATACCATGGAACCTCGTGTCTGTTGGCTTCAAGTTTGCTAGGGATATGTTCATCTTCCTCAATGTATCTGCATACATAAGGTTTAAGCTGCTGCCGCCGTCTATGAACACTCGAGAGACATCAAATCCCGCAATAACTGCTGGTAAGATAAGTGCTGACTGTCCTGGTCGAGGAACTTGCTGCGGATGATCTGCTATGGTGAAGCCAATATCTTGCCCTGACCAATTAAGATACTCAACTGTTGGTGGAGGCATTTTTTCTGCCATAAACACCTGTCGTGAGATTACTTTCTGAGCTCTATTGGATGGCCTTCCCTTCTGAATCATCGACACCGCTCCGTTGGAGTTAGGATCAACGTAAGGTGGTGGTGGAGGTGCTGCCGCTATTCTAAGCTGATGTCGATTATCTTCTGTAATCGCGGGGGGAGGTGGCAAGTGAATCTCGCTCCTGGGTTCTCGAGGATTTCTCTGTGCTGCCCGAGCGTTAGCGTGTTCTGCCCACCTTAACATTGCCTGGAAATTGCGACAATCTTTCTGCAGATGTCCTGACTGTCTTTTTCCGTTGCTGTCGAGGAAAAAATGCATCTGACACGGCCCATTCATCATCTCTTCAGGAGGCACGAAAGGCCTTGGGAACCTAGGCCCGCTATTTTGCCTGTTGTTTCGAGAATCGTCCCTATTATCGCCTCGCTGCTCATTGCTTCTCTGATAATCATCTCTGTTGTTTCCTCCTGTGTTTGCCCGAAAACCTGCCGAAATTTGTCCTGGAGCATCATAGTTCGGGTATTGTCGAGGAAATCGTCGCCTCGATTGATAGTTTCGACCACGGTCCTCCTCTGGCGACCTGTGCCGTTTGTTGTGGACAGCATCTTCTCCATCTGCCCATCTGTTTGCTATTTCCATTAACGCGGATACTGTCTTTGGGTTGGTCCTTCCCAAGTCCTCGACAAAATCTCCACGCCTGATTGCCGCGACAAATGTATCTATCGCTCTCTCGTCAGATATATTTTCTGCCGAGTTTTTGATGATGTTCCACCTTTGGATATATTTTATCATTGGCTCGTCTGGCTTTTGTCGACATGCTCTCAATTCCTCTAACGACGCAGGTTTTTTGCATGTGGATCTGAAGTTCTTGACGAACACGTCCTCGAAGCTTTCCCAACTGTCGGTAGATCCTGGAGGGAGTTTCTTTATCCAAGACCGTGCGGCTCCACTCAAATGCACCTGGATGCTTTGCATAGCTGTTGCTCTGGTTCCACCTGTGAGTTTTATCGTCTCGAGATAATCAACTAGCCAATCTTCTGGATCTTGAAGGCCGTCGAATTTTTTGAAATTATCAGGCAACTTGAATCCCGAAGGTACTCGAGTTTTCCGCACTCTCCTCGTGAAACACGGCAAACCGCACATATCCTCGTCGTTTAATTCTGGGGACTGCCGATGTTCTCTTCTGCCTTGTCGCGCTCTCTCGACCCTTGCTTGTGCTGCCGTATCTCTTGCTCCACTTGGTCCTTCAGGAGCTGCTGCTACTGCTGCCGCAGGTCGTGGACTATTTTGCCTTGCTGTTCCTTCGGGACGTGTTGATACAAACGCCGTCCCCATGGCTCCAACTCCTGCTATCGCCATGTTGTACAATGTTTCCCTTGGATCTCCTGGAGGTGGTTTAGATGCGAGGATAAAAGCATGTGTCACCATATACCCAGCATCTGGTGTCTTAGGGATGATGTTTCCTCTTGTGTCTATTGACATAAAGGACATGTCGAGGTTTTGGACAAGGTGCTCTCTTTCTGCTTCGGGTATGTGTTGTAACCTTGATCTCGCTCTGTTCCGAGCCTCCCTGTGGCTATCACCCGAAGTTCTAGATTGTCGACTTAGCTCTGCTCTTCTCCTGCTGGATGCAAAAGCTGCCTCCTTTCTTCTGTTTAACTCAGCTGTCTACTTTTCCAATTCCCTTGCCGCTCGTGCGAGCCTATATTGATATGCTTGTAATTCCTCTGGCGTGGCTGTGGTAGCCATTGGTTCTGAGCCGTCTATAGCTCTCGCGGCTCTATCCCATGCTGCTTGTGGGAGTTGAACTCTGTGTCGCGGCTGTGGCCCGACGTATTTATTGCCCAAGCCTCGTCGTAGATCGGAGGGATCGACGTATGGATTTCCCAGATCGTCGAAAGCCTCAGATGTTTGCTCTTGATCATTGCTTGTCTCTCCAATGGCATAAATCTGATGATATTTTATATTCAGATCTATGTTGGGTTTGGTGACACCATTGTTGAGATTGGTGAAGACCTTGCCCACTGTAGTAGATTTGTCGATGAAGTCGTAACTGTCGACACTGCTTGAGCCATCGCTTATATATGAGTCCGCAGATGACTCAAACGACATGTCGCTGAAGATCTTGGCGAGTTTCTCTCTTGCCCTGATGTTGATGTAGCGCGACGACGAAGTTTCTTCTTCTCCTGATTCGGTTGACGGTGTATAGCTTGAAAAATCGGAATCGACCGCCGATGATCCCGACGAAATCGGAATTTCGACACGATACGATCCTTCCTTCTCGACGCGAAAGCGAAACCTTCCGAACGTCATCTCCATAGGCTCCGCCAGATACGCATATGCATCCAAACGGGAGGGTGGGTGAGGAACAAAATCGACAGGACCAGCAGCGATCTGTTTACCTCGATCCATTGCGTTGTTTGCAGTTGATGATGTCGAAGATCTTGAACGTGCCATCGAGATCGGATCCTTACGCCTCTAGTTCCCACAGACGGCGCCAATTGACAAGGTATCAACTTGTCAATGCCTATGGATTGTAGGCTAGGGTTTAGTTGGAAGTAGAGGGCAAGTAGATCTCGAAGGTTTCAGCCGAAAAGTACTCGACGATTATGAAAACTAGGGTTTGTAGACAATGATTCGATGATTTCTGCGTCCCTCGACTCCATCTTATATAGGAGGCGGAGCCGAGGGATTCGTGCTGTACGAGTTACAATGTCCGGGAAGGTTTCTAACTCATCCCGCAAGATTACAAATAAGACTTCCTATTACAATTCTAGCTTTCCTTAATACTATCTTGGGCTTCCAAATCTTCTTATTCTTCGGGTAGTGGGCCTTCAGTAAACCCCGGGTACTATCTTCGGCAGGCCCATTTGGGATGCCTATGTCACTTACTCTGTATTAGATTTCTCTTCGCTCTCTGTTGCTTGCTTATATCACATCTATCCCTCTCCCGTGTTTGCATGGAGTAGTAGCAAATCTTGTTTTGTGCGTGCTAATTGCTAAGCTTTTGGGTCAAGTAGTAATTTCAGACCATATGTACTTCACGTGTATTAGATTATTTTTACAGCAATTGCTGAAGATGCACAAGTATTACTCTGCCATTCATATATTTAGGGGGCAGTTTACTTGTACAGGTATTTGTAGCCTTTTCATTCTTTGCAATCGGCCTGAATTTAAGGTGACGTTTGAATCTCTTTTCATGTACCAGGTATTCACAAACTAATGTAATAGACGATTGTTCTACAACTTCTTTTTTTCGCCGGTTTTGATTCATACAATGATTTTAATTTTTAAAGACCAGTGGCTGCAGGGTTACTGTCAGCTAATAAATTTGATTCATGCAATGAGGATAAAGACCAGTGGTTGTGGGGTTACTGTGGTACGGTATTTGGAACATGAAACTGGATTGATGAACTACTTATTTTGTTCCTGATGTGATATAATATTGGGTGTGTGAAGGCTGATAGTTTGCTTGTTTGTTTGATAAATTTGGTTGTATCCTTCATTAGATGGTTCTTGAATTGTTATGGGACAATGATTACTATGGTGTCATACTACAATTAAATATATTCAGTTCACTGGTCCAGTACAGCCTTACAGAAGATAATGTGAACATATAGCATGCAAGTGGTTAGGCTAAGTGCAAGTTGTTATCTGTAAGAGATAGGAATTATATAAGGAGAATAGTGGGAAGGGTGTCTACTGATCCTATCCAGAATAGCCTTTCTGAACTATATCTGCCTTGATGCACTTCTGCACGCCTTCAATTTTTGGGCCCTCGGCGAGCTTCTTCCTACTTTCAAGGAAGCAAGGAATTTGGTAGCAAGTATGTAGCTTACTATAGTGGGTTTCATCTTTAGCTCTAATCAGTCTCCCGGATGACCTTTTTTCTGTGTAATTTCTTCTTGCTTAATGTTGTACTATATCTGGGTAGGTGCATGTTGTTAGGTTAGTTAAATTCTATTACTATTCAGCAATGGCATGTCTAATTTTTAACACTCAAAACCTGAACATGCCTCGTAATTTTTTTGCTTGCTTGTTTGAAGACGATAGTTTGAGTGGAAATCCTCTCTTCATGACCAGTGGGTACATTTTTAGTGCATCTCTCTACTTTTGGTGTTTCCACTTTATAATATTACAGAAAAATGACTCTTATTATCCTTTCCGTTTTAGTGGTGTCACTGCTTCGTAGATGTTTCTCTTGGAGAGAAAGCACATGGCATGTTTCAAGATTCACTTGTTACCAAATGCAGTGTTCCAGAAAAAAGCTGGACTTTCGGTTTGACTTTATCTTTCTGTTCATACTTTAGTAGCGTGCTATACATTTGCATGTATTTTTTTTCTAAACAAATAATTTTATATACTGAATGAAGCAAGTTCAACTACTATCCAGATTCCAGAGTACATTGCAACTTCCATCAATTTTATATATTTCGTAAGATGAAGTCACAGGTTAGTAATGGTGCTGTTTGTAATTTATAGTTGCTCCTAGGAGGCAAAAAGTAACTTCCCAGAATCCATCTTTTGCACACATAGATCCTCTTGTGTGTGTAAATTTCTAGGGAAATAAGGGACAAGTTTGTTGTGAGATGTATCTTAAAAGGTTAGCTTGTCCAAGAATGTCCCTTAAGAGATTGTATTTGAGCTGTACGTGAGGCTGGTACTAATAATTCTGAAAAGAATGTGAGCCCTCCACCCGAGTTACTATTGCTATGAGATGTGTCTTGTTACTTGCACTTCTGTTTCTAGCACTTAGAGAGATGTGCATGCTGAAACGTTGAGGAGTTTGGGATTTGGTAGACGTTAAATAGCTCAAATTTACGCACAGTATGACTCAGTTTACTCTTTTGATATATCCAGCATATCTGGTGTTGACATGGAAGAAGCCCCTATGCCGGCACTTCCAAGTTTCAGGTTTTCATCTACCTTAATCTTCCATGGTATTATACCGATGATACACAATGCCAGCTTGGATGGCTGGACTCTTTGATATGCTAGAACATTGTGGAATCTGGGATTGAGTTAGTACCAGATATTGTCTTCTTCAGGACCCCTACATCTTTGAGATCCTTACATGTAGGAACGCGAAGTAGGTCGGGCAGCGAGAGAGGGGCGGGCAGAGGGAAGGTGAGGAAAGCTCCCTAAGCCGAGGGAGAGATGGTGCCCGGAGGAGCACTAGGGGCGTGTTTAGTAGCCCAGAGCTACTCAGAAACTCTCCTCCCAACCAAGATTTTGAGGGGATGCAGTGTTTGTTAGGCCGGCTCTTCCCATCTCCGCTTAGCTGAGTGGATACCAAAAACGACCCAGAGCCGGGATGAGGAGGGAAGCTCAAATAGAGATTCGCTGCTCATCCGGGATGAGCTAATCCCGCAAAGTACTGTAGCAGCGGCCCGCACCCCCCAAGACCCCCACCCTGCACGGTCATTCCCCCCACGCAGCCCGCGTCTCCTCCTCCTCCTCTCTCTCTTATCCTGCAACCATCGCCGCCACTAGCGCTGCCGTGGCCGCCAGCCTCCTCCTCTCCCGCCGGCCGAGCAGGGACCGCGTCGCCGCCTCCCTCCTGTCATTCTCTCCCTTCGGGCCGCGTCCTTGCGCCGCCAACCGCCGCCATGACGAGCTTCTCTGGCTGCGCATGGTGGATAGGAAGGCCGGCGTCCGCCCACCGCTCCTCCTCCGTCCGGCTCCGCCAGCCGCTCCTCCTCCGTCCGTCGGAAGCAGCTCTCCCGACGGCGGCTTCTGCGTGCTCGACCGGCGGCCAACTGCTGGCACGGGATCAACCAACCAAGGACCCGATTGCTTATCAGTTTTTATTGAAGGACCCAATTGCTTTTCATTTTTCTGCTTAAGGACCTTTGTGTAAAGAACTAGACCAGCACGTCTCACCCCATACAACTTTTACCAAATAACATCTAAACTCAGCATCTCTCAACTGATACAGGCTACCAAACAAACAACAAAATCTCGGTTGAGCATGTATGAGGTCACCATGTATGAGGGAGATAGCTTTTCTAAGTAGCCCCGGGCTACCAAACACACCCTAGCGCTTCCTCGACACTCTCCTCAGGTCAGTACAACGTCATGCCCTGAATACGTGCCCTGTTCTGCTCTGAACTAGCTAATCTGCAGTCCCTGAACTAGCTGATTGATTTGTGTGGATTTCAGGTTTGGCCGCGCCTAGAAGAAGATCGAGGAGCACATCTGCACCAAGACCATCGTACAGGTAATCCAAATTCATTCCCGCTCATTATCTAGAAGCTTGGCCTTGCCTCTAGGTTTCCGCCGCAATACCCAAGCCGCAGGCTTGCCTTGCCGCAGCCGCCGCAGAGCTCGCCAGCGGTTCTGCACGGGCACCTGCAACATTACCCAACCGATGTGGTTTAGAGTCTCAATGGCTGGGTTAGAAATAGTTTAGTTCAGTGTCCATAGCAGGTTCAGATAAGATCACTTTTCACAACAATATCGAAATTCACAACTGACTGAATAAAATGTGAATCAGTAATGCACGCTAAGTTATAAAATTTCACGATATATCAAAATTCACAACCGACTGAATAAAATGTGAATCAGTAATGCACACCAAATGATACAATTTCACAATATTCATCATCCATGGATTACTAAATTCACAGTGAGTGATCCATGTTGATTCAGTTACAATTGTCTACAGATATCTGAACCTACACGCTCCCATTGACTGAAACTTGCTGGTACGTAATGGCTGCACATCTATGTCTTGTTGTAAATTCATTTGTTGAATCAGCTAGCAGTATGGGATGCTAATAAAATGACCGTCTAGAAGGATTTAAACACATTTCTGGTATGGCTAATTCTTTAAAATAAATTCTGAGAGACACGATCTTTCTCTGGTTTGCTTCGGGACATTGAGATGATTGATGCTAGCTTGATGAACGGATTTCCTTTCTAGACCCATGATAAATATTTGATGAATGGCCCATGCCCTGAGTTTGTCCTATTTATTATGGTAAATTCTTTTTGCTGATAATGATATGGGGTCATTATCTTTATGTTCAAGTGTTGAATAAAACATAAGCGGAACATCGGCAGCCTGGAAAAAATACAAGCAAAAGCTGTGGGATCATGGTATTCACTATTTATTTATATGCATGATTCGTGTTCTACTTTTTGTGAAAATTCTTTGAATCATTTTATTTTTGGGTTTGCTTGGGGAATGGTCATTGTCGTGGGATGGTGAACAAGTATAAACCCAGAGATAGTGAATCCAGGATTTATTCTTTGAATTTTGGGTCCTATGGGATGCATGATTCCTATGCAAAATCCACTCTTATGTTTCTTGAACAAGGGACGGTCCATAGGGACCTAGAAGCTATTCAATCAGCGGTGGCACAAGTACAAAGAGGACCAAAAGATAAAGAAAGTTACAATCACTGTACAAACATTTTGCACAAAGAACCCTAAAGATTGTATATTTCATGAACAATGCTGTTGATACTTCTGCATGTTTTTACACAGTTTCTCCAATGCCGATCACTAAAGACAGGCATGAATGATGCCAGAAGGCCTCAGCTTCCCCTCCTCTTCCATGATTCCATCTCATGTGTTCCATACTACACTAATGCACTACAACATTTTATTCCTTCTGCTTTCACTAGAAAAGCTTTGATAATATTTTGAAAAATCTAGAGTGAATATTAGTTAATAGTTCTTTATTTTTGAAATATGTCTGATACACCTAAAAAAATTATCAGTGTCAATTGTGAATAAGTATTTATTTTTGTCCAAAAGTAGATCATTTCTCTCCGATTTCTTTTGGGCATGCTTGGAGATCAGATAGTGAATATACTAACTTAAATGTTTCTTGCTGATATTTTTCTCATTGTGAAAATAAACAGGAGAGAGATGTTATAGGAGGTTGAGATTAGAAGTTGTTGCACAGATCTGCAAGATATGACATACTCAGAGTATAGAGAGGAGATGATGACCAATGAGGTATTGAGGATGAACATGGTAGAGTTGCACAGGTGGGGTTGCTGGCCGTAGCTGGAGGCTTCCCTGATTTGGGTGTGGATATTACAAATGCAGCTCTAGAAGTCATTGGTACGTACGGTTTGAACCTGAACGATTTTAGGATTGTCCTGCTTGATAGAGAACTTATGGCAGCAGCTGGGCATTCTGGTTGGTTATACTCACGCTAGACACTTTACTCTCTCATTGTTCAGGTTATTGGTGATGGTGGTTGGCTCGGGTAGGGGGAGCTTTGGGCATCTGTCACGTCTTCTCGTATTATTACAGTTTGATCATGATTGAATTTCTTCAGCAACCACGGTAGTAAACTGTTCGCTGTTTGTGTATGCATCTTATGTAGCTATTGTAAAATGCTGCTATGAAAGGAACCGAGTTTTATCTCCTTATATTTTAGGGACCTTCTTGACTTGTTCAAGGACAATCTACAAATTAAGGAGATTAATAGCCAAGGAATTTTGATGTTTGGAGCAACAGAGGTCAGATATATACGCATTGGCACTTCCATTTTTTATTTTAGAAAGATAAGCATTTTCTACGTCCTTAAGTAGATTCCTTTTAAAAAGGATGCATATGATTCAAAGTCTCGAAATATCTGTGAGCCTCTTGGTTCTTCTATCTATGCTAAATTTCAGGGCATCTTCAATGGGGCGATGCATTTTGGACGCCCAAATTATCCACGAGCGTCGTTTACGTTGCCTGGCGGACGCGAAAATAACCGCGAGGCGCTCATTTGCATTGGGGTGCCTCCAGCGGTCCGACGCATTTTAGACATTCGTGCTTCTTCTTTTCCTTTTTTGAAGAACTCTTCAATTTCTACATTGGTTGAACCAATCTTTGAAAGAGCGAGTTCAAACGTGAAAGGATTATAAACTAATTCTCGAATCAAACAAATTTAAACATATTTAACATACAAACTAGAGAACAAATTTGAAAATGAACAAATTATAAACTAATTCTTGGCCTTCTTGTTAGAAGGCTCCGCCTCGTTGTTCTCACGGACGTGCCTCGTACTTGTCACCTCCTCCTTCGAAGAGGAACTATCGGACGACGTGTCTGTCGAGCTTGAGTTCCAGTCGGACGACTGGTCAGTGGAGTCGTCGTCGTCGTTGTCGGTGAACGGATGACGACGCTCCATCTGCACCCTCGCCCGGGCTCTTGCCTCCTCCCTTGCCACCGCATGCTAAAAAATTCAGCAACCATGCTTACTAAAAAATAAACAACTTATTTACTAGAAAATAAGTATTTCTTCAGTTATACATGTGTTTACAACACCCACGTTTTTATACATGTGCTTGCAGCATCCATTTTTTATGAGATTTAAAAGGAGAGGTTGTTGAGTTGAGAGTTATGACGGCCCATAACACAGGCGTAGGACTTACCGTGAAAGAGTAACAAAAATACATAGAACTTGCAAGCATGCAGATGCACAACAATGTTATCTTGTTATTGCGTTCAGTATTATCATGTCGTAGTACATTATGATACCCCTGATTTGTTTTGAAGTTTTATAATGAGTTGTGAATTATAGAATTATACATGTTTATTGAGAAATGAAATTTGATGACCCGTAGCAACGCACGGGCATTTGTACTAGTCATTTTATTAATTTTAATTTTGGGATGCATGAATCAAACTTTAGCTGTTAAATTATGGAATACACTACAATCTTCCCTTAAGATGTCTGGTAGACGGACTGAGCCTATCCAATCAGTTTGCTGTCGTAGTTAGTATTCCATGATGGGGTTATTAGGTGTAGCAGAGTCCGGCTAGAAGTGCTAGTCGTTAGATTCCGTGTACGTAGAGTCGTACAGAGAGAAAGGTCATCATGGACGGCCCAGGTTGTACTTGTACGAGCCGGAGTCAGGCCGATGTTGCCCTTTATAAGTATGGGAGAGATCACATAGGTTTGTTACTAGTTGCAGAAAATTAAAGCTGGGGATTCTTGAAGTAGTTCAAGCCAACGTTCCGCCGAGTTTTGCTGGTATAGGCGTCGTCCGATGTCATCCGCCGGCGTCATGCCGTCGCACACTGCTTCTGCTATATTCACAAAGACCGTTCCGGTCTCCCACGATCTGGCGATAGGCGGCTACTCCGCCACCAGCAGTTATGCCAACGGCGTGTACATCAAATCAGCAAGATTCGTTGCCGGGGGCCGTCGCTGGTACCTACGGTACTACCCTAACGGCTGCTGCTCGTACGACAACAAATGCGTAACATTCTTACTATACCATGATCGTGAATACGGCGTGGACGAAGACAAAGTGACAGTGAACTACAAAGTTTCCTTGGTTGGCCCCGTCGTCGCTAATTACCCAAGAGTTGCTCAAAGCCTAAACATGATCTATGGAGATCCATCAAGTGACGAAACCACCGGACTCATCAGCAGAACGATCCTGGAGCGCTCGAGTTACCTCAGCAACGATGCCTTCAGCGTCAGGTGCGAGTTCCGCGTGCCCGTAAACTCCGCGGAGACCGTCCCGCTGCCGACCGAGGAGCCACCGCCAAGCAGTCCGACTCCGAATCATGAACATGCCGAGGCTCTTATCCGCTTCGTCACCAACGACGTGCCGACGGACGTGACCCTCGAGGTTGGCGGTGAGACCTTCTGGGCGCACAGGCGTTTCCTCGCCGCTCAGTCCTCGGTGTTCGCGGCATTATTCACTGGGCCGATGAGGGAGAACACCGCCCCTTCTGTCCGGATCGACGACATGGAACCACTTGTGTTCAAGGCTATGCTCGACTTCATCTACACGGGCAACCTGCCACCACCTCCCGAGGACCTCGAGGGCGACAACCAAATTGCCATGACTCAGCACCTTCTTGTGGCGGCGGATAGGTACGACCTCCAGAGGCTCAAGTCCATCTGTGCGGAGAAGCTACGCGCTTACATTGACATGAGTACGGTGGCTACTACTCTCGACCTGGCTCAGCGACACCGTTGCCACGAGCTCAAGGACGCATGCTTTGATTTCCTTGCTCAGACCAAAGGCAATCTCAAAGCAATTCTCAAGAGCGACGGCTTTGAGCAACTCATCACCGATTACCCCTTAGTTATAGTGGAGCTATTAGCCCGGGTTGCTCCCTTACCTCGTTGACTTCAGATAGTAATTTTAATGGTGTTGTCGTTTTCTTCAATTTATATATTGAGACTAAAGATAGTAGTGATTTTAATTGTGCAGTCTTTTTTTAATTAATTATATTCATCCTTTATTTGAACTTTTCATTAGATGTTTGGGTTGCAGTACTTAGTGCTTAGTAGTGACCAACTTATTCTTGAAATCAGAAGCTGCTATTATTTTCGCTAACCCAACACTACTAGAAATCTAGAGCTGGAATTATTATTTTCTCTATATTTGATGTATAACACAGTATTTTTTATATCTGATTAAATTTGGGTTCTGTTATCTTTGAGAAATCTTTTTTACAATACTTCTGGACAAGGAAATCCGAGCCACATTGAAGTGGGCACACTCGCCTGACATTTCAAAAAACGGTCAGAATCAGCAGCAGCTTCCAGGCTTCATGTTGTGTTTTAGGTAGCTCCGGGTGATCAGCTTCCATATCATCATCGAAAATTCTGGTGATCGGATTGTAAATATATAATCATAAGATCATATTAAAGTTTCACCGATCATGGTGTTTACTTTAGACACTTTTGTTTTTTCACATGGTCATGAAACAATCTGCATGTTCATATTTTACATTGTTCCAATAATACTTATACTAGCAGAGAACATTTCTTGATCATATGCAAACTTACCTGTATTGTATATATAGGAAACGTTTCATTTCATACGTACGAGCCATCCCAGGGGGGCTAGGGTTTCAGTCCTCTCTGCCGGCACTGCCAGTCCACCCCGCCTCTAATGGTCTTCTAGGCCTTAGAGAATAGTGAAATGTTTTCATGTTTTTATTTTTAACGCTATGTAAAGTTTTTTAAATATTTTTTGTCTGGAAGTAGTGAAATGCGTCATCCTGCTCGGGGCACCCGCAGACACAAAACGGTCAGTCGTGGCCCGAAGGCCAATTTCGCGTCCCCGACCCAACGCAAACGGACACGCACGGTCAATTTTATCGTTCGAAATGCGTCTTGCCGCTAGAGATGTTGTGATAACCCCAAAATTATCTATTATTAAGTTAAATACTAACTATCTTCTAATTATTTTATTTGCTGAAACTAATATTTAAAAGTAGCATAATAATGTGCAAAAATTGTTATCTAGCCAGATACTCAAGTGTAGAGTAACTAAGCTAGCTATGTGTATCGTACGTGTTTGTAGTTGTGCATCGAATCATCAGCCATGCATCTAGTACTATCGTGGCAAAACCAGAGTTAGACCATAACGTGGCTGGGCATTAGAGGCTATGCTGACTTTGATTAGCAGCTTACTCAGCAAAATAGGCCACGTAGGAAGACTGCATGGTATTCACTGACACTAGTAGAAAACAGGGTTTTCGTTCACCACCCCTGAGAGTTTTAGTCCCGGTTTAAAAACGAACCGGAACTAATGGGAGGAATTGTACCGGTTCATCGTACAAAACCTTTAGTCCCGGTTTATTCGGACCCTTTAATCCCGGTGGTATTACGAACTGGGACTAAAGCGGTGGCGGCAGGCTATCTCTGGGGCAAAAGCCTACCAACCGGGACTAAAGGTATACCCTTTAGTCCCGGTTCATTTTACCAACCGGGACAAAAGGATTTTAGGTTTTTTTGGCTCCCCACGCACCTCCCCCCGTGGATCGCCTTTTTTAGATCCGAATTAGATCGTGAGAAAAAGTTACATCTGAATTAGACAATTTTTAGATTCTCAAAATTCCAAATGAAAATATGAAAGCAGGAAGATTTTAGTTTCTGTCAGAAATTTAGGATTTTATATATTTTTTAGTTTTTTAAATTAATAATTGCATCCTATTACTTACAATAAAGTTAGCCAATTTTTAGATTCTCAAATTTTCAGGTTTGGCAAAAAAATATAAAAAAAAATAAAAAATAAAAAACAATTATAATACAAATTAAAAAGTTAATATTTAAAAGAATTTAAATTATAATACAAATACAATTATAGTACAAGATTATTATATCATTAGTTTTGTTTATTAAAATAATTATTTACAACTCAAACAATAAAGAAGTGTGACATCGACCAACATGTTAATAGGATTGATATGATACTACTATCAACAACATGCGCGGGCTTCACTTGGAAGCGGGATGGGAAAGGAACTTGGAAGTTAAGCGTACTAGTGCTAGAGTAGTGGGACGATGGGTAAACGAGCGGGAAGTTTGACCACGGGTAAGTAATTTGACTAGAGATGAAGTGTAGTTGGAGACTAACCGGGACTAATTGAAATACTAGAAATTCTGGAAAAAAACAGAAAAAAGAGGGAGCGAAAAATAATTAGAAAAATAAAAATGGATATTTTTTTAACGAAATAGCCTTTAGTCCCGGTTGATGTTACAAACCGGGACTAAAGGTCATTTTCCTCGACGCACGCCAGCAGCCCACGTGACGGGACCTTTAGTCCCACCTTTAGTCCCGAATGGTTAGTCCCGGTTGCAAATCTGGGACTAAAGGCCCTTATGAACCGGGACTGTAGGTCATTTTTCTACTAGTGAGAGTTGCATGGAACGTTTTGCTTACGTCTATGAAGTCGGCCAGCGATTCTTTAATCCAGCTCCAGCAAGGCACGGTGCACCGTAGATATTTTACCTAGCTTTTGCTTGGTGTCGAAGGTCAGTCTCAAGCGGCAGAGCGGCTAGATATTTAGCTTTTTTCGATAAATGATGTTTTATTATTTTGAAAAGCAGTTACATCCAGCCTCTGCATAACCAGGATGCACACAGCCGTTTAAAGGATTCAAATGAAATGTCTGGTAAAGCAACACAAGGTGAAATACATATCGAAGCGATGAATTATAAGACGCCTAAGGAGTGGGTGGGGCTTCAATCCGTAGACTATGTTGTCACCCATATAGGGAAAAAGTATCCCTCGCCGTAGCCTCTAACCGTGTACAGACCTCCGTAAATAGGTCTCGATTCTCCACTTGCTAAAGAGGTAACCACAAACGGAGAATACGTGTACATCTGTAGATAACCTGGAAAAGGGAGCAATTTTTATCGTTAAAAGTCTTGTCATTTATACATAGCCAAAGCGCCCAGATAACTGCTAGCGCCCCCACCCTAAGAAGCAACTTGAACCTTGAATCGACACCATGAAGTCAATTGCCAAAGACATTGGCCACACTAATCGGAGGATACAAGGTAGACACTACTTGGATAACTGACCATATAGATCTCGCAAATTGGCAGTGGAAGAAAAGGTGCTTAATAGTTTCGTCCTGTTGACAGAAAACACACCATGTACTTCCATGCCAATTTCGCTTAACAAGATTGTCTTTGGTGAGAATAACTCCTCGACGAAGGTACCATCCAAAGATTTTAATTTTTAATGGTATCTTCATCTTCCAAATCTTCTTATTATTATCAACTGGTATATCAGAATGAAGAATCGCATTGTAGAGTGATTTTACCGAGAAAGTGCCATCTATAATAAGATTCCACCTAAATTCATCCGGTTCGGGTGATAGTTGTATCTCTCCTAACCGGTCAATCAGGGAATTCCATGCCGACAGCCTTTGCCCTAATAACACTCGTCTGAAAGTCACATTCGGAGGTGAGGTAGCCATTACCGTGGCAATGGTATCACTTTTGCGACGAACAATACTATACAAAGCAGGATACTGTTCACTTAAGGGAGCATTGTCTAACCAAATGTCCTCCCAGAACCGTATCTGTGCTCCATTCTTGATCGAAAAAGTACCATAGCGGGAAAAGACATTCTTTCCCGCCATAAGGCCAGCCCAGAAATGTGAATTTCCTGGTTTCCAGACCACTTGGGATAACGTCTTCGAGCCCATATACTTTCTCATAAGAATAGTTTGCCAAATCTCATCCTCAGTAAGAAGCTTAAACAGCCATTTACCTAGTAGGGCTGAATTCTTGACTTCCAGTTCATGAACTACAAGCCCTCCTTTATCATTGGGACTACAAACTATACTCCATTTAACCAGTCGATATTTTTTTTTCTCGTTATCCCCTTGACAAAAGAACCTGGATCGATAATAATCGAGTTTAGCGTGTGTACACTGCCTCTTCTATAAATAGCTGTTCGCAGCACTACTTTTCTCACACACCGCGTATCAGATAGATCCGGAGAGTGAGAGTTAGACAGAACGGAGAGAATACCAAACTAGCCAGGAAAGAGAGTGAGAGAGAGGGGTCGACTAAGAATATATGTGCATCCATGTTGGAGATCTAGGCGGTGCAAGAGAGTAGCATATCCATGTTCAGAAAGAGATGGATATCATCGATATATACAGTTGGAGGCGCTAGTAGTTCGTAGAGGAGAGTTTTTGTGTCGAAGAATAGATACTGCGGTTTATATCATTGTTGGTTTTCTTTGGAAGTTATACATAGAACTAGATTTCTATGCATCGTTTATTTCAAGCAAGCTTTTTATACTCTCTCGTATATTTTGTAGAATACATTATGCTGTGAATTTGATAGTAGATAACTGGGCTGAGAGATATGATAGTTCTTTGAAATATGTGTGTAGTAATGCACCAGTGCCGGTATGCGGTGATGGATCCGCTGGAGCCACCAGTATGAACCGGGCATTATCGCAAATATTGAGAAGAAGTGATCAACATGAGAGATACATGTTTTTATAAGAGAAAATTTGGTGCTACGAAGGTAAACATATTGTACCGGTCACAGTTCAGGTATGGGACCGACTGAGTTCTCCGCTGGGGACGATCCTGTTGTGGAACGTGTCGATGATGGATCCGTAGGAGCGATCAACATCAGTATCTTCAGGTGTCCGGGTTCTAGTGGGCCAAAGGGCTCTGCTCCTCTAGCGCATGTGTGTTGCTAGTTGAGGCTGTTGATATCGGAGTACCCCTCTACAGAGTGTAAAAGTGTGAACTTCACCCCTGTGATTCCCTGGTAGGGAAACTTACTTTCATGTGTGGCACCATGCTATTTTTAATATGATTAATACCTTAACCACATATTGTTTATAAAAAAGCATTTCTATTTTACATTTTATATGATTGTGTATAATCGGTTTGTTGAGTATGACTTGTCGTACTCATCAGCTCCCCTATGTTTTTTTTAGACACAGATGTCGTTATCGAAGAAGACCTCTTCGGCGGAGGTTTAGGCACGACCAGTGGGTGGGTAGCGAATTAGAGAATCTAGTTGTAATGCTTGTATAATTGAGAATAAAGTTATAAAATGATGTATATGAGCTTCTCGAGATCCACTGTGCTGGTTTTTGGCCTGCATTTTTAGTCTTGCGCGAGTATAAGCCTCTCGGTTTATAGGCGCGCGGCGGCTATCTCGTCCAGGCCCGGTCTCGGGGCGTGACAGTTAAAGTGGTATCAGAGCTCTAGGTTTAGGATACGCGGGGAAAATGGATAGAATGTAATTTTGCGACTAGTATCTATCGGTAGTATTTTCTTATTTTGGTGCGAGTAATCCAAAGTTTAGATACTTGTGGTTGTTTGATTTCTAAATTGCCTTAATAACATGGTTTTGGTTTTATATATAGTTGACCTGAAGTTGAAAAAAATTGCACTGCTTGATTATTGTTTCGGATATAAGTTCTATTTTCCTTATTGCATGTCTAATCAATCTAAGCGCTAATATTTCTGATGTACTTCTAAATACTCTAGCATAGTTTAAATCATGTTCTAAGCAAGTCCAAACCAATGGGATTTGAGATTTGAGTGTTGAATTTCGAGGACGAAATTCCTATAAGGTGTGGAGGATGTGATAACCCCAAAATTTTATGTTATTAAGTTAAATACTAACTATCTTCTAATTATTTTATTTTCTGAAACTAATATTTAAA
Source organism: Lolium perenne (assembly GCF_019359855.2). Lineage (NCBI taxonomy): Eukaryota > Viridiplantae > Streptophyta > Magnoliopsida > Poales > Poaceae > Lolium > Lolium perenne. The sequence goes on along the minus strand of NC_067248.2, from coordinate 41,204,577 downwards.
AGTAGCATAATAATGTGCAAAAATTGTTATCTAGCCAGATACTCAAGTGTAGAGCAACTAAGCTAGCTATGTGCATCGTATGTGTTTTTTTTTTGAACAAGTTGAGGCACCGGAGGCGCCAAACTTTCATTCAACTCATAGACATTGTACAACATGAATTACAAGATTTGACATTTGCATTTGTTGCACTGCATGCAGAAAGGGGCAATCTTGTAATATCCCAGGTAATGGGGTTACAAAAATAGAGGAAACAGGTGTGTGCATTGCATTCATGCATAGAAAATCTGGGGAAATTTCGCGCTTTAAAGTAAAACAGTCACAGTAACTGAAGTTTCACTTGACCTTGGTGGAATTGAAGTAGCTCATCAAGTCAAGCGCTATAAACCTCAATGTGACTTTGTTAAAACCTTGTTTTGGGTAGAGATGATTTGATCTCAAGGGTTAGATCAAATGGAATTACAACCAACACAATAACTTATTAATCAAGGATCAATGACTTGATCCTATTAAAGATCATAATATGTTAATCCTTGCCATAACATAAGAACATCTATTCAAGTACAAACCAAGTAACAATAAAATGGAGAAACCATTCTTGACTATCTTCTCCCTGTCTTAAAACTAAACCATAATCCTACCATGAAACCTCAGGGTATTCACTCCACTTCAACATTGGAGTTATAACAAGAAGATCCACTCCAGAAATAGATATTCTTCTCCATTCCAAGTTATTACACATCAAACCTAGAGAGGTGAGAGTTCTATAGTATTTATTAGAGAAGCAATAACAAACCTTGAGCTAAACCTTGGATATACATCCAAGTATTCAAATCATCATCTTCAAGAGGAACCCTAGAGTATCATTCAAGTCCTTCCCAAATTAGTGAGACCATTCATACCACTCTTAGCTTTACCTATTTAAGACTCAAGGACAATCATTGAATTAAAGTATTAGGTTGAAAACCATTTCCCTTGGAGTGGTCAGATAACCTAATATTACATGGAATAATACCATACCCCTGAATTGATAAGGTGAGGAAGAGACTAACCCAATTAAACTAGACAAATGAAACCTTAGCCTAGATACCTAAGGAGATATTAGGAGTACACCATAAACACTAGAATAACCATTCCTAAATGAGCAAGCTTCTCTGGAGCTGTCTTCTCTGCCACGACCATCTACGTTGGCCGACAATGGCACTCGCCGGCGGCATGAACCCTCTCCTCTCCTCGACAAGTAAAAGTCAAAGTCTAAGTCATCGCACGCGCAACCCGCACGCGGTGTATGATGATAGGCTTATACTTATAGAGGGTTTATATGTATCTTGGAGGGAGAAAAGAGAGGGTCTACAGTTCGAAAATTTATGGGGGAAGATGATCTGTTGTGACGGACGGCTAGGACGCACAAAGCACCAGGATTGCTGACTTGTAGCAAAAACTTAACACGGTGTTCCTTAATAAGCCCTTATAATCATTATTGCATCGTGGTATCCCATGAGTCATCCATGTACCCCAAATAACTGCTGACTTCACTTATTTCGGGGTTTTTTTTTTTCCTCCTATAGCTATCCAGTAATCAATCCATCAAATCCATAAATCGAGGGAGCCGGTTGGTTGTAACTTTTTTTCTCGTTTCCTTCTAATGCATCTGCATTTTTGTTTCCTAATGTGAGTAGTATTGATTTGTTTTCTACAGCGGTGAGATGAATTTATTTATCTTCCGCGGTGAATTACGCTTTGCCATCAGCTTCATGTAGTCCATCAACCATAGTATTATTGTTTCCCGTAACTAGAGCCAAATAATGGTTACGGTTGGTTTCTTTTACCTTGAGCTGAGAACGATGATCACATGCATGAGTATTTACCCTATTTCACAACACGTCTTAGTCTAGTATACGTTCTGGACCAATTACAAGATATAGCTTTTTTTACCAAGAATATATAGTTTCTTCAAATCTAGAGATTCAAATATCTCCATTAATAATCTGAAATATTTCCACGAATGTTCCAGTTGCATATCTCACACCACTTTTAGAAACTTGCTTCCAAATCTGTATCTGAATCCACTAAAAGTATCGAAGTTGCTCTGTGCTCATATATACCCAAAAGAAGAGAGAAAAAAAAAGTCGAATAGCACCATACATATCAAGCTAGTATAACCATTTTTTTTACCTACAGTATCTTATACTTGAGCAAGTGAAATGAAGGGAACTGAATTAGTACTATTACGTTTTCACATAGATTTTCCTCTTTCCATCTTCTTGCAATGCATTTGTAAATGAAAACATTATATCTTTGTCAAACCATAGGCACACGATCAGATGACAATTAAAATGCAAAACGGGATTACAAAGTGAACATACATTCAAATAGAAGAAAAGCTGACCGCTTTTGCACCACTGGTTTCATTTTAGAGGAAAACCATGACACTTCTGGATAGGAAAGCATGGACTTCCTATGGCCAGCAAGATCCACGAAGGAGGATTAAGATATTCATATCCAACAGCCAAGAAATAAAATGAATCATATGCTCCCAATTCTCTTGGTACATGCGATTCCTAGACTTGTTTTAAATTAAAGATTGGACTGAATAACCTTACTCTAAGTCATCGCACGCGCAACCCGCACGCGGTGTATGACGATAGGCTTATACTTATAGAGGGTTTATATGTATCTTGGAGGGAGAAAAGAGAGGCTCTACGGTTCAAAAATTAATGGGGGAAGATGCTCTGTTGTGATGGACGGCAGGACGCACAAAGCACTAGGATTGCTGACTTGTAGCAAAAACTTAACACGGTGTTCCTTAATGAGGCCTTATAATCATTATTGCATCGTGGTATCCCATGAGTCATCCATGTACCCAAATAACTGTTGATTTCACTTATTTCGGGGTTTCCTTTCCTCCTGCAGCAATCCAGTAATCAATCCATCAAATCCATAAATCGAGGGAGCCGGTTGATTGTAACTTTTTTTCTCGTTTCCTTCTAATGTGAGTAGTATTGATTTGTTTTCTACAGCGGTGAGATGAATTTATTTATCTTCCGCGGTGAATTATACTTTGCCATCAGCTTCATGCAGTGAGATGAATTTATTTATCTTCCGCGGTGAATTATACTTTGCCATCAGCTTCATGCAGTCCATCAACCATAGTATTATTGTTTCCAGCAACTAGAGCCAAATAATGGTTACGGTTGGTTTCTTTTACCTTGAGCTGAGAACGATGACTACATGCATGAGTATTTACCCTATTTCACAACACGCCTTAGTCTAGTATACGTTCTGGACCAATTACAATATATAGCATTTTTTTACTAAGAACATATAGTTTCTTCAAATCTAGAGATTCAAATATCTCTATTAATAATCTGAAATACTTCCACGATTGTTCCAGTTGCATATCTCACACTACTTTTAGAATCTTGCTTTCAAATCTGTATCTAAATCCACTAAAAGTATCGAAGCCGCTCTGTGCTCATATGTACCCAAAAGAAGAGAAAAAAAAAGTCGAATATCACCATACATATCAAGCTAGTATATCCATTTTTTTTACCAATTACAGTATCTTATACTTGAGCAAGTGAAATGAAGGGAACTGAATTAGTACTATTACGTCTACTTTACTCACTGTATTTCACGGCACATGCTTCAGTTCACTCATAGACGCAAGTTTATTCACATTTAGAGATGTGACAATCAACTGGTTATCAAGCCGATGAATCATCAGCTAGCCTGAGTAGGTAGTAATTAAGCAAAGCTGATTTTAGGTATCACAAACAACAACATGGTCGCCAGCCAGCAATTAGGGCATCACCCTCACATGTCTTCTTCACTGCACCCAGAAAACAAAGATAATGGATCCTTCCGCCTACTCCCTACACTGAACTTTCTTTCTATGCAACTTCACCAAAGCTCGCTATTCGGTCGTGCATCCATCTGCAAGCATGCCACCATTTGTCTGGTTTCTCCATTGCCCCGCAAGGCCTTCAGGATTTTCTTCGGCCGTCTACCATCTTGTTTCGAACAGCTAGGAAGATGACCTTATTGTGCAGCTAAGCAAATACAAAGGAAGAACATGAGTGGTTAAACACATTCATAATGCTTACTTCAAAAATTACATTGTAAAGAAAATAGCACTGCAATGGTTGATATGAACTATATTTAATAATTTTTATTCACCAACTTATCAACCATCGAAATCCATCCTATACCACAAGGCATCTTAATCAAACTAAAAAAATATTGACATCCTAATATACGCTCTCTAGAGATGGTTAAACACATTCATAATGCTTACTTCAAACTTTACATTTTCAGGAAAATAACACTGCAATGCTTGATATGAACTATATTTAATAATTTGTATTCACCAACTTTTCAACCATCGGAATCCAACCTATACCACAACACATCTGAAGTCAGACTAGAAATAATCTTACACCCTGGTCTATGCTCTCTAGAGATGAAACAAAAATAGTGGAACTTCATGTGTAACTCAACATCGAGACCCTGCCCAAGAAATTCATAGCAACTTACAATAGGACCTCGCCTGTGTTCAGAATTTTCGTGTACAGGGCAGGCTTAAAAGCTATAGAGTGCAAGAAGGTGCAAACTCGATTCTTCTGTCGAGTTGACCCAACAAGACAAGTTTGACAAGATTTCATACGTGGGCAATTTTTTAAAGTTGAAAGCAATAACTGGATACATGCTCAACATGGGGCATTCCCTATAGATGGTTTTTTCCTCAAAATATTGAGCATTGCGGGAGCCTCACAGCAAATAGTTAAGTTATTTTTTCAAATTTAACGTTTACAATATAGCACCACCAGAAAATGCATGGAATCATTACAAATTATCAAAGATGAAATAAACATTGCACCAAACAGCTATGCTTCTTTAATCATGTCTATTGTTCTTACTTCAACTAGTGCCATTGCAAGACGTACATCACTAGCAAATGGCTTGGAATCAGGGCATCATTGAGCTGCATGGCCAATGTCCAAAACCATTTCTCTTCTACAAACTGTAAAAAATACTTATCATGTGTTATCTTACACTGGAATAAACTAATACATTATGACTGGACATGACACATTCAACTGTGAGGGGCTACTATGGTTATTCCATTCATCAAATTGATTATCAATATAACATTTCAGTACTTTAATCCTACCTAGGCCATATGATACATTAATACAACATATATTGACCATGAAGTTACCATAGTTCTATTTTATTATTCTTCAAGAAAGCATACATAAATCTTAAACACTCTGTAGCTGTTCAAACCGGTTGGATAAGAAAAATCCCCAATTCCAGCATACAATAAACCACAAAGATGGCATACACTCAAAGTAAGACCAAATCTATAAAAAACCAAGAAGGGGCTCACCCGTGGTGGAAAACCCCGGAACGAGGCCATATCCAACCAGCGTAGCCCAACACCAGAAGGCTGGCAACAATGACGAACACCGACGCATATGAGCCAACAACGGCAGCAAGAGAAAATAGAATAGCACAACTCAAGGTCACAGCCAACGAACCACCAAGAAGGAAGAGAAGCTGCAAGACAAAGCAATAATGACGACTCGGTGCAAATCCTCGGATGGATACCCCGAACGAGATGAGAAGAGAAACTATCTTTGTACATACCTCTATACAGAAAGCTAGCCACATGATATATTAACATGTAGAGCACAGAACAGAAGGATGTCATTTCTTATTGATAATTTTGTAAATCATCAAATAGGAAATGCTTTATTACTGGTGCCAATCCAGAATAGCTAGCATGCCAAAGCAGTGACAAGCTGGGCATCGCCGCATTTATGGTTACACAGTGAGGAGAATACAACAAGTGGTATGGGATTCTGTCATTATTCACATTGTATAATGCATCAAAAAGTTACCTCGGTGTTCTGTAGAGAAATATGCAGCAGTGTACATGTTATTTTCTTCATATCCAACATGAGCTAAATTAGCAATCAAAAACACCCAAATAAAATATCCAGGCACAAAGTAGTCTGCAGCAACAACGCCTGTCACTCGCCTAACTTTATCTAATCCAGTTTCATTGTCAACCCGACATATGTTCAACCTAGCATAAAGGCCTCAAAATATTCAAACAGGATTCATGAGAAGAGACAAAAACACTGCGGACATGTAATAGTGCACAACTATTTCAAAGACGATGCTCTAGTAAAGGAACGGGGATAGTAAGATATACCAACTATATTACAGGAAAAACATAAATAGCACAAATTACAGCAAAAACTTTGCCGGCAGAATGAATTGGTAAACATAAACTAAAAATATGTAACATACTCAATTTCGAATCATCAATCCAAGGTTGTTACACTGATGGAATAATGGATCATGTACGAATTAACACAGAACATTAGAAAGAAAAAAGCAATCAGAGGCAAAACCACGTACGTTTCATTGAATGAACAACACCAAAAAAATATCTTTAGCGAGGCATAAAAAAATCACCTTCTCTCTGGTTGGAAGGGTTGGTCGCTGCACACGAACTGGGACAAGCATTTAGGCCTCAAATACACAAGATGGTGACCTCAATCTACTTCTTTTTCCGCTACAAGAACAACCTCAAATACAAGATATTCTTCATTTCTGCACACAAACGAGAACCAGAGGTTAGCATATGGCGGTTATGAGAGGAGACGGGAAGGTAAATGTACAAGCACATAGTCAGCATCATCTGTTAGAAATGTTTAAAATGGTAATTCGAAAATGACCTAAAGAAGTGAGTTTTTCAAAGCAACTCTAACCTAGTAAGTGTTCAAGCACGATGATGCTTTACACATATCTCCTCATGTTCACTTGAATTTGCATACGACACTAGAAAGCCATAAATGTTCTAAAATACATCCCACAAATGGGTAGGCAAATTAGGAATCTTGGTTGCAGCGATAAGATAAAAATATGTACTATTCCCATATAAATTTTTGAAGTTTATTTGAAAATCAAGAAATTAATGGAACATGCAACACATACTAGGAAGCAAAGGCGCGGTGGCACGCCGCGCCCCGCCCGTGGCCGTGTAACTTTTTTAAAATTAAGATATTCATATCAAACTGCCAAGAAATAAAATGAATCATATGCTCCCAATATTCTCTTGGTACATGCGATTCCTGGGACTTGTTTTAAAATAAAGATGCAACTGAATAACCTTACTTAAAAATAAGCAAAGGAATTATAACAATTAGTAAATAGTCATATTTACTCCTCCCTCCAGTGGCACGGTTGATCTAGAAAATACCATAAATGACTGAGATGACACATCCAATCAAAATTTAAATAAAACCAAGCAAATCACCCGGATTTGGAACAAAACTCACCAGATCTAGTGTGGGGAAAAGACAGGGTCAGCTTGCCCTGTTTGGCGGCGACGCAGGAGCAGATGGAGGACTGGGAGGAGAAAAGGCAGGGCTGCTGGATGTGCAGAGCCACGTCCATCCCAGTTCCCCTCCCAATGCTAGCACTGGCGGCACCCCTCCCGCCAAAATCTCACAAAAGGGAGCAGGAACGGAGACCTCTCCGTAGCCACAGCAGTCGTGGTGGCAGCATCCACCGGGACGACCTCCCAGTCGCTACTCTAGTCTCTCACCTTTCTGTCCCCTGGCCGCTAGCTCACCCAACGCCGATGGCCGCCGTCTACCTTGCTCATCCGCAACAGCTCCCCTCGGCTACCTTTCCTACCTGCCCCTTCCACTCCAGCGTGAGCTCCTCCACCTCTCCACGGCTCCCAGCCGCCGGCCGCTGGCCCTCGAGCGCCCCAGCGGTGATGATTTCCGGCTCCCTTGTCTAGAAACGAGTGTCTCCTCATCTAGAAACGTGTGCCTCTTGGCGGTGCGGGAAAGTGGGGAAGCGGAGGAGATAAGGCCCCAATCGGTGGCAAGAAAATAGGAGGGAGACACCTAGACTCTACCACCGCTGAAAAGGCTATACGTTTCCAAGTGAAAAAAAAACGTGGCATACCACCGATGGAAATTTCACGGATGTAAGCCAAGAAAGCAAACGAACAATGCAATCACCGGAAAGAAATCAACAAACCGGTAGCCGGTAACCCCACACTCAGAAAAATAAGGAAGGCAAAATCAACCTCTCGACTGAATAACACAACGTGCATAAACTATGGTACGCGTCACATAATGATTGCAGGAACAAAATGGATAAATGCCTCATCTACAGTGCCGTAATTTGATCAGCTTTTATATAGTGTATAATATAGAACTTCTCTTGTGATGTCAGGAGTAACTCCCTCAAACCATATCTATGAAATAAAGCAACTCTAAATACAAGATATTCTTCAGATCTACACACAAGTGAGCACATAGGTTAGCATACGGTGGTTATGAGTGGATACAGGAAGGTAGATGTACATGCCCGTAGCATAATCATGTGTCATAAATGTTTAAATTATAATTCAAAAAGTGGCCTAAAATAAGTGAGTTTTTCATACCAACTCTGATCTAGTGAGTGTTCAAGCAAGATGATGCTTTACAAATCTCCCGTCATGTTCACTTGCATTTGCAAATGACACTAAAAACCACATGTTCGAAAAGACTTCTCATACCAATGTGCTGGTATGTGAAGTCTATTGGGTGAGATGATAAGATAAAAAACAATGTATAATTTCCACATCGACTTGTAAAGTTTATTTGAAAATCAAGAAACAGGTGGAACACACAACACATATATAGCTCTTATCTTTACATGCCAAGAGTAACTCCCTCAAGCCATATCTATGAAATAAAGCAACTCTGAATTGGACATTCAACAAGCTCTGCGTTTTTTAGGATATGAATAAAAGGACAGACAACACTCGCTGCCGACACTAAATAATATGTAAACATGACATCCTTTTCCCAGTCTTGGAATGCAAATATTGAATACTCGCATAGAAACTGAACATTATGACAGTTACGTCGTATTCAGTGTGCAGCATGCATGAAAACTGGACATTTTAGTACAAATAAACTATCATGACATTTGCAATCGAGTGTTCGGAAAGCAAATGTAACATGTGCAACTTCATAAGTAAAAAATACATGAGACGAAAAAGAACTCTCAGAATTATAGATTTGTTAGAGTAGCAGAGCAACTTTCAAATTGTATGTTCCTAGAACTTTAATAGAACATGTCTCTATTCACCAGAGTGGAACAACTCACTAATTCATCCCCAACACATGAGCGAAACCATTATTCAGAAATAAAATAAAGCTATAATAATTAGAATCATGCATACACCAATTCGATTGAGCAACACTCTAAGCAAGCAAATGAGTTCCTATATGCCAACGATAAATTATGCCATCAAATACCAATCTAGATAGGTACAAGATGGTTGTATAAGTTTTAAGTGTTACATGGGAATTATGATGCATAATTGTACAAAATTTAGCACAAGCGTAAAATTGGCTCATCCAATTCTAGGTTTAGCTAGATATCTAAACCACTCATGAACAAGGAGCCATGAACTGTAAAGATCAAGATCAACTATCCAGAACCAAGACATTTGTAAAAGGAAACTCCTTTTACCAAAAATTCCACAACGATTCAGAACGAAAGCAATATAGAGGCTCACCTTGTGCTCGCATTTGTAAACTTTGTTTCCGCTGTGGCACATCTGGCTGGACGACCACCTACATAGAGGTGTCGCTAGTCCGTGCCTCCTCGAGCTCATCATGGAACACCCACTACCCGGTGCAGTCAAGACCACCTAGGCAAGCGACACCCACTAGTCCTCCTACATCATGCATGAGGTGGCCACATCTCACACCTTGGCCCAATAAGAGCTATCCCTAGTGACGACACTGACTTTCATGGACGTACCCAGTGGTGCTCGCGACCACCAGAAGCATCTCTCACGGGCAACCACCAGTAGCAGCTCACGGAGGCTAGCTATGACCACTGGGTGGGGTAGTCCTTCTTCGACTTGTTGCGCTGCAAATGCATGTCGCCAGCGCAAACACATAGTGTTCTGTGAATGGTTCCACAATCATCAAAAGTTGCAAAATCTTGGTGAGAAAACTACACCCTACATTCAAGGGAATTGTATGCTATTTTTTTATCGTGGTTTGCATCAAACGCATAGAAAATGTTGAAAATGATTGGTTATTATGCATGCTATATAGAAAACTGAAACCAAATGTTTACCATACGACTAATTATGCAGGAATGAAGACATACTCTGAAGCTGAAATGGCTAAATTGCACAACCAAAATTATTTGACCATTGGCATACTTGGTAGCTCCAAAGAAATAGAGTCAAGTTTTATGTTGACCTTTTTTGCCGGGGTAGGTCTAAATCTGGTTTAAGAACGGTGGTTGGCCTTCACCTTCTCTTTTTCCTAGTTCTTCTCTAGCCGTTGGTCAAGTACTATGCCCAGTCCTGCTCCTCCTCCCCTGCTCCAGTAGCTGGTCGAGTACTATTTGTATTCTTTCCCCTCCTTGCTCTGAAACCACATGAGAATGCAAAGCTCCATTCATCCATACAAGCTTCTCAATTGATATACTGACACTTCACATTTTAATCTGCATGTACAAAGAGTTCAGTGAGACCATGAAAGTCCAATAGAAAAGATTTAATAAATATACTTCGTAGGAAATAAACAAGATTGACATTAAATAAAATAAGAAAACTGATAAACAGAACAAATGTCGAATGCAATAAGATTAGCACTTGATAGAAAATGTGCTCTTATCTTAACTTCCACATAGGATCAAAAATAAATCATGGGACACAACAAATAGACTCCTTCACAACATAATAGTTTCAAGTAGCTGTTCTATTCATCCACACAAGACCAATAAAGTACTGAAAGACTATTTAAATTATAGACAGCACAATAGCTACTTGTACAAATAATCGCAGTTACGCAACTCGGAGAAGTGACAAAATCAAGTGAAACTAGCCATATGGTACATGTCACTAATATCAAATGAATTACACGTGATTTACTACCTCATACATGTAGAGCATGATTCTTCTCAACATGTTTCAACTTCATATTGTGCTGGTAAGTGCTTACAAGAATTTTGGATTATAGAGGACCTGTGAATAAATAATAGATAAATAGAAGAGCTGATGATATTGCCACTTGGAAATAAAAGAACGAAACTAGTAACAACGATAACTATGACAAATAAATCCATACGACATCACAATTAACGGTCCTCCTTCTCTACTAGAAATCTTATTATTTTCTGGGATTTAATAGTACTTGGAAAAATAAGTAACTCAATGAGGCTATATCATTTTTCTGAATAAACACCAGCCACACATACAAGTGGACTGTATAGGTATGATCCTTTCAACGCTCGATACGTCGGAGTGTACTACCATGAAAAGGAAACTAATATAACTCATCCTCGGATAGCACCACTTCCAACCTTTCTAGTATTTCTTTTGAAGAAAACAAAAAAGTTGAACGCTCTTCCATTGGAATGAGCAATGCTGATGCCTAATTGTCTAAGGTACCACGGGGCATAATGAACAATGGTTGGATTAGGTTTCCTAAGGAGACATTAGAATCAACTGGTTATGTGAATGTTTATGAATTTACCACAAACCAAAACGCTGACTCATTAGTTCATGATCAAATGGTGGTCTTGTGGTACATCAACAAACAAAAAAAGTAATACTAATTCGGGTGGAACATGTGCAAAACTGGACCTATCAATTATGAAAATTATGGTGAAGGTGGGTGTGAACCTATGAAATTGTGGGACTATTTAATAATCACATATGTAGAGGAGAGATGGGAAGAACTAGAAACTCAACTAAACTACAATGCAAGGTGGTCAGCAGGAACATTGCCATGGATGTAATTGAACTTTGAACAGGGACGTAGCATAACAATGAGATCATTAGTCTGCTCGTTCTTAGCTTTGCTGCCAAGCCTAAGTCAATAGGAACAAATCGAAAAAAGCATCAGAAGGAGTAACTAGTAACAGAATTGAAAAATTAGAACGAAAGGATTAAGAATTAACATGATAAAAGTAGCAAATCACACAATGACACGTTGCTGCCTTCATATGTCATAATAATACAGGAGGGACATACCACAACAGCAATACGCCACATAATGCTTGAGATAAATATTGATAGCTCTGTGGAAGCAAACAATATAGAAGTATTGGTGGGATACTAACAAAATGATACTCCAGACCCAGTCACAAAAATGACAATTACATAATCATTATTAGAAACTGATTCAAACAGATTAATTCACTAAAATCCATACTTCTGAATTAACATCTTCGTAGATTCTATATAAAGCTCACATGTTCATGCCAACAATTAGCAAGTTTTAAAATATCACAAAAAAGTGGTAAGTGAGAGGGTTGGCTCGGGCCTAATCACAAGAATACAATAGTCATCAAGGTGGTAGTCACAAATTAAAGTTGTGGCTGCAAACGGTAAATTATAATCAATGACACGACATACGAGTTCTAAAGCATACACATTTTAGTTGAGGCTAGGTGCAAAAATCAGATAGCATAATAATATATCATATTACAATAGCACGCTTTTTATGGTAACGAACATACACTTCTCAAGTTTGTTTCCATATTCCGCCAACTCTTTACGACAACTAGAAAATTAGTGATTTTTTTGGCATGAGTTGGTGAAATAATGACATACTCATGCGATTGAACATTTATAAACTAAAGAGCATCTAGAATTCACATTGATCGAATTTGCAGCAACATTTTTTGAATTCACAGTAACCTATCAATACTGATACACTTTGAAATGAACAGAGTAATACCAATGCACATTTCAGTAAAAGAAATTAGCATGCAATAGTCAATTCGGGTCTTGCCAGAAATGATGGGACACAGAATAGAGGCATAATTTTAGTAAGCACAACAACCATAAAGAATTGGATAAAAGAATGGCACCAATCGATTTGAGTGCGGCCAAAGAAAAAACTTGACCATTGGGTGCTGATGTCAACAACGTCCATTGTGGGACTTGGGGTAGAGCTCCCGCACGACATGACAACACACCCATGTCAGCTTAGAATATAAGAGAGGGAGGAGGCCATTGAGCACCCTAGCGCATTTCAAAACAGAAGATAATAATGATGAGCATTAGAATTTGTTCTCAACACATGAAAACATGAGATGCATTCAGAAAATAAGGTAGCCAGCTGCATTGTAATTTGGGTATAAAAGGAGTTCACTAGTTAACAATAGATAATAGTTGCCAAGGAATATCTTGCAAATAAGGACAAATATAGTTGTAATTTAGAATGTCCGAGGTGAAAGAAGGGAATACTATGTGGCGTTTAAAAGAGAAGTGTAGTGCAGGTACAAGCTTCAAGGAAGTTATATACTCCCTCCGTTCCTGAATATAAGCCATATAATTTTTCGAGAAAAATTCCAGAATATAAGCTTTAGTGCGACACACCACCTGTATGGAATTGTTTTAGGGATTTGATTTTATTTTCTTATCTTTTCAAAATTCCTCTATTTTCTCATGTCAAATGTTTAGTGGCAATCCTGCCCAAATCTGGTGTAATTTTCCCTCAATATGCGTTCTTTAATTTCCGTGCCAAATATTATATGGCTTATATTTATGATCAAAGGGAGTATTACACAAAAACAATCATAACTATTAACTAATGGGCTAATATTTGTGATGGGTTTCATGAGTCTGAATAAGAAGTGGATAACTTTAACGGATAATGAAGAAACTTGTAACAATGATCTTACATGAGACACACAGATCAAGGAATTTCTATAATGACAACTGGAAGGCAAGAAAAGTTTTTATGACTGGTTTATCAGTTATTCCTGTCAAATGCTAGTTCTATAATACGAGTAACAATACTCATAGGTTCAGCTCCATATGAATACATAAAAAGGAGGTAATTAAGTTGTGATTGCGTAGCCTAGTCCTTTCAAAAGGCGCGAAACTAAATCTCTTCCACATGCGTTGATCCAAGTTACCACAATAGCAAGTAAAACTACGCCAAAGACCAAGGATTGCTGAAACATCCATAACTGTGCATACTCACCAAGCTGCAACCTATCAAGATTTGTTTTTTTATAAACAAGAAATCTACCAGATTGTTACCTTCCATTCCTATTAATGTTGCACCGTCCGCCATCCGAAGAGGCGGCAGCGTGTGGGGCTTGGTGGAGGTGGAGGCCACGTAGGCGGTGGAAAAAGACGGCGCTTTGCTTGCCGACCCGGCGGAGTCGGCATCCAGGCCACCGGCTTTCATCAACAACCTAACCTAGTGGTCGGCCTCGACGGCCACCGCAACGGCGTCGTGAAGGATACACGCTACAGGAGCTGGAAGGTCGAGATCCTGCGCCTGGTATATGGTTCATCGCAGGGCTATGAATCTACTCCGGAGGATGTATTCGCTGAAGGGGGAGGAGGTCTACGTTGGGGTGGGCGAAAACTTCTGGCGGAGGAGTGGTGGGGATCTAGGATGGGTGTGGGTGTTGTGGGACTTGGCGAATTTGGGGTCCTGCAATCTCTTTTGTTTCTCCCGATCCCCTCCATTGATTGTGGCAGCGAATCAATGGATAGAATGAATTGTGGGCCTTATCGGTGACGTTCATGGGTACATGCTGAAAATTTGGTTCCCCATATAAAGCAGCGGGTAAGACGAGGCATCTCCTCCTTAAAATTAGGCAGTTAATCAAATTGATTGCGGGCAGCTCCTCAGTTAATTTGCATGGGAATTTTAACATGTACTAGTACCGCCTGTTTCTCTCCTTTCCTTATTATGTACTAGATTGGATTTAGCCAATATACGTGCATAGGGTTGCACGCACCCCACCTAGTAGATTGGATTTAGCCGTGTCCCTCCTATATAAGGTTCATTTTAACTTTGTCCTTTAGGTATCCATCTATGAAACTAGAAAGTGTATCATTCTACTGTCATGAAAAAATAAGATCTAAGGGCATCTCCAACGCCAGCGACCCATCCTGTGCCCGTGCGTCCGGATGGGTCGAACCGGACAAAAATCCGGCCCAGCGCGGACCCATCGCAAAAACGGATGGCCGCGACGTCCGGGACGACCCAAAGCCGGCCCAAATCCGGGCCACGTTTTCGTGGCCGCGGACGCCGATGGCTGGCCGCTCGCGTCCGCCCCTTGTCCGCCTTGGCCCGCGTGTCATAAGGAGATAGGTTTTTTCTTCATTACAATTAGACATTACATTTTTCTTAAATATTTCTACTACTAGTCTAGCTACGTACGGGGCCGGCGACTCGCCGCCGAGTCACCGCCGGGGCCGTGGATTTCACTAGACGCGGGCGGCCTGTACGCGTGAGGATTCCACTCCAGCTTACCAGCTGGGTGGCTTGGCAGCGGCCCTCTTGCTGCGTTCCTTATTAGCGGCCGTCTTCCTCCTTGTCGTCCTCGCAGCTTGGGCTTGGTCGAGGTCCACCTCCAGGCGGACACGACCGGCGGCCGACGGCCTGGGCCTCCTGGTTCTCCTCCCGACGGCACATGCACTCTTGGTGGCCGCGCTCCGCCGATGCAGCAGCCTCCCGGGCGTGCCGCTCGGGCGAGGGCAGCTGGATGAGGTGGTAGGCTGCTCGCGTAGCGAGGAGCTGGTTCTTCTGCCCGAGGAGGTCGCCTAAACGGCGGCGGCTTGCCAGGTAGGTGGCCTCGTGCTCCTTCGTCACGCGCGTGAGGTCAGCGAGACGCTCCTCGATGGTGACGTTGATGTTCGCCAGCGCGAGGTCGTCGAAGTAGTCCTCCGGGTCGACGGGCTCCTCCTCCGCGGTGGGCTCCGCCTCCTCCGCGGCCTCGTACCAGCCGTCCGCGCCCTCGTGCCAGCCGTCCGCGGCCGCCTCCACCAGCTCCACGTCCTCTTCCTTCTTCGTCGCCCCCTCGGCAGCGACGAGGAGCGCCACGTCGTCGGCGACCCAACGCGCGTCCGCCCGCTCTTCCTCCTCCGTCCGCGGGAACCTGGCCCGGGCGGCGAGGGAGCGCTTGGCCCACGTGGCCTGCAGGGCGCCCGGCATGGCGATGGAGGTGTAGAGGGCGTCGGAGAAGGTAGAGGGGGAGGAGACGACAGAGCGGGGTGTGAGGTCTGCGAGGCCGGCGCCGTCTTTTATAGCCGGCGGTCTTGGCGGGAAACTTGGGCGCGAGCGTGCGCCCATGGCCTTTTCGCGCGCTCGGGAACCCTGGTGCGCGCGGGAACTTTCCCGCCCTCCATTGTTGTCCCGTCGAGTCCTGACATGGCGTAGTGCCGCTCAGCGCCGCGTAGGGAAGAGGAACCACGTGGCGGCTTTTTGGGTCGCCGCGTGCAACCCAAACAGACACGCGGGCGCGGGCCTCTGTCCGGGTGTCCACGCGGCCACCCAAACGGCTTTTAAAACGGACGGCCCAGCGCGTCCATTTGGGTCGCCGCGTTGGAGATGCCCTAAGATCAAACTACGAGCGAAAATCTAAGATCAAGAGAGTCATGACAAGTTTTACTGAGGTCGAATAACGTGGGTTATGGGGAAACTGCATGCAACTTTTTCAAGTGTCTAGAGCAAAAGGAAGAAACAAGTAGGAGTACAAAAGCTAGGATTATGTTGAACTCCTCAAGCTGCACTTATTTTTTGTTGGGTGGTTGTGGCGACTAGGGGGGCAAGGGTGCGGGGATTAGGGTTAGGCCGCTCCAAAGTGAACCTACACTAGTAGTGACCCAAAAAAATTAGGCCAAAAACATATATTATTCAATAGTCGCATCCAATTAGGTTTTGTATCTCTAATCATAGTTCAAAATAGGAGCTGATTTTTTGGAGTTGTATATAGCTTGTAGGTACAGTATATTGTAACTTTTTTTCCGGAGCTGTTTATGAAGCTTCTATGAATTAGTCCTACCTCGTACGACTCCAACAAAAAATAGGTTTGATATTGAGAAAAGAAAAACTTTTTTAGAATAGAAGGAGGGAGTTAGCTAGATAGTTGGCTGAATCATCTAGAAATAACAATATGGATGCATGTCGGAGTCATGGGCTGGAGAAGTGGAAGGACATCGCTCAATCTGAGTCGACCATATTTCCTGCATATTGCTTCCTTGTGTTAATTGTGCTCCTAATTAAAATTATCAACACTAAGATTTGTTGATCACGACGATGATGACCAGGGCGTATGCTAAAACCCGCTGGTGTTGTGCTTGAAGCAATTGTTTTTGTCAATTGCGTGATCCAGAAAAAAAAAGGGGGATTATCGGCCGGTGGAGTTGAGGTTGCGCGCACACTCCCTCCCACGTGCACCAGGCTGTACGAGCCGGGCGGAGTCGATCACGCCTTGTACGCGCGCAGAGGGTAGAGATTGCGGGAGGCTGTCGCTGGTACCTACGGTACTACCCTAACGGCTGCTGCTCGTACGACAACAAGTGCGTAACATTCTTACTATACCATGATCGTGAATACGGCGTGGACGAAGACAAAGTGACAGTGAACTACCAAGTTTCCTTGGTTGGCCCCGTCATCGCTAATTACGCACCAGTTGCTCTAAGCCTAAACATGATCTATGACGATCCATCAAGTGACGCAACCACGGGACTCATCAGCAGAACGATCCTGGAGCGCTCGGGTTACCTCAGCAACGATGCCTTCAGCGTCAGGTGCGAGTTCCGCGTGCCCGTAAACGTCGCGGAGACCGTCCTGCTGCCGACCGAGGAGCCACCGCCAAGCAGTCCGACTCCGAATCATGAACATGCCGAGGCTCTTATCCGCTTCATCACCAACGACGTGCCGACGGACGTGACCCTCGAGGTTGGCGGTGAGACCTTCTGGGCGCACAGGCGTTTCCTCGCCGCTCAGTCCTCGGTGTTCGCGGCATTATTCACTGGGCCGATGAGGGAGAACACCGCCCCTTCTGTCCGGATCGACGACATGGAACCACTCGTGTTCAAGGCTATGCTCGACTTCATCTACACGGGCAACCTGCCACCACCTCCCGAGGACCTCGAGGGCGACAACCAAATTGCCATGACTCAGCACCTTCTTGTGGCGGCGGATAGGTACGACCTCCAGAGGCTCAAGTCCATCTGTGCGGAGAAGCTACGCGCTTACATTGACATGAGTACGGTGGCTACTACTCTCGACCTGGCTCAGCGACACCGTTGCCACGAGCTCAAGGACGCATGCTTTGATTTCCTTGCTCAGACCAAAGGCAATCTCAAAGCAATTCTCAAGAGCGACGGCTTTGAGCAACTCATCACCGATTACCCATTAGTTATAGTGGAGCTATTACCCCGGGTTGCTCCCTTACCTCGTTGACTTCAGATAGTAATTTTAATGGTGTTGTCGTTTTCTTCAATTTATATATTGAGACTAAAGATAGTAGTGATTTTAATTGTGCAGTCTTTTTTTAATTAATTATATTCATCCTTTATTTGAACTTTCCATTAGATGTTTGAATTATTATTTTCTCTATATTTGATGTATAACACAGTATTTTTTATATCTGATTAAATTTGGGTTCTGTTATCTTTGAGAAATCTTTTTTACAATACTTCTGGACAAGGAAATCCGAGCCACATTGAAGTCGGCACACTCGCCTGACATTTCAAAAAACGGTCAGAATCAGCAGCAGCTTCCAGGCTTCATGTTGTGTTTTAGGTAGCTCCGGGTGATCAGCTTCCATATCATCATCGAAAATTCTGGTGATCGGATTGTAAATATATAATCATAAGATCATATTAAAGTTTCACCGATCATGGTGTTTACT
The DNA here is from genome assembly GCF_019359855.2 of Lolium perenne. Lineage (NCBI taxonomy): Eukaryota > Viridiplantae > Streptophyta > Magnoliopsida > Poales > Poaceae > Lolium > Lolium perenne. Next base: position 41,185,854 of record NC_067248.2, on the reverse strand, counting down.
TTAGACACTTTTCTTTTTTCACATGGTCATGAAACAATCTGCATGTTCATATTTTACATTGTTCCAATAATACTTATACTAGCAGAGAACATTTCTTGATCATATGCAAACTTACCTGTATTGTATATATAGGAAACGTTTCATTTCATACGTACGAGCCATCCCAGGGGGGCTAGGGTTTCAGTCCTCTCTGCCGGCACTGCCAGTCCACCCCGCCTCTAATGGTCTTCTAGGCCTTAGAGAATAGTGAAATGTTTTCATGTTTTTATTTTTAACGCTATGTAAAGTTTTATAAATATTTTTTGTCTGGAAGTAGTGAAATGCGTCATCCTGCTCGGGGCACCCGCAGACACAAAACGGTCAGTCGTGGCCCGAAGGCCAATTTCGCGTCCCCGACCCAACGCAAACGGACACGCACGGTCAATTTTATCGTTCGAAATGCGTCTTGCCGCTAGAGATGTTGTGATAACCCCAAAATTATCTATTATTAAGTTAAATACTAACTATCTTCTAATTATTTTATTTGCTGAAACTAATATTTAAAAGTAGCATAATAATGTGCAAAAATTGTTATCTAGCCAGATACTCAAGTGTAGAGTAACTAAGCTAGCTATGTGTATCGTACGTGTTTGTAGTTGTGCATCGAATCATCAGCCATGCATCTAGTACTATCGTGGCAAAACCAGAGTTAGACCATAACGTGGCTGGGCATTAGAGGCTATGCTGACTTTGATTAGCAGCTTACTCAGCAAAATAGGCCACGTAGGAAGACTGCATGGTATTCACTGACACTAGTAGAAAACAGGGTTTTCGTTCACCACCCCTGAGAGTTTTAGTCCCGGTTTAAAAACGAACCGGAACTAATGGGAGGAATTGTACCGGTTCATCGTACAAAACCTTTAGTCCCGGTTTATTCGGACCCTTTAATCCCGGTTGGTATTACGAACTGGGACTAAAGCGGTGGCGGCAGGCTATCTCTGGGGCAAAAGCCTACCAACCGGGACTAAAGGTATACCCTTTAGTCCCGGTTCATTTTACCAACCGGCACAAAAGGATTTTAGGTTTTTTTGGCTCCCCACGCACCTCCCCCCGTGGATCGCCTTTTTTAGATCCGAATTAGATCGTGAGAAAAAGTTACATCTGAATTAGACAATTTTTAGATTCTCAAAATTCCAAATGAAAATATGAAAGCAGGAAGATTTTAGTTTCTGTCAGAAATTTAGGATTTTATATATTTTTTAGTTTTTTAAATTAATAATTGCATCCTATTACTTACAATAAAGTTAGCCAATTTTTAGATTCTCAAATTTTCAGGTTTGGCAAAAAAATATAAATAAAAAATAAAAAATAAAAAACAATTATAATACAAATTAAAAAGTTAATATTTAAAAGAATTTAAATTATAATACAAATACAATTATAGTACAAGATTATTATATCATTAGTTTTGTTTATTAAAATAATTATTTACAACTCAAACAATAAAGAAGTGTGACATCGACCAACATGTTAATAGGATTGATATGATACTACTATCAACAACATGCGCGGGCTTCACTTGGAAGCGGGATGGGAAAGGAACTTGGAAGTTAAGCGTACTAGTGCTAGAGTAGTGGGACGATGGGTAAACGAGCGGGAAGTTTGACCACGGGTAAGTAATTTGACTAGAGATGAAGTGTAGTTGGAGACTAACCGGGACTAATTGAAATACTAGAAATTCTGGAAAAAAACAGAAAAAAGAGGGAGCGAAAAATAATTAGAAAAATAAAAATGGATATTTTTTTAACGAAATAGCCTTTAGTCCCGGTTGATGTTACAAACCGGGACTAAAGGTCATTTTCCTCGACGCACGCCAGCAGCCCACGTGACGGGACCTTTAGTCCCACCTTTAGTCCCGAATGGTTAGTCCCGGTTGCAAATCTGGGACTAAAGGCCCTTATGAACCGGGACTGTAGGTCATTTTTCTACTAGTGAGAGTTGCATGGAACGTTTTGCTTACGTCTATGAAGTCGGCCAGCGATTCTTTAATCCAGCTCCAGCAAGGCACGGTGCACCGTAGATATTTTACCTAGCTTTTGCTTGGTGTCGAAGGTCAGTCTCAAGCGGCAGAGAGGCTAGATATTTAGCTTTTTTCGATAAATGATGTTTTATTATTTTGAAAAGCAGTTACATCCAGCCTCTGCATAACCAGGATGCACACAGCCGTTTAAAGGATTCAAATGAAATGTCTGGTAAAGCAACACAAGGTGAAATACATATCGAAGCGATGAATTATAAGACGCCTAAGGAGTGGGTGGGGCTTCAATCCGTAGACTATGTTGTCACCCATATAGGGAAAAAGTATCCCTCGCCGTAGCCTCTAACCGTGTACAGACCTCCGTAAATAGGTCTCGATTCTCCACTTGCTAAAGAGGTAACCACAAACGGAGAATACGTGTACATCTGTAGATAACCTGGAAAAGGGAGCAATTTTTATCGTTAAAAGTCTTGTCATTTATACATAGCCAAAGCGCCCAGATAACTGCTAGCGCCCCCACCCTAAGAAGCAACTTGAACCTTGAATCGACACCATGAAGTCAATTGCCAAAGACATTGGCCACACTAATCGGAGGATACAAGGTAGACACTACTTGGATAACTGGCCATATAGATCTCGCAAATTGGCAGTGGAAGAAAAGGTGTTTAATAGTTTCGTCCTGTTGACAGAAAACACACCGTGTACTTCCATGCCAATTTCGCTTAACAAGATTGTCTTTGGTGAGAATAACTCCTCGACGAAGGTACCATCCAAAGATTTTAATTTTTAATGGTATCTTCATCTTCCAAATCTTCTTATTATTATCAACTGGTATATCAGAATGAAGAATCGCATTGTAGAGTGATTTTACCGAGAAAGTGTCATCTACAATAAGATTCCACCTAAATTCATTCGGTTCGGGTGATAGTTATATCTCTCCTAACCGGTCAATCAGGGAATTCCATGCCGACAGCCTTTGCCCTAATAACACTCGTCTGAAAGTCACATTCGGAGGTGAGGTAGCCATTACCGTGGCAATGGTATCACTTTTGCGACGAACAATACTATACAAAGCAGGATACTGTTCACTTAAGGGAGCATTGTCTAACCAAATGTCCTCCCAGAACCGTATCTGTGCTCCATTCTTGATCGAAAAAGTACCATAGCGGGAAAAGACATTCTTTCCCGCCATAAGGCCAGCCCAGAAATGTGAATTTCCTGGTTTCCAGACCACTTGGGATAACGTCTTCGAGCCCATATACTTTCTCATAAGAATAGTTTGCCAAATCTCATCCTCAGTAAGAAGCTTAAACAGCCATTTACCTAGTAGGGCTGAATTCTTGACTTCCAGTTCATGAACTACAAGCCCTCCTTTATCATTGGGACTACAAACTATACTTCATTTAACCAGTCGATATTTTTTTTTCTCGTTATCCCTTGACAAAAGAACCTGGATCGATAATAATCGAGTTTAGCGTGTGTACACTGCCTCTTCTATAAATAGCTGTTCGCAGCACTACTTTTCTCACACACCACGTATCAGATAGATCCGGAGAGTGAGAGTTAGACAGAACGGAGAGAATACCAAACTAGCCAGGAAAGAGAGTGAGAGAGAGGGGTCGACTAAGAATATATGTGCATCCATGTTGGAGATCTAGGCAGTGCAAGAGAGTAGCATATCCATGTTCAGAAAGAGATGGATATCATCGATATATACAGTTGGAGGCGCTAGTAGTTCGTAGAGGAGAGTTTTTGTGTCGAAGAATAGATACTGCGGTTTATATCATTGTTGGTTTTCTTTGGAAGTTATACATAGAACTAGATTTCTATGCATCGTTTATTTCAAGCAAGCTTTTTATACTCTCTCGTATATTTTGTAGAATACATTATGCTGTGAATTTGATAGTAGATAACTGGGCTGAGAGATATGATAGTTCTTTGAAATATGTGTGTAGTAATGCACCAGTGCCGGTATGCGGTGATGGATCCGCTGGAGCCACCAGTATGAACCGGGCATTATCGCAAATATTGAGAAGAAGTGATCAACATGAGAGATACATGTTTTTATAAGAGAAAATTTGGTGCTACGAAGGTAAACATATTGTACCGGTCACAGTTCAGGTATGGGACCGACTGAGTTCTCCGCTGGGGACGATCCTGTTGTGGAACGTGTCGATGATGGATCCGTAGGAGCGATCAACATCAGTATCTTCAGGTGTCCGGGTTCTAGTGGGCCAAAGGGCTCTGCTCCTCTAGCGCATGTGTGTTGCTAGTTGAGGCTGTTGATATCGGAGTACCCCTCTACAGAGTGTAAAAGTGTGAACTTCACCCCTGTGATTCCCTGGTAGGGAAACTTACTTTCATGTGTGGCACCATGCTATTTTTAATATGATTAATACCTTAACCACATATTGTTTATAAAAAAGCATTTCTATTTTACATTTTATATGATTGTGTATAATCGGTTTGTTGAGTATGACTTGTCGTACTCATCAGCTCCCCTATGTTTTTTTTAGACACAGATGTCATTATCGAAGAAGACCTCTTCGGCGGAGGTTTAGGCACGACCAGTGGGTGGGTAGCGAATTAGAGAATCTAGTTGTAATGCTTGTATAATTGAGAATAAAGTTATAAAATGATGTATATGAGCTTCTCGAGATCCACTGTGCTGGTTTTTGGCCTGCATTTTTAGTCTTGCGCGAGTATAAGCCTCTCGGTTTATAGGCGCGCGGCGGCTATCTCGTCCAGGCCCGGTCTCGGGGCGTGACAGTTAAAGTGGTATCAGAGCTCTAGGTTTAGGATACGCGGGGAAAATGGATAGAATGTAATTTTGCGACTAGTATCTATCGGTAGTATTTTCTTATTTTGGTGCGAGTAATCCAAAGTTTAGATACTTGTGGTTGTTTGATTTCTAAATTGCCTTAATAACATGGTTTTGGTTTTATATATAGTTGACCTGAAGTTGAAAAAAATTGCACTGCTTGATTGTTGTTTCGGATATAAGTTCTATTTTCCTTATTGCATGTCTAATCAATCTAAGCGCTAATATTTCTGATGTACTTCTAAATACTCTAGCATAGTTTAAATCATGTTCTAAGCAAGTCCAAACCAATGGGATTTGAGATTTGAGTGTTGAATTTCGAGGACGAAATTCCTATAAGGTGGGGAGGATGTGATAACCCCAAAATTTTATGTTATTAAGTTAAATACTAACTATCTTCTAATTATTTTATTTTCTGAAACTAATATTTAAAAGTAGCATAATAATGTGCAAAAATTGTTATCTAGCCAGATACTCAAGTGTAGAGCAACTAAGCTAGCTATGTGCATCGTACGTGTTTTTTTTTGAACAAGTTGAGGCACCGGAGGCGCCAAACTTTCATTCAACTCATAGACATTGTACAACATGAATTACAAGATTTGACATTTGCATTTGTTGCACTGCATGCAGAAAGGGGCAATCTTGTAATATCACAGGTAATGGGGTTACAAAAATAGAGGAAACAGGTGTGTGCATTGCATTCATGCATAGAAAATCTGGGGAAATTTCGCGCTTTAAAGTAAAACAGTCACAGTAACTAAAGTTTCACTTGACCTTGGTGGAATTGAAGTAGCTCATCAAGTCAAGCGCTATAAACCTCAATGTGACTTTGTTAAAACCTTGTTTTGGGTAGAGATGATTTGATCTCAAGGGTTAGATCAAATGGAATTACAACCAACACAATAACTTATTAATCAAGGATCAATTACTTGATCCTATTAAAGATCATAATATGTTAATCCTTGCCATAACATAAGAACATCTATTCAAGTACAAACCAAGTAACAATAAAATGGAGAAACCATTCTTGACTATCTTCTCCCTGTCTTAAAACTAAACCATAATCCTACCATGAAACCTCAGGGTATTCACTCCACTTCAACATTGGAGTTATAACAAGAAGATCCACTCCAGAAATAGATATTCTTCTCCATTCCAAGTTATTACACATCAAACCTAGAGAGGTGAGAGTTCTATAGTATTTATTAGAGAAGCAATAACAAACCTTGAGCTAAACCTTGGATATACATCCAAGTATTCAAATCATCATCTTCAAGAGGAACCCTAGAGTATCATTCAAGTCCTTCCCAAATTAGTGAGACCATTCATACCACTCTTAGCTTTACCTATTTAAGACTCAAGGACAATCATTGAATTAAAGTATTAGGTTGAAAACCATTTCCCTTGGAGTGGTCAGCTAACCTAATATTACATGGAATAATACCATACCCCTGAATTGATAAGGTGAGGAAGAGACTAACCCAATTAAACTAGACAAATGAAACCTTAGCCTAGATACCTAAGGAGATATTAGGAGTACACCATAAACACTAGAATAACCATTCCTAAATGAGCAAGCTTCTCTGGAGCTGTCTTCTCTGCCACGACCATCTACGTTGGCCAGCAATGGCACTCGCCGGCGGCATGAACCCTCTCCTCTCCTCGACAAGTAAAAGTCAAAGTCTAAGTCATCGCACGCGCAACCCGCACGCGGTGTATGATGATAGGCTTATACTTATAGAGGGTTTATATGTATCTTGGAGGGAGAAAAGAGAGGGTCTACAGTTCGAAAATTTATGGGGGAAGATGATCTGTTGTGACGGACGGCTAGGACGCACAAAGCACCAGGATTGCTGACTTGTAGCAAAAACTTAACACGGTGTTCCTTAATAAGCCCTTATAATTATTATTGCATCGTGGTATCCCATGAGTCATCCATGTACCCCAAATAACTGCTGACTTCACTTATTTCGGGGTTTTTTTTCCTCCTATAGCTATCCAGTAATCAATCCATCAAATCCATAAATCGAGGGAGCCGGTTGGTTGTAACTTTTTTTTCTCGTTTCCTTCTAATGCATCTGCATTTGTGTTTCCTAATGTGAGTAGTATTGATTTGTTTTCTACAGCGGTGAGATGAATTTATTTATCTTCCGCGGTGAATTACGCTTTGCCATCAGCTTCATGTAGTCCATCAACCATAGTATTATTGTTTCCCGTAACTAGAGCCAAATAATGGTTGCGGTTGGTTTCTTTTACCTTGAGCTGAGAACGATGATCACATGCATGAGTATTTACCCTATTTCACAACACGTCTTAGTCTAGTATACGTTCTGGACCAATTACAAGATATAGCTTTTTTTACCAAGAATATATAGTTTCTTCAAATCTAGAGATTCAAATATCTCCATTAATAATCTGAAATATTTCCACGAATGTTCCAGTTGCATATCTCACACCACTTTTAGAAACTTGCTTCCAAATCTGTATCTGAATCCACTAAAAGTATCGAAGTTGCTCTGTGCTCATATATACCCAAAAGAAGAGAGAAAAAAAAAAAGTCGAATAGCACCATACATATCAAGCTAGTATAACCATTTTTTTTACCTACAGTATCTTATACTTGAGCAAGTGAAATGAAGGGAACTGAATTAGTACTATTACGTTTTCACATAGATTTTCCTCTTTCCATCTTCTTGCAATGCATTTGTAAATGAAAACATTATATCTTTGTCAAACCATAGGCACACGATCAGATGACAATTAAAATGCAAAACGGGATTACAAAGTGAACATACATTCAAATAGAAGAAAAGCTGACCGCTTTTGCACCACTGGTTTCATTTTAGAGGAAAACCATGACACTTCTGGATAGGAAAGCATGGACTTCCTATGGCCAGCAAGATCCACGAAGGAGGATTAAGATATTCATATCCAACAGCCAAGAAATAAAATGAATCATATGCTCCCAATTCTCTTGGTACATGCGATTCCTAGACTTGTTTTAAATTAAAGATTGGACTGAATAACCTTACTCTAAGTCATCGCACGCGCAACCCGCACGCGGTGTATGACGATAGGCTTATACTTATAGAGGGTTTATATGTATCTTGGAGGGAGAAAAGAGAGGCTCTACGGTTCAAAAATTAATGGGGGAAGATGCTCTGTTGTGATGGACGGCAGGACGCACAAAGCACTAGGATTGCTGACTTGTAGCAAAAACTTAACACGGTGTTCCTTAATGAGGCCTTATAATCATTATTGCATCGTGGTATCCCATGAGTCATCCATGTACCCAAATAACTGTTGATTTCACTTATTTCGGGGTTTCCTTTCCTCCTGCAGCAATCCAGTAATCAATCCATCAAATCCATAAATCGAGGGAGCCGGTTGATTGTAACTTTTTTTCTCGTTTCCTTCTAATGTGAGTAGTATTGATTTGTTTTCTACAGCGGTGAGATGAATTTATTTATCTTCCGCGGTGAATTATACTTTGCCATCAGCTTCATGCAGTGAGATGAATTTATTTATCTTCCGCGGTGAATTATACTTTGCCATCAGCTTCATGCAGTCCATCAACCATAGTATTATTGTTTCCAGCAACTAGAGCCAAATAATGGTTACGGTTGGTTTCTTTTACCTTGAGCTGAGAACGATGACTACATGCATGAGTATTTACCCTATTTAACAACACGCCTTAGTCTAGTATACGTTCTGGACCAATTACAATATATAGCATTTTTTTACTAAGAACATATAGTTTCTTCAAATCTAGAGATTCAAATATCTCTATTAATAATCTGAAATACTTCCACGATTGTTCCAGTTGCATATCTCACACTACTTTTAGAATCTTGCTTTCAAATCTGTATCTAAATCCACTAAAAGTATCGAAGCCGCTCTGTGCTCATATGTACCCAAAAGAAGAGAAAAAAAAAGTCGAATATCACCATACATATCAAGCTAGTATATCCATTTTTTTTACCAATTACAGTATCTTATACTTGAGCAAGTGAAATGAAGGGAACTGAATTAGTACTATTACGTCTACTTTACTCACTGTATTTCACGGCACATGCTTCAGTTCACTCATAGACGCAAGTTTATTCACATTTAGAGATGTGACAATCAACTGGTTATCAAGCCGATGAATCATCAGCTAGCCTGAGTAGGTAGTAATTAAGCAAAGCTGATTTTAGGTATCACAAACAACAACATGGTCGCCAGCCAGCAATTAGGGCATCACCCTCACATGTCTTCTTCACTGCACCCAGAAAACAAAGATAATGGATCCTTCCGCCTACTCCCTACACTGAACTTTCTTTCTATGCAACTTCACCAAAGCTCGCTATTCGGTCGTGCATTGATGACCCACAAGTATAGGGGATCGCAACAGTCTTCGAGGGAAGTAAAACCCAATTTATTGATTCGACACAAGGGGAGACAAAGAACACTTGGAAGCCTTAACAACGGAGTTGTCAATTCAGTTGCACCTGGAAACAGACTTGCTCGCAAGAGTTTATCAGTAGTAACAGTTTTATAGCAGTAGCAGTAGTGAAATAACAGCAGCAGAGTAACAGAGACAGCAGTAGTGATTTTAGTAAACAGCAGGATTAAAATACTGTAGGCACGGGGACGGATAACGGGCGTTGCATGGATGAGAGAAACTCATGTAACAATCATAGCAGGGCATTTGCAGATAATAATAAAACGGTGTCCAAGTACAAAGCAATCAATAGGCATGTGTTCCATATATAGTCGTGCGTGCTCGCAATGAGAAACTTGCACAACATCTTTTGTCCTACCAGCCGGTGGCAGCCGGGCCTCAAGGGAAACTACTGGATATTAAGGTACTCCTTTTAATAAAGTACCGGAGCAAAGCATTAACACTCCGTGAACACATGTGATCCTCACATCACTACCATTCCCTCCGGTTGTCCCGATTTCTGTCACTTCGGGGCCATCGGTTCCGGACAGCGACATGTGTATACAACTTATAGGTAAGACCATAAACAATGAATATCATGATGAAACAATAACATGTTCAGATCTGAGATCATGGCACTCGGGCCCTAGTGACAAGCATTAAGCATAACAAGTTGCAACAATATCATCAAAGTACCAATTACGGACACTAGGCACTATGCCCTAACAATCTTATGCTATTACATGACCAATCTCATCCAATCCCTACCATCCCCTTCGGCCTACAGCGGGGGAATTACTCACACATGGATGGGGGAAACATGGCTGGTTGATGTAGAGGCGTTGGCGGTGATGGCGGCGATGATCTCCTCCAATTCCCCATCCCGGCGGAGTGCCAGAACGGAGACTTCTGGCTCCCGCGACGGAGTTTCGCGAGGTGGCGGCGTTCTGGAGGGTTTCTGGCGACTTCGACTTCTCCCCGTGCGTTTTTAGGTCGAGGCCGATAAATAGTCCGAAGGAGGGCGTCGGAGGCCGGCCGAGGGGGCCACACCACAGGGCCGCGCGGGCCCCCCTGGGCCGCGCCGCCCTATGGTGTGGGGCCCTCGGGCCTCCACCTCAATTGTCCTTCTGGCTCCGTTAGTTTCCTGGGAAAATAGGGCCTTCTGCATAAATTCCGAGGATTTTCCCGAAAGTTGGATTTCTGCACAAAAATGAGACACCAGAGCAGTTCTGCTGAAAACAGCGTTAGTCCGTGTTAGTTGCATCCAAAATACACAAATTAGAGGCAAAACAATAGCAAAAGTGTTCGGGAAAGTAGATACGTTTTGGACGTATCAACTCCCCCCAAGCTTAGCTTATTGCTTGTCCTCAAGCAATTCAGTTAACAACTGAGCGATAAAAGAACTTTCACGAACACATTTTCTCATATGATGTATATATTCTCATGCTATGGCTAATTACTTAAGCAGTTCATAATGAGACACATGCAATTAAGATCATCTAACAGCTATGTCAATCATGGAGAGGTACCAACAATTAATAATAAGCATCATGAATCATGTATATAAGCAGGATTGCAATATTCATAAGAGAATATGATAAAGTGGTATCTCGCTTGCCTGTATTTGATTGGCAAAACATAAATGCCCGAGCACCTCTGGAGTTCATAGAAAGACTAGAAGTAGTGATTGTCAAAAGATAAATGCATCAAAGTTATACCACAATCAATCATATTTTGAGACAAGCATATTATACTAAGAATGACAGTTGTGCTCTCAAGATAGTGCTCAAAGAAGTAATGGAGACACAACATAAAAGTAAAAGATTGACCCTTCGCAGAGGGAAGCAGGGATTAACATGCGCTAGAGCTTTTCATTTTTATAAAGACAGGAGCAAAATTATTTTGAGAGGTGTTTGTTGTTGTCAACGAATGGTAATGGGTACACTAACTACCTCGCCAACCGGACTTTCAAGAGCGGCTCCCATGAATTATTGCATATTTATTTGGCACTCCTTCCAACCTTTCTTACACAAACCATGGCTAACCGAATCCTCGGGTGCCTGCCAACGATCTCATACCATGAAGGAGTGCCCTTTTTTATTTTAGTTTTATTATGATGATGACACTCCCCCCAACCTTTGGTTACACAAGCCATGGCTAACCGAATCCTTCGGGTGCCGTCCATCAATCACAAACCATGGAGGAGTGTCTATTTAAGTTAATTAATTTGGGACTGGGAATCCCATTGCCAGCTCTTTTTGCAAAATTATTGGATAAGCGGATGTGCCACTAGTCCATATGAGAGTCCGTCAAAAGTAAATGACAAGGTTGAAAGCTAAACACCACATACTTCCTCATGAGCTATGAAACATAAACACAAATTGAGAAACATTTTGAAGGTTTTAAAGGTAGCGCATGAGAATTTACTTGGAATGGTTTGAAATGCCATGCATAGGTATTTATGGTGGACACTTTGGAATAACTTGGTTTTCATGTGTTTGGAAGCACGAGCAGCGTTCCCGCTCAGTACAAGTGAAGGCTAGCAAAAGACTAGGGAGCGACAAATCAAGAGAGCAGTAACTGTCATAATCATGCTTGCGGCAAAATAAATTAACGGAGGCATAAAAGTGATACAAGAACTCTGAAACAATATAGATCATCGAGGCTTAATTGACTTTTTGTTCAGTCATATGCATGCGTGAGCATGTGCCAAGTCGATATAAATGAATTATTCAGAGGAGGGTACCACAATGCCATACTTACTTATGAATAAAACAATGCAAGCAAACATCCATGACATGCTACTCATATTAATAAATTGGAGCTAAACATGAGAGATCATAAACTACTAGACTTTCTCAAATAACATATACCTCACATGAACCAACTAAGCATGCTCACATGGATGAGTATATGTACAAAGATGAAAACAAATAGAGTTCATACCAGCCTCTCACCACAATCCAATTGTCGTAGATCGTCATTATTGCCTTTTCACTTGTGTAGCTTGGATAATATGAAATGAAAACCACGCTCCAGCCACCGAAGACCATTGAACTCAAAATGAACTTTACAAACCAAAGAAGAACAGCAAATATTTTTGGTGTTTTCGAATTAGAAACAAGAACAAGAGGAAACAAACAAACAAAGCAAAATCTTTTTGGGTTTTCTTATAGCAAACTAGCAATAGCAAATAAAGTAAAACAAATGCAAGAAACCAAAGCAAACAAATAGTGAAGAGAAACAACAGAAATATTTTTGGTCTTTTTGTGTTTTGGAAAGGAAACAAAGCAAAAACAAGAAATAGCAAACTAGAAGAAACACAGAAAAGCGAGATGGCAGGAATCTGCCAAAACCTGACAGCAGTACAGAAATCGATTTTTACAAAAATCTTACGTTGCTCAGATCGAAAAGTGTTCAACTAATGAAAGTTAGATAACAACCAGGGGAACTTGCACAAAAATTGGCAGCTCAAAGTAACGCTCTGGCTGTGCGTACGAATTTTTCTAGTAACAGTCCAGAATCTGTTTTCAGGCAGCACTTCCCCAAATATCATCTTCCTCTCATTAGAAAACCACTCAAACGAACAAAACAAGTATGTACAAGTATCCAGCAACCATAATATGCAAAGAATGAGTGATGCCGGTATACCTCCCCCCAAGCTTAGGCTTTTGACTCTTCTTGATCATATATCATCCTCCTCTCTTGACCCTTGAAAACTTCCTTCACAACAAACTTCTCATAAACTTCATTAGAGGGGTTAGTACTCAAAAAAATTTGAATCCACCTTGGTCCTGTAGTGGCACATTGCAAAAACTCAATAAAACATTAGCTACAGCTCTCTATATCTAGAAAAGCTCGCTTAAAGTCCACAAGAGACAATGCAAGAAATAGAGATAGAATCTGCCAAAACAGAACAGCCAGTAAAGACGAATTTTAAATAAATACTTCCGTTGCTCAAATCAGAAAACTCAAAACTAATGAAAGTTGCGTACATATCTGAGGAACACGCACGTAAATTGGCAAAATTTTCTGAGTTACCTACAGAGAAAACAGCCCAGATTCGTGACAGATAGAAATCTGTTTCTGCGCAGAAATCCAAATCTAGTATCAACCTTCGATTAGAGGCTTCACTTGGCACAACATTGCAATAAAATAAAGATAAGGAGAGGTTGCTACTGTAAGTAAAACAAGTGGAGGAAGAAAGAGATGTTGCTTACCTCCTCTATGCATATAAAAAGTATTTGTTAACAAGGTTGATCAAGTCTTGTCACCGAATAGTTTTTACATAACATAAGAAGAAATAAACCTCAAATCAATCATGTTACCTTGAATTGTATTGATATGGATCCAATCACGAGAGTTTGATATTCTTCTTTAGGCTCATATATAGGACAATCAATAGTTCCCACTTTGATAGTTCTCACATTAAAAATAGTATTGACTCCACATACTTTATCAATCTTCTTGGGGAAATAAACGGTATGCTCCTTATCATCAACATTGAAAGTAACCTTTCCTTTATTGCAATCAATAACAGCCCCTGCGGTGTTAAGAAAAGGTCTCCCAAGAATAATAGACATATTATCATCTTCAGGCATTTCCAACACAACAAAATCAGTTAATATCAAGCAGTTAGTAGTAACTTGAACAGGAACATTCTCACATATACCAACAGGAATAGCAGTAGATTTATCAGCCATTTGCAAAGATATATCAGTAGGTATCAACTTATCTAGGTAAAGTCTCTTATAAAGAGAAAAAGGCATAACACTAACACCGGCTCCCAAGTCACATAGAGCAGTTTTAACATAATTATTCTTAATAGAACAAGGAATAGTAGGTATACCTGGGTCGCCCAACTTCTTTGGAATTTTGCCATTGAAAGAGTAATTAGCAAGCATAGTGGAAATTTTCTCATTGGGGATTTTCCTTTTGTTAGTAACAATATCTTTCATATACTTTGAATAAGGAGGCAATTTAATAGCATCAGTCAAAGAGATTTGCAAGAATAAAGGTTTCATCCAATCGCAAAATTTATTATAGTGTTCTTCTTCCTTTGATTTTAGTTTCTTAGCAGGAAAAGGCATTTGCTTTTGCACCCAAGGTTCTCTTTCATTACCATGTTTCTCAGCAATAAAGTCTTCTTTAGTATACTTTTTATTTTTAGCATGCTTCTCAGGTTCTTCTTCAACCTCTTCTTTATCAGGAATATCATTCTTATCATTATCTTTATCATTATCATGTTCATTACCACTTTCAGTTTCAGCATCAGAAATAGAAATACTATTAGGATCATTAACAGGTTCAGAGGATTCTACAACATTTTTATGTTTCTTCTTCTTTTTCTTCCTAGAATGAGCACTAGGTTCAATGCGTTGAGAATCTTGTTCAATTCTTTTGGGATGCCCTTCAGGATATAGAGGATCCTGGGTAGAGACACCACCTCTAGTTGTTACTTCATAAGCATGTTTCTCTTTAGAATTATTCCCTAACAAGTCATTTTGCACTTTAGTGAGTTGATCAATTTGAGTTTGAATCATATGAAAATGTTTAACAAGCATCTTAACATCATTGGAGGTTCTCTCCACAATATCATGCAATTCACTAATAGCTCGAGAATTTTCCATTAAATGATTCTCTACTCTCATATTAAAATTTTCTTGCTTAACAATATAATTATCAAACTCATCTAAGCATTGTGCAGGAGGTTTCGAATACGGAATATCTTCCCTAGTAAAGCGTTGAAGGGAGTTTACCTCAATCATGGATGAAGGGGGAATTATCTCACATATATCTTCTATAGGAGGTAGATTCTTCACATCTTCAGATTTAATACCTTTCTCCTTGAGAGACTTCTTGGCTTCCCTCATATCTTCATCATTCAATTTAATCATACCCCTCTTCTTCAGTATTGGCGTTGGAGTTGGTTCAGGCGTAGTCCAATCATCATGATTCCGGCTTATTTTAGCCAATAATTCTTCATGCCCTGGAGTTCTTTTCTAAAACACAACCAGCACAACTATCCAGGTATGCCCTAGACTCAATGGTTAGTCCACTATAAAATATATCAAGCAAATCATGCTTTTCCAAATCATGCTCAGGCCGAGCTCTAATAAGAGAGCAGAATCTCGCCCAAGCCTCAGGCAATTTCTCTTCATCTCCCTGATCAAAGTTATAAATTCTCTGCAAAGCAATATGTTGAGCACTAGCAGGAAAGTATTTGCGGAAGAAAACATCAAGCAATTCTTTCGGACTTCTAATAGAATTAGGTGGCAAATTATTATACCAAGTTTTAGCGTCATCCTTCAATGAGAATGGAAAGATTTTAGCAACAAAGTAAGTACGCATCTTGACATCATCAGAAAACAAGCTACTTAGAGTAGATAACTCAGTCATGTGTTCAACAGCACTTTCTTTTTCAGTACCACAAAAGGGTGTTTCCTCAACAATAGCTATATGAGATAGATCAAGAGAAAAATCATAATCTTTATCCCTAATGTTTATAGGAGATGTGGCAAACTTAGGATCAGGAGACAGTTTATATCTAACAGCATGTTCTGCAAGCAACTTTTTAATTTTTCTTGCATCAGTAGTAGCATTGCATTTTTCAATAAAATCATCATTAAGCTCCACATAATCTTCATCAGGATCATCACTAAAATAATCAAGTTCAGGTGAACTAACATGTGTAGTAGCATTAGGAGTTTCAGTATTTTCAATTTGTCTAGACCTAGCAATTGTAGCATCTAGAAAGGATCACAATGAACCACTATCATCAAGCACAGTAGAAATATTATCAATATTATGAGAGTGTTCAGATTCAGCAGAAGTACCCGCATGTGAAGCATGTGGCGGTGAAACAAGTTTATCAATCATAGATGGTGAATCAAGAGCAGCAGAGGTATTCAGAATTGTACCTTTTCTTGTAGTGGATGGTAATATGGCGATCTTAGTATCGCGAGGTTTACCCATGATGGAGAATTTGCAGCGAACAATATTAATCCAAGTGAACTTCCAAATAAAGCTATGCTCCCCGGCAACGGCGCCAGAAAATAGTCTTGATGACCCACAAGTATAGGGGATCGCAACAGTCTTCGAGGGAAGTAAAACCCAATTTATTGATTCGACACAAGGGGAGACAAAGAACACTTGGAAGTCTTAACAACGGAGTTGTCAATTCAGTTGCACCTGGAAACAGACTTGCTCGCAAGAGTTTATCGGTAATGTGATTTTATAGCGATGTGATAGTGAAATAACAAGTGAGTAGAGACAGCAGTAGTGATTTTAGTAAACAACAGGATTAAAATACTATAGGCACGGGGACGGATAACGGGCGTTGCATGGATGAGAGAAACTCATGTAACAATCATAGCAGGGCATTTGCAGATAATAATAAAACGGTGTCCAAGTACAAAGCAATCAATAGGCATGTGTTCCATATATAGTCGTGCGTGCTCGCAATGAGAAACTTGCACAACATCTTTTGTCCTACCAGCCGGTGGCAGCCGGGCCTCAAGGGAAACTACTGGATATTAAGGTACTCCTTTTAATAAAGTACCGGAGCAAAGCATTAACACTCCGTGAACACATGTGATCCTCACATCACTACCATTCCCTCCGGTTGTCCCGATTTCTGTCACTTCGGGGCCATCGGTTCCAGACAGCGACATGTGTATACAACTTATAGGTAAGACCATAAACAATGAATATCATGATGAAACAATAACATGTTCAGATCTGAGATCATGGCACTCGGGCCCTAGTGACAAGCATTAAGCATAACAAGTTGCAACAATATCATCAAAGTACCAATTACGGACACTAGGCACTATGCCCTAACAATCTTATGCTATTACATGACCAATCTCATCCAATCCCTACCATCCCCTTCGGCCTACAGCGGGGGAATTACTCACACATGGATGGGGGAAACATGGCTGGTTGATGTAGAGGCGTTGGCGGTGATGGCGGCGATGATCTCCTCCAATTCCCCGTCCCGGCGGAGTGCCAGAACGGAGACTTCTGGCTCCCGCGACGGAGTTTCGCGATGTGGCGGCGTTCTGGAGGGTTTCTGGCGACTTCGACTTCTCCCCGTGCGTTTTTAGGTCGAGGCCGATAAATAGTCCGAAGGAGGGCGTCGGAGGCCGGCCGCGGGGGCCACACCACAGGGCCGCGCGGGCCCCCCTGGGCCGCGCCGCCCTATGGTGTGGGGCCCTCGGGCCTCCACCTCAATTGTCCTTCTGGCTCCGTTAGTTTCCTGGGAAAATAGGGTCTTCTGCATAAATTCCGAGGATTTTCCCGAAAGTTGGATTTCTGCACAAAAACGAGACACCAGAGCAGTTCTGCTGAAAACAGCGTTAGTCCGTGTTAGTTGCATCCAAAATACACAAATTAGAGGCAAAACAATAGCAAAAGTGTTCGGGAAAGTAGATACGTTTTGGACGTATCATGCATCCATCTGCAAGCATGCCACCATTTGTCTGGTTTCTCCATTGCCCCGCAAGGCCTTCAGGATTTTCTTCGGCCGTCTACCATCTTGTTTCGAACAGCTAGGAAGATGACCTTATTGTGCAGCTAAGCAAATACAAAGGAAGAACATGAGTGGTTAAACACATTCATAATGCTTACTTCAAAAATTACATTGTAAAGAAAATAGCACTGCAATGGTTGATATGAACTATATTTAATAATTTTTATTCACCAACTTATCAACCATCGAAATCCATCCTATACCACAAGGCATCTTAATCAGACTAAAAAAATATTGACATCCTAATATACGCTCTCTAGAGATGGTTAAACACATTCATAATGCTTACTTCAAACTTTACATTTTCAGGAAAATAACACTGCAATGCTTGATATGAACTATATTTAATAATTTGTATTCACCAACTTTTCAACCATCGGAATCCAACCTATACCACAACACATCTGAAGTCAGACTAGAAATAATCTTACACCCTGGTCTATGCTCTCTAGAGATGAAACAAAAATAGTGGAACTTCATGTGTAACTCAACATCGAGACCCTGCCCAAGAAATTCATAGCAACTTACAATAGGACCTCGCCTGTGTTCAGAATTTTCGTGTACAGGGCAGGCTTAAAAGCTATAGAGTGCAAGAAGGTGCAAACTCGATTCTTCTGTCGAGTTGACCCAACAAGACAAGTTATGACAAGATTTCATACGTGGGCAATTTTTTAAAGTTGAAAGCAATAACTGGATACATGCTCAACATGGGGCATTCCCTATAGATGGTTTTTTCCTCAAAATATTGAGCATTGCGGGAGCCTCACAGCAAATAGTTAAGTTATTTTTTCAAATTTAACGTTTACAATATAGCACCACCAGAAAATGCATGGAATCATTACAAATTATCAAAGATGAAATAAACATTGCACCAAACAGCTATGCTTCTTTAATCATGTCTATTGTTCTTACTTCAACTAGTGCCATTGCAAGACGTACATCACTAGCAAATGGCTTGGAATCAGGGCATCATTGAGCTGCATGGCCAATGTCCAAAACCATTTCTCTTCTACAAACTGTAAAAAATACTTATCATGTGTTATCTTACACTGGAATAAACTAATACATTATGACTGGACATGACACATTCAACTGTGAGGGGCTACTATGGTTATTCCATTCATCAAATTGATTATCAATATAACATTTCAGTACTTTAATCCTACCTAGGCCATATGATACATTAATACAACATATATTGACCATGAAGTTACCATAGTTCTATTTTATTATTCTTCAAGAAAGCATACATAAATCTTAAACACTCTGTAGCTGTTCAAACCGGTTGGATAAGAAAAATCCCCAATTCCAGCATACAATAAACCACAAAGATGGCATACACTCAAAGTAAGACCAAATCTATAAAAAACCAAGAAGGGGCTCACCCGTGGTGGAAAACCCCGGAACGAGGCCACATCCAACCAGCGTAGCCCAACACCAGAAGGCTGGCAACAATGACGAACACCGACGCATATGAGCCAACAACGGCAGCAAGAGAAAATAGAATAGCACAACTCAAGGTCACAGCCAACGAACCACCAAGAAGGAAGAGAAGCTGCAAGACAAAGCAATAATGACGACTCGGTGCAAATCCTCGGATGGATACCCCGAACGAGATGAGAAGAGAAACTATCTTTGTACATACCTCTATACAGAAAGCTAGCCACATGATATATTAACATGTAGAGCACAGAACAGAAGGATGTCATTTCTTATTGATAATTTTGTAAATCATCAAATAGGAAATGCTTTATTACTGGTGCCAATCCAGAATAGCTAGCATGCCAAAGCAGTGACAAGCTGGGCATCGCCGCATTTATGGTTACACAGTGAGGAGAATACAACAAGTGGTATGGGATTCTGTCATTATTCACATTGTATAATGCATCAAAAAGTTACCTCGGTGTTCTGTAGAGAGATATGCAGCAGTGTACATGTTATTTTCTTCATATCCAACATGAGCTAAATTAGCAATCAAAAACACCCAAATAAAATATCCAGGCACAAAGTAGTCTGCAGCAACAACGCCTGTCACTCGCCTAACTTTATCTAATCCAGTTTCATTGTCAACCCGACATATGTTCAACCTAGCATAAAGGCCTCAAAATATTCAAACAGGATTCATGAGAAGAGACAAAAACACGGCGGACATGTAATAGTGCTCAACTATTTCAAAGACGATGCTCTAGTAAAGGAACGGGGATAGTAAGATATACCAACTATATTACAGGAAAAACATAAATAGCACAAATTACAGCAAAAACTTTGCCGGCAGAATGAATTGGTAAACATAAACTAAAAATATGTAACATACTCAATTTCGAATCATCAATCCAAGGTTGTTACACTGATGGAATAATGGATCATGTACGAATTAACACAGAACATTAGAAAGAAAAAAGCAATCAGAGGCAAAACCACGTACGTTTCATTGAATGAACAACACCAAAAAAATATCTTTAGCGAGGCATAAAAAAATCACCTTCTCTCTGGTTGGAAGGGTTGGTCGCTGCACACGAACTGGGACAAGCATTTAGGCCTCAAATACACAAGATGGTGACCTCAATCTACTTCTTTTTCCGCTACAAGAACAACCTCAAATACAAGATATTCTTCATTTCTGCACACAAACGAGAACCAGAGGTTAGCATATGGCGGTTATGAGAGGAGACGGGAAGGTAAATGTACAAGCACATAGTCAGCATCACCTGTTAGAAATGTTTAAAATGGTAATTCGAAAATGACCTAAAGAAGTGAGTTTTTCAAAGCAACTCTAACCTAGTAAGTGTTCAAGCACGATGATGCTTTACACATATCTCCTCATGTTCACTTGAATTTGCATACGACACTAGAAAGCCATAAATGTTCTAAAATACATCCCACAAATGGGTAGGCAAATTAGGAATCTTGGTTGCAGTGATAAGATAAAAATATGTACTATTCCCATATAAATTTTTGAAGTTTATTTGAAAATCAAGAAATTAATGGAACATGCAACACATACTAGGAAGCAAAGGCGCGGTGGCACGCCGCGCCCGCCCGTGGCCGTGTAACTTTTTTAAAATTAAGATATTCATATCAAACTGCCAAGAAATAAAATGAATCATATGCTCCCAATATTCTCTTGGTACATGCGATTCCTGGGACTTGTTTTAAAATAAAGATGCAACTGAATAACCTTACTTAAAAATAAGCAAAGGAATTATAACAATTAGTAAATAGTCATATTTACTCCTCCCTCCAAAGGGCACGGTTGATCTAGAAAATACCATAAATGACTGAGATGACACATCCAATCAAAATTTAAATAAAACCAAGCAAATCACCCGGATTTGGAACAAAACTCACCAGATCTAGTGTGGGGAAAAGACAGGGTCAGCTTGCCCTGTTTGGCGGCGACGCAGGAGCAGATGGAGGACTGGGAGGAGAAAAGGCAGGGCTGCTGGATGTGCAGAGCCACGTCCATCCCAGTTCCCCTCCCAATGCTCGCACTGGCGGCACCCCTCCCGCCAAAATCTCACACAAGGGAGCCGGACCGGAGACCTCTCCGGAGCCCCAGCAGTCGTGGTGGCAGCATCCACCGGGACGACCTCCCGATCGCTACTCTAGTCTCTCACCTTCTGTCCCCTGGCCGCTAGCTCACCCAACGCCGATGGCCGCCGTCTACCTTGCTCATCCGCAACAGCTCCCCTCGGCTACCTTTCCTACCTGCCCCTTCCACTCCAGCGTGAGCTCCTCCACCTCTCCACGGCTCCCAGCCGCCGGCCGCTGGCCCTCGAGCGCCCCAGCGGTGATGATTTCCGGCTCCCTTGTCTAGAAACGAGTGTCTCCTCGTCTAGAAACGTGTGCCTCTTGGCGGTGCGGGAAAGTGGGGAAGCGGAGGAGATAAGGCCCCAATCGGCGGCAAGAAAATAGGAGGGAGACACCTAGACTCTACCACTGCTGAAAAGGCTATACGTTTCCAAGTGAAAAAAAAAACGTGGCATACCACCGATGGAAATTTCACGGATGTAAGCCAAGAAAGCAAACGAACAATGCAATCACCGGAAAGAAATCAACAAACCGGTAGCCGGTAACCCCACACTCAGAAAAATAAGGAAGGCAAAATCAACCTCTCGACTGAATAACACAACGTGCATAAACTATGGTACGCGTCACATAATGATTGCAGGAACAAAATGGATAAATGCCTCATCTACAGTGCCGTAATTTGATCAGCTTTTATATAGTGTATAATATAGAACTTCTCTTGTGATGTCAGGAGTAACTCCCTCAAACCATATCTATGAAATAAAGCAACTCTAAATACAAGATATTCTTCAGATCTACACACAAGTGAGCACATAGGTTAGCATACGGTGGTTATGAGTGGATACAGGAAGGTAGATGTACATGCCCGTAGCATAATCATGTGTCATAAATGTTTAAATTATAATTCAAAAAGTGGCCTAAAATAAGTGAGTTTTTCATACCAACTCTGATCTAGTGAGTGTTCAAGCAAGATGATGCTTTACAAATCTCCCGTCATGTTCACTTGCATTTGCAAATGACACTAAAAACCACATGTTCGAAAAGACTTCTCATACCAATGTGCTGGTATGTGAAGTCTATTGGGTGAGATGATAAGATAAAAAACAATGTATAATTTCCACATCGACTTGTAAAGTTTATTTGAAAATCAAGAAACAGGTGGAACACACAACACATATATAGCTCTTATCTTTACATGCCAAGAGTAACTCCCTCAAGCCATATCTATGAAATAAAGCAACTCTGAATTGGACATTCAACAAGCTCTGCGTTTTTTTAGGATATGAATAAAAGGACAGACAACACTCGCTGCCGACACTAAATAATATGTAAACATGACATCCTTTTCCCAGTCTTGGAATGCAAATATTGAATACTCGCATAGAAACTGAACATTATGACAGTTACGTCGTATTCAGTGTGCAGCATGCATGAAAACTGGACATTTTAGTACAAATAAACTATCATGACATTTGCAATCGAGTGTTCGGAAAGCAAATGTAACATGTGCAACTTCATAAGTAAAAAATACATGAGACGAAAAAGAACTCTCAGAATTATAGATTTGTTAGAGTAGCAGAGCAACTTTCAAATTGTATGTTCCTAGAACTTTAATAGAACATGTCTCTATTCACCAGAGTGGAACAACTCACTAATTCATCCCCAACACATGAGCGAAACCATTATTCAGAAATAAAATAAAGCTATAATAATTAGAATCATGCATACACCAATTCGATTGAGCAACACTCTAAGCAAGCAAATGAGTTCCTATATGCCAACGATAAATTATGCCATCAAATACCAATCTAGATAGGTACAAGATGGTTGTATAAGTTTTAAGTGTTACATGGGAATTATGATGCATAATTGTACAAAATTTAGCACAAGCGTAAAATTGGCTCATCCAATTCTAGGTTTAGCTAGATATCTAAACCACTCATGAACAAGGAGCCATGAACTGTAAAGATCAAGATCAACTATCCAGAACCAAGACATTTGTAAAAGGAAACTCCTTTTACCAAAAATTCCACAACGATTCAGAACGAAAGCAATATAGAGGCTCACCTTGTGCTCGCATTTGTAAACTTTGTTTCCGCTGTGGCACATCTGGCTGGACGACCACCTACATAGAGGTGTCGCTAGTCCGTGCCTCCTCGAGCTCATCATGGAACACCCACTACCCGGTGCAGTCAAGACCACCTAGGCAAGCGACACCCACTAGTCCTCCTACATCATGCATGAGGTGGCCACATCTCACACCTTGGCCCAATAAGAGCTATCCCTAGTGACGACACTGACTTTCATGGACGTACCCAGTGGTGCTCGCGACCACCAGAAGCATCTCTCACGGGCAACCACCAGTAGCAGCTCACGGAGGCTAGCTATGACCACTGGGTGGGGTAGTCCTTCTTCGACTTGTTGCGCTGCAAATGCATGTCGCCAGCGCAAACACATAGTGTTCTGTGAATGGTTCCACAATCATCAAAAGTTGCAAAATCTTGGTGAGAAAACTACACCCTACATTCAAGGGAATTGTATGCTATTTTTTATCGTGGTTTGCATCAAACGCATAGAAAATGTTGAAAATGATTGGTTATTATGCATGCTATATAGAAAACTGAAACCAAATGTTTACCATACGACTAATTATGCAGGAATGAAGACATACTCTGAAGCTGAAATGGCTAAATTGCACAACCAAAATTATTTGACCATTGGCATACTTGGTAGCTCCAAAGAAATAGAGTCAAGTTTTATGTTGACCTTTTTTGCCGGGGTAGGTCTAAATCTGGTTTAAGAACGGTGGTTGGCCTTCACCTTCTCTTTTTCCTAGTTCTTCTCTAGCCGTTGGTCAAGTACTATGCCCAGTCCTGCTCCTCCTCCCCTGCTCCAGTAGCTGGTCGAGTACTATTTGTATTCTTTCCCCTCCTTGCTCTGAAACCACATGAGAATGCAAAGCTCCATTCATCCATACAAGCTTCTCAATTGATATACTGACACTTCACATTTTAATCTGCATGTACAAAGAGTTCAGTGAGACCATGAAAGTCCAATAGAAAAGATTTAATAAATATACTTGGTAGGAAATAAACAAGATTGACATTAAATAAAATAAGAAAACTGATAAACAGAACAAATGTCGAATGCAATAAGATTAGCACTTGATAGAAAATGTGCTCTTATCTTAACTTCCACATAGGATCAAAAATAAATCATGGGACACAACAAATAGACTCCTTCACAACATAATAGTTTCAAGTAGCTGTTCTATTCATCCACACAAGACCAATAAAGTACTGAAAGACTATTTAAATTATAGACAGCACAATAGCTACTTGTACAAATAATCGCAGTTACGCAACTCGGAGAAGTGACAAAATCAAGTGAAACTAGCCATATGGTACATGTCACTAATATCAAATGAATTACACGTGATTTACTACCTCATACATGTAGAGCATGATTCTTCTCAACATGTTTCAACTTCATATTGTGCTGGTAAGTGCTTACAAGAATTTTGGATTATAGAGGACCTGTGAATAAATAATAGATAAATAGAAGAGCTGATGATATTGCCACTTGGAAATAAAAGAACGAAACTAGTAACAACGATAACTATGACAAATAAATCCATACGACATCACAATTAACGGTCCTCCTTCTCTACTAGAAATCTTATTATTTTCTGGGATTTAATAGTACTTGGAAAAATAAGTAACTCAATGAGGCTATATCATTTTTCTGAATAAACACCAGCCACACATACAAGTGGACTGTATAGGTATGATCCTTTCAACGCTCGATACGTCGGAGTGTACTACCATGAAAAGGAAACTAATATAACTCATCCTCGGATAGCACCACTTCCAACCTTTCTAGTATTTCTTTTGAAGAAAACAAAAAAGTTGAACGCTCTTCCATTGGAATGAGCAATGATGATGCCTAATTGTCTAAGGTACCACGGGGCATAATGAACAATGGTTGGATTAGGTTTCCTAAGGAGACATTAGAATCAACTGGTTATGTGAATGTTTATGAATTTACCACAAACCAAAACGCTGACTCATTAGTTCATGATCAAATGGTGGTCTTGGGGTACATCAACAAACAAAAAAAGTAATACTAATTCGGGTGGAACATGTGCAAAACTGGACCTATCAATTATGAAAATTATGGTGAAGGTGGGTGTGAACCTATGAAATTGTGGGACTATTTAATAATCACATATGTAGAGGAGAGATGGGAAGAACTAGAAACTCAACTAAACTACAATGCAAGGTGGTCAGCAGGAACATTGCCATGGATGTAATTGAACTTTGAACAGGGACGTAGCATAACAATGAGATCATTAGTCTGCTCGTTCTTAGCTTTGCTGCCAAGCCTAAGTCAATAGGAACAAATCGAAAAAAGCATCAGAAGGAGTAACTAGTAACAGAATTGAAAAATTAGAACGAAAGGATTAAGAATTAACATGATAAAAGTAGCAAATCACACAATGACACGTTGCTGCCTTCATATGTCATAATAATACAGGAGGGACATACCACAACAGCAATACGCCACATAATGCTTGAGATAAATATTGATAGCTCTGTGGAAGCAAACAATATAGAAGTATTGGTGGGATACTAACAAAATGATACTCCAGACCCAGTCACAAAAATGACAATTACATAATCATTATTAGAAACTGATTCAAACAGATTAATTCACTAAAATCCATACTTCTGAATTAACATCTTCGTAGATTCTATATAAAGCTCACATGTTCATGCCAACAATTAGCAAGTTTTAAAATATCACAAAAAAGTGGTAAGTGAGAGGGTTGGCTCGGGCCTAATCACAAGAATACAATAGTCATCAAGGTGGTAGTCACAAATTAAAGTTGTGGCTGCAAACGGTAAATTATAATCAATGACACGACATACGAGTTCTAAAGCATACACATTTTAGTTGAGGCTAGGTGCAAAAATCAGATAGCATAATAATATATCATATTACAATAGCACGCTTTTTATGGTAACGAACATACACTTCTCAAGTTTGTTTCCATATTCCGCCAACTCTTTCTGACAACTAGAAAATTAGTGATTTTTTTGGCATGAGTTGGTGAAATAATGACATACTCATGCGATTGAACATTTATAAACTAAAGAGCATCTAGAATTCACATTGATCGAATTTGCAGCAACATTTTTTGAATTCACAGTAACCTATCAATACTGATACACTTTGAAATGAACAGAGTAATACCAATGCACATTTCAGTAAAAGAAATTAGCATGCAATAGTCAATTCGGGTCTTGCCAGAAATGATGGGACACAGAATAGAGGCATAATTTTAGTAAGCACAACAACCATAAAGAATTGGATAAAAGAATGGCACCAATCGATTTGAGTGCGGCCAAAGAAAAAACTTGACCATTGGGTGCTGATGTCAACAACGTCCATTGTGGGACTTGGGGTAGAGCTCCCGCACGACATGACAACACACCCATGTCAGCTTAGAATATAAGAGAGGGAGGAGGCCATTGAGCACCCTAGCGCATTTCAAAACAGAAGATAATAATGATGAGCATTAGAATTTGTTCTCAACACATGAAAACATGAGATGCATTCAGAAAATAAGGTAGCCAGCTGCATTGTAATTTGGGTCTAAAAGGAGTTCACTAGTTAACAATAGATAATAGTTGCCAAGGAATATCTTGCAAATAAGGACAAATATAGTTGTAATTTAGAATGTCCGAGGTGAAAGAAGGGAATACTATGTGGCGTTTAAAAGAGAAGTGTAGTGCAGGTACAAGCTTCAAGGAAGTTATATACTCCCTCCGTTCCTGAATATAAGCCATATAATTTTTCGAGAAAAATTCCAGAATATAAGCTTTAGTGCGACACACCACCTGTATGGAATTGTTTTAGGGATTTGATTTGATTTTCTTATCTTTTCAAAATTCCTCTATTTTCTCATGTCAAATGTTTAGTGGCAATCCTGCCCAAATCTGGTGTAATTTTCCCTCAATATGCGTTCTTTAATTTCCGTGCCAAATATTATATGGCTTATATTTATGATCAAAGGGAGTATTACACAAAAACAATCATAACTATTAACTAATGGGCTAATATTTGTGATGGGTTTCATGAGTCTGAATAAGAAGTGGATAACTTTAACGGACAATGAAGAAACTTGTAACAATGATCTTACATGAGACACACAGATCAAGGAATTTCTATAATGACAACTGGAAGGCAAGAAAAGTTTTTATGACTGGTTTATCAGTTATTCCTGTCAAATGCTAGTTCTATAATACGAGTAACAATACTCATAGGTTCAGCTCCATATGAATACATAAAAAGGAGGTAATTAAGTTGTGATTGCGTAGCCTAGTCCTTTCAAAAGGCGCGAAACTAAATCTCTTCCACATGCGTTGATCCAAGTTACCACAATAGCAAGTAAAACTACGCCAAAGACCAAGGATTGCTGAAACATCCATAACTGTGCATACTCACCAAGCTGCAACCTATCAAGATTTGTTTTTTTATAAACAAGAAATCTACCAGATTGTTACCTTCCATTCCTATTAATGTTGCACCGTCCGCCATCCGAAGAGGCGGCAGCGTGTGGGGCTTGGTGGAGGTGGAGGCCACGTAGGCGGTGGAAAAAGACGGCGCTTTGCTTGCCGACCCGGCGGAGTCGGCATCCAGGCCACCGGCTTTCATCAACAACCTAACCTAGTGGTCGGCCTCGACGGCCACCGCAACGGCGTCGTGAAGGATACACGCTACAGGAGCTGGAAGGTCGAGATCCTGCGCCTGGTATATGGTTCATCGCAGGGCTATGAATCTACTCCGGAGGATGTATTCGCTGAAGGGGGAGGAGGTCTACGTTGGGGTGGGCGAAAACTTCCGGCGGAGGAGTGGTGGGGATCTAGGATGGGTGTGGGTGTTGTGGGACTTGGCGAATTTGGGGTCCTGCAATCTCTTTTGTTTCTCCCGATCCCCTCCATTGATTGTGGCAGCGAATCAATGGATAGAATGAATTGTGGGCCTTATCGGTGACGTTCATGGGTACATGCTGAAAATTTGGTTCCCCATATAAAGCAGCGGGTAAGACGAGGCATCTCCTCCTTAAAATTAGGCAGTTAATCAAATTGATTGCGGGCAGCTCCTCAGTTAATTTGCATGGGAATTTTAACATGTACTAGTACCGCCTGTTTCTCTCCTTTCCTTATTATGTACTAGATTGGATTTAGCCAATATACGTGCATAGGGTTGCACGCACCCCACCTAGTAGATTGGATTTAGCCGTGTCCCTCCTATATAAGGTTCATTTTAACTTTGTCCTTTAGGTATCCATCTATGAAACTAGAAAGTGTATCATTCTACTGTCATGAAAAAATAAGATCTAAGGGCATCTCCAACGCCAGCGACCCATCCTGTGCCCGTGCGTCCGGATGGGTCGAACCGGACAAAAATCCGGCCCAGCGCGGACCCATCGCAAAAACGGATGGCCGCGACGTCCGGGACGACCCAAAGCCGGCCCAAATCCGGGCCACGTTTTCGTGGCCGCGGACGCCGATGGCTGGCCGCTCGCGTCCGCCCCTTGTCCGCCTTGGCCCGCGTGTCATAAGGAGATAGGTTTTTTCTTCATTACAATTAGACATTACATTTTTCTTAAATATTTCTACTACTAGTCTAGCTACGTACGGGGCCGACGACTCGCCGCCGAGTCACCGCCGGGGCCGTGGATTTCACTAGACGCGGGCGGCCTGTACGCGTGAGGATTCCACTCCAGCTTACCAGCTGGGTGGCTTGGCAGCGGCCCTCTTGCTGCGTTCCTTATTAGCGGCCGTCTTCCTCCTTGTCGTCCTCGCAGCTTGGGCTTGGTCGAGGTCCACCTCCAGGCGGACACGACCGGCGGCCGACGGCCTGGGCCTCCTGGTTCTCCTCCCGACGGCACATGCACTCTTGGTGGCCGCGCTCCGCCGATGCAGCAGCCTCCCGGGCGTGCCGCTCGGGCGAGGGCAGCTGGATGAGGTGGTAGGCTGCTCGCGTAGCGAGGAGCTGGTTCTTCTGCCCGAGGAGGTCGCCTAAACGGCGGCGGCTTGCCAGGTAGGTGGCCTCGTGCTCCTTCGTCACGCGCGTGAGGTCAGCGAGACGCTCCTCGATGGTGACGTTGATGTTCGCCAGCGCGAGGTCGTCGAAGTAGTCCTCCGGGTCGACGGGCTCCTCCTCCGCGGTGGGCTCCGCCTCCTCCGCGGCCTCGTACCAGCCGTCCGCGCCCTCGTGCCAGCCGTCCGCGGCCGCCTCCACCAGCTCCACGTCCTCTTCCTTCTTCGTCGCCCCCTCGGCAGCGACGAGGAGCGCCACGTCGTCGGCGACCCAACGCGCGTCCGCCCGCTCTTCCTCCTCCGTCCGCGGGAACCTGGCCCGGGCGGCGAGGGAGCGCTTGGCCCACGTGGCCTGCAGGGCGCCCGGCATGGCGATGGAGGTGTAGAGGGCGTCGGAGAAGATAGAGGGGGAGGAGACGACAGAGCGGGGTGTGAGGTCTGCGAGGCCGGTGCCGTCTTTTATAGCCGGCGGTCTTGGCGGGAAACTTGGGCGCGAGCGTGCGCCCATGGCCTTTTCGCGCGCTCGGGAACCCTGGTGCGCGCGGGAACTTTCCTGCCCTCCATTGTTGTCCCGTCGAGTCCTGACATGGCGTAGCGCCGCTCAGCGCCGCGTAGGGAAGAGGAACCACGTGGCGGCTTTTTGGGTCGCCGCGTGCAACCCAAACAGACACGCGGGCGCGGGCCTCTGTCCGGGTGTCCACGCGGCCACCCAAACGGCTTTTAAAACGGACGGCCCAGCGCGTCCATTTGGGTCGCCGCGTTGGAGATGCCCTAAGATCAAACTACGAGCGAAAATCTAAGATCAAGAGAGTCATGACAAGTTTTACTGAGGTCGAATAACGTGGGTTATGGGGAAACTGCATGCAACTTTTTCAAGTGTCTAGAGCAAAAGGAAGAAACAAGTAGGAGTACAAAAGCTAGGATTATGTTGAACTCCTCAAGCTGCACTTATTTTTTGTTGGGTGGTTGTGGCGACTAGGGGGGCAAGGGTGCGGGGATTAGGGTTAGGCCGCTCCAAAGTGAACCTACACTAGTAGTGACCCAAAAAAATTAGGCCAAAAACATATATTATTCAATAGTCGCATCCAATTAGGTTTTGTATCTCTAATCATAGTTCAAAATAGGAGCTGATTTTTTGGAGTTGTATATAGCTTGTAGGTACAGTATATTGTAACTTTTTTTCCGGAGCTGTTTGTGAAGCTTCTATGAATTAGTCCTACCTCGTACGACTCCAACAAAAAATAGGTTTGATATTGAGAAAAGAAAAACTTTTTTAGAATAGAAGGAGGGAGTTAGCTAGATAGTTGGCTGAATCATCTAGAAATAACAATATGGATGCATGTCGGAGTCATGGGCTGGAGAAGTGGAAGGACATCGCTCAATCTGAGTCGACCATATTTCCTGCATATTGCTTCCTTGTGTTAATTGTGCTCCTAATTAAAATTATCAACACTAAGATTTGTTGATCACGACGATGATGACCAGGGCGTATGCTAAAACCCGCTGGTGTTGTGCTTGAAGCAATTGTTTTTGTCAATTGCGTGATCCAGAAAAAAAAAGGGGGATTATCGGCCGGTGGAGTTGAGGTTGCGCGCACACTCCCTCCCACGTGCACCAGGCTGTACGAGCCGGGCGGAGTCGATCACGCCTTGTACGCGCGCAGAGGGTAGAGATTGCGGGAGGCTGTCGCTGGTACCTACGGTACTACCCTAACGGCTGCTGCTCGTACGACAACAAGTGCGTAACATTCTTACTATACCATGATCGTGAATACGGCGTGGACGAAGACAAAGTGACAGTGAACTACCAAGTTTCCTTGGTTGGCCCCGTCATCGCTAATTACGCACCAGTTGCTCTAAGCCTAAACATGATCTATGACGATCCATCAAGTGACGCAACCACGGGACTCATCAGCAGAACGATCCTGGAGCGCTCGGGTTACCTCAGCAACGATGCCTTCAGCGTCAGGTGCGAGTTCCGCGTGCCCGTAAACGTCGCGGAGACCGTCCTGCTGCCGACCGAGGAGCCACCGCCAAGCAGTCCGACTCCGAATCATGAACATGCCGAGGCTCTTATCCGCTTCATCACCAACGACGTGCCGACGGACGTGACCCTCGAGGTTGGCGGTGAGACCTTCTGGGCGCACAGGCGTTTCCTCGCCGCTCAGTCCTCGGTGTTCGCGGCATTATTCACTGGGCCGATGAGGGAGAACACCGCCCCTTCTGTCCGGATCGACGACATGGAACCACTCGTGTTCAAGGCTATGCTCGACTTCATCTACACGGGCAACCTGCCACCACCTCCCGAGGACCTCGAGGGCGACAACCAAATTGCCATGACTCAGCACCTTCTTGTGGCCGCGGATAGGTACGACCTCCAGAGGCTCAAGTCCATCTGTGCGGAGAAGCTAAGCGCACACATTGATATGAGTACGGTGGCTACTACTCTCGACCTGGCTCAGCGGCACCGTTGCCACGAGCTCAAGGACGCATGCTTTGATTTCCTTGCTCAGACCAAAGGCAATCTCAAAGCAATTCTCAAGAGCGACGGCTTTGAGCAACTCATCACCGATTACCCCTTAGTTATAGTGGAGCTATTAGCCCGGGTTGCTCCCTTACCTCATTGACTTCAGATAGTAATTTTAATGGTGTTGTCTTTTTTTTTCAATTTAATTGAGACTAAAGATAGTAATTTTAATTGTGCAATTAATCTTTTTTTAATTAATTATATTCATCGTTTATTTGAACTTTCCATTAGATGTTTGGGTTGCAATACGTACTTAGTGCTTAATTAGTGGTGACCAGCTTCTTGAAATCAGAAGCTGCTATTATTTTCGCTAAACCAACACTACTAGAAATCTAGAGCTGGAATTATTATTTTCTCTATATTTGATGTGTAACACAGTATTTTTTATATGTGATTAAATTTGGGTTCTGTTATCTTTGAGAAATCCTTTTTTACAATACTTCTGGACAAGGAAATCCGAGCCACATTGAAGTGAGCACACTCGCCTCACACTTCAAAAAACGGTCAGAATCAGCAGCAGCTTCCAGGGGCTTCATGTTGTGTTTTAGGTAGCTCCGGGGGGTGATCATCTTCCATATCATCATCGAAAATTCTGGTGATCTGATTGTACATATATAATCATAAGATCATATTAAAGTTTCACCGATCATGGGGTTTACTTTAGTCACTTTTGTTTTTTCACATGGTCATGAAACAATCTGCATGTTCATATTTTACATTGTTCCAATAATACTTATACTAGCAGAACGTTTCTTGATCATATGCAAACTTACCTGTATTGTATATATAGGAAACGTTTCATTTCATACGTACAAGTCATCCAGGGGGGCTAGGGTTTCAGTCCTCTCTGCCGGCACTGCCAGTCCACCCCGCCTCTAATGGTCTTCTAGGCCTTAGAGAATAGTGAAATGTTTTCATGTTTTATTCTTAACGCTATGTAAAGTTTTATAAATAATTTTTTTCTGGGAGTAGTGAAATGCGTTATCCTGCTCGGGGCAGACACAAAACGGTCAGTCCTGGCCCGAAGGCCAATTTCGCGTCCCCAACCCAACGCAAACGGACGCGCACAGTCAATTTTATGGTTCGAAATGCGTCTCGCCGCTAGAGATGTTGTGATAACCCCCAAAATTTTATGTTATTAAGTTAAATACTAACTATCTTCTAATTATTTTATTTACTGAAACTAATATTTAAAAGTAGCATAATAATGTGCAAAAATTGTTATCTAGCCAGATACTCAAGTGTAGAGTAACTAAGCTAACTATGTGCATCGTACGTGTTTGTAGTTATGCATCGAATCATCAGCCATGCATCTAGTACTATGGTGGCAAAACCAGAGTTAGACTTAGATTAGTATATTACTAGATCATAATAGCGCGCGTTTGCGCCCGGTCAAATTTTGCAATAGAATACAATAAATTTATACCATGAAAGATATTTTCTTATAAAGTTACACCCAAACATTTCAAATTAAAATCTTAGGGTTTAGTCTTTTTATGCTCAGTGGAGTCGCAGTGGGACGCCACAAACTGATAATCTTTGAGTGACATAAACATGACAATTCTACTGGCGCCAAAAATATGTGAACACATCAGACTGCCATGTGCTTCATTTTACAGTAATACATCTTTAAAAACTGGAAAAAAATTCACTAAACTAATATAAATATTCATCATGTTTTATCCAAGAGCTTATTAGCTAACTGATACCTTTGTTTATTTATCATCATGTAGCAAGGTTTGCTAACTATCCCAAAAAAAATATTAGTCTCACACCCTTGAATGCTACCAAAGCACTGAATCTTCACAATATTATTTGCATCCATGGATAGGTTCACAAATCACAATAAAAACATTGCTTTAGAAAGAAGAAAAATGAAAATAATATTCTCCAACAATGTAGGAAACAATAATACAAAACAATATGTGCAATCCTTGTTCCACGGTAGGGACAAGTACCCAATTAGTAGAGAAATGCCTAATAAAGCAATTAGGCTTCTGAATATTTCCAAAGCATATCATAA
This sequence comes from Lolium perenne, assembly GCF_019359855.2. Classification (NCBI taxonomy): domain Eukaryota; kingdom Viridiplantae; phylum Streptophyta; class Magnoliopsida; order Poales; family Poaceae; genus Lolium; species Lolium perenne. The sequence continues at coordinate 41,151,869 of NC_067248.2, read as the reverse complement.
TTAGTTGTAACAACATCCAGTGTGAAGAGTATTTTCATGTAAACTAAACTGTATTCCAATGTTCAGCTGTACATAACTCACTGACCACTCAAATAATAGCATTTTGAACAAGGATTTTTCTTCATGAGCATATCTTTATGCACAAAAGTACTTTATACAGTTTGTAGTTAACTATCGTTTTTCAGAAGTTGCAAATACATGCCCACGCACGGCCACAAAGAGATGCCCTTCCTTGTTGCAGGCCTGCAACCACAAATAAATCATTTAAAAAAGTATCCCACAAGCTAAGGCGATAAAATGCTGATCGGAGAGCTGCTCCAGCTTGCTGACCACTTCCCTGAAACGCACACTTTCATATCAATAAGCATAACTAATAATGTTCTTCTATTGAACACAGAAACATGGAAGCTTACCAACAAACTGTTATGTGCCAGCTTCATCATTCAAATGTGTAGTGGAACCATCTTCGTCTCTGGTAATTAGTAACATCCATCTCCAGCTTTAAAATGAAATCAGAAATCGGGTGGGGAAATGGGAATAAAAGCTAGATATGTGAAACGTGTCCATGGAAAAAGAAGAAAACTAACTTGCAGGCTGGAGGAGCTCCTGGAGCATAGGCCCTCTGCTTGCCATGTCATGATGACAACCACATGAATTGGCCTAGCCAACACTAACAAGAGCAGTAGAGCACGGTGAGAGAGAAAAGATTGCTTAACCAGAAGTTTTATTATGCAATTAGCATCACATCAGTCGTACTGAATTCATACCCGGAATCGATTTTCTTGTTCTGCCACAGTGATGTAGATAAACATGTGAGCCAACAGACTTGAAATGAGTAATAGTGAAGCTACAAAGTAGGATATAGCCAACCACATCCAATTGGAAACGGACAGTTATTTACACAGAATTTCCAATATCCTTATCTTTTAGTTATTTACCTCAAGAAACACATCCCATTGGAAGCGGACAGTTATACACAGCAAGATTGAAATAAAGTGTAGGTTGATTAATCAGACCAGGCATAACTGACCTTGAATGTTTTTGCATCAGTATTAATATCTCCAACAAGTAAAGGACATACATGTTCTTTCTCAATCAGCACATGCAATTAACATTCAGATCTCCAACACGTAAAGGACATACATGATCTCCAACAAGCAAAATCCCATACTGATTACTCGATAGTAATATATTTATTTGTGCAGTTGCCTACCAGCAAGCCCTATTTTATGCAAGTTGCCTTGGAACATCAACTGCGTCCACCCTGATAACCTGCAAAGTCAACAATCATAATCCGCTTAGTGGCTTATAAGAATCAGCAGTGGAGAATATCGGGGGAGGGGTGCCGCACTCGTGCTCGCGTTCCACTGCTGCAGTTGAGGGAAGGCGATAGTTGCTGTGTTGAATGCAGCGGCGCACCTAGGAGAATTCACCCAGATTGTGTGAGAGAGAGAGGAACCAATCCTCTCTGCAAATTTAAAGAAAACAATAAGCATGTAGATTGTGAAACTGTTGGTTTCCAGGAAAATATGCCTCGTTGTTTTCCAGGAAGAATGGCATACTAAAGACGCTGTGGCTTGTGGGCAAAAAACATACACATTCTTTGCAAGTCCTTGGCAAAGCCTAGCAAGGTGGAGTCATCTTTTTCATTGCATGGTGTTTCAAGAGATATTTACAGTTGGTATAATGTTACCAGTCCATGATTTGTAACGTTGTTTAGCATTCATGTAGTGTATCTCCTATGTTTTCATGTGAGCTGTCCATCCTACACTCTAAAAATTCCATGTTATACTGTCCAAAATAAGTGCAGTTCGTACCATATTGCTTGAATGCCTTGCAACATCAACTGCCTCCACCCTTATAACCTGCAAAGTCAACAATCATAATCAGCTTAGTGGCTTCTAAGAATCGATAGTGGAGAAGATTGGGGGAGGGGTGCCGCATTTGCGCTCGCATTCAACTCCGGAAGTTGAGGGAAGGCGACGGTTGGGGTGTTTGAGGCGGCGGCGCACCTAGGAGGATTCACCCAGATCGTGAGAGAGAGAGAGAGGGACAAATCCGAGATGGCTCTGCAAATTTAAAGAAAACAATAAGCATGCAGATTGTGAATCTGGGACGAACCGAACCTATCTAACCGAGGGACATAGGGGAAACCTCGAATCATGGAGGTCGGGAAAGGACCGCCGGTGAAGATAATCTCAGTAGCTGGATATGAGCTGAAGGAGTACTCAATCAAAGACATTTATACTGACGACCTGGAAGGCAAAAGGGGGCAACGAATTAATTGCCCCAGCCTGAATGGTAACTGAAGAACCCAAGAAAGAGGAGAGGCCGGGCGATGCACCCCTTCAAGGCAGAGGAGTGGGAGCAGCGCCGCCGCCTCTGAGCAATCAACACCATCGACCATCGTGTGTTTTTTTTTTGCCTTTTCAGATGAACACCATCCTACCTTACAGGCCTCCAATGCGAAGCATTCTTGGCCTTCTGGCCCGATTCACCATAGGGAGCGCAAGTCGATCTGTGGAGTAGCAGCCCAGTAACGGTTTGCTGGTCCATTGACGAAGTAAAAAACGAGTGGGCCTTTGATTTCGGGCTTAGTTAGTGTAGGGACGTTCAAAACAATCAAGTGCGTCGGTTTGCAGGATCTAACGGTGCATAATGTCAAATCGCTGTAGAGAGGTTGTGGTGGTTCCATTTTACTGTTACTTAACGGAGAGTGTAACTGACTGGGCATTAGAGGCTGTGCTGGCTTTGATTACCAGCTTACTCGGCAAAATAGGCCACGTAGGAAGACTACATGGTATCCACGGACACTAGTAGAAAACAGAGCTTTCGTTCAGCACCACTGAGACATTTAGTCCCGGTTTAAAAATGAACCGGGACTAATTGGAGGCATTGATCCCGGTTCATCGTACAAAACCTTTAGTCGCGGTTTATTTGGACCCTTTAGTTCTGGTTGGTATTATGAACCGGACTAAAGAGGTGGCGGCAGGCTATCTCTGAGGCAAAAGCCTTTAGTCTTGGTTAGTATTACCAACCGGGACTAAAGGTATACCCTTTAGTCCCGGTTCGTTTTACCAACTTGGACTAAAGGATTATTAGGTTTTTTTTTGACTCCCCACGCACCTCCACACCTCCCTCCCTCGTGGATCGTCTTTTTTAGATCTGAATTAGGTCGTGGGAAAAAGTTACATCCGAATTAGATAATTTTTATATTCTCAAAATTCCAAATGAAAATATGAAAGCAGGAAGATTTTAGTTTCTGCCCGAAATTTAGGATTTTACATATTTTTTATTTTTAAAATTAATAATTGCATCCTATTACTTAACAATAAAGTTAGCCAATTTTTAGATTCTCAAATTTTCAGGTTTGGCAAAAAAATTATTAAAAAAATAAAAATAAAAAACAATTATAATACAAATTAAAAATTAATATTTTAAAAAAATAAATTATAATACAATTACAATTATAATACAATATTATTATATCATTAGTTTTGTTTATTAAAATAATTATTTTCAATTCAAACAATAAAAAGTGTGACATGGACCAACATGTTAATATGATTGATATGATACTACTATCAACAACATGCGCGCGAATCACTTGGAAGCGGGATGGGAAAAAAATTTGGAAGTTAAGCGTGCTAGTGCTAGAGTAGTGAGAAGATGGGTGACCGAGCAGGAAGTTTGACCACGGGTAAGTAATTTGACTAAAGATGAAGTGTAGTTAGAGACTAACCGGGACTAATTGAAATACTAGAAATTCTGAAGAAGAAAAAACAGAAAAAAAATAGGGAGCAAAAGATAATTAGAAAAATAAAAATGGATAAAAAAATTAACAAAATAGCTTTTAGTCCCGGTTGGTGTTATAAACCGGGACTAAAGGCTATTCGGAAATTCAATTCGGCTCCTGGTTGCGTATGCTCCCTCTACTAAAAAATTATATTTTGAAATGTCGAAAAAATTGGATAAAAAATTCTACATGTACATCTTCATAATATACGTGCGTTCGTCAAGTTTCACGAAAAAACAATATTTTATGTGGTCTATATAAAAAAGAGAAATTTTATCTTGTGAAAAGCATTATTTTTAGCACTGAATTTTGTCTTTTTTACACACGTCACATGATAAGTCGATTCTTTATGAAACAATTTTGTGAGCATGTAGCATGTGAAGATGTACGTGCGAACATTTAGTTTCAATTTTTTTAAAAAAATTTAAAATGTATGTAAGATGCATTTCGAAATATAGAGAGCATATGGACCCATGTTTCAAAACACCGCTCCCATTTCTATTTTATATTTTATATGATTGTGTATAATCGGTTTGTTGAGTATGATTTTCCGTGCTCATCAGCTCCCCTATGTTTTTTTTAGACACAGATGTCGTTATCGAACAAGACCTCGTCGGTAGAGGTTTAGGCCCGACCAGTGTGTGGGAAGCGAATTAGAGAATCTAGTTGCAATGCTTGTATAATTGATAATAAAGTTGTAAAATGATGTATAAGTCTTGTTGCGCGAGTATAAAGCTTCTCGAGATCCACCGTGCTGATTTTTGCCTGCATTTTTAGCCTTGTGCGAGTATAAGTCTCTCAGTTTATAGGCGCGTGGCGGTTGTCTCGTCCAGGCCCGATCTTGGGGCGTGACAGATGCCCTCACATGAATGGAAGTTGCCAACTGTGGGCATTCTTATCTAGATCGTGAGGATCGTGGCATAATTTGAGGAACCATATCTCTACATATATGTCATAAATTTAATCCCCCTAGGATGTACTTGCAAAGGGATGTAGCAAGCACTTAGTTTTCACATGTGACATGCTTCTCACTAGTAGAAAAAGGGCATATAGTTTCGGTTGATAAGGGATTTTAGTTCTGGTTTGTCAATCGAAACTACGGAATCAGGACTAAAACTCCTCCCCTCCCCACTCTTTTGTTCCAGTTGTCCATAAACCGGGACTAAAGGCCCTCTGCATGTGTTGTGGGCGCGAGTTGGGACAAAGGACCTTTAATTCCGGTTTGTAACACTAACGGGGACTAGACTAAATTAGTTTTGCCTTCAATTCTTTTTCCTAATATTTTTCCATTCAACTTTTTTTTCTTTAGAATTTCTAGTATTTGAGTTATTTGACCAGTTTAGTCAAATTACTTACTCGTGGTTAAACTTCCTGATCGGTCACCCATCCTTAAACTACCCAAGCACTAGGATGCTTAATTTCTTAGTTCATTATGTCTCGTTTCCAAGTACTTTGCGCACATGTTATTGATATTAGTAGCATATCAATCCTATTAATCTCTTGATCACGATGTCACATTTCTTTATTATTTGAATTCCAAATAATTATTTTAATAAATAAAATTCATGAAGTAATAATAATCTTGAAAAAATAATTTTTTTTGCAAAACCTAAAATCTGATTTTTTTTCATATTCCCTTTAACAGTTTGAGAATCTAAAAAATGGTAACCGGGCATAGCCAGGTGAAATCGATGTAACTTTTCGCGTAGATAGATTTTCATAAACACTTTTTTCGAGCTACAAAAGTTATTGCCATCTTACCAAAAAAATACCATTTTTTGCAAAATAAGTAAAAAATCATGTTTATTATTTTTCCCAGATGCTAAAAAGTGCTCGGAGGCCACGCTGCTCGTCGCAGCCTCCTCTTCCTGGCCGTTCGATCGGCATCGTCCAGCGGATCAAACCCGCGCGTCCCGACCGTCTGGCACCTGGGTCCGACAGCCCACGTGGGTCCCAATAGCATGCTTTGGCCGTTCTCCCTCACGCTTCTCTTCATTTCGTTCCATTTCGCTCAAACTTCGTCTTCGCTTCTCTCCCCCAAATCCCGCTAGGGTTTCACCGGCGTAGCGCTCGCCGGCAATGGCACTCGCCGGCAATGGCACTCGCCGGCGGCATGATCCCTCTCCTCTCCTCGACAAGTCAAAGTCTAAGTCTAAGTCATCGCACGCGCAACCCGCACGCGGTGTATGACGATAGGCTTATACTTATAGAGGGTTTATATGTATCTTGGAGGGAGAAAAGAGAGGCTCTACGGTTCAAAAATTAATGGGGGAAGATGCTCTGTTGTGATGGACGGCAGGACGCACAAAGCACTAGGATTGCTGACTTGTAGCAAAAACTTAACACGGTGTTCCTTAATGAGGCCTTATAATCATTATTGCATCGTGGTATCCCATGAGTCATCCATGTACCCAAATAACTGTTGATTTCACTTATTTCGGGGTTTCCTTTCCTCCTGCAGCAATCCAGTAATCAATCCATCAAATCCATAAATCGAGGGAGCCGGTTGATTGTAACTTTTTTTCTCGTTTCCTTCTAATGCATCTGCATTTGTGTTTCCTAATGTGAGTAGTATTGATTTGTTTTCTACAGCGGTGAGATGAATTTATTTATCTTCCGCGGTGAATTATACTTTGCCATCAGCTTCATGCAGTGAGATGAATTTATTTATCTTCCGCGGTGAATTATACTTTGCCATCAGCTTCATGCAGTCCATCAACCATAGTATTATTGTTTCCAGCAACTAGAGCCAAATAATGGTTACGGTTGGTTTCTTTTACCTTGAGCTGAGAACGATGACTACATGCATGAGTATTTACCCTATTTCACAACACGCCTTAGTCTAGTATATGTTCTGGACCAATTACAATATATAGCATTTTTTTACTAAGAACATATAGTTTCTTCAAATCTAGAGATTCAAATATCTCTACTAATAATCTGAAATACTTCCACGAATGTTCCAGTTGCATATCTCACACTACTTTTAGAATCTTGCTTTCAAATCTGTATCTAAATCCACTAAAAGTATCGAAGCCGCTCTTTGCTCATATATACCCAAAAGAAGAGAAAAAAAAAGTCGAATATCACCATACATATCAAGCTAGTATATCCATTTTTTTTTACCAATTACAGTATCTTATACTTGAGCAAGTGAAATGAAGGGAACTGAATTAGTACTATTACGTCTACTTTACTCACTGTATTTCACGGCACATGCTTCAGTTCACTCATAGACGCAAGTTTATTCACATTTAGAGATGTGACAATCAACTGGTTATCAAGCCGATGAATCATCAGCTAGCCTGAGTAGGTAGTAATTAAGCAAAGCTGATTTTAGGTATCACAAACAACAACATGGTCGCCAGCCAGCAATTAGGGCATCACCCTCACATGTCTTCTTCACTGCACCCAGAAAACAAAGATAATGGATCCTTCCGCCTACTCCCTACACTGAACTTTCTTTCTATGCAACTTCACCAAAGCTCGCTATTCGGTCGTGCATCCACCTGCAAGCATGCCACCATTTGTCTGGTTTCTCCATTGCCCCGCAAGGCCTTCAGGATTTTCTTCGGCCGTCTACCATCTTGTTTCGAACAGCTAGGAAGATGACCTTATTGTGCAGCTAAGCAAATACAAAGGAAGAACATGAGTGGTTAAACACATTCATAATGCTTACTTCAAAAATTACATTGTAAAGAAAATAGCACTGCAGTGGTTGATATGAACTATATTTAATAATTTTTATTCACCAACTTATCAACCATCGAAATCCATCCTATACCACAAGGCATCTTAATCAGACTAAAAAAATATTGACATCCTAATATACGCTCTCTAGAGATGGTTAAACACATTCATAATGCTTACTTCAAACTTTACATTTTCCGGAAAATAACACTGCAATGCTTGATATGAACTATATTTAATAATTTGTATTCACCAACTTTTCAACCATCGGAATCCAACCTATACCACAACACATCTGAAGTCAGACTAGAAATAATCTTACACCCTGGTCTATGCTCTCTAGAGATGAAACAAAAATAGTGGAACTTCATGTGTAACTCAACATCGAGACCCTGCCCAAGAAATTCATAGCAACTTACAATAGGACCTCGCCTGTGTTCAGAATTTTCGTGTACATGGCAGGCTTAAAAGCTATAGAGTGCAAGAAGGTGCAAACTCGATTCTTCTGTCGAGTTGACCCAACAAGACAAGTTATGACAAGATTTCATACGTGGGCAATTTTTTAAAGTTGAAAGCAATAACTGGATACATGCTCAACATGGGGCATTCCCTATAGATGGTTTTTTCCTCAAAATATTGAGCATTGCGGGAGCCTCACAGCAAATAGTTAAGTTATTTTTTCAAATTTAACGTTTACAATATAGCACCACCAGAAAATGCATGGAATCATTACAAATTATCAAAGATGAAATAAACATTGCACCAAAAAGCTATGCTTCTTTAATCATGTCTATTGTTCTTACTTCAACTAGTGCCATTGCAAGACGTACATCACTAGCAAATGGCTTGGAATCAGGGCATCATTGAGCTGCATGGCCAATGTCCAAAACCATTTCTCTTCTACAAACTGTAAAAAATACTTATCATGTGTTATCTTACACTGGAATAAACTAATACATTATGACTGGACATGACACATTCAACTGTGAGGGGCTACTATGGTTATTCCATTCATCAAATTGATTATCAATATAACATTTCAGTACTTTAATCCTACCTAGGCCATATGATACATTAATACAACATATATTGACCATGAAGTTACCATAGTTCTATTTTATTATTCTTCAAGAAAGCATACATAAATCTTAAACACTCTGTAGCTGTTCAAACCGGTTGGATAAGAAAAATCCCCAATTCCAGCATACAATAAACCACAAAGATGGCATACACTCAAAGTAAGACCAAATCTATAAAAAACCAAGAAGGGGCTCACCCGTGGTGGAAAACCCCGGAACGAGGCCACATCCAACCAGCGTAGCCCAACACCAGAAGGCTGGCAACAATGACGAACACCGACGCATATGAGCCAACAACGGCAGCAAGAGAAAATAGAATAGCACAACTCAAGGTCACAGCCAACGAACCACCAAGAAGGAAGAGAAGCTGCAAGACAAAGCAATAATGACGACTCGGTGCAAATCCTCGGATGGATACCCCGAACGAGATGAGAAGAGAAACTATCTTTGTACATACCTCTATACAGAAAGCTAGCCACATGATATATTAACATGTAGAGCACAGAACAGAAGGATGTCATTTCTTATTGATAATTTTGTAAATCATCAAATAGGAAATGCTTTATTACTGGTGCCAATCCAGAATAGCTAGCATGCCAAAGCAGTGACAAGCTGGGCATCGCCGCATTTATGGTTACACAGTGAGGAGAATACAACAAGTGGTATGGGATTCTGTCATTATTCACATTGTATAATGCATCAAAAAGTTACCTCGGTGTTCTGTAGAGAGATATGCAGCAGTGTACATGTTATTTTCTTCACATCCAACATGAGCTAAATTAGCAATCAAAAACACCCAAATAAAATATCCAGGCACAAAGTAGTCTGCAGCAACAACGCCTGTCACTCGCCTAACTTTATCTAATCCAGTTTCATTGTCAACCCGACATATGTTCAACCTAGCATAAAGGCCTCAAAATATTCAAAGAGGATTCATGAGAAGAGACAAAAACACTGCAGACATGTAATAGTGCACAACTATTTCAAAGACGATGCTCTAGTAAAGGAACGGGGATAGTAAGATATACCAACTATATTACAGGAAAAACATAAATAGCACAAATTACAGCAAAAACTTTGCCGGCAGAATGAATTGGTAAACATAAACTAAAAATATGTAACATACTCAATTTCGAATCATCAATCCAAGGTTGTTACACTGATGGAATAATGGATCATGTACGAATTAACACAGAACATTAGAAAGAAAAAAGCAATCAGAGGCAAAACCACGTACGTTTCATTGAATGAACAACACCAAAAAAATATCTTTAGCGAGGCATAAAAAAATCACCTTCTCTCTGGTTGGAAGGGTTGGTCGCTGCACACGAACTGGGACAAGCATTTAGGCCTCAAATACACAAGATGGTGACCTCAATCTACTTCTTTTTCCGCTACAAGAACAACCTCAAATACAAGATATTCTTCATTTCTGCACACAAACGAGAACCAGAGGTTAGCATATGGCGGTTATGAGAGGAGACGGGAAGGTAAATGTACAAGCACATAGTCAGCATCACCTGTTAGAAATGTTTAAAATGGTAATTCGAAAATGACCTAAAGAAGTGAGTTTTTCAAAGCAACTCTAACCTAGTAAGTGTTCAAGCACGATGATGCTTTACACATATCTCCTCATGTTCACTTGAATTTGCATACGACACTAGAAAGCCATAAATGTTCTAAAATACATCCCACAAATGGGTAGGCAAATTAGGAATCTTGGTTGCAGCGATAAGATAAAAATATGTACTATTCCCATATAAATTTTTGAAGTTTATTTGAAAATCAAGAAATTAATGGAACATGCAACACATACTAGGAAGCAAAGGCGCGGTGGCACGCCGCGCCCCGCCCGTGGCCGTGTAACTTTTTTAAAATTAAGATATTCATATCAAACTGCCAAGAAATAAAATGAATCATATGCTCCCAATATTCTCTTGGTACATGCGATTCCTGGGACTTGTTTTAAAATAAAGATGCAACTGAATAAACTTACTTAAAAATAAGCAAAGGAATTATAACAATTAGTAAATAGTCATATTTACTCCTCCCTCCAGTGGCACGGTTGATCTAGAAAATACCATAAATGACTGAGATGACACATCCAATCAAAATTTAAATAAAACCAAGCAAATCACCCGGATTTGGAACAAAACTCACCAGATCTAGTGTGGGGAAAAGACAGGGTCAGCTTGCCCTGTTTGGCGGCGACGCAGGAGCAGATGGAGGACTGGGAGGAGAAAAGGCAGGGCTGCTGGATGTGCAGAGCCACGTCCATCCCAGTTCCCCTCCCAATGCTAGCACTGGCGGCACCCCTCCCGCCAAAATCTCACAAAAGGGAGCAGGAACGGAGACCTCTCCGTAGCCACAGCAGTCGTGGTGGCAGCATCCACCGGGACGACCTCCCAGTCGCTGCTCTAGTCTCTCACCTTTCTGTCCCCTGGCCGCTAGCTCACCCAACGCCGATGGCCGCCGTCTACCTTGCTCATCCGCAACAGCTCCCCTCGGCTACCTTTCCTACCTGCCCCTTCCACTCCAGCGTGAGCTCCTCCACCTCTCCACGGCTCCCAGCCGCCGGCCGCTGGCCCTCGAGCGCCCCAGCGGTGATGATTTCCGGCTCCCTTGTCTAGAAACGAGTGTCTCCTCGTCTAGAAACGTGTGCCTCTTGGCGGTGCGGGAAAGTGGGGAAGCGGAGGAGATAAGGCCCCAATCGGCGGCAAGAAAATAGGAGGGAGACACCTAGACTCTACCACTGCTGAAAAGGCTATACGTTTCCAAGTGAAAAAAAAAACGTGGCATACCACCGATGGAAATTTCACGGATGTAAGCCAAGAAAGCAAACGAACAATGCAATCACCGGAAAGAAATCAACAAACCGGTAGCCGGTAACCCCACACTCAGAAAAATAAGGAAGGCAAAATCAACCTCTCGACTGAATAACACAACGTGCATAAACTATGGTACGCGTCACATAATGATTGCAGGAACAAAATGGATAAATGCCTCATCTACAGTGCCGTAATTTGATCAGCTTTTATATAGTGTATAATATAGAACTTCTCTTGTGATGTCAGGAGTAACTCCCTCAAACCATATCTATGAAATAAAGCAACTCTAAATACAAGATATTCTTCAGATCTACACACAAGTGAGCACATAGGTTAGCATACGGTGGTTATGAGTGGATACAGGAAGGTAGATGTACATGCCCGTAGCATAATCATGTGTCATAAATGTTTAAATTATAATTCAAAAAGTGGCCTAAAATAAGTGAGTTTTTCATACCAACTCTGATCTAGTGAGTGTTCAAGCAAGATGATGCTTTACAAATCTCCCGTCATGTTCACTTGCATTTGCAAATGACACTAAAAACCACATGTTAGAAAGACTTCTCATACCAATGTGCTGGTATGTGAAGTCTATTGGGTGAGATGATAAGATAAAAAACAATGTATAATTTCCACATCGACTTGTAAAGTTTATTTGAAAATCAAGAAACAGGTGGAACACACAACACATATATAGCTCTTATCTTTACATGCCAAGAGTAACTCCCTCAAGCCATATCTATGAAATAAAGCAACTCTGAATTGGACATTCAACAAGCTCTGCGTTTTTTTAGGATATGAATAAAAGGACAGACAACACTCGCTGCCGACACTAAATAATATGTAAACATGACATCCTTTTCCCAGTCTTGGAATGCAAATATTGAATACTCGCATAGAAACTGAACATTATGACAGTTACGTCGTATTCAGTGTGCAGCATGCATGAAAACTGGACATTTTAGTGCAAATAAACTATCATGACATTTGCAATCGAGTGTTCGGAAAGCAAATGTAACATGTGCAACTTCATAAGTAAAAAATACATGAGACGAAAAAGAACTCTCAGAATTATAGATTTGTTAGAGTAGCAGAGCAACTTTCAAATTGTATGTTCCTAGAACTTTAATAGAACATGTCTCTATTCACCAGAGTGGAACAACTCACTAATTCATCCCCAACACATGAGCGAAACCATTATTCAGAAATAAAATAAAGCTATAATAATTAGAATCATGCATACACCAATTCGATTGAGCAACACTCTAAGCAAGCAAATGAGTTCCTATATGCCAACGATAAATTATGCCATCAAATACCAATCTAGATAGGTACAAGATGGTTGTATAAGTTTTAAGTGTTACATGGGAATTATGATGCATAATTGTACAAAATTTAGCACAAGCGTAAAATTGGCTCATCCAATTCTAGGTTTAGCTAGATATCTAAACCACTCATGAACAAGGAGCCATGAACTGTAAAGATCAAGATCAACTATCCAGAACCAAGACATTTGTAAAAGGAAACTCCTTTTACCAAAAATTCCACAACGATTCAGAACGAAAGCAATATAGAGGCTCACCTTGTGCTCGCATTTGTAAACTTTGTTTCCGCTGTGGCACATCTGGCTGGACGACCACCTACATAGAGGTGTCGCTAGTCCGTGCCTCCTCGAGCTCATCATGGAACACCCACTACCCGGTGCAGTCAAGACCACCTAGGCAAGCGACACCCACTAGTCCTCCTACATCATGCATGAGGTGGCCACATCTCAAACCTTGGCCCAATAAGAGCTATCCCTAGTGACGACACTGACTTTCATGGACGTACCCAGTGGTGCTCGCGACCACCAGAAGCATCTCTCACGGGCAACCACCAGTAGCAGCTCACGGAGGCTAGCTATGACCACTGGGTGGGGTAGTCCTTCTTCGACTTGTTGCGCTGCAAATGCATGTCGCCAGCGCAAACACATAGTGTTCTGTGAATGGTTCCACAATCATCAAAAGTTGCAAAATCTTGGTGAGAAAACTACACCCTACATTCAAGGGAATTGTATGCTATTTTTTTATCGTGGTTTGCATCAAACGCATAGAAAATGTTGAAATTGATTGGTTATTATGCATGCTATATAGAAAACTGAAACCAAATGTTTACCATACGACTAATTATGCAGGAATGAAGACATACTCTGAAGCTGAAATGGCTAAATTGCACAACCAAAATTATTTGACCATTGGCATACTTGGTAGCTCCAAAGAAATAGAGTCAAGTTTTATGTTGACCTTTTTTCCGGGGTAGGTCTAAATCTGGTTTAAGAACGGTGGTTGGCCTTCACCTTCTCTTTTTCCTAGTTCTTCTCTAGCCGTTGGTCAAGTACTATGCCCAGTCCTGCTCCTCCTCCCCTGCTCCAGTAGCTGGTCGAGTACTATTTGTATTCTTTCCCCTCCTTGCTCTGAAACCACATGAGAATGCAAAGCTCCATTCATCCATACAACCTTCTCAATTGATATACTGACACTTCACATTTTAATCTGCATGTACAAAGAGTTCAGTGAGACCATGAAAGTCCAATAGAAAAGATTTAATAAATATACTTCGTAGGAAATAAACAAGATTGACATTAAATAAAATAAGAAAACTGATAAACAGAACAAATGTCGAATGCAATAAGATTAGCACTTGATAGAAAATGTGCTCTTATCTTAACTTCCACATAGGATCAAAAATAAATCATGGGACACAACAAATAGACTCCTTCACAACATAATAGTTTCAAGTAGCTGTTCTATTCATCCACACAAGACCAATAAAGTACTGAAAGACTATTTAAATTATAGACAGCACAATAGCTACTTGTACAAATAATCGCAGTTACGCAACTCGGGGAAGTGACAAAATCAAGTGAAACTAGCCATATGGTACATGTCACTAATATCAAATGAATTACACGTGATTTACTACCTCATACATGTAGAGCATGATTCTTCTCAACATGTTTCAACTTCATATTGTGCTGGTAAGTGCTTACAAGAATTTTGGATTATAGAGGACCTGTGAATAAATAATAGATAAATAGAAGAGCTGATGATATTGCCACTTGGAAATAAAAGAACGAAACTAGTAACAACGATAACTATGACAAATAAATCCATACGACATCACAATTAACGGTCCTCCTTCTCTACTAGAAATCTTATTATTTTCTGGGATTTAATAGTACTTGGAAAAATAAGTAACTCAATGAGGCTATATCATTTTTCTGAATAAACACCAGCCACACATACAAGTGGACTGTATAGGTATGATCCTTTCAACGCTCGATACGTCGGAGTGTACTACCATGAAAAGGAAACTAATATAACTCATCCTCGGATAGCACCACTTCCAACCTTTCTAGTATTTCTTTTGAAGAAAACAAAAGTTGAACGCTCTTCCATTGGAATGAGCAATGATGATGCCTAATTGTCTAAGGTACCACGGGGCATAATGAACAATGGTTGGATTAGGTTTCCTAAGGAGACATTAGAATCAACTGGTTATGTGAATGTTTATGAATTTACCACAAACCAAAACGCTGACTCATTAGTTCATGATCAAATGGTGGTCTTGTGGTACATCAACAAACAAAAAAAGTAATACTAATTTGGGTGGAACATGTGCAAAACTGGACCTATCAATTATGAAAATTATGGTGAAGGTGGGTGTGAACCTATGAAATTGTGGGACTATTTAATAATCACATATGTAGAGGAGAGATGGGAAGAACTAGAAACTCAACTAAACTACAATGCAAGGTGGTCAGCAGGAACATTGCCATGGATGTAATTGAACTTTGAACAGGGACGTAGCATAACAATGAGATCATTAGTCTGCTCGTTCTTAGCTTTGCTGCCAAGCCTAAGTCAATAGGAACAAATCGAAAAAAGCATCAGAAGGAGTAACTAGTAACAGAATTGAAAAATTAGAACGAAAGGATTAAGAATTAACATGATAAAAGTAGCAAATCACACAATGACACGTTGCTGCCTTCATATGTCATAATAATACAGGAGGGACATACCACAACAGCAATACGCCACATAATGCTTGAGATAAATATTGATAGCTCTGTGGAAGCAAACAATATAGAAGTATTGGTGGGATACTAACAAAATGATACTCCAGACCCAGTCACAAAAATGACAATTACATAATCAATATTAGAAACTGATTCAAACAGATTAATTCACTAAAATCCATACTTCTGAATTAACATCTTCGTAGATTCTATATAAAGCTCACATGTTCATGCCAACAATTAGCAAGTTTTAAAATATCACAAAAAAGTGGTAAGTGAGAGGGTTGGCTCGGGCCTAATCACAAGAATACAATAGTCATCAAGGTGGTAGTCACAAATTAAAGTTGTGGCTGCAAACGGTAAAATATAATCAATGACACGACATACGAGTTCTAAAGCATACACATTTTAGTTGAGGCTAGGTGCAAAAATCAGATAGCATAATAATATATCATATTACAATAGCACGCTTTTTATGGTAACGAACATACACTTCTCAAGTTTGTTTCCATATTCCGCCAACTCTTTCTGACAACTAGAAAATTAGTGATTTTTTTGGCATGAGTTGGTGAAATAATGACATACTCATGCGATTGAACATTTATAAACTAAAGAGCATCTAGAATTCACATTGATCGAATTTGCAGCAACATTTTTTGAATTCACAGTAACCTATCAATACTTATACACTTTGAAATGAACAGAGTAATACCAATGCACATTTCAGTAAAAGAAATTAGCATGCAATAGTCAATTCGGGTCTTGCCAGAAATGATGGGACACAGAATAGAGGCATAATTTTAGTAAGCACAACAACCATAAAGAATTGGATAAAAGAATGGCACCAATCGATTTGAGTGCGGCCAAAGAAAAAACTTGACCATTGGGTGCTGATGTCAACAACGTCCATTGTGGGACTTGGGGTAGAGCTCCCGCACGACATGACAACACACCCATGTCAGCTTAGAATATAAGAGAGGGAGGAGGCCATTGAGCACCCTAGCGCATTTCAAAACAGAAGATAATAATGATGAGCATTAGAATTTGTTCTCAACACATGAAAACATGAGATGCATTCAGAAAATAAGGTAGCCAGCTGCATTGTAATTTGGGTCTAAAAGGAGTTCACTAGTTAACAATAGATAATAGTTGCCAAGGAATATCTTGCAAATAAGGACAAATATAGTTGTAATTTAGAATGTCCGAGGTGAAAGAAGGGAATACTATGTGGCGTTTAAAAGAGAAGTGTAGTGCAGGTACAAGCTTCAAGGAAGTTATATACTCCCTCCGTTCCTGAATATAAGCCATATAATTTTTCGAGAAAAATTCCAGAATATAAGCTTTAGTGCGACACACCACCTGTATGGAATTGTTTTAGGGATTTGATTATATTTTCTTATCTTTTGAAAATTCCTCTATTTTCTCATGTCAAATGTTTAGTGGCAATCCCGCCAAAATCTGGTGTAATTTTCCCTCAATATGCGTTCTTTAATTTCCGTGCCAAATATTATATGGCTTATATTTATGAACAAAGGGAGTATTACACAAAAACAATCATAACTATTAACTAATGGGCTAATATTTGTGATGGGTTTCATGAGTCTGAATAAGAAGTGGATAACTTTAACGGACAATTAAGAAACTTGTAACAATGATCTTACATGAGACACACAGATCAATAAATTTCTATAATGACAACTGGAAGGCAAGAAAAGTTTTTATGACTGGTTTATCAGTTATTCCTGTCAAATGCTAGTTCTATAATACGAGTAACAATACTCATAGGTTCAGCCCCATATGAATACATAAAAAGGAGGTAATTAAGTTGTGATTGCGTAACCTAGTCCTTTCAAAAGGCGCGAAACTAAATCTCTTCCACATGTGTTGATCCAAGTTACCACAATAGCAAGTAAAACTACGCCAAAGACCAAGGATTGCTGAAACATCCATAACTGTGCATACTCACCAAGCTGCAACCTATCAAGATTTGTTTTTTTATAAACAAGAAATCTACCAGATTGTTACCTTCCATTCCTATTAATGTTGCACCGTCCGCCATCCGAAGAGGCGGCAGCGTGTGGGGCTTGGTGGAGGTGGAGGCCACGTAGGCGGTGGAGAAAGACGGCGCTTTGCTTGGCGACCCGGCGGAGTCGGCATCCAGGCCACCGGCTTTCATCAACAACCTAACCTAGTGGTCGGCCTCGACGGCCACCGCAACGGCGTCGTGAAGGATACACGCTACAGGAGCTGGAAGGTCGAGATCCTGCGCCTGGTATATGGTTCATCGCAGGGCTATGAATCTACTCCGGAGGATGTATTCGCTGAAGGGGGAGGAGGTCTACGTTGGGGTGGGCGAAAACTTCCGGCGGAGGAGTGGTGGGGGATCTAGGATGGGTGTGGGTGCTGTGGGACTTGGCGAATTTGGGGTCCTGCGATCTCTTTTGTTTCTCCCGATCCCCTCCATTGATTGTGGCAGCGATCAATGGATAGAATGAATTGTGGGCCGTATCGGTGACGTTCATGGGTACATGCTGAAAATTTGTTTCCCCATACAAAGCAGCGGGTAAGACGACTTAGACGAGGCATCTCCTCCTTAAAATTAGGCAGTCAATCAAATTGATTGCGGGCAGCTCCTCAGTTAATTTGCATGGGAATCTTAACATGTACTAGTACCGCCTGTTTCTCTCCTTTCCTTATTATAAATATACTAGATTGGATTTAGCCAATATACGTGCATAGGGTTGCACGCACCCCACCTAGTAGATTGGATTTAGCCGTGTCCCACCTATATAAGGTTCATTTTAACTTTGTCCTTTAGGTATCCATCTATGAAACTAGAAAGTGTATCATTCTACTGTCATGAAAAAATAAGATCTAAGGGCATCTCCAACGCCGGCGACCCATCCCGTGCCCGTGCGTCCGGATGGGTCGAACTGGACAAAAATCCGGCCCAGCGCGGACCCATCGCAAAAACGGATGGCCGCAACGTCCGGGACGACCCAAAGCCGGCCCAAATCTAGGCCGCGTTTGCGTGGCCGCGGACGCCGATGGCTGGCCGCTCGCGTCCGCCTTGGCCCGCGTGTCATAGGGAGATAGGTTTTTTCTTCATTACAATTAGACATTACATTTTTCTTAAATATTTCTACTACTAGTCTAGCTACGTACGGGGCCGGCGGCCTCGCCGGCGACTCGCCGCCAGGGCCGTGGATTTCACTCGACGCGTGAGGATTCCACGCCAGCTTACTAGCTGGGTGGCTTGGCGGCGGCCCTCTTGCTGCGTTCCTTATTAGCGGCCGCCTTCCTCCTTACCGTCCTCGTAGCTTGGGCTTGGTCGAGGTCCGCCTCCAGGCGGACACGGCCGGCGGCCGGCGGCCTGGGCCTCCTGGTTCTCCTCCCGACGGCACATGTGCTCTTGGCGGCCGCGCTCCGCCGATGCAGCAGCCTCCCGGGCGTGCCGCTCGGGCGAGGGCAGCTGGATGAGGTGGCAGGCTGCTCGCATAGCGAGGAGCTGGTTCTTCTACCCGAGGAGGTCGCCTAAACGGCGGCGGCTTGCCAGGTAGGTGGCCTCGTGCTCCTTCGTCACGCGCGTGAGGTCAGCGAGACGCTCCTCGATGGCGACGTTGATGTTCGCCAGCGCGAGGTCGTCGAAGTAGTCCTCCGGGTCGACGGGCTCCTCCTCCGCGGCGGGCTCCGCCTCCTCCGCGGCCTCGTACCAGCCGTCTGCGCCCTCGTGCCAGCCGTCCGCGGCCGCCTCCACCAGCTCCACGTCCTCTTCCTTCTTCGTCGCCCCCTCGGCAGCGACGCGGAGCGCCACGTCGTCGGCGACCCAACGCGCGTCCGCCCGCTCTTCCTCCTCCGTCCGCAGGAACCTGGCCCGGGCGGCGAGGGAGCTTTGGCCCACGTGGCCTGCAGGGCGCCCGGCATGGCGATGGAGGTGTAGAGGGCGTCGGAGAAGGTAGAGGGGGAGGAGACGGCAGAGCGGGGTGTGAGGTCTGCGAGGCCGGCGCTGTCTTTTATAGCCGGCGGTCTTGGCGGGAAACTTGGGCGCGAGCGTGCACCCATGGCCTTTTCGCGCGCTCGGGAACCCTGGTGCGCGCGGGAACTTTCCCGCCCTCCATTGTTGTCCCGTCGAGTCCTGACATGGCGTAGCGCCGCGCAGCGCCGCGTAGGGAAGAGGAACCACGTGGCGGCTTTTTGGGTCGCCGCGTGCGACCCAAACAGACACGCGGGCGCGGGCCTCTGTCCGGGTGTCCGCGCGGCCACCCAAACGGCTTTTAAAACGGACGGCCCAGCGCGTCCATTTGGATCGCCGCGTTGGAGATGCCCTAAGATCAAACTACGAGCGAAAATCTAAGATCAAGAGAGTCATGACAAGTTTTACTGAGGTCGAATAACGTGGGTTATGGGGAAACTGCATGCAACTTTTTCAAGTGTCTAGAGCAAAAGGAAGAAACAAGTACAAAAGCTAGGATTATGTTGAACTCCTCAAGCTGCACTTTTTTTTTTGTTGGGTGGTTGTGGCGACTAGGGGGGCAAGGGTGCGGGGATTAGGGTTAGGCCGCTCCAAAGTGAACCTACACTAGTAGAGACCCAAAAAAAATTTAGGCCAACAATATATATCATTCAATAATCGCATCTAATTAGGTTTTGTATCTCTAATCATAGTTCAAAATACGAGCTGATTTTTTGGAGTTGTATATAGCTTGTAGGTACGGTTTATTGTAACTTTTTTTCCGGAGCTGTGTATGAAGCTTCTATGAATTAGTCCTACCTCGTACGATTCCAACAAAAAATAGGTTTGATATTGACAAAAGAAAAACTTTTTTAGAATAGAAGGAGGGAGTTAGCTAGATAGTTGGCTGAATCATCTAGAAATAACAAGGTAGCTATATATAGCCCACATATGGATGCATGTCGGAGTCATGGGCTGGAGAAGTGGAAGGACATCGCTCAATCTGAGTCCATATTCCTGCATATTGCTTCCTTGACCCGTTCCGTACGTAGCCTGGTGCTGTTGTCTTGAGGCTGTCGTAAAGAGCAGCAGAAGTAAGGAAAAATAGAGAGGCTCAATTTGGGCGCACGATCGAGGACGCGAGCGTGCATCCATAAAGGAAAGAACGCGAATTCGTTGGCGAGAAAATGAGGACGCGTGGGCTAAAACTGAAGGGCCACGTCGGCCTGACTCCGGCTGGGTTGTTAATTAATGCGAGAAGACCGCGCGAGCTAACCAAGGGAGAGGCAGCAACCAAGAACGAAACCAAGGCAGCCCGTTCCAAGGTTGCGCGCGTGCACGACACGGGACCACCAGGCTGTCTTGTACTGTACGAGCCGGCCGGAGTCGATCACGCCTTGTACGCGCCGGAGGATAGAAATTTAATTACAAAGACCGTTCCGCGATGTGGCGATAGGCGGCTACTCCGCCACCAGCGGTTATGCCAACGACGTGTACATCAAATCAGCAAGATTTTATTCGTTGCCGGAGGCCGTCGCTGGTACCTACGGTACTACCCTAACGGCTGCTGCTCCTACGACAACAAGTGCGTAACATTCTTACTATACCATGATCGTGAATACGGCGTGGACGAAGACAAAGTGACAGTGAACTACAAAGTTTCCTTGGTTGGCCCCGTCGTCGCTAATTACGCAAGAGTTGCTCAAAGCCTAAACATGATCTATAGCGATCCATCAAGTGACGAAACCACCGGCCTCATCAGCAGAACGATCCTGGAGCGCTCGGGTTACCTCAGCAACGATGCCTTCAGCGTCAGGTGCGAGTTCCGCGTGCCTGTAAACTCCGCGGAGACCGTCCTGCTGCCGACCGAGGAGCCACCGCCAAGCAGTCCAACTCCGAATCATGAACATGCCGAGGCTCTTATCCGCTTCATCACCAACGACGTGCCGACGGACGTGACCCTCGAGGTCGGCGGTGAGACCTTCTGGGCGCACAGGCGTTTCCTCGCCGCTCAGTCCTCGGTATTCGCGGCATTGTTCACTGGGCCGATGAGGGAGAACACCGCCCCTTCTATTCGGATCGACGACATGGAACCACTTGTGTTCAAGGCTATGCTCGACTTCATCTACACGGGCAACCTGGTACCACCTGCCGAGGACCACGAGGGCGACAACCAAATTGCCATGACTCAGCACCTTCTTGTGGCCGCGGATAGGTACGACCTCCAGAGGCTCAAGTCCACCTGTGCGGAGAAGCTACGCGCATACATTGACATGAGTACGGTGGCTACTACTCTCGACCTGGCTCAGCGGCACCGTTGCCACGAGCTCAAGGACGCATGCTTTGATTTCCTTGCTCAGACCAAAGGCAATCTCAAAGCAATTCTCAAGAGCGACGGCTTTGAGCAACTCATCACCGATTACCCCTTAGTTATAGTGGAGTTATTAGCCCGGGTTGCTCCCTTACCTCGTTGACTTCAGATAGTAATTTTAAGGGTGTTGTCTTTTTTTCGATGTATTGAGACTAAAGATAGTAATTTTAATTGTGCGGTCTTTTTTAATTAATTATATTCATCGTTTATTTGAACTTTCCATTAGATGTTTGGGTTGCAGTACGTACTTAGTGCTTAATTAGTGGTGACCAACTTCTTGAAATCAGAAGCTGCTATATTCTTTTCGCTAACCCAACACTACTAGAAATCTAGAGCTGGAATTATTATTTTCTCTATATTTGATGTGTAACACAGTATTTTTTATATGTGATTAAATTTGGGTTCTGTTATCTTTGAGAAATCCTTTTTTACAATACTTCTGGACAAGGAAATCCGAGCCACATTGAAGTGAGCACACTCGCCTCACACTTCAAAAAACGGTCAGAATCAGCAGCAGCTTCCAGGGGCTTCATGTTGTGTTTTAGGTAGCTCCGGGGGGTGATCATCTTCCATATCATCATCGAAAATTCTGGTGATCTGATTGTACATATATAATCATAAGATCATATTAAAGTTTCACCGATCATGGGGTTTACTTTAGTCACTTTTGTTTTTTCACATGGTCATGAAACAATCTGCATGTTCATATTTTACATTGTTCCAATAATACTTATACTAGCAGAACGTTTCTTGATCATATGCAAACTTACCTGTATTGTATATATAGGAAACGTTTCATTTCATACGTACGAGCCATCCCAGGGGGGCTAGGGTTTCAGTCCTCTCTGCCGGCACGCCAATCCACCCCGCCTCTAATGGTCTTCTAGGCCTTCTTAGGGGTTGTTTGGATGAGTGGAATAATATACATAACTCGTTTAGTATAAACCAGAGAAACTGAATAACAGAATGAAATCTTGTTTGGCGACGCTAACAAGTCCGTGGATATGCAAAACTTAGTTTTCGGAATCCTCGTATTTTCCTTTTTGGAGAAAATTGGTATTAGTTGTTTTTTCATAAACGTGGTTCCCATGTACTCGGTCCGAGCGAACTGCTTTGGCCCCGCTCATTTCTCAACAACTTCATTTTTTTCCGATCAAGGAGCATAGCCCCAGCCTCTGCATCCAAAGGATGCACACAGCTTTCTTCTTTATTAAATTATTCGCAATGTCTTACAAGGGGAATACAAAGATCAACTCGAAGCCACCTTCCTAGCGACAACTCGCTATACCTACGATGAAGGGGGGCCATGAACAAGGCCATACTCCCTGACGGTACACCAACACACTGTTGCGGTCAGAAACCCACCGGCGAGCAGCGACGGGCAACACAGTAGAGCCGGAAGGCTCCCAGGACTGCGGCTGGCCCTGGTCCCTCCGAGCGACGGCCCGCAAAGACTCGGCACGCACGTCCGATGCTGGTGCAAGGGCGTGCCACCTGACCTATACCTGGTCAGGAAGGTGATGGATGTGCCTCGCTTAGTTTCCTGCATGGCATACACGTAAACATTAAATACGAGCCTAGATCGGCTCTCAGGTTGTCCTGTGAATCGGCTCAAAGAGCCGATCCACCCATGATCCGTACGAGGTGTACGAATATATGGTGGTCCTGCTTGATCAAGATAAAGCTAAAACGACCTACTACGATTTAGGGTTTTCACCACATAATCGGAACATCCTACTCGTGATTGAGCCTGGCGGCCACGCACGGTGATCGTAAACCGACCCTAGACAAGGCCTAAAAACCAACACGAGGTTAATCCCCGGAACATCCTGTCTAGGGCTAGCAAACTACACCCTACGCGCCACTGGATCCTTCAACCCGTTTGTAAGGCCTAACTATGCAGATATTAAACTAATCCTTGGAGAACAAGGAGCAATCATAACGGATCGGATCTACTAAATAATGATCAAGCGGGGTGCCGCCCTTACACCTAAGATAGGTGTAAGGGCGGCTAGACGTCTCAGGGTTGCACGACGACAGCATATGATACGATGAACAATGCTAACCCTAACACGTCTAAGATAACTACGTTGCTCGCCATCAAAAAGGCTTCAGTACGAGCAACGCATGAACAGCGAATAAACGTATACTGCCTAGATCGCAAGATGCGATCTAGGCAGCATGATGCTTACCCGGAAGAAACCCTCGAGACAAGGGAGTTGGCGATGCGCCTAGATTGGTTTGTGGTGAACGTGATTGTTGTTTATTTCATAAACCCTAGATACATAGTTATAGCCCGTAGACTTTCTAACGTGGGAATAATCCCAACCGGGCACGAGCCAAACTCTATCTAACCGACACGTATCCTACTATATTACAGATACACGGGCAAACTAGCCCAAACTTTGCATATAAGGCCGATTCATGTATTCCTTCCATGTATATTCTTCAAGCCCATCTTGATCGCGGCCCACCTCTGACTCGGTCAAATTCTGGTGATAACACATGCCCCCCTGGTTTTGGAATTGATAATTTCAAAATCACTCTGCTTTTTCTTCGTCGGGTCATGTCGTGGCAGAACCGTCGCAGTATCCTTCATCATGATGCCTTGCCTTCTCAACTTCTCCGCGTGACCTGGCAAATTTTTTTTTTTGTTGGGCACCACTTCCTCGGAAACTGCTGTGGCATTAAATCTCCACTATACCCCCTTTATTTAACTGTGCCGAACGGTTCGCCACTTCATCCCCTTGCTCTGCTCAGGCCATCGGCACCTAAAAAACCCTCTTTCCCTGTAGCAATGTCTTCCTCTTCCTCCATCTCCTCAGGCCTCTCTCTCCAATCTTCCTCCTCGAGCGAGCAGGAGTGGAACTTTGATCCCGTGCCAGATGGTCCACCCGAAGCACTCATCGGGTCAGATGGTGACTTACCTCTGACCGATGGGGAGGACGACCTCGAGTTCCTCATCGAAGGGGAACTGAAGAGCGAGAGCGAAGACGACCTCCACTCCTGGGCGAACTCCACCTCCTCCGACGAGGAGGAGGAAGAAGAAGAAGCAGAGGAAGAAGAGGAAGAGGAGGAGGATGATTCCTCCTCCTCCGCTGGGTATCCGCCGGCGAAGAGCTTCCGCGCTTGGGCGGACAGCGAGGATGATGATGATGACGAGGAAGAAGAGGCTCCGGCCGAGGGCTGGGGCAGCATCGACGAGGAACTCTCTGGAAGCAGCGCCGACGGCAGCTACAATGACGACGATGAGGACAGCGACGACCCCTAGAACAGGGGCCAATTAGTGTAGGACTAGTAGTAGCAGTGCATTAGGCATCGGATGCCCCTTTTGAGAGCCATCGGCTCTTTCTTGTAAAGACGTTCCTTTGAATCAATAAGAATTGTTCTTCCAATTTGACTCTCAATTAATCCAATTTCAAGTCTTCCGTTTGCCGCACCAAGACCGATAGCAACGTATCGGACTTTTCGCCTCAGACGCCCATGAAGCCAGACTCAGATACCAATTAGACCGTCAGTCAAGCACTTCTCAAATTCAGACTGTAATTTAATATCTGACCATAATACTTTGCAATCCTATAGCCGATGGCTGTTCATCGGCTGTTTTGAGAATCCAGTCTCCTTCATCTTCTTGCAGAAACAGGACGGTCCAGACCCTGTAGATAACGATGGCTTCCCTTTCAGGCTCCTTTCCGCAGCTCTAGTAGTCTTCTTCTGCGACAACTCACCGCTTTCGAAGAAGGTTATGATGCAGGGTCAGCCGATGACACTCCAATCGGCTTCCAAGAACAGAGTGTCTACCGAATCAGCTGCCCCTCGAGCCTCAGTTAAGGTGAGAACAGTGGCGAGGACACACAGTTCAGTCCAAGGGCCTTGAACTCAGGCAATTGAGACAGCCACCATGCAGAGGTCCTAGCCATTCCTACAAGCGTAGCTGAGAAGGTGGCCAACTTAGCCAGGCCGACGGTAGATGCACCAGAGGCGATCACCTTTTCTTCCTTTGAAAGCCGATATTGCAGACGAAACACCAACGGCCTAATGAGTAAAAGGTTGGAGGTTGGCCTTGAGGCTGAACTGAAAACCGACTTGGTCGAAATCCGTGTCTTGAACACGCAGCTGGTAGACCTTGTGTAATTGTACTAGAGTCAATGGCTGTGCATCGGCTTTGTTTCTTAGCTCTAAAGTCGATGTCCGTGCATCGGCTGTATACCATGAGAATTTTTTTTTACTGGCCGATTTTTATCGGCCCCCAATATTTCACTGCACATGTATCGCACATGTTCATCTGATTAGGTGCCCCCCGAGCCGAATCTGCCAGGTAACTGCGGATATCGGCTCTGTAGTTAGCCAAGGCACTGTATTTGAACGTCGGCTCCGGTAGGACCAATGTTGATTTTTTCCAGCTCATCAGCCGACGTAAAACCGCTGCCCATTAGATCGACGTTGAACACAGGCAGAATGTGTGGTGAGGATAATTTTGGCCGATTGCTGGAATCGGCCTCCACGTTGACTGAATTGCTCAATGAAGGTTTTGCAATGTTCCTCCATAGATCTTTGGGTCGGCCTCGCCACGTTTGTCCATAGGTTTGTTCTTGCTATACGGCCAGGCCGGTGGATAAGACCAGCCTAACCCCGTCCTTCTTCACGTCGATGCGCTCGCAGTCGTCCAAATTGATGCCTGAGAGTGGCTCTTGGCCTGTTGTCTCCCAAGCGTTCATGCCAGCCGTTGAAATCTCGGCTGAGTCATCTGCATGGACGACCTCTACTTCATCTCCATCCCACTGTATTACGCATTGGTGCATCGTGGATGGAATGCAACAGTTGGCATGGATCCAATCTCTTCCTAGCAGGACAGCATAGGTGCTCTTGCTATCGACAATAAAGAACGTCGTAGGGATGGTTTTCCTTCCTACGGTCAGATCCACATTCAGAACACCTTGTGCGTCAGACGCTTGGCCGTTGAAATCGCTCAATGTCACGGTGGTCTTGATCAGATCCAAGCTAGAGCGTCCCAACCGACGTAGCATGGAGTATGGCATAATGTTGACTGCCGCTCCGGTGTCCACCAGCATCTTGTTGACAGGCTGCCCATCGATATAGCCTCGCAAGTACAGGGCCTTCAGATGTCTGTAGCTTCTTTCTCGTGGCTTCTCAAAGATAACTGGCCGTGGGCCGCAGTCAAGTTGTGCCACAGGTGCTTCGTCTAATCCTGGAGCACTAAACTCCGTCGGAAGGATGAACACCATGTTTGTGCCAGCCGATGTTTCATCATCGGCTTTATTTTGTTTGGGGCGCCACTCTTTCCTTTGTGGCCGACCTTCTTCGTCCAGGGTTCGCTGAATTTTAGCGGCCAGATCAGGCCGCGCCTTCCTCAACGTGTGCAGGTATAACCTTTCGGCTTCCTCCAAACCACGTAGTCGCTGAACCCTACGCTTTTGGGAACGGCTGAGTCCATCAGGGCACCACCTTGGCCGGTGGTACTTATCTTCTTCTTCTTCATCGTCTTCCAATTCCTCGAGATCTTCCACCCGAGAGGACTCAGCGTGCTTGTTCCGAGGCGGGAGAGGCCCTAGACGTTTGAACACGGACACGTTAGCTGCATCCTTCCTCTTCTGTCTACATTCTGGGCAGTTGCCGATTGTAGGCAATCGGCTCATTCCTGAATCCCAGCAGTGTCTGAAGAAGGGACAGTCCCAGTGCCTATCCTCGTCGTCTTGCTCTCTTGACTTTTCCTTGGCATGGCGCTCATATCTCTCCTCGTCGCGATCATGCCGACGATATCTCCTGGCGTCCCCAGCCAGACGATCTCTTTCACCATCGTCGTTGGGTTGTCGGCGTTGGTCATATTGACTCACATACTTGTTGAGGAGGTGATCAGAGAGAGGTCGCTGATATCTCACACTCCTCACTTCTCCCTCTGTGATATAGCGCTTGCCATCGTGACGGAGCCGATCACGTGAAACGGCTTCCTCTGTGTCCTTGCTACGAGAGCAGCTGCCCTCGTCTCCGTCCTTACCAGAGTGGTGTCCAGGCCCTACCATGTTGATATTGAACGAGAATCCTGGCTGGCACCCTCCAGGGTAAGTGCACTCCACCATGTTAACGGCGGGGAAAGGGTGTGTGTCGACTTTCATGGCGTACTGGCTGAAAATTAGACGCCCTTGTTCTATCGCCATTTGGACTTGCTGCCGCCACACCCTGCAGTCGTTGGTGGCATGGGTGAACGTGTTATGCCACTTGCAGTATGGCTTTCCATTCAGCTCCTGCGCCGTGGGGATCTTGTGGCCTTCGGGTACCTTTAGCTGCTTCTCCTTAAGTAAGAGGTCGAAAATCTGCTCAGCTTTGGTAACGTCGAAGTCAAACCCTCTGGGAGGACCTTGTGGCTTAACCCACTTGCAGGACACGGGGCTTGCCCCCCGAGTCCATTCAGCCACTGCTACCTCTTGATCTCCCGCAGAGCCTTCGTCTTCATCTGCCTCAACCAGGACCACCGCACGCTTGAATTTATCCTGGTATACATCTGGGTGGCGCTGTTCATATACTGACAGCTTCTGCACCATGTGCGCCAGTGAAGGGTAGTCTGCTTGGGAGGCCACGTCCTTGATCGGTGATGCGAGACCCACCACCGCCAACTCGACTGCTTCTTTTTCAGTCACTCGAGCCGAATAGCATCGGTTCCTAACGGTCCTGAAGCGCTGGACGTATTCGACACTTGTTTCTCCGCGCTTCGACGTACTTGTGCTAAATCGGCAAAGCCAGCCTCTAAGCCTTCACGAGTGATACTGCATGTGGAACTGCTCTTCCAACTGCTTCCAAGTCCGGATTGAGTCTGGTGGCAGCGATGTGTACCACCCGAAAGCCGATCCTGTGAGGGACTGTGCGAAGAACCTCACACGCAGCTCATCTGATCCATTAAACTTGGAGAAATCAGGGAGCCGATATTTGGGTGGTAGCGGGATCAACTCGTACTCGTTGGGGTACGGCTTGGAATAGCCGATTGTCCTCCTTTTCTGCACCATGCCGAACTGGTCTCTCAGGATGGTACTGATCTGATCCGCGGTGCTGGCTGCAGGAGTCGAACTCTGAAGATTCGCCGGAGTGGCATACTTAGCCAGCCATGCTTGCTTTTCCAGCTCTGAGCCAACTGCAGGAGCTGAGCTCTGGAGGTTTGTCGGAGTGGCATACTTAGCTAGCCACGTCTGCTTCTCAAGATCTGTTCCCGAAGTTCCTCCTGTTGTTCCAGAAGTCCCTGCTGTTGCAGTCTGGTTTGTGAGCGCCCAGTTACTGCAGTCTGGCATGTATGTGCACGTGTATCCGTGAGGGATCTCCTTAGGCGCCTCATGCAAGAACTGGTAGTCACTAGGGTCACCACCGATCTTGTAGACGACGTATGCCGGTGAAGTCGACACTTCTGGTGCTGCCAACGCGAATGGCAGCGGTGGACGGGACTGGAGTGGCATTTCTCCTTGGTAAGTCCCGAGAGCTGGTCCTGACGGAGAGTACTGATGCCTCATGATTTCCTGGATCACCCGAAGAGCGACACGCTCCAAAGTGTTCACCAGGCTCTCAGAATGGCGGTGCAGTGAGTGAGCTACCATGAAGTTAATCTCCTGACGCAGGGACCTGGTGCGTTCTTCTGACGGGGCGGACAGGTCCACTCCATCGAGCGCGCCTTCAGGTGAGAACCCTTTCCACCTGATGCCATGTGAGCGGGTTCTGTGAAAAGAGCCGATGAGGTCGGCTTCGAGGATTGCTTTGACCTCATCATACTTCTTCTTGAGCTCCTCGGTCAGATCCTCGTACGTGACTGGGGTCCCTTCCGCCATCTCAGATGTAGATGGCGATGCGGTTGATGTCGAAGATTGTCCCACCGGGCGTGCCAGAATGTGTTGCGGTCAGAAACCCACCGGCGAGCAGCGACGGGCAACACAAAGAGAGCCGGGAGGCTCCCAGGATCGCGGCTGGCCCTGGTCCCTCCGAGCGACGGCCCGCAAAGACTCGGCACGCACGTCCGATGCTGGTGCAAGGGCGTGCCACCTGACCTATACCTGGTCAGGAAGGTGATGGATGTGCCTCGCTTAGTTTCCTGCATGGCATACACGTAAACATTAAATACGAGCCTCGATCGGCTCTCAGGTTGTCCTGTGAATCGGCTCAAAGAGCCGATCCACCCATGATCCGTACGAGGTGTACGAATATATGGTGGTACTGCTTGATCAAGATAAAGCTAAAACGACCTACTACGATTTAGGGTTTTCACCGCATAATCGGAACATCCTACTCGTGATTGAGCCTGGCGGCCACGCACGGTGATCGTAAACCGACCCTAGACAAGGCCTAAAAACCAACACGAGGTTGATCCCCGGAACATCCTGTCTAGGGCTAGCAAACTACACCCTACGCGCCACTGGATCCTTCAACCCGTTTGTAAGGCCTAACTATGCAGATATTAAACTAATCCTTGGAGAACAAGGAGCAATCATAACGGATCGGATCTACTAAATAATGATCAAGCGGGGTGCCGCCCTTACACCTAAGATAGGTGTAAGGGCGGCTAGACGTCTCAGGGTTGCACGACGACAGCATATGATACGATGAACAATGCTAACCCTAACACGTCTAAGATAACTACGTTGCTCACCATCAAAAAGGCTTCAGTACGAGCAACGCATGAACAGCGAATAAACGTATACTGCCTAGATCGCAAGATGCGATCTAGGCAGCATGATGCTTACCCGGAAGAAACCCTCGAGACAAGGGAGTTGGCGATGCGCCTAGATTGGTTTGTGGTGAACGTGATTGTTGTTTATTTTATAAACCCTAGATACATATTTATAGTCCGTAGACTTTCTAACGTGGGAATAATCCCAACCGGGCACGAGCCAAACTCTATCTAACCGACACGTATCCTACTATATTACAGATACACGGGCAAACTAGCCCAAACTTTGCATATAAGGCCGATTTATGTATTCCTTCCATGTATATTCTTCAAGCCCATCTTGATCGCTCTCCTCCTCCGTTTCCCCGTCGGCGAGGAAGCGGAGGTCACTTTCCCCGTCGGTCGAGGACTTGTCGTCCTCAGACCAGACGGAGAAATCGTGACTGGATTCCTCCCCGGCTTTGATGGCGCGGCGGATGTTGGCCGCGTGGGCCTCCTCCGGGTTCCACTCCGGCGTCGGCTCGCGGGAGGAGGAGGATTGGGTGGAAAGACCCGACGAGGCAGAGGAGGAAGAAGACATGGTGGCGCAGGAGGGCTTTTGGAGTGCTAATGCGAAGGGGATGAAGAAGCGAACTGTTTGGAGCGGTTAAATAAAATGGGATATAGTGGAAATTCAATGCCACAACAGTTTCCGAGGAAGTGGTGCCCAACGAAAAAAAAATTGCCAGGACACGCAGAAGTGGAAGAGGCAAGGCATCATGATGAAGGATACTGCGACAGTTTTGTTCTGCCACGACATGACCCGACGAAGAAAAGCAGAGTGATTTTGGAATTATCAATTCCGAAACTAGGGGGGCATGTGTTATCACCATAATTTGACCGGATCAGAGGTGGGCCGCGATCAAGATTGGGCTTGAAGAATATACATGAAAGAATACGCGAACCGGCCTTGTACACGAAGTTTGGGCTAGTTTGCCCTTGTATCTGTAAATATGATAGGATATGTGTCGGTTAGTTAGAGTTTGGCTCGTGCACGGTTGGGATTATTCCCACGTTAGAAAGTCTACGGACTATAAATATGTATCTAGGGTTTATGAAATAAACAACAATCATGTTCACCACAAACCAATCTAGGCGCATCGCCAACTCCCTTGTCTCGAGGGTTTCTTCCGGGTAAGCATCATGCTGCCTAGATCGCATCTTGCGATCTAGGTAGTACACGTTTATCCGCTGTTCATGCGTTGCTCGTACTGAAGCCTTTTTGATGGCGAGCAACGTAGTTATCTTAGACGTGTTAGGGTTAGCATTGTTCCTCGTATCATATGCTGTCGTCGTGCAACCCTGAGACGTCTAGCCGCCCTTACGCCTATCTTAGGTGTAAGGGCGGCACCCCGCTTGATCATTATTTAGTAGATCCGATCCGTTATGATTGCTCCTTGTTCTCCAAGGATTAGTTTAATATCTGCATAGTTAGGCCTTACAAACGGGTTGAAGGATCCAGTGGCGCGTAGGGTGTAGTTTGCTAGCCCTAGACAGGATGTTCCGGGGATCAACCTCGTGTTGGTTTTTAGGCCTTGTCTAGGGTCGGTTTACGATCACCGTGCGTGGCCGCCAGGCTCAATCACGAGTAGGATGTTCCGATTATGTGGTGAAAACCCTAAATCGTAGTAGGTCGTTTTAGCTTTATCTTGATCAAGCAGGACCACCATATATTCGTACACCTCGTACGGATCATGGGTGGATCGGCTCTTTGAGCCGATTCACAGGACAACCTGAGAGCCGATCGAGGCTCGTATTTAATGTTTACGTGTATGCCATGCAGGAAACTAAGCGAGGCACATCCATCACCTTCCTGACCAGGTATAGGTCAGGTGGCACGCCCTTGCACCAGCATCGGACGTGCGTGCCGAGTCTTTGCGGGCCGTCGCTCGGAGGGACCAGGGCTAGCCGCAGTCCTGGGAGCCTCCCGGCTCTACTGTGTTGCCCGTCGCTGTTCGCCGGTGGGTTTCTGACCGCAACAATAATCCCGCAAGGTTTGCCTCATCCACAAGATTTGAGCACAACTACTTGCCGCGGCAACATACTCGGCTTCCGCGGTGGAGACGGAGACACAATTTTGCTTCTTCGAGGACCAACACACCAAAGATCTTCCAAGAAAGTGACAAGCTCCGGATGTAGACTTCCTATCAACCTTGTCGCCCACCCAATCGGAGTCGGTGAAACCAACAAAAGCAAAGTCCGTGTCCCTTGGGTACCATAGTCCGAAGTGTGGGGTATCAACTAAATATCGAAAGATCCTTTTGACCGCCACAATGTGGCTTTCCTTCGGGCTCGCTTGAAACCGTGCACACATACCAACGCTTAACATTATATCCGGGCAAGAGGCACAATTTTGTGTTAGTCGAGCCAAATATGATGTCATCTACATAGAGTTGGCATACGAAAAGCTCCCCATTGACTTTCTTAGTAAAAAGAGTGGGATCAATTTTCCCCACTTCGAAACCACGGTCTTCAAGCAACTCCTTTAGATGCTCATACCAAGCTCTAGGAGCTTGTTTGAGTCCATATAGGGCCTTTTTGAGCTTGAAGACATGGTCCGGGAAATGGGGGTCCTCGAACCCCGGGGGTTGCATCACATATACCTCCAAATGTAAAGGACCATTAAGAAAAGCACTCTTAACATCCATTTGTTGCAACTTGAAGCCATGATGAGAGGCAAAGGCCAAAAGGATACTGATGGACTCAAGCCTTGCAACGGGTGCAAAAGTTTCACCAAAGTCCACTCCTTCGACTTGAGAATAGCCTTGTGCCACCAATCTTGCTTTGTTGTGGACGACCATGCCACTTTCATCTTGCTTGTTCTTGAAAACCCATTTGGTGCCGATAACATTGCGGCAATGATCGGGTTGCTTCATGAGACTCCTGATGACCCACAAGTATAGGGGGTGTATCGTAGTACTTTCGATAAATAAGAGTATCACTACAAGAAAAACCTTCCATAGAGACAGTTTACTAGAGACAGATCCTACTTTGCCTCATTAAAAATCACATTAAGACACTTTGCATGTTGTAGTGGCACTTTTTGAGACACTTCAGAAATAGTCTCAAATGTAGGGATGTTAGTTGAGGCATTTCTGCAAGGGATTGCGATTTTCATTCCATAGACAACTTATGAGACACTCCAAAGTATCACAGTTTATTTATCAAGAGGAAATCTGTGAGACACTTCATTGTATGTCTTACTTTTTATCTAGAGGCAATGTTTGAGGCATTTTTCTTGTTCTCTAGAGACATTTGTTCTATGTTTGGGTCATGGTGGGCAATACTAATTTGAAGTTTGTTCCAAGTATCAACATATACTTGTGAAAGGTTGAGATGGTTAATGGAATAAGTCTTAACCATTAAGGTCATGAGTTCGAGTATTGCTTTTCACACGGTTTTCTTACATTTATTAACTCTAGAGACATAATATAATGCCTCTTTTGTGTCTTCTAAAATGTAAAGACATTATTACTATTGTCCTTACGACGTAGAGACACCGCCCATAGTGACAGTTTCGAGACAATATGGATGGTACCTCTATTACTACGTAAGAGCATTTTAAGTGTCTCTACTGGACCAAAATAGTCTCTCTACATGCCAATTCTCTTGTAGTGTGTCAAACCCAATGCTGTCTACTGTTGGCTTCTTTTCCTGTAGACAGTGTTGGGCCTCCAAGTGCAGAGGTTTGTAGAACAGCAGCAAGTTTTCCCTTAAGTGAATCACCCAAGGTTTATCGAACTCAGGGAGGAAGAGGTCAAAGATATCCCTCTCAAGCAACCCTGCAATCACGATACAAGAAGTCTCTTGTGTCCCCAACACACCTAATACACTTGTCAGATGTATAGGTGCACTAGTTCGGCGAAGAGATAGTGAAATACAAGTAATATGGATGGATATGAGTGGTAATAGCAATCTGAAATAAATATGGCAGCGAGTAAACACGCAGTGGAACAGTAAATAAACGGAGATTCAATATTTGGAAATAAGGCCTAGGGATCCTACTTTCACTAGTGGACACTCTCAACATTGATCACATAACTGAAACTACTCTACACTCTCTTGTTGGATAACAAACACCATTCATTGTGTAGGGCTACAAGAGCACCTCAATGCCGGAGTTAACAAGCTCCACAACATTCGATGTTCATATTTAAGTAACCTTAGAGTGCATGATAGACCAACGCAATTATACCGAGTACTAACATAGCATGCACACCGTCACCGTCATGCTATGAAAGGGGGAATAGATCACATCAATACTCTCATAGTAATAGTTAACTTCATAATCTACAAGAGATCACAATCATAACCTACGCCAAATACTACATGATGCACACACTGTCAACATTACATCATGGAGGAGGAATAGAGTACTTTATAACATCACTAGAGTAGCACATAGATGATATTCAACTAGATCACAAAGAGAGAGATGAACCACATAGCTACGGTAGAGCCCTCAGCCTCGGGGGAGAACTACTCCCTCCTCATCATGGGAAGCAGCGATGGCGATGAAGATGGCGGTGATGTCGATGGAGATTGCCTTCCGGGGGCAATTCCCCATCCCGGCGGCGTGCCGGAACAGAGACTTCTGTCCCCCGAATCTTGGCTTCGCGATGGCGGCGGCTCTGGAAATTTTCTCGTATCGTGGCTTATTGGTTTAGGGTTTTCGCGACGGAGTCCTTAAGTAGGCGGAAGGGCAGCCTCGGAGGGTTCCTGGTGGGGCCACACAATAGGGGGGCGCGCCCCACCCCTTGGCCGCGCCGCCCTGGCGTGTGGGGCCCCCTGGCTCCCCTCTGGTCTCTCTCCGGTGTTCTGGAAGCTTCGTGGAAAAATAAGATACTGGGCGTTGATTTCGTCCAATTCCAAGAATATTTCCTTACTAGGATTTCTGAAACCAAAAACAGCAGAAAACAGGAACTGGCACTTCGGCATCTTGTCAATAGGTTAGTTCCGGAAAATGCATAATAATGACATAAAGTGTGTATAAAACATGTGTGTATCATCATAAAAGTAGCATGGAACATAAGAAATTATAGATACGTTGGAGACGTATCAGTATCCCCAAGCTTAGTTCCTACTCGCCCTCGAGTAGGTAAACGATAAAAAGAATAATTTCTGTAGTGATATGCTACTTACATAACCTTGATCATACTATTTTAAAGCATATGAGATGAATGAAGTGACTCAAGGCAATGATCTATAGTTGCTAACAAATAGATAACATATAGCAGAACTTTTCATGAATAGTACTTTCAAGACAAGCATCAAAATTCTTGCATAAGAGTTAACTCATAAAGCAATAAATTAAAAGTAAAGGCATTGAAGCAACACAAAGGAAGATTAAGTTTTAGCGGTTGCTTTCAACTTTAAACATGCATATCTCATGGATAATTGTCAACACAAAGTAATATGATGAATGCAAATAAGCAAGTATGTAAGAATCAATGCACAGTTGACACAAGTGTTTGCTTCTAAGATGGAAGGAAGTAGGTAAACTGACTCAACATAAAGTAAAAGAAGGGCCCTTCGCAGAGGGAAGCAGGGATTAAATCATGTGCTAGAGCTTTTCAAGTTTTGAAATCATATAGAGAGCATAAAAGTAAAGTTTTGAGAGGTGTTTGTTGTTGTCAACGAATGGTAGTGGGCACTCTAACCCCCTTGCCAGACAGACCTTCAAAGAGTGGCTCCCATGATGTAGTTTATTTTTATTTTTGGGTGACACTCCTTCCAACCTTTGCTTTCACAAGCCATGGCTAACCGAATCCTCGGGTGCCTTCCAACAATCACATACCATGAAGGAGTGTCTATTTATTTTAGTTTTATTTAGAGATGACACTCCTCCCCACCTTTGCTTTCTCAAGCCATGGCTAACCGAATCCTCGGGTGCCTTCCATCAATCACATACCATGGAGGAGTGTCTATTAAGGTTAATTAATTTGGGGCTGGGAACCCCATTGCCAGCTCTTTTTGCAAAATTATTGGATAAGCGGATGAAGCCACTAGTCCATTGGTGAAAGTTGCCCAACAAGATTGAAAGATAAAACACCACATACTTCCTCATGAGCTATAAAACATTGACACAAATAAGAGGTAATAACTTTTGAATTGTTTAAAGGTAGCACACGAAGTATTTACTTGGAATGGCAGAAAATACCACATAGTAGGTAGGTATGGTGGACACACATGGCATAGGTTTTGGCTCAAGGTTTTGGATGCACGAGAAGCATTCCCTCTCAGTACAAGGCTTTGGCTAGCAAGGTTGTTTGAAGCAAACACAAGTATGAACCGGTACAGCAAAACTTACATAAGAACATATTGCAAGCATTATAAAACTCTACACCGTCTTCCTTGCTGCTCAAACACTTTTACCAGAAAATATCTAGACCTTAGAGAGACCAATCATGCAAACCAATTTCAACAAGCTCTACGGTAGTTCTCCACTAATATGTTTAAACTACTTGGTGCATTAGCTTAATCATGATCTACTTGAGAGCTCAAAACAATTGCCAAGTATCAAATTATTCAAGACAATATGAGGCATTTTCTGTTTCCAACCAAATAACAATAAATGCAATAGCTTCCAACTTTTACCATTGAACATTAAAAGTAAAACGAAGAACACAAGTGTTCATATGAAAAAGCGGAGCGTGTCTCTCTCCCATAAAAGGATTGCTAGGATCCAAATTTATTCAAACATAAACAAAACGAAAATAAACACACAGACGCTCCAAGCAAAGCACATAAGATGTGACCGAATAAAAATATAGCTTCACTAGAGGTGACCTGATAAGTTGTCGATGAAGAAGGGGATGCCTTGGGCATCCCCAAGCTTAGATGCTTGAGTCTTATTGAAATATGCAGGGATGAACCACGGGGGCATCCCCAAGCTTAGAGTTTTCACTCTTCTTGATCATATTGTATCATCCTCCTCTCTTGACCCTTGAAAACTTCCTCCACACCAAACTCAAAACAAACTCATTATAGGGTTAGTGCATAATAAAAAAAATTACATGTTCAGAGGTGACACAATCATTCTTAACACTTCTGGACATTGCTCAAAGCTACTGAAAGTTAATGGAACAAAGAAATCCATCCAACATAGCAAAACAGGCAATGCAAAATAAAAGGCAGAATCTATCAAAACAGAACAGTCCGTAAAGACGAATTTTTCTGGGGCACTAAACTTGCTCAGATGAGAAAACTCCAAACTAATGAAAGTTGCGTACATATCTGAGGATCACGCACGTAAATTGGAAGATTTTTCTGAGTTACCTACAGAGAACCCTGCCCAAATTTGTGACAGCAAGAAATCTGTTTCTGCGCAGTAATCCAAATCTAGTATCAATCTTCTATTAGAGACTTCACTTGGCACAACAATGCAATAAAATAAAGATAAGGAGATGTTGCTACATTAGTAACAACTTCCAAGACACAACAAAATAGTAGCAAAATAAAGACATGGGTTATCTCCCAAGAAGTGCTTTCTTTATAGCCATTAAGATGGGCTCAGTAAATTTAATGATGCACTCGCAAGAAATAAGAGTTGAAGCAAAAGAGATCATCAAAAAGCAAATTCAAAACAAATTTAAGCCTAACCCACTTCCTATGAAAAGGAATCTTGTAAATAAACAAATTCATGAAGACATGGTCCGGGAAATGGGGGTCCTCGAACCCCGGGGGTTGCTTCACATATACCTCCTCATGTAAAGGACCATTAAGAAAAGCACTCTTAACATCCATTTATTGCAACTTGAAGCCATGATGAGAGGCAAATGCCAAAATGATACGGATGGACTCAAGCCTTGCATTTGGTGCAAAAGTTTCACCAAAGTCCACTCCTTCGACTTGAGAATAGCCATGTGCCACCAATCTTGCTTTGTTGCGGATGACCATGCCACTTTCATCTTGCTTGTTCTTGAAAACCCATTTGGTGCCGATAACATTGCGGCAATGATCGGGTCGCTTCATGAGAGTCCTGATGACCCACAAGTATAGGGGGTGTATCGTAGTACTTTCGATAAATAAGAGTGTCGAACCCAATGCTGTCTACTGTTGGCTTCTTTTCCTGTAGACAGTGTTGGGCCTCCAAGAGCAGAGGTTTGTAGAACAGCAGCAAGTTTTCTCTTAAGTGAATCACCCAAGGTTTATCGAACTCAGGGAGGAAGAGGTCAAGGATATCCCTCTAAAGCAACCCTGCAATCACGATACAAGAAGTCTCTTGTGTCCCCAACACACCTAATACACTTGTCAGATGTATAGGTGCACTAGTTCGGCGAAGAGATAGTGAAATACAAGTAATATGGATGGATATGAGTGGTAATAGCAATCTGAAATAAATATGGCAACGAGTAAACATGCAGTGGAACAGTAAATAAACGGAGATTCGATATTTGGAAATAAGGCCTAGGGATCCTACTTTCACTAGTGGACACTCTCAACATTGATTACATAACTGAAACTACTCTACACTCTCTTGTTGGATAACAAACACCATTCATTGTGTAGGGCTACAAGAGCACCTCAATGCCGGAGTTAACAAGCTCCATAACATTCGATGTTCATATTTAAGTAACCTTAGAGTGCATGATAGACAACCGCAATTATACCGAGTACTAACATAGCATGCACACCATCACCGTCAGGCTATGAAAGGGGGAATAGATCACATCAATACTATCATAGTAATAGTTAACTTCATAATCTACAAGAGATCACAATCATAACCTACGCCAAGTACTACATGATGCACACACTGTCAACATTACATCATGGAGGAGGAATAGAGTACTTTAATAACATCACTAGAGTAGCACATAGATGATATTCAACTAGATCACAAAGAGAGAGATGAACCACATAGCTACGGTAGAGCCCTCAGCCTCGGGGGAGAACTACTCCCTCCTCATCATGGGAAGCAGCGATGGCGATGAAGATGGCGTTGATGTCGATGGAGATTGCCTTCCGGGGGCAATTCCCCGTCCCGGCGGCGTGCCGGAACAGAGACTTCTGTCCCCCGAATCTTGGCTTCGCGATGGTGGCGGCTCTGGAAATTTTCTCGTATCGTGGCTTATTGGTTTAGGGTTTTCGCGACGGAGTCCTTAAGTTGGCGGAAGGGCAGCCTCGGAGGGTTCCTGGTGGGGCCACACAATAGGGGGGCGCGCCCCACCCCTTTGCCGCGCCGCCCTGGCGTGTGGGGCCCCCTGGCTCCCCTCTGGTCTCTCTCCGGTGTTCTGGAAGCTTCGTGGAAAAATAAGATACTGGGCGTTGATTTCGTCCAATTCCGAGAATATTTCCTTACTAGGATTTCTGAAACCAAAAACAGCAGAAAACAGGAACTGGCACTTCGGCATCTTGTCAATAGGTTAGTTCCGGAAAATGCATAATAATGACATAAAGTGTGTATAAAACATGTGTGTATCATCATAAAAATAGCATGGAACATAAGAAATTATAGATACGTTGGAGACGTATCACCCAACGAGGAGCAGAAGGTGTTGACAAGCAGTTTCGATGAAGGATTCACTGTAAATGCTCACAGACAAGTATTCAGGGGGTTTTGATATAGCAGATAAATAAAGTACAAGTAAGTAAAATGCGAGAGTAATAATTGTAGCGAGTGGCCCAATCCTTTTTAGCACAAAGGACAAGCCGGTTTGTTTACTTATGATGACCAAACGTTCTTGAGGACACATGGGAATTTAGTCTAGTGCTTTCGCTTCGTATAGTTGATTAATCTTCATTGTTTTGATAAGTGTTGTGTGGGTGAACCTATGCTAATGCACCGCCCTTCCTAGGACTAATACATGCTTGTGATTATACCCCTTGCAAGCATCCGCAAATACAAGAAAGTAATTAAGATAAATCTAACCACAACCTTAAACTCTGAGATCCTGCTATCCCTCCTGCATCGATATACCAATGGGGGTTCAGGCTGCTGTCACTCCGGCAACCCCACAATTAGCAAACGAATACAATATGTATTCCCATAGGCCCATAAAGGTGAAGTATCATGTAGTCGACGTTCACATGACACCACTAGAAGAATAGCACCACAACTTAAATATCAAACCATTGAATATTACTCAACATAGTTCACTACTAGCATTTAGACTTCACCCATGTACTCAAGAACTAAACGAACTACTCACGAGACATCATATGGAACATGATCAGAGGTGATATGATGATGAATAACAATCTGAACATAAACCTTGGTTCAATGGTTTCACTCAATAGCATCAATAACAAGGAGTAATCAATACCGGGAGAGTTTTCCCTATGAAATAATCAAGATTCAACCCTAGATGTTACAGCGGTGACGAGGTGCAGCGGTGGAGATGACAGTGATGGTGGTGGAGATGATGGTGATGATGATCCCAATGAAGTCCAGCTCGATGACGGTGACAATGGCGTAGATTTCCCCCTCCGGGAGGGAATTTCCCCGGCGGATTTTAGCCTGCCGGAGAGCTCTTTTGTCTCTGGTGTTTTCCGCCCTACAGAGGCGGCTGTGTCTCCTCGCGATTATTCCCAGCACCTTAGGTTTTCGGGTAGATGAAGTACGCGAAAGAGAGGAGGCCGAAGGGGGCTGTGGGCCCCCTCCCCACAAGGCGGCGCGGCCAGGGCAGGGCCCACACCGGCCTATGGGGGGGCCATGGCGGCCCTCCTCGGCTCCTCCTTTTGGCTGGCTCATTCTTCTGGAAAAATAAGATCTTCGGTGTAATTTCCGTCAATTGTTGATCTCCAGAAATATTGCATTCTGACGGTGCTTTTCCCGCAGAATCCTGACTCCGGTGAATGATTCTCCAATAATCATGAAACATGCAAAATAGGTGAAATAACATAAGTATCATCTCTAAATATGAAATATATCAATGAATAACAGTAAATTATGATATAAAATAGTGATGCAAAATGGACGTATCAACTCCCCCAAGCTTAGACTTCGCTTGTCCCCAAGCGAAACTGAACTCAGTAAACAAGACCACATGTTTATGGAATGAAGAGTCGATAAATAAAATATGGACAAGAAGCATCATATTAATTCACACAAGACATTCTAGTGAACAACTTCCTCATATAATTCAACTTGAAACAAGTAGAAGGAAATCACAAATAAAGGTACATAGGAAATCATAATTGGTGATGGCAAACTTCGGTCTTGGTCAGAGAACAATTAACAGATTGTACTTATCTGTCGAGCAGCGCTCTTATATTAAAGCTTATACGGCAAAACTTGCATACTCAATCATAATAATCTCCTCATAATCATTGATAACCTTCAAAGCTATATTCATTCGGATAAAACTTGTACTAAACAAGGAAGAATAAAAGGCATGATTAAGTAGATCACAATATAAATGGTTTGATCACAACAACTCAATTGCTTGCTTAAGATAGAGGGAAATAGGTTTACTGGCTCAATCATAAAGTAAAAGATAGGCCCTTCGCAGAGGGAAGCAGGGATTAAATCATGTGCTAGAGATTTTTCAGTTTTAAAATCATATAGAGAGCATAAAAGTAAAGTTTGAGAGGTGTTTGTTGTTGTCAACGAATGGTAGTGGGTACTCTAACCCCCTTGCCAAACATATTTCCAAAGAGCGGCTCCCATGAAGGATGTTATCTCTACCAGCAAGGTAGATCATCCCTCTTCTCTTTTGTTTACACATGTACTTTAGTTTATTTAAGGATGACACTCCTCCCAACCTTTGCTTTCTCAAGCCATGGCTAACCGAATCCTCGGGTGCCTTCCAACATTTCACATACCATGGAGGAGTGTCTATTGCAAAATTAAGTTGCTTACTGATGAATCAGGGCAAAACATGTGAAGAGAATTGTTAATGAAAGTTAATTAATTGGGGCTGGAAACCCCGTTGCCAGCTCTTTTTGCAGAATTATTGGATAAGTGGATGAAGCCACTAGTCCATTGGTAAAAGTCTGCCCAACAAGATTGAAAGATAAAACACTACATACTTCCCTCATGAGCTATAAAACATTAACACAAATAAGAGGTAATACTTTTGAATTGTTTAAAGGTAGCACATGAAGTATTTACTTGGAATGGCAGGGAAATACCACATAGTAGGTAGTTATGGTGGACACTGATGGCATAGGTTTGGGTTAAGGTTCGGATGCACGAGAAGCATTCCCTCTCAGTACAGGTCTTTGGCTAGCAAGGTTGATTAGCAAGCATAAGAGTTGAGGGAAACAAACAAATATACATGTAATAGAAACAATCATGCATCTTCCTTGTAAGCACAAACAATTTTAACTTCAGAATACTAAGCTAAGAGCTAACAAGAAAGAAAGATAATAAAATAACATATCTACATGTATTTCCTCTTTTCTACTTAAACTCAAAGTGTTGTTGCTATTGACCAATGCTAAGTTTTCCAAAACCAAGTAGATTTACTCAATGCTCCCAAAGTGATACCAATACTAACAACAAGATCAATCATATAATAGAGATTGCAAACTAAAATAAGATGTGCAATATGTAAATGATAAAACTTCTCATTAATATTCCATAACGATAACTCACACCAAGGGATACATAGATAACCAACTAAAAGAGAGATACTTCCATACTGCAACCCATCTTATATGATAAGTTCCATACTCATGATATGACACTACTTAATAGTAAAAAGTAAAAGATAGTGATGATGTGATACCGCGGCACTCCCCCCAAGCTTGGAACAAACCAAGGGGGTGCCAATACCAATGATGAATTACTCCTTCGGCTGTGGTGCCAATACCAACGATATACGGACCTCCAGGGGTCCGGGGGATTATATAGCAGAAATTTTCACGACAGAAGGAAAGTACCAGGTCGAACCAGAGTTGGAGAGGGACACCGAGGGGCCGTCCTCATAGGGCGGCGCGGCTAGGGTAGGGCCCGCGCCGGGCACGCCCTCGTGCGTCTCCTCCTCTCCGTTTCAATCTCGTAATTTTTCATATTTCCCAAAAATAGCAAAAACATTGTTCGGAAAGTTAAACGCGGACTTTTTTATTACCAGAACTGTTACCTATTCAAAGTCGAACTCTGCAGAACTGTCAATTTGACCTTTGATGAAAGCTTCTGGAGTCGCCACTCGAATAACATCAACATCTTCATTATAAGAATCTCTAGAAATATAATGCTTGAGTCTTTGTCCATTCTCCACTTGTGTGGCATCACCCTTCAGAGAACTAATTTTAATTGCTCCTGAACGATACACCTCCACAATGACATATGGTCCTTCCCATTTTGAGAGTAATTTCCCTGCAAAAAATCTGAGACGATACCGATACAATAGGACTTTATCCCCAACATTATATTCTCTTTTGATAATTCTTCTATCATGCCATTTCTTAACTTTCTCTTTAGAGAGTTTAGCATTTTCATAAGCTTCACTTCTACATTCATCTAAAGAACTCAATTGTAGCAATCTCTTCTTACCGGCAAGTTTAGGATTGATGACCCACAAGTATAGGGGGTGTATCGTAGTATTTTCAATAAGTAAGAGTGTCGAACCCAACGAGGAGCAGAAGGTGTTGACAAGCAGTTTCGATGTAGGAATCACTGTAAATGCTCACAGACAAGTATTCAGGGGGTTTTGATGTAGCAGTTTAATAAAGTACGAGTAAGTAAAGTGCGAGAGAAATAATTGCAGCAAGTGGCCCAATCCTTTTTAGCACAAAGGACAAGCCGGTTTGTTTACTTATAATGACAAAACGTTCTTGAGGACGCACGGGAATTTAGTCTAGTGCTTTCGCTTCATACAACTAATTAATCTTCATTGTTTTGATAAGTGGTGTGTGGGTGAACCTATGCTAATGCATCGCCCTTCCCAGGACTAATACATACTTGTGATTATACCCCTTGCAAGCATCCACAACTACAAGAAAGTAATTAAGATAAATCTAAACACAGCCTTAAACTCTGAGATCCTGCTATCCCTCCTGCATCGATATAC
Organism: Lolium perenne; assembly: GCF_019359855.2. Taxonomy (NCBI): domain Eukaryota; kingdom Viridiplantae; phylum Streptophyta; class Magnoliopsida; order Poales; family Poaceae; genus Lolium; species Lolium perenne. Next base: position 41,107,434 of record NC_067248.2, on the reverse strand, counting down.
CAATGGGGGTTTAGGTTTCTGTCACTCCGGCAACCCCGCAATTAGCAAACGAGTACAAGATGTATTCCCCTAGGCCCATAAAGGTGAAGTATCATGTAGTCGACGTTCACATGACACCACTAGAAGAATAACACCACAACTTAAATATCATAACACTGAATATTACTCAACCATAATCACTACCAACATTTAGACTTCACCCATGTCCTCAAGAACTAAACGAACTACTCACGAGACATCATATGGAACGTGATCAGAGGTGATATGATGATGAATAACAATCTGAACATAAACCTTGGTTCAATGGTTTCACTCAATAGCATCAATAACAAGTAGAAATCAATACCGGGAGAGTTTCCCCTATCAAACAATCAAGATCCAACCCAAATTGTTACAGCGGTGACGATGTGCAGCGGTGGAAACGGCGGTGATGGTGATGGAGATAATGATGATGGTGATGGAGATGATGTCCAGCTCGATGATGGTGACGATGGCGTCGATTTCCCCCTCCGGGAGGGAATTTCCCCGGCAGATTTCAGCCTGCCGGAGAGCTCTTTTCTCTCTGGTGTTCTCCGCCCCGCAGAGGCGGCTGTGACTCTTCGCGACTATCCTCTGGAGCTTAGGTTTTCGGGACGAAGATGTACGTGAAGGAGAGGAGGCCAGAGGGGCCTGTGGGCCCCCTCCTCACAAGGCGGCGCGGCCAGGCCTTGGCCCGCGCCGGCCTATGAGGTGGGCCCATGGCGGCCCTCCTCGGCTCCCCCTTCTGGCTCCCTTCGTATTCTGGAAAAATAGGATTTTTCATATAATTTCCGTCAATTGTTGATCTTCTGAAATATTGCATTCTGACGGCGCTTTTTCCAGCAGAATCCTGACTCCGGTGCGCGATCCTCCAATAATCATGAAACATGCAAAATATATGAAATAACATAAGTATCATCTCCAAATATGAAATATATCAATGAATAACAACAAATTATGATATAAAATAGTGATGCAAAATGGACGTAAACAGGACCACATGTTTATGGATTGAAGAGTCGATAAATAAAATACGGACAAGAAGCATCATATTCATTCACACAAGACATTCTAGTGAACAACTTCCTCATATAATTCAACTTGAAACAAGTATAAGGTAATCACAAATAAAGGTGCATAAGAAATCATAATTGGTGATGGCAAACTTCGTTCTTGGTCAGAGAACAATTAACAGATTGTACTTATCTATCGAGCAGCGCTCTCATGTTAAAGTTTATATGGCACAACTTGTATACTCAATCATAATAATCTCCTCATAATCATTGATAACTTTCAAAGCTATATTCATTCGGATAAAACTTGTACTAAACAAGGAAGAGTAAAAGACATGATGAAGTAAATCACAATATAGATGGTTTGATCACAACAACTCAAATGCTTGCTTGAGATGGAGGGAAATAGGTTTACTGACTCAACATAAAGTAAAAGACAGGCCCTTCGCAGAGGGAAGCAGGGATTAAATCATGTGCTAGAGCTTTTTCAGTTTTGAAATCATATAAAGAGAGTAAAAGTAACATTTTGAGAAGTGTTTGTTGTTGTCAACGACTGGTAGCGGGTACTCTAACCCCCTTGCCAGACAAACTCTCGAAGAGCGGCTCCCATAAAGTTTTATTTTAGGTTGGCACTCCTCCCAACCTTTGCTTTCAAAAACCATGGCTAACCGAATCCTCGGGTGCCTGCCAACAATCTCATACCATGAAGGAGTGCCTTTTTATTTTAATTTTATTTAGATGACACTCCTCCCCTCCTTTGCTTTCTCAAGCCATGGCTAACCGAATCCTCGGGTACCTTCCAACAATCACATACCATGGAGTGACTATTTGTAAAATTATGAAGGTTAATTAATCGGGGTTGGGAACCCCATCGCCAGCTCTTTTTGCAAAATTATTGGATAAGTGGATGAAGCCACTAGTCCATTGGTGAAAGTTGCCCAACAAGATTGAAAGATAAAACACCACATAATTCCTCATGAGCTATAAAACATTGACACAAATAAGAGATAGTAAATTTTGAATTGTTTTAAAGGTAGCACACGAAGTATTTACTTGGAATGGCAGAAAATACCATGTAGTAGGTAGTTATGGTGGACACAAATGGCATAGGTTTGGGTTAAGGTTTGGATGCACGAGAAGTATTCCCTCTCGGTACAGGTTTTTGGCTAGCAAGGTTAATTAGCAAGCATAAGAGTTGAGGGAAACAAACAAATATACATGTGATAGAAACAGTCATGCATCTTCCTTGTAAGCACAAACAATTTTAACTTCAGAATAATAAGCTTAAGAGCTAAGAAGAAAGAAAGACAATGAAACAACATGTCTACATGTATTTCTCTTTTCTACTTAAACCTCAAAGTGTTGTTGCTATTGACCAATGCTAAGTTTGCCAAAACCAAATAGATTTACTCAATGCTCCCAAAGTGATACCAATACTAATAACAAGATCAATCATATAATAGAGATTGCAAACTAAAATAAGATGTGCAATATGTAAATGATAAGACTCCTCATTAATATTCCATAACGATAACTCACACCAAGGGATACATAGACAACCAACTAAGGATATGACACTACTTGATAGTAAAAAGTAAAAGATAGTGATGATGTGATACCGTGGCACTCCCCCAAGCTTGGAACAAACCAAGGGGATGCCAATACCGATGATGAATTACTCCTTCGGCGGTGGTGGTGATGCATTCTTGACAAGCTTCTCAACAAGCTCCTGAAGCTCATCAATCTTGTACATGAGGTTGCGGATCATCTCTGAATTGTGCTCGACGCGGCTAAGAAGTACGTCCGACGGCGAGTCCCAACTCTTGGAGTTATTCCCCCACTCTTCAGCTTCAGGCTTCACCCTTCCTGCAGTGTTAGAACGATCTATATCCCAATTGCTAGGCAATGCTGCTTTGGGAGTCCATTCAATTTGATTATTGTAAATTAGATTGCGGAAGGGATGGTAAGTGCCTGGAGAAGACGTCTTTGGATCTAGGTAGTGACGTGGAACCCTTCCTCCGGGGCGAATTCTTGCGCTCCTCATGGCACTGGAAGGGTTTTCAACCACCTCGATGCTTGCGATGGCAGCACGCGGGTACGCACGCGAGTCTTCCTCAACTTCTTCTTCATCTTCTTCCTTCACGCTCTCGTCCACCTCTTTCCACTCGGGATCTTGAATATCTTCATCCGAAAGCCCCTTTCCCTTGTTGTTGGAGACCATGGTGCTTCTAGATTGAAAACAGATCCTGGTAGAAACAGCTCGAAACAAAACACGTCGAGAAAACGATATACGGACCTCCAGGAGTCCGGGGGGTTATATAGCAGGAATTTTTACGACATAAGGAAAGTACCAGGTCGAACCAGAGTCGGAGAGGGGCAACGAGGGAGCCACCTCATAGGGCGGCGCGGCCAGGCTGGGCCCCGCGCCGGCCTATGAGGGCCCGCCCTCGTGTGTCTCCTCCGCTCCGTTTCGATCTCGTAATTTTTCATATTTTCCAAAAATAGCAAAAACATTGTTCGAAAAGTAAAACGCGAACTTTTTATTACCAGCACTGTTACCTATTCAAAGTCGAATTCTGCCGGACTGTCAATTTGACCTTTGATGAAAGCTTCCGGAGTTTCCACTCGAATAACATCAACATCTTCATTATAAGAATCACCTGAGATATAATGCTTTTGAGTCTTTGTCCATTCACCACTTGTGAGGCATCGCATTGGAGATAACTAATTTTAATCGCCCCTGAACGATACACCTCCTCAACGACATATGGTCCTTCCCACTTTGAGAGTAATTTCCCTGCAAAGAATCTGAGACGAGACCGATACAATAGGACTTTATCTCCAATATTGAATTCTCTTTTGATAATTATTTTATCATGCCATTTCTTACACTACAAGAAATGTGCCATAATATGACTTTTTTTTATGACTGGAAATCAAAATGTCATAGCTTTATGATGTTCCTAGCTTTGACCGTCCTTGGCCACTCCGGGGGGGCAAAACCCTAGAAAATCGTGACGTTATTGGGCAAAAACATCATTGGCAATTTAGGTCAAAACGTCATTAGCAAAATTAAGTGGCCTACGACGTTTTTCCAATGCCGATTGCGACAAATCAATAGCGTCATTGGCATTTGGCTCAATACAATGGTATGTGTTTGGCTGCCATGTCATCCATTTTGCCTATGTGTCCCTTTTCGGGTCCCACGCGCCTCACACGTGTCACTGGGAAGCAAGCGGCTTGAACTAACTGACATGTAGGACCAACTGATACTTGTGGGACAAAGGCGTCTTGTTATTTTTTTTCTCTGTGTCGTCCACCATTTTAATGGGCTGCTGGTGATATCCTCCTCTTTTGGGCTGTCCTCTACTAGGCTGCTGGCTGCTGGCCTACCCCACGGTGGCCCATCCGGGGGTTGAATTGCTGGCCCGACGGCCCATCCGGGGGTTGAATTGCTGGCCCGACGGCCCATCCGGGGTTGGAGTGGCTCCCGATGGAAATAACTGGCAAAAATTGCGCTTGCGGGGACTCGAACCCTCGACCTGGCGCTGCCGCACTACCACTCCCTACCGCTTTGCTACAATAGTGTTGTTGACACAAGTATGGTTGTCCATGTATATAGACATGATAGACTAATCAGTTGTCTTAAAAATCCCTCCACCTCGACCAAAATCCCTCCGACCAGGTGCATCTAGCTAGGGTTCCTCCTCCGACCAAAATCCCTCCGACCAGGTGCATCTGTTGCATGGCGGCGCAGTTCCCAGCCTGCTCGGGCAGTTCTTCTAGGTCAGGAGCGTCGTCGCGTCGCCGCCGGCGGCCGGGCACGCCCATCCCGTATCGGCAGCGGCCATTCGATTATGAGCCCGCTGACGTATGTGACTGTGGTGAGAAGATGCCGCAATGGATTTCTTGGAGTGATCCGAATCCTGGGAGAAGATACCGAAACTGCAAAATTCGCTCGGTTAGTCTTCGAGCACGCCCCCCCGCCCCCATTCTGAATTTCGCTCACCGTCTTCTGAAGTTTCTTTTCTACTATGGCTTACTTATCCTCTTTTGTTCTTCATCTGTCAGATTGCTGGTGGAATAGGGTGTAAAGTGTTTAAGTGGATTGATGATCCGCTGGATGCACGTCACAAAGAGTTAGTTCGTGATCTGCGTGATGCTGTTTGGGATCGAGATGAAGAAATTGAGAGGCTCCAGGTAGAAATTGAGAGGCTCCAGGAAGAAAAGTTTCTGCTTGCTGCAAGGAAACAGAGCAACCCTGAACCAAAGAAAATGGGAGGCTTCATGGTTTGGGTGCTATCTGTAGCTTTTGTCATCTCGTTGTACTGGGTGATGTGTAGGAACTGAAATTAGGGTGAATTCAGTGATCTGTTGGTCAGGAGGAGAAGAAGCTAGAGTATATGCTAGAGTTATTGTGTTGTAATTCCAACCATTTGTCTGTTCGTGCCACAATGTTTAGTTCCTGAATTTGAACCATGTCTATGTATGTGTGCAATTCTGTTCAGTTGAAAATGTGTTCCGTTGAAAATGAGTTCTGTTGAAAATGTGTAGCAGCTACTTTTGCATGGCGGCGCCGCCCATATATGGTCGCCGGCGTCAGCCATGCACGGCGGCGCCGCCCATATATGGTCGCCGGCGTCAGCCATGTATTGAAAAAATTGGGCATGGATTCCCCTAAAAATTGGGCATGGAGTCCCCAAAAAATTGGGCACAAATTCTGGGAACAAATAGCTGACATATTCAACATAAATTCTGGGAATATTGAACATAAAAATTGGGCACAAATTCTGGGAACAAATAGCTGACATATTCTGGGAACAAATAGCTGACATTTCTGGGAACAAATAGCTGACATATTCAACATAAATTCTGGGAACAAATAGCTGACATATTCAACACAAATTCTGGGAACAAATAGCTGACAAATTCTGGGAACAAATAGCTGACATATTCAACACAAACTGCTACTCATCTTCTTCAAAAACTTGACGCTTCCTAGTCCTATTTCCTCCATCATCATCATCATCATCCTCATCGCTGCAATATTGGTACATTGTCTGATCAACCTCCTCGATTTCTTCGGGCACAACCTCTTTGCTATGTTTCTTCAGTTTGTCCACAATGACTTTTTCAAGTAGCACACGTTCCTGGTCACTTCTCGTCCTACTCCGTGCAGTGCCTTCTTTTTCTTGCACAGGAACTTGACTGGAATCTTCATCTTGATATGATAGTACAGCAACACCGGGTCCCTGTTCATTTTCTTTTACACTCCATAGATGTCTATGGTGAAATTTCTGCACAACTTGCCATTTTCCTTTCAACTTGGTGTCTGGCACATAAAAGACCTTGGTTGCTTGTGATGTCAGAAGGAAAGGATCAGTCTTGTACCAAAACTTTTCTGTGTTAACACTCTTGAAGTGTCCATCATCGTCGAGCCCGGGTTTCCTACCACCAAGGTCAAATCAGTCACACCGGAAGAGGACAACTGACCGATGGACGCCACCACTGGAGTTGTATTGCAATCTGATGATGGATTTGAGCTGACCAAAGAAGTCAATGCTGTTGCCATCATGATCTCCCTCAGAAACGATTCCACTATTTTGTGTCTTCCTGTTCTTCTCGCGGTCAACAGTATGGTACCGAACACTGTCAACAACACATGCCGAATATAGTCTCACTCTAAAATCTGGTTTGCACGCCAAAGCATAGAGATCAGGACAGACATCATTTCACATTTTTCCAATCTGCAAAAAATCAACCGGGGGTGAGTAACACACACAGCAAAATTATATCATGAACTTTTCCAATCTTCAGAAATAGACCAGCTAAAGATCTCACATGAGTCTGAAACCATCTAGCAAAGTTCTTGGCAAGCCATCTATCAACATTGATCTGACCACCTTGTTGGTTCAACTCTTGTTTGCACAGGCTGGAATGGCAACAGAAAATAGATCCTAATTATTATTTGGAGAGGCTGCAATAACCTATCTATATAAGGGGATGAAGAGAAACGTACTCGATGTATGGATCAACCTCGTGGCAACTTCGGAGCACATACCACACCATGTTGTCATAGTCCTCACCAGCAAACACATATTGAGAGGCTCCAATAAATTTCACACCGTGTTTGAAAACAGACACATCACCAATATGTGAATCATCCCGCTCCGGATTTCTGCTTGGACGGTTGAATCTTGTTTCAACATCGTCGAAGTATCTCGAGCAAAATGTCAGGCACTCATCAACAATATATGCTTCGGCAATCGATCCCTCCGGCCTGGCATTGTTCCGGACATAACGCTTCAATGTTAGCAACCTTCTTTCGACTGGGTACATCCAACCGTAATGCACTGGGCCTCTAAGCCTTGCCTCTTTTGGTAAATGGATGGCCAAATGCACCATCACGTCGAAGAAAGATGGGGGGAAGATCTTCTCAAGTTTGCAAAGAATAACTACGATTTCCTTTTCAAGTCTGTCCAGAACGTCTCTCTTCAGTGTTTTGCAGCACAGCTCTCTGAAGAAATTTCCAAGTTCAGCAACCGCTTCATATATGTCTTCATGGATTGTTCCTCGAAGGCCAGCCGGTAAGATCCTTTGAAGCAATATATGACAGTCATGGGTCTTCAGCCCTTGAAGCTTGCACTTATCAGCAGCAACACACTTGGATATGTTAGACGCGTACCCATCTGGAAACCTCACAGCTTTTATGAATTCACAAAAAGCAATTTTTTCTTGTTTACTCATTGTATACCACGCCTGTGGCATCTCAAAAGAGTCAGCTAAAACAGGCTGCAAATGCAAGTCACGTCTTATGCCCATGTCTTCCAAATCAAGCCTTGAATTCACAGTGTCTTTGGTCTTGCCTTGTATGTTCATGAAAGTACCAAGCAAATTGTCACAGATGTTTTTCTCGATGTGCATTACATCGAGATTATGCCTCAGCTTTAGATCTTCCCAGTATGGCAAGTCCCACAAACATGATCTACGGCTCCAACACTGACCGTCCTCACGTTTCCTTTTCTTCTGAAGCTTGCCTGGTATCACATCTCTAACCCTATCAAGCTGTTGCTTCAGCTCTTCTGGAGTGAATTCCGCTGGCTTCTCACGGCTTTCAGAAGCACCATCGAATTCTTTGCTATTTCTCCAAGGATGGTGCCGAGGTAGCCAACGGCGGTGCCCAATAAAGCAGATTTTGTTCCTTAATTTCTTGGAGCAATTCTCTTTGTCACAACGCACACATGCCTGGTAACCAGCTGTGGCCCTCCCTGACAATGTGTGCAGTGCCGGATAATCATGAATACACCATAAGATTGCAGCACGGAGATCAAACTTGTCTGGACTATTGGCATCATACGATTTTACACCTTTCTAGAGCTCCTACAGCTCTTCCATCAAAGGCTCCATGAAGACATCAAAATCTTTTCCCGGAGATGATGGACCAGGGATTAGCAATGCAAGCATGAAGTTGGACTGATCCATACATGCCCACGGCGGAAGGTTGTATGGCACCACGAATACAGGCCACATGCTGTAGGAGTTGCTCATATTCCCGTAGGGATTAAAACCATCCGTGGCAAGTCCAAGCCTTATGTTCCTGGCATCAGCGGCAAAGTCTTTATGAATATTGTCAAAATCCTTCCATGCATCCCCGTCTGCTGGATGACTGAGATCATTCTCCACGTCTTGCCGCTTCAGTTTGTGCCACTGTACTTCCTTTGATTGCTCCTTTGAAAGAAACATTCTTTGCAGCCTTGGAATCAATGGGAAGTGCCTTAGCACCTTCTCTGGGATCTTTCTCCTACCATCAGCATCTTTCCATCTGGAGGCTTTGCACTTGGGGCAATTATTCTCCTTGGCATAATCCTTCCGGAACAATACACAGTTATTCGGGCACACATGGATACTCTCATAACCAAGTCCCAACCTGCCGACTATGCTAAGTGCCTCCTCGTATGACTTTGGTATTGAGCTATTAGGGTATTGCAAGGCCAAAATCAGGAGTATCGCGTTGAATGCAACGTTGCTAATCCGGTAGTACGACTTGGCCTGAAGTAACTTGACTGTGAGTGAAAACCTTGACATTGTACCCCCATCGCTGGCTGCGCGCTTGGCTTCCTCTATCAACTCAGCAAATATAGTGTCCTTTCCAGCACCTTGCGGTTCTGAGTTGTACAAATCAGCAAGCAGATCAGGAATTCTATCATCTTCGTAACCATCTTCCTCTTGCAAACCATAATAGTGTGCCTCTGCATCACCTCCACCAACATGGTGTGCCCCTGCATCACCTCCATGTCCAGCCTCAGGTTCACCTCCATGTCCAGCCTCAGGTTCACCTCCATGTCCATGTCCGGCTTCAGGTGCACCTCCTTGTCCTCCATGTCCAGCTTCAGGTACAGGATGTAATGGTTCTCCATGGAAGACCCATCGGTCATAAGTGCTTGCCATCCCAAAAAGAAGCAAATGAGACTCTACTACATCTAGAGGTTTTGTGCACCGGTTGAGACAGCTACGACATGGGCACAGCACCTGATCAACATTGGCAGCATTCAAGCGAACAAACTGCATAAACTCTGCCACTCCCTTTGTGTGTTCAGGGGAAAGCCTTCTAATTCTTGTTGTAATCCAGCGTCTGTCCATCTGCGGAAGAACAAAATGATGCAATTAGCACACACCTAATCGCACCCAGTTCCAATTTCAAGCAATGCACAGCAGTTCAATTCGATTTTGTGAACTGATGAAGAAGAACAGATCGAGAGGGGAGAGATGAGAGGGGTGCAGACCGGGAGATGCGGAGGGGCTCGTCCTGGAGAGGGCGAGGGGCTCGTCCTGGAGAGGGCGAGGGGCTCGTCGTCGGCGAGGCAGATGGACAGCAGATCCCTTGCTCGGACGCAGCGCCGGCACAACCACCACCGCCGTCACCTCGGACTCGGTACTTTAGTCCTAGTAACAGCACATATTGGATCACAGAGATTCGATATTGTGAACTGACGAAGAAGAACAGATCGAGAGGGGAGAGGTGAGAGGGGTGCAGACCGGGAGATGCGGAGGGGCTCGTCGTCGGAGAGGGCCGGGGCTCGTCGTCGGAGAGGGACGGGGCTCGTCGTCGGAGAGGGACGGGGCCGCCACCGCCACCGCCGCCGCCGCCGCTCGTCGTCGGAGATTCGAATTTCTGCTAGGTTATCGGAGGGAGTTGGATTCGGAAGGGATATTTGGGCTTCTCCTGGGCGCCAAAAAAAATCAAAAAAGAGTGAGGGCTGGGACTCGAACCCAGCACCTCTAGATGTGTCAACGTGCCAGTTAACCAGTGGAGCTATTGGAGAGATCTTGTCAGCTTACCATCCTTTATCCTTTACATAGTGGAACTAAGGCAACTTTTTTTTTTATAGTTATGGATATGATCTTGTTACATAATCTATCAGAGGGGATACTGATTTAGGACAACAGTTAATTTGTACAGGAGCATTAGCTAAGCAACAGGCTAATATATGACTAATAATTAATTACGGCTAGCAAACTATATATATCTATATATACTCCAGCATATATAGACCACCAAAAGCACATTATATTACACATATATAGTGCCAGCCTTGAGCTCAATAACATAGTACCAAAAGGACACGTTAATTATAGATACTACCGAGGAGGTTCAACGCTCATTTACTTGAGCACATTACATAGACCAACAGGCCATTAGATAGTACCAGATCGATCGATAAGAGGTTCAACGCTCATATTACTTGAGCTCATACACACATATATATAGTACTACTAGCTTAATTAGAGAGGTTCAGCCTGCTAGCTCATTTCTCGAGCTTCCTGACATACAACTTGAGACCGCCCCGGGCGCGAATGCGGAACCAAAACACAAAGATATCATTTGCCTTCATCTTGCTCTTCCGCACCACAACACTCCAGTTTGTTGTGATCACTGCACCATCAAACTTCCCTTTGCCCTGGAAAATCCTCACTTTCACACCATGTCTCTCACTGTAAGAGACAAGAAAGTCATTATCTGGAAGCTGCATATTCGTCGAGATGTACTTCTTGGTAAACTTCCGGTTGAAGTACTGCAGATTATAAGATGCAAAACTTCGTTCAGATGAAGTAATTGTCAACATATAAAGATGCAAAAACATCCTTGATCGAGATGGAGTAATTATATTTACCATTCTGGAACAGCCTTCCACGGTACTTGCACTCTTTATAGTGCACACATAAAAAGGAATTGCGGGGCGCTTTTGGTCAACAAGATATCTCAGGGTATCAACTTGTGTAGGATTCATTTCCACTAGATTGGGATACATGCAAAAGTCATCCCATTCCTCACCTGCCTCTATCCTGGGACCTACATATATAAGGAACCAGGGAATAAGGCCTAGTTTAAAGTTTTCCTAAAACTGAAGTATATCAAACCAACAGTATTTATAGAAACTGAAGTATTCCTTGAATGCTACAAATTGACTAGCTATTATGCCAAACCGAGACTAATTAAGCATTTGACCTATATCCTGCATCTATAACTACTATATATATATTTTACCTCGACGAGTCGATGGACATCGCCAGGAGGAGGAGGAGCAACTTCCTCATGCTCAGCTGCACAATCCATTGCTGCAGCATCATCAGCTTTCTCTTGCTTGACGTGAACCCTATCTAGAGCACCATCCTCACCTTCGGAGGATGAGCTGATGTCGATGGTCTCAACGGCCTTCTTGGATGGGACCAAAATGGCAACTTCATAGTCATAGGGGTCCATGGTGTCGACCTAATAACAAGCAGTGAACAATTTGAGAACTATGAAACTATTAATTACACATTAATTAAAACTAAGTTGGGATGTTTAGGTTCAGATTGACATTCGCACTAGCAGCACTAGCACATGTTTTGAATCAATCTAAACTAGGAAAATCTACTCTAGCACTAGAATCTACTTTGAATCGATCAAACCCTAGGAAAATCGCCGCTCGGACAAAAAAACCCCAATTAAAATCCCCCGAGATTAAGTACGGCAAACCCCAGAAAATCCCCCGCTCATCCCCCAAATTAACCTGAGCTTCGGCCGATGGAGGCAGTGGAGCTTCGGCCGACGGAGCTTGACGGAGCTGCTTGATGGAGCTTCGGCCGACGGAGTTGGGAGAGGAAGAGGCGGCAGTGGCGGCTGGGTGAGAGAGAGTGAGACAGGGGAGAAAGTTGCTTTTGGTATAGGACATTTTGGGGTGGGTGGGGCAAAATGGCACCCACTGACGTGTGGGGCCATCTAGCAGTAGATACCACTGGGTTGGGCCATTTCCGGTAATTTTATGTGGATTAGGGGCCAGCAGGTAAATTGGAACCCTCATTCTCTGTTTTTACTAATTATAATAAATCAGAAATTCCCTCCTCCGCCTCTCCGCTTCTTGACGGTTCCACTCCGCTTCTTGCCGGTTCCACTCCCACTAGACGGAAAACCCTCCTCCGCGCCAAGACGCTTCTGCCTCGCCGCTTCTGCCTCCTCCGCCGCTTCCTCCTCCGCGCCATGGACGATGCTTCTTCTTCCTCTTCCTCTGTTCCGCAACCGCTTCTGCCTCCTCCGCCGTCAGCAATGCAGGCCATTACTCAGATCAGGACCTTCACCGTCCATGGCGGCAAGGAGATCGATGTTGTCTACACAAACGAGGAGGAGACGATGAGCAAGTACCTGAAGATGTACGCGCAGTGGTATGCGGAAGAAGAAGAGAACAAGTTTGTAGGATTGGATCTCGAGTACACTCGGGAGGACCCCAACCACGAAGAAGACAACTACCTCGCCGTCGCTCAACTGTGCATGAGGAACCACGTCCTCGTCTGCCACTTTTCCTGGTTTGTAGACCTTAATCTTGCTCTGATTTACTTAATCTTGCTCTGATTTTGTTAATCTTGCTCAGATTTTAGTTAATCGCTAGTGCATGATGAACCAAGTCACCCTCGAGTGCTCTGTTTTAGTTAATCTTGATCTGTTTTAGTTAATCTCGAGTGCAACAAATTAAACTACAAACCGTGCTAGCTGCAAAACAAGTTTTGTTTCTGTGTTTTGTGTAACAAAAGCCACAAAGCATGGTGTGCTGATCTTGCAGATTGAATCTATCCATATGCTCATCTAGCATGTACTGGATTTCATTATACCAAATTAATTATCACAAAGCAAATTTCCGGAGTCCTGATCTTGCATTTAATAGACTTTTGTTAGTTTCAAAATTATATGATGCAAAATGATATTTCAATGACTAAAAAATTTGCACTTGCACATTTCATAAAAGTGTTGGTCATGCATTCTTTTAGTACCAAATGGATTATGACTAGATAATTTTCAGACTCTTGATCATGCACTTACTAAACTTATGTCAATTTTATTCAAGTTATGAGATTGCATAGACTAAACATTCGTATTCCCAAATTTTATTCAAGTGTTGATCTCGCAAGTACTAAATTTTTGCATCAAATTGAATCTATCCATATGCTCATCTAGCATGTACTGGATTTCATTATACCAAATTAATTATGACAAGCAAATTTCCGGAGTCTTGATCTTGCATTTAATAGAATTTTGTTAGTTTCAAAATTATATGATGCAAAATGAAATTTCAATGACTAAACAATTGCACTTACACATTTCATAAAAGTGTTGTTCATGCATTCTATTAGTACCAAATGAATTATGACTAGATAATTTTCAGACTGTTGATCATGAACTTACTAAACTTATGTAGTTTCAAATTTTATATTCAAGCTATGAGATTGCATATAGACTAGCTTCGTAGTCCCAAATTTTATTCAAGTGTTGATCTCGCAAGTACTAAATTTTTGCTTTCAGGACCAACGGGGAATGTCCGGCGCTGCGCTCATTCCGTCACGATCAAGGAATAGTGTTCGGCAGCGTTGACAAGAGAGCAGATTTTATAAAGTTATATTACGAGAAGATTATAATTCCTAGGGAGAACTGGATCGATATCCAGGAAATTGTCAACGTCAAAGGTCTCAACGAGAGAGGAAAATTAATGAGTGATGGAATGGCTAGTCTTGCAACTAGCATCATCGACGAGTCGTACAGCCAGATGAAGAGCAAATTCCCTCCAGAGAGGCACAATTACTGGGAAGAGCAGCCGTTGTCTGATTTAAACCTGGAGTATGCAGCTAAAGATGCTTACGTGAGCTACCAGCTCTACGTTAAGATATGGTTCTTCCTGCGTTACCTTGTGTTTTGCCCCGGTTGCAAGAAGGAAGACGAGCTGAGGGGACGTCTGTGTCGCAAATGCAAGGCAGCAGAGATCGAAGCTGAACATGCACAGAGAAATGCTGCAGCTGAAATAGCAAGGTTAAATGCTGAACTTGCAAGCGCGCTGGCTGAACTAGCAATCTTGAAGGCACCAGCTTCCTGCAGCGACAACACCCAGCAGACAAGTCCCCCTCATGGCAAACGGACGAAGATGAATGATGAGCAGTGGCTGGAGCGTAGTGATGCGCCGAAGAGTAGTGATTATTGGCAGAACCTGAGGAAGAAGTCGTGGACTGGTGCTGATCGAAGAGTGATGATCCGTGGACGACGGAGATGAGTGATCAGCAGAGCCCGAAGAGTGATAATCCGTGGCCGACGGCTGTGCAATTACTGACGACTTCTCCAAGATCCATGCCTAGTTAATTATTTGTATTTGCTTGTCAAGAAACTTTGCTTCTATCGTCTCTTTGTTTATGAGGCACAGCTCGGGGTAGACTTGTATAGGATCTCCCCATTAGGTAGGATCATAGGATCAACTTAGAGAAATCATACTTTTCCTGATGTGAATAGTACTGTCAGATCTGGTTGAATATTCACACCCAGATTTATCTTTTTTGTTTCTCTAAGTGTATGTCGAATTTGAATTTGAAGTTACATGTACATCTCCATAATATATGTGTATGCCTCAAGTTTCACGAGAAATCTAGGGGGGTAGACTCACGGGCACACGTTCTGCTTTTGGGGGAAGGAGGGGAGAACGACCGCCGGAGCACCGGAACCCCACCAAATCTTGCATGTGGACCTATGATATGTGTTAAAGTGTGGTGCAAGGTCTAATGGTGCAAAAGTAGCTCCCCTAAACCCTAAACCCTAAACTGGGGAGGCTTCGAGCACTAAAACCCCTCTAAAACCCTAAACCACGACACCGGAGCTGCAAAACCATGCATCATAAACCCTAACCCTAACCCTATACCCTAAACATATACCTAACCATAAATACTTACCTTTAACCTAAACCCTAGCCCTACCCCCTAAACCCTAGCCCTAACCCTACACCAAACCCTAACCAGTAGATCAGGCACACCCTCGATCGTGTGATAATGGCTCTAGCTGCGGGTATATGTGCCAAAGGGTCCCAATCTTGGTTCTCCATGTGTATATGTCCTAAACAAACCTAAAAGAATGAAAAGTTACATTGGTGCACCCTCGCGCAGAGAAATCTAGGGGGGCAGACCCGCCGGGGCACACGTTCCGCTGTTTTGGGGGAAGGAGTAGGAAACGGCCCGTTTCACCACATAGTTTGTCGGAACGAGGCCATATTTGGCACGTGCGTGGACCTTAGGATGGGAAGCAAGGCCCGTGTCGCGGATTTCCAATCCGAACCACGGGCGACGGTTTTTCCATTTTCGGGGTGCCGGAAGGGCTTTTTTTTGTGAAGGGGCTACATGGTGCGCATTTTAGTATTGCGCGAGACCTCCGCGCAGTGGTAGGATACCTCGTACGCACCACCTATCACATGCCGTATGCGCGCGGTAGCCATCTGGGAATCCCTCCCACTTCCTGCGGTGTCCCGCCGAATCCGCTGGAAACTGACCGGATCTGAACTGGGGCCACACTTTCCTTTGCTCAATAAATGGAGGGAAAAATGTTTTTAGGTCTAGGACGCATCATTTTATGTGCTAAATGTTTTCCGTTTCGCGCGTTGGCGGACGGGTGCACGCGCGCTCCCGGTACGGCCATACCGCATGTCCCGACGGCCCCGTTTTGCGCAGTTGGCATATTAAACGGAGCCAAAAAATCGAGCGGAGCCGCGTGGCGTCATTTTATGTGTCCTGGTAACCACTTCAAAAGACGGAATTGGGATACGGCAATTATCTTGAAAAACCCTTCACGAATAGGGCTATCACGTCTGGAGTTCTATGGCTTTTAGGGGAAATGAGCAGGAAACGGCCCGTTTCACCACATAGTTTGTCAGAACGAGGCCATATTTGGCACGTGTGTGGACCTTAGGATGGGAAGCAAGGCCCGTGTCGCGGATTTCCAATCCGAACCACGGGCGACGGTTTTTCCATTTTCGGGGTGATGGAAGGGCTTTTTTTGTGAAGGGGCTACATGGTGCGCATTTTAGTATTGCGCGAGACCTCCGCGCAGCGGTAGGATACCTCCTACGCACCACCTATCACATGCCGTATGCGCGCGGTAGCCATCTGGGAATCCCTCCCGCTTCCTGCGGTGTCCCGCCGAATCCGCTGGAAACTGACCGGATCTGAACTGGGGCCACACTTTCCTTTGCTCAATAAATGGAGGGAAAAATGTTTTTAGGTCTAGGCCACGTCATTTTATGTGCTAAATGTTTTCCGTTTCGTGCGTTGGCGGACGGGTGCACGCGCGCTCCCGGTACGGCCATACCGCATGTCCCGACGGCCCCGTTTTGCGCAGTTGGCATATTAGACGAAGCCAAAAAATCGAGCGGAGCCGCGTGGCGTCATTTTATGTGTCCTGGTAACCACTTCAAAAGACGGAATTGGGATACGGCAATTATCTTGAAAAACCCTTCACGAATAGGGCTATCACATCCGGAGTTCTATGGCTTTTAGGGGAAATGAGTAGGAAACGGCCCGTTTCACCACATAGTTTGTCGGAACGAGGCCATATTTGGCACGTGCGTGGACCTTAGGATGGGAAGCAAGGCCCGTGTCGCGGATTTCCAATCCAAACCACGGGCGACGGTTTTTCCATTTTCGGGGTGCCGGAAGGGCTTTTTTTTGTGAAGGGGCTACATGGTGCGCATTTTAGTATTGCGCGAGACCTCCGCGCAGCGGTAGAATACCTCCTACGCACCACCTATCACATGCCGTATGCGCACGGTAGCCATCTGGGAATCCCTCCCGCTTCCTGCGGTGTCCCGCCGAATCCGCTGGAAACTGACCGGATCTGAACTGGGGCCACACTTTCCTTTGCTCAATAAATGGAGGGAAAAATGTTTTTAGGTCTAGGACGCATCATTTTATGTGCTAAATGTTTTCCGTTTCGCGCGTTGGCGGACGGGTGCACGCGCGCTCCCGGTACGGCCATACCGCATGTCCCGACGGCCCCGTTTTGCGCAGTTGGCAAATTAAACGGAGCCAAAAAATCGAGCGGAGCCGCGTGGCGTCATTTTATGTGTCCTGGTAACCACTTCAAAAGACGGAATTGGGATACGGCAATTATCTTGAAAAACCCTTCACGAATAGGGCTATCACGTCCGGAGTTCTATGGCTTTTAGGGGAAATGAGTAGGAAACGGCCCGTTTCACCACATAGTTTGTCGGAACGAGGCCATATTTGGCACGTGCGTGGACCTTAGGATGGGAAGCAAGGCCCGTGTCGCGGATTTCCAATCCGAACCACGGGCGACGGTTTTTCCATTTTCGGGGTGCCGGAAGGGCTTTTTTTTGTGAACGGGCTACATGGTGCGCATTTTAGTATTGCGCGAGACCTCCGCGCAGCGGTAGGATAACTCCTACGCACCACCTATCACATGCCGTATGCGCGCGGTAGCCATCTGGGAATCCCTCCCGCTTCTGCGGTGTCCCGCCGAATCCGCCGGAAACCGACCGGATCTGAATCGGGGCCACACTTTGCTTTGCTCAATAAATGGAGGGAAAAATGTTTTTAGGTCTAGGACGCATCATTTTATGTGCTAAATGTTTTCCGTTTAGATCGTTCGCGCACACGTCAACGCGCCCTACCCGAACGCCCATACCGCATGTCCCGACGGCCCCGTTTTGCGCAGTTGGCATATTAAACGGAGCCAAAAAATCGAGCGGAGCCGCGTGGCGTCATTTTATGTGTCCTGGTAACCACTTCAAAAGACGGAATTGGGATACGGCAATTATCTTGAAAAACCCTTCACGAATAGGGCTATCACGTCCGGAGTTCTATGGCTTTTAGGGGAAATGAGTAGGAAACGGCCCGTTTCACCACATAGTTTGTCGGAACGAGGCCATATTTGGCACGTGCGTGGACCTTAGGATGGGAAGCAAGGCCCGTGTCACGGATTTCCAATCCGAACCACGGGCGACGGTTTTTCCATTTTCGGGGTGCCGGAAGGGCTTTTTTTTGTGAAGGGGCTACATGGTGCGCATTTTAGTATTGCGCGAGACCTCCGCGCAGCGGTAGGATACCTCCTACGCACCACCTATCACATGCCGTATGTGCGCGGTAGCCATCTGGGAATCCCTCCCGCTTCTGCGGTGTCCCGCCGAATCCGCCGGAAACCGACCGGATCTGAACCGGGGCCACACTTTCCTTTGCTCAATAAATGGAGGGAAAAATGTTTTTAGGTCTAGGACGCGTCATTTTATGTGCTAAATGTTTTCCGTTTCGCGTTGGCGGACGGGTGCACGCGCGCTCCCGCACGGCCATACCGCATGTCCCGACGGCCCCGTTTTGCTAGCTTGGCAAATTAAACGGAGCCAAAAAATCGAGCGGAGCCGCGTGGCGTCATTTTATGTGTCCTGGTAACCACTTCAAAAGACGGAATTGGGATACGGCAATTATCTTGAAAAGCCTTCACGAATAGGGCTATCACGTCCGGAGTTCTATGGCTTTTAGGGGAAATGAGTAGGAAACGGCCCGTTTCACCACATAGTTTGTCGAACGAGGCCATATTTGGCACGTGCGTGGACCTTAGGATGGGAAGCAAGGCCCGTGTCGCGGATTTCCAATCCGAACCACGGGCGACGGTTTTTCCATTTACGGGTGCCGGAAGGGCTTTTTTTGTGAAGGGGCTACATGGTGCGCATTTTAGTATTGCGCGAGACCTCCGCGCAGCGGTAGGATACCTCCTACGCACCACCTATCACATGCCGTATGCGCGCGGTAGCCATCTGGGAATCCCTCCCGCTTCCTGCGGTGTCCCACCGAATCCGCTGGAAACTGACCGGATCTGAACTGGGGCCACACTTTCCTTTGCTCAATAAATGGAGGGAAAAATGTTTTTAGGTCTAGGACGCGTCATTTTATGTGCTAAATGTTTTCCGTTTCGCGCGTTGGCGGACGGGTGCACGCGCGCTCCCGGTACGGCCATACCGCATGTCCCGACGGCCCCGTTTTGCGCAGTTGGCAAATTAAACGGAGCCAAAAAAATCGAGCGGAGCCGCGTGGCGTCATTTTATGTGTCCTGGTAACCACTTCAAAAGACGGAATTGGGATACGGCAATTATCTTGAAAAACCCTTCACGAATAGGGCTATCACGTCCGGAGTTCTATGGCTTTTAGGGGAAATGAGTAGGAAACGGCCTGTTTCACCACATAGTTTGTCGGAACAAGGCCATATTTGGCACGTGCGTGGACCTTAGGATGGGAAGCAAGGCCCGTGTCGCGGATTTCCAATCCGAACCACGGGCGACGGTTTTTCCATTTTCGGGGTGCCGGAAGGGCTTTTTTTTGTGAAGGGGCTACATGGTGCGCATTTTAGTATTGCGCGAGACCTCCGCGCAGCGGTAGGATACCTCCTACGCACCACCTATCACATGCCGTATGCGCGCGGTAGCCATCTGGGAATCCCTCCCGCTTCCTGCGGTGTCCCGCCGAATCCGCTGGAAACTGACCGGATCTGAACTGGGGCCACACTTTCCTTTGCTCAATAAATGGAGGGAAAAATATTTTTAGGTCTAGGACGCGTCATTTTATGTGCTAAATGTTTTCCGTTTCGCGCGTTGGCGGACGGGTGCACGCGCGCTCCCGGTACGGCCATACCGCATGTCCCGACGGCCCCGTTTTGCGCAGTTGGCAAATTAAACGGAGCCAAAAAATCGAGCGGAGCCGCGTGGCGTCATTTTATGTGTCCTGGTAACCACTTCAAAAGACGGAATTGGGATACGGCAATTATCTTGAAAAACCCTTCACGAATAGGGCTATCACGTCCGGAGTTCTATGGCTTTTAGGGGAAATGAGTAGGAAACGGCCCGTTTCACCACATAGTTTGTCGGAATGAGGCCATATTTGGCACGTGCGTGGACCTTAGGATGGGAAGCAAGGCCCATGTTGCGGATTTCCAATCCGAACCACGGGCGACGGTTTTTCCATTTTCGGGGTGCCGGAAGGGCTTTTTTTTGTGAAGGGGCTACATGGTGCACATTTTAGTATTGCGCGAGACCTCCGCGCAGCGGTAGGATACCTCCTACGCACCACCTATCACATGCCGTATGCGCGCGGTAGCCATCTGGGAATCCCTCCCGCTTCCTGCGGTGTCCCGCTGAATCCGCTGGAAACTGACCGGATCTGAACTGGGGCCACACTTTCCTTTGCTCAATAAATGGAAGGAAAAATGTTTTTAGGTCTAGGACGCGTCATTTTATGTGCTAAATGTTTTCCGTTTCGCGCGTTGGCGGACGGGTGCACGCGCGCTCCCGGTACGGCCATACCGCATGTCCCGACGGCCCCGTTTTGCGCAGTTGGCAAATTAAACGGAGCCAAAAAATCGAGCGGAGCCACGTGGCGTCATTTTATGTGTCCTGGTAACCACTTCAAAAGACGGAATTGGGATACGGCAATTATCTTGAAAAACCCTTCACGAATAGGGCTATCACGTCCGGAGTTCTATGGCTTTTAGGGGAAATGAGTAGGAAACGGCCCGTTTCACCACATAGTTTGTCAGAACGAGGCCATATTTGGCACGTGCGTGGACCTTAGGATGGGAAGCAAGGCCCGTGTCGCGGATTTCCAATCCGAACCACGGGCGATGGTTTTTCCATTTTCGGGGTGCCGGAAGGGCTTTTTTTGTGAAGGGGCTACATGGTGCGCATTTTAATATTGCGCGAGACCTCCGCGCAGTGGTAGGATACCTCCTACGCACCACCTATCACATGCCGTATGCGCGCGGTAGCCATCTGGGAATCCCTCCCGCTTCCTGCGGTGTCCCGCCGAATCCACTGGAAACTGACCGGATCTGAACTGGGGCCACACTTTCCTTTGCTCAATAAATGGAGGGAAAAATGTTTTTAGGTCTAGGACGCGTCATTTTATGTGCTAAATGTTTTCTGTTTCGCGCGTTGGCGGACGGGTGCACGCGCGCTCCCGGTACGGCCATACCGCATGTCCCGACGGCCCCGTTTTGCGCAGTTGGCAAATTAAACGGAGCCAAAAAATCGAGCGGAGCCGCGTGGCGTCATTTTATGTGTCCTGGTAACCACTTCAAAAGACAGAATTGGGATACGGCAATTATCTTGAAAAACCCTTCACGAATAGGGCTATCACGTCCGGAGTTCTATGGCTTTTAGGGGAAATGAGTAGGAAACGGCCCGTTTCACCACATAGTTTGTCGGAACGAGGCCATATTTGGCACGTGCGTGGACCTTAGGATGGGAAGCAAGGCCCGTGTCGCGGATTTCCAATCCGAACCATGGGCGACGGTTTTTCCATTTTCGGGGTGCCGGAAGGGCTTTTTTTTGTGAAGGGGCTACATGGTGCGCATTTTAATATTGCGCGAGACCTCCGCGCAGCGGTAGGATACCTCCTACGCACCACCTATCACATGCCGTATGCGCGCGGTAGCCATCTGGGAATCCCTCCCGCTTCCTGCGGTGTCCCGCCGAATCCGCTGGAAACTGACCGGATCTGAACTGGGGCCACACTTTCCTTTGCTCAATAAATGGAGGGAAAAATATTTTTAGGTCTAGGACGCGTCATTTTATGTGCTAAATGTTTTCCGTTTCACGCGTTGGCGGACGGGTGCACGCGCGCTCCCGGTACGGCCATACCGCATGTCCCGACGGCCCCGTTTTGCGCAGTTGGCAAATTAAACGGAGCCAAAAAATCGAGCGGAGCCGCGTGGCGTCATTTTATGTGTCCTGGTAACCACTTCAAAAGACGGAATTGGGATACGGCAATTATCTTGAAAAACCCTTCACGAATAGGGCTATCACGTCCGGAGTTCTATGGCTTTTAGGGGAAATGAGAAGGAAACGGCCCGTTTCACCACATAGTTTGTCGGAACGAGGCCATATTTGGCACGTGCGTGGACCTTAGGATGGGAAGCAAGGCCCGTGTCGCGGATTTCCAATCCGAACCACGGGCGACGGTTTTTCCATTTTCGGGGTGCCGGAAGGGCTTTTTTTGTGAAGGGGCTACATGGTGCGCATTTTAGTATTGCGCGAGACCTCCGCGCAGCGGTAGGATACCTCCTACGCACCACCTATCACATGCCGTATGCGCGCGGTAGCCATCTGGGAATCCCTCCCGCTTCCTGCGGTGTCCCGCCGAATCCGCTGGAAACTGACCGGATCTGAACTGGGGCCACACTTTCCTTTGCTCAATAAATGGAGGGAAAAATGGTTTTAGATCTAGGACGCGTCATTTTATGTGCTAAATGTTTTCCGTTTCGCGCGTTGGCGGACGGGTGCACGCGCGCTCCCGGTACGGCCATACCGCATGTCCCGACGGCCCCGTTTTGCGCAGTTGGCAAATTAAACGGAGCCAAAAAAATCGAGCGGAGCCGCGTGGCGTCATTTTATGTGTCCTGGTAACCACTTCAAAAGTCGGAATTGGGATACGGCAATTATCTTGAAAAACCCTTCACGAATAGGGCTATCACGTCCGGAGTTCTATGGCTTTTAGGGGAAATGAGTAGGAAACGGCCCGTTTCTCCACATAGTTTGTCGGAACGAGGCCATATTTGGCACGTGCGTGGACCTTAGGATGGGAAGCAAGGCCCGTGTCGCGGATTTCCAATCCGAACCACAGGCGACGGTTTTTCCATTTTCGGGGTGCCGGAAGGGCTTTTTTTGTGAAGGGGCTACATGGTGCGCATTTTAGTATTGCGCGAGACCTCCGCGCAGTGGTAGGATACCTCCTACGCACCACCTATCACATGCCGTATGCGCGCGGTAGCCATCTGGGAATCCCTCCCGCTTCCTGCGGTGTCCCGCCGAATCCGCTGGAAACTGACCAGGAGGATTTGAACTGGGGCCACACTTTCCTTGGCTCAATAAATGGAGGGAAACATGTTTTTAGGTCTAGGACGCGTCATTTTATGTGCTAAATGTTTTCCGTTTCGCGCGTTGACGGACGGGTGCATGCGCCCACCCGGTACGGCCATACCGCATGTCCCGGCGGCCATACCGCATGTCCCGACGGCCCCGTTTTGCGCAGTTGGCAAATTAAACGGAGCCAAAAAATCGAGCGGAGACGACATTCTAGCTAGGAGAATCCTTCACGATCGAACTGCCACGTTCGGAATCTTGATGTATATAGAATGGGATAAAGCTTGCATATGCCTTATGATAAGCATATAATTAGTGTGTGCAAGAGACATATATTATTTGACCTAATTAACCAAACATTTTCTGATTTTTTTTATATAATTTAATTATTAAGGATTCTAGGAGTTTCATATATCCCTATATTATTATCATTAAAGGAATGAAGGTGACACACGTTTAATTACATGATATTTTGTTTTTAAAAATATTTTAACCTACACCAAATTATATGCATTATTGCGCATTTAATTATTATTGTTTTGCACAAAAAAGCCCCAAAAATTCCCTCCAAAACCCCAAAACCCCAAAACCCTCCAAAACCCCAAAACTCTCCCGCCCAGCTTCTCCCGCCAGCTCCAGCGAAATGTTTTGAATCCGCCCGCCACTAACCTAAGCTGGAAAGGAGGGCAAATGTCCGAAACGCCACTAACCTAAGCTGGAAAGGAGGGACATTTCAGTCAAATCCCGTAAGAGCTCCCTCAATTCCCCAATTCCCCTCCCACTCCGGTGCGATACGAACCCCAATTCCCCTCCCACTCCGCTCATCCCCACCCGCCGACGGCCACCGACGAGCGGCGCTCCGACGAGCGGACGAGCGGAGAGCTACCCGCCGACGACGGCCGCGCGTGCGTAGACGCTCGCCACAAGATCTTCAGGCGAGTTCCCTCCTCAACCCGACCCCTCGCCCCCACTTCTATGGCCTTTTCTTGGCCTGCTTAGGGTTTCGTCGGCCATGGCTAGGGTTACGGTTTGCTTGGCATGGCATGGTTAGGGTTAGGGATTTCGTGGCATGGCTTCTTTCCTTGGCTTGTCCAGGGTTAGGGTTGCTCGGCCTGTCATGGTTCTTGCTGCAACCAGTCCATGGTTGCTTCGGATCTTGCTTGGCATGTTCTTGCAGCAACCAGTCGATGATTGCTGCGGATCTTGCCTGGCTCAGGCTATATGATTACCTGCTGCCGATCTTGCTTGCTATATGCAAGCAGTCCATGTTTGCTTCGGATCTTGATTGGCATGTGTCTTGCTGCAACCAGTCGATGATTGCTGCGGATCTTGCTTGGCTCAGGCTCTGTAGAATTTAGATCTGGTTTATCGCAGTCCCTATATGATTACCCGTCGCCGATCTTGCTTGTCGTATCCAACCAATCAATTAGTGATGCGGATCTTGCCTCGCGTGGGTCTCGCTGCAACCAGTCCATGATTGTTGGGGGATTTTACTTGGCTTGGGCTCTGTAGATTGTACATCTAGTTTACTGCAGTCCATATATGATTAGCTGCTACAGATCTTTCTTGCTGCAACTAGTACATAATATGATTACCTGCTGCGGATCTTGCTTGGTACAGATCTTTACCAAGGCATGCCCTTTTATATTTCGTCGATGAACATTTATATTGCCCTTTTATCCTGTGTTGATGAAACTTCTCCCAAACAAAGTTTGGGAGCCCTGTTTATCTGTACATGCCTACAGCTTTTTCTGTGTACATGTCTATTGTTGTATGAAGGGATATGTCTAATGATTATAACCTGTTATCTTCTTAGGTAATACTATCAAGGTCTGACCTACTTCAAGGAGCAAGGTGAACCAGGTGATTGTTGATCCACATGAACCTATGTTGCTTGGTTCTTTAATTGCATCCATATGTTGTATCTGCTGTCACTAATTGTTATTCTTTTCGTGCCAGCACATATCCAACCCATCAACATCAGCATGGCAAAGACTGGGAAGAAGCAATGGTTGGTATGCGGCTTCATCCTAACATCATTGTGTCTAATTGATGCTTTTAATCGGGTGCCGGGGTTTTTTGGCTCTGTCTGAATATTCTCGTACCCTAGGATTAAATGAAACTAAAAGTTGAAAATTGCTATGATTAAACAATTTACCTTAGTTGTTCGAGTTGGCTTGCTTCTATGCATTTCAACCATCAATCTAATGGTTACATATTTTTCTCATACATGTAAAGAAGCGCCCCTCACCGAGATAGAGAAGGACAGGGCTAGGACAATGATGCGGAACAACCGTGTCTTACAATCCCTGGGTATCCCCGCTGTAGTGTCAATTTTTAGGAAGTCACATGGTGGTCGAGGTGGAGGTCGTTCCACACTTTCAAATGATGAGTCATCTGCCATAACACAAGGCGAGAGCTCAGATTATCATCCGAGCAATGACCAATTGGTTGACCAGGAGGATGGGGAGGTTGAAGGGAGTATAGGGGAACACATTGAGAAGGTGCATTCTGCTTATCATCTTTGGAGCGCTGGCATTATTTGTATCTGTTTTCTTATTTCTGTTTTGCTATAACCTGTGATGTAATGCCATTTTGTTTTGCTATTTTTGCGAGGCATTGAAGGATCCCAAGAGTAGAAAGAAAAAGGCTTCTGTTAGAAAGACAAGCCTGTGGGAGGAGGAGTAAGAGGTTGCAAAAGGAACAAAGTTCAATGCCTCCTGTTAGAGTGTTTGCTGATGCTCCAGGAGGGAGAAAGAGGCATCTAGAACCTGTTGCTGAAGTTCCTTCCAAAAGAGTCACCAGGAGGACATCAAGTGAAGCGTCTGCAACCAACAATGAAGATACTCCGCCCCGCAACAATCGCAGTAGCTCACCGCAGATTGATGAAAGGATCGATGAAGCAAGCACTGTTCGCAGGGACACAGGTCCTACTGCATCTGATGTCATGGTCCATCAGCACTTTGATTCTGATGGTTTTCTTGATCCTGAGGATGATGAAGGCAAGTTTTTGTTGGACAGCTGTCCACACTATCTACTGCCTTTTTTGTTTATCTTTATAAACTCTTTTGGATGTGTGCTGCTTTCTGACATGATCTTTGTATGTATGCTATTCAGGTGGAACCACTGCTGCAGGTGGCCGTAAAAGGAAGGGCACCGGGCTGGAGTGGATTTGCAAGGGGATGGGAGTCAAGCTTACCATTGAGATTCCTCCAGGGCTGAAACGTCCTGAGAAGCCTTTGCCTGCTGCCAAGTTTGCATCGGAGGGTGGAATGCTTGCAAGAGGCCAGATGCCGCTCCTTCCGCATTTCAAGTTGTACAAGAGGGATGAGAATTTGTTGGCCGACTTCGTTGGAAAGATGGGGGTAATCTTCTTCATCACCAGTTCATTTGTTAGATGATAGGAGTGCTTGCTTGATTGTTCATAGTTCATGATAACTAACCTCGTCCTTGCCCTTGTTTGCTTTGTAGGCAAATTTCAACATGGACACAGAGTCGGAAGACATCCAGAAGGCTTGCTATGACGCATCGCGGAAAGTGTCGAAGAACAGGCGCTACATCCCGAAAAGGGACTACTTCGACAAAGTACCAAAGCAAATGAAGTCAGCATCAAGTCCCCCGTTAAGGATGTCTCGATGAAGAATGGGAAGCTCTAATCGCTCTGTGGGTAACCCCAAGACACAGGGTATGTTCTTTGCTTCAGTTGCAGTCATTAGTGCTTGCATGGTAGACATGATGCTCATCGTTATAGTGTGCACATTGCTGAATATCATGATTGTGCCCTTCTACAGAACACATGTACCAAGAACAAGGACAGTCGTGCTGCGGTCAAATTTGGCCAAAAGACTGGCTCTCGTAGCTATGCTGCTCATCTGTATGCAACTGTAAGAACACTCTTACAGAATTTCCTTTTGCATCTTACTCTTGTCTCCACAAGCTTATGTTCTGATTCTTGGTGAACATCATTTCCAGAGGGAGGAGCGCAGAGGTGAAGAGCTAGATGCAGTCGACATCTTTAAGGCGACCCATCACAGCAAGAAGGATGGTTTCTCTGAGGAAGCTCTAGCTGCAATAGTAAGTGACTTGTTCATTTCACTTTTGTGAACCATTCTTGGACCTGCGCGTTTCCTGAATTGATGAATCTTTTGGAAATGGATCTCCAGGCTGATATGGAAGCTGAGATGGCTATTCTGTGCCGTAAGGTGCACCGCCAAGGTCTCAGCCGCTGTTGTTGCAAAGGTTCTTAGCAAGGAAGCCAAGCACAAGACTTTCCCGAAGAATGCCGGACTTCAGCCCAGCCCACCGTCAAGCTCAACAAGCCCACCGCAGCTGCTGTATCGGCGCATGTTCATGACCCGGAAGCACACGAAGAGGTCCCAGGAGGAAGCTGAACAGATGAAGCAGCTTTGCTGCCATCATGGAAGAAGCTGCTGCCCGTAAGGAGAAGCAAGCGGCAAATGAAGCCGCACAAGCTCAGCGTGACAAGGACTACATGGAGCTCCTCAAGCGGACTGAGGAAAGTGATAGGAGGCTTGCTCACATGATGTCCATCTTCGGAGCATCTGCGAATTAGCTCCCGCCGCCGGTCGTATCCCTTTTTTGTGTCCCGCCATGGAACTTGGTCATATCCTGGCAGCGTGACAATAACTTGGTCATATCTGTGAACTTCTTACTGTGAATCTGTGAACTTTCTTGACATGTTGGTGAATCTGTGAACCTGGTCATTTTGCTGCTGTCACTCTGCTGTGAAATTTGCAGATTTGAAATGTTGTCTTTTATATTTTGCTGTTGAATTTCCTAATTTAATATATGCACTGTTGGGCTATTGTGGGCTCTTAAAAGGCCAAGGCCCAAAGTAGCCTAGAAATATATGGGCTCTTAAAAGGCTAGAGCCCAACAAATAATTAATTGCATTTTCGAAAAATGGGAGTTGAAAAGGCCAAAAAAGGCCGAAGCCCAAAAAACTTGCAGGACCGTAAAAAGGCCAAAGCCCATAACTTTTATGGACCCAAAAAGGCCAAGGCCCAATATCTTTATGGACCCCAAAAAGGCTGTGGCCCAAAACCTTTGTGGACCCTATAAAGGCCTAGGCCCAAAATCTTAATGGACCCTAAAAGGCCAAGGCCCAAAACCATATTGGACCCTAAAAAGGCCAAGGCCCAAAACTGTAATGGGTCCTAAAAAGGCCACGGCCCAAAACTGTAATGGGTCCTAAAAAGGCCACGGCCCAAAACTGTAATGGGTCCTAAAAAGGCCACGGCCCAATGGAAATTGGCCCAGGCCCAGTAAGTACAGCAGCTAAAAAGGCCGTTGAAAAAAAAATAAGCTAAAAAGGCCGAGGTAATTGGGCCAGTTACGGGCCAAGGCCCAACAAAGCCGAAAAAAATAATCAGAACTAATGGGCTCAGCCCACATAAGGAGCTGAATGGACCGGGCTGAATTCAAATAACGACGTTTCTAATTCGTCACAATTTTGCCACGTCGGATTGCCACGCTGGACTCGGGGGCAGGTGCCCATGACGTTTTGGGAACGTCATGCAGTCAGTGACATTTTAAAACGTCACAAAGCTCTACGACGTTTTCAAGTGGAACGTCTTAAGCACTCACTGCTGACTCCCAGCTTTCGACGTTTTGAAAGTTGTCACAATAACGTCACAAGTAGCCATTAGTGACGTTTCAGTGACACCTTTATTTCGTCAACTTATGGCAGATTTCTTGTAGTGTTAACTTTCTCTTTAAAGAGTTTAGCATTCTCATAAGCTTCACTTCTCCATTCATCTAGAGAACTCAATTTTTGCAATCTTTTCTTACCGGCAAGTTTAGGATCTTTATTTAGTTCTCTTACAGCCCAATAAGCTTTGTGCTCTAGTTCTAAGGGTAAATGACAAGCTTTCCCATAAACCATTTTATACGGTGACATACCCATGGGATTTTTATAAGCAGTTCTATAAGCCCATAGTGCTTCCTTCAATTTACTAGCCCAATTCTTTCTAGATTTATTAACAGTCTTTTGCAAGATAGATTTAATCTCTCTATTTGATAGTTCTACTTGCCCACTAGTTTTAGGATGATAAGCGGAAGCAATTCTATGATTAATACCATATTTAGCAAGAGTTTTTCTAAAACCACCATGAATAAAATGAGAACCTCCATCAGTCATAATATATCTAGGAACTCCAAATCGAGGAAAAATAATATCTAAAATCATTCTTAGAGAGGTCTCACCATCAGCACTTTTTGTGGGTATGGCTTCCACCCATTTAGTAACATAATCAACAGCGACAAGTATATGAGTGTTACCTTCTGAAGAGGGAAAAGGTCCCATGAAGTCAAATCCCCAACAATCAAATGGTTCAATAACAAGAGTATAATTCATAGGCATTTCATTGCGTCTGGAGATATTACCAACCCTTTGACATTCATCACAAGATAAAATAAACTTCCTTGCATCTTTGAAGAGAGTTGGCCAATAAAAACCTGATTGTAGAACCTTTTGCGCGGTTCTATCTCTGGCGTGATGTCCTCCATAAGCACTACCATGACATTTACTCAAAATCTCTTGTTGTTCATATTCGGGAACACATCTTCGCAGAATACCATCCACTCCTTCTTTATATAAGTGTGGGTCATCCCAAAAATAATGCCTCAAGTCATAAAAGAATATCCTCCTTTGCTGGGCTGAAAAGGTTGGAGGCAAGTACTTGGAAACAATAAAGTTAGCATAATCAGCATACCCAGGGCTATCTCGCGAGCTCACCTTGATTACAGCCAATTGTTCATTTGGTAAACTATCATTAACAGGAACAGGATCATAAGCAATATTTTCCAATCTAGACAAATTATCAGCAACAGGATTATCAGCACCTTTCCTATCTACAATATGCAAATCAAATTCTTGCAACAGAAGCACCCATCTAATAAGCCTTGGCTTAGCATCTTTCTTTTGCATTAGGTATCTAATTGCAGCATGATCAGTATGAATTGTAACTTTTGAATCAACAATATGAGATCTAAACTTGTCACAAGCAAAGACTACAGCTAACAATTCTTTTTCAGTTGTAGCATAATTTCTTTGAGCAGCATCAAGAGTTTTGCTAGCATAATGAATAACATTCAATTTTTTATCTACTCGCTGTCCAAGAACAGCGCCTACAGCAAAATCACTAGCATCACACATAATTTCAAAAGGTAAATTCCAATCAGGAGGTTCAACTATAGGAGCAGTTGTTAAGGCTTTCTTTAGAGTTTCAAAAGCTTCCTTACAATCATCATCAAAAACAAAAGGTACATCTTTTTGAAGAAGATTAGTAAGAGGTTTTGAAATCTAGGAAAAGTCTTTAATAAACCTCCTATAAAACCCAGCATGACCAAGAACACTACGAATACCTTTAACATCCCTCGGATAGGGCATCTTCTCAATTGCTTCAACTTTAGCTCGATCAACTTCAATACCTCTCTCAGAAATTTTATGTCCCAATACAATTCCTTCATTAACCATAAAGTGGCATTTCTCCTAATTAAGAACAAGGTTAGTTTCTTCACATCTCTGCAAAACTTTATCGAGGTTCCGCAAGCAATTATCAAAAGAATTCCCATAGACAGAAAAATCATCCATGAATACCTCTACAATATTCTCGCAAAAGCCATGAAAAATAGCAGACATGCATCTTTGAAAAGTAGCAGGAGCATTACATAAACCAAAAGGCATGCGTCTATAAGCATAAGTTCCATAGGGACAAGTGAAAGTGGTTTTCTCTTGATCCTTAGTTTTAACAGCAATTTGTGAAAACCCAGAATAACCATCAAGAAAGCAAAAATGAGTATTTTTGGATAACCTTTCTAACATTTGATCAACAAAAGGTAAAGGGTAATGATCTTTCTTAGTAACCTTATTAACTTTTCGATAATCAATGCACATTCTATACCATACAACTACTCTTTGACGGATGACCTCATCATTATCATTAGGCACAACAGTCATTCCTCTTTTCTTAGGAACACAATGCACAGGACTAACCCATCTACTATCAGCAATAGGATATATAATACCAGCTTCAAGAAGTTTTAATACCTCATTTCTTACCACATCCTTCATCTTAGGAATTAGACGACGCTGATGTTCAACAACAGGCTTTGCATCATCTTCCATATTAATGGCATGTTGGCAAATAGAGGGAGAAATCCCCTTCAAGTCATCAAGAGTGTAGCCAATAGCTCCTCGGTGTTTCTTCAATATTTCCAATAACCTTTCTTCTTCAATATCTGAAAGCTTAGAACTAATAATAACAGGATATATTTTCTTATCATCAATATGAGCATATTTAAGATTATCAGGCAATGGTTTTAAATCAAAAACAAGATCTTCTTTTGGTGGTAATGTTGTACCTAGATCTTCTATAGGCAAGTCATGTTTAAGAATAGGTTGACGAAGGAAAATTTCATCAAGCTCATTTCTTTCTTCCCTAAAAACTTCACTCTCACTATTCTCCAAATGTTGATGCAAAGGATTATTAGGAGCAA
This sequence comes from Lolium perenne, assembly GCF_019359855.2. Lineage (NCBI taxonomy): Eukaryota > Viridiplantae > Streptophyta > Magnoliopsida > Poales > Poaceae > Lolium > Lolium perenne. Next base: position 41,075,681 of record NC_067248.2, on the reverse strand, counting down.
GAGCAATAGATGCACACTGTTCAACTCTAAAATCATTATTAGGTGAATCAGCTTTATAAGGAGTTTTGGCAAATTTAGAGAAATTAAACTCATAAGATTCACCAGCAAATTTAGTCAAAATTTTCTCTTTCTTGCAATTTATAACAGCTCCACAAGTATTTAGAAAAGGTCTACCAAAAATGATAGGACAATACTTACTAGCAGCAGAACCAAGTACCAAAAAGTCAGCAGGATATTTAATCTTACCACATAGAACTTCCACATCTCGAACAATACCAATTGGAGAGATAGTTTCTCTATTAGCCAGCGGAATAACCACATCAATATCTTCAAGTTCACAAGAACCAGTTTCATGCATAATCTCCGTGTAGAGCTCATAAGGAATAGGACTAATACTTGCACCAATATCGCATAAACCATAATAGCAATGATCACCAATTCTAACAGATAGCATAGGAACACTAGTTTTTCTAGACTTATTAGGATGTGAAACAATATTGGAAGCATCTTCACAGGAAATAATATGACCATCTTCCACATTTTCAGTCACAAGATCTTTAACTATTGCAACAGCAGGTTCAACCTTTATTTGCTCTTCAGGTTCTATAGGTTTCTTTTCACTTTTATTAACCGCACTATTTATAACAGAGTACTCCTTCATTTTAGCAGGGAAAGGAGTTTTTTCAAAATAAGCTTCAGGAATAACATGATCAACAGTTTCAATTACAACACATTTATTTATAGATGAATCAATTTTATCTTTATATGGTTCATGATACTTATCAAAGTTCTTCTGAGGCAATTCATAATGAGAGGCAAAAGCTTTATAAAGATTTGCAACGACTTGAGAATCAAGACCATAAGTAGCACTAATATTACGAAATTTATCAGTATCCATAAAAGCTTCAATGCATTTATAATCATAATTTATACCTGACTCTCTATCTTTGTCGTTCTCCCATCCTTCAGTATTCTCCTGGATCCGATTAAGAAGTTCCCTCTTAAACTCTTCTTTGTTGCGTGTAAATGATCCAGAACAAGAAGTATCCAGCAAGGTCTTGTCTTGAAAAGAAAGTCTTGCATAGAAATTATCAATAATAATATTACCAGGAAGCTCATGAATGGGGCATTTGAGCGTTAAAGACTTCAATCTCCCCCACGCTTGGGCAATACTCTCTCCATCATGAGGCCAAAAATTATATATGCGGTTCCGATCCTTCTGAATTTCACTTGGAGGATAGAACTTAGAATAAAATCGGGGCACAATATCATTCCATTCAAGAGAATCCCCATCATCCAGTAATTTATACCAGTGCACCGCTTTACCAGACAGCGATATAGAGAATAGCTTCTTCCTCACTTCATCCATAGCAATACCTGCACACTTGAATAAACCGCATAATTCATGTAAGAACAGTAAATGATCTCCAGGATGGACAGTTCCATCCCCTGTATAACGGTTATCCACAACACGTTCAATGATTTTCATAGGTATTTTGTATGGAACTTCTTCCTCACCTGGCGCCTCATCCACTACCTTTGCAGTAGTAGTAGATTTTCCAAATAAAAATTCAAGAGAAGATCTCTACATAATGAATTATAGCAGCAGGCAGGAATAAAATCAGCACAAACAGTAAAAGTTTCCCTTACCAATTCCACTTACCAATAGCGCTTCACTCCCTGGCAATGGCGCCAGAAAATAGTCTTGATGACCCACAAGTATAGGGGGTGTATCGTAGTATTTTTAATAAGTAAGAGTGTCGAACCCAACGAGGAGCAGAAGGTGTTGACAAGCAGTTTTGATGTAGGAATCACTGTAAATGCTCATAGACATTCAGGGGGTTTTGATGTAGCAGTTGAATAAAGTACGAGTAACTAAAGTACGAGAGAAATAATTGCAGCGAGTGGCCCAATCATTTTTACCACAAAGGACAAGCCGGTTTGTTTACTTATAATGACCAAACGTTCTTGAGGACACACGGGAATTTAGTCTAGTGCTTTCGCTTCATACAGCTAATTAATCTTCATTGTTTTGATAAGTGTTGTGTGGGTGAACCTATGCTAATGCACCGCCCTTCCTAGGACTAATACATACTTGTAATTATACCCCTTGCAAGCATCCGCAACTACAAGAAAGTAATTAAGATAAATCTAACCACATCCTTAAACTCTGAGATCCTGCTATCCCTCCTGCATCGATATACCAACGGGGGGTTTAGGTTTCTGTCACTCCGGCAACCCCGCAATTAGCAAACGAGTACAAGATGTATTCCCCTTGGCCCATAAAGGTGAAGTATCATGTAGTCGACGTTCACATGACACCACTAGAAGAATAACACAACAACTTAAATATCATAACATTGAATATTACTCAACCATAATTCACTAATAACATTTAGACTTCACCCATGTCCTCAAGAACTAAACGAACTACTCACGAGACATCATATGGAACGTGATCAGAGGTGATATGATGATGAATAACAATTTGAACATAAACCTTGGTTCAATGGTTTCACTCAATAGCATCAATAACAAGTAGAAATCAATACCGGGAGAGTTTCCCCTATCAAACAATCAAGATCCAACACAAATTGTTACAGCGGTGACGATGTGCAGCGGTGGAGACAGCGGTGATGGTGATGGAGATGATGATGATGGTGATGGAGATGATGTCCAGCTCGATGACGGTGACGATGGCGTCGATTTCCCCCTCCGGGAGGGAATTTCCCTGGCAGATTTCAGCCTGCCGGAGAGCTCTTTTCTCTCTGGTGTTTTCCGCCCCGCAGAGGCGGCTGTGACTCTTCGCGACTATCCTCTGGAGCTTAGGTTTTCGGGACGAAGATGTACGCGAAGGAGAGGAGGCCAGAGGGGGCTGTGGGCCCCCTCCTAACAAGGCGGCGCGGCGAGGCCCTGGCCCGCGCCGGCCTATGAGGTGGGCCCATGGCGGCCCTCCTCAGCTCCCCCTTCTGGCTCCCTTCGTCTTCTGGAAAAATAGGTTTTTTCATATAATTTCCGTCAATTGTTGATCTTCCGAAATATTGCATTCTGACGGCGCTTTTTCCAGCAGAATCCTGACTCCGGTGCGCGATCCTCCAATAATCATGAAACATGCAAAATAGATGAAATAACATAAGTATCATCTCCAAATATGAAATATATCAATGAATAACAGCAAATTATGATATAAAATAGTGATGCGAAATGGACGTATCAAGGATCTTTATTTAGTTCTCTTACGGCCCAATAAGCTTTGTGCTCTAGTTCTAAAGGTAGATGACAAGCTTTCCCATAAACCATTTTATAAGGAGACATACCCATAGGATTTTGATAAGCAGTTCTATAAGCCCATAGTGCTTCCTTCAATTTACTAGCCCAATTCTTTCTAGATTTATTAACAGTCTTTTGCAAGATAGATTTAATCTCTCTATTTGATAATTCTACCTGCCCACTAGTTTGAGGATGATAAGCAGAAGAAATCCTATGATTAATACCATATTTAGCAAGAGTTTTTCTAAAACCACCATGAATAAAATGAGAACCTCCATCAGTCATAAGATATCTAGGAACTCCAAATCTAGGAAAAATAATATCTGGAAGCATTCTTAAAGAGGTCTCACCATCAGCACTTTTTGTGGGTATGGCTTCCACCCATTTAGTAACATAATCAACAGCAACAAGTATATGAGTGTTACCTTCTGAAGAAGGGAAAGGACCCATGAAGTCAAATCCCCAACAATCAAATGGTTCAATAACAAGAGTATAATTCATAGGCATTTCATTGCGTCTGGAGATATTACCAACCCTTTGACATTCATCACAAGATAAAATAAACTTTCTTGCATCTTTAAAGAGAGTTGGCCAATAGAAACCTGATTGTAGAACCTTTTGTGCGGTTCTATCTCCGGTGTGATGTCCTCCTTAAACACTACCATGACACTTACTCAATATCTCTTGTTGTTCATATTCGGGAACACATCTTCGCATAATACCATCCACTCCTTCTTTATATAAGTGTGGGTCATCCCAAAAATAATGCCTCAAGTCATAAAATAATTTCCTCCTTTGCTGAGCTGAAAAGGTTGGAGGCAAGTACTTGGAAACAATAAAGTTAGCATAATCAGCGTACCAAGGACTATCTCGCGAGCTCACCTTTATTACAGCCAATTGTTCATTTGGAAAACTATCATTAACAGGAACTGGATCATAAGCAATATTTTCCAATCTAGACAAATTATCAGCAATAGGATTATCAGCACCTTTCCTATCTATAATATGTAAATCAAATTCTTGCAAAAGAAGCACCCATCTAATAAGCCTTGGCTTAGCATCTTTCTTTTCCATAAGGTACCTAATTGCAACATGATCAGTATGAATTGTGACTTTTGAATCAACAATATAAGATCTAAACTTGTCACAAGCAAAAACTACAACTAATAACTCTTTTCCAGTTGTAGCATAATTTCTTTGAGCAGCATCAAGAGTTTTACTAGCATAATGAATAACATTCAATTTTTTATCTACTCGCTGTCCAAGGACAGCACCTACAGCAAAATCACTAGCATCACACATAATTTCAAAAGGTAAGTTCCAATCAGGAGGTTCAACTACAGGAGCAGTTGTTAAGGCTTTCTTTAGGGTTTCAAAATCTTGCTTACAATCATCATCAAAAACAAAAGGTACATCTTTTTGAAGAAGATTAGTAAGAGGCTTTGAAATCTTGGAGAAATCTTTAATAAATCTCCTATAAAACCCAGCATGACCAAGAACACTACGAATACCTTTAACATCCATAGGATAGGGCATCTTCTCAATTGCTTCAACTTTAGCTCTATCAACTTCAATACATCTCTCGGAAATTTTATGTCCCAATACAATTCCTTCGTTAACCATAAAGTGGCATTTCTCCCAATTAAGAACAAGGTTAGTTTCTTCACATCTCTGCAAAACTTTATCAAGGTTTCGCAAGCAATTATCAAAAGAATTCCCATAGACAGAAAAATCATCCATGAAGACCTCTACAATCTTTTCACAAAAGCCATGAAAAATAGCAGACCTGCATCTTTGAAAAGTAGCAGGAGCATTACATAAACCAAAAGGCATACGTCTATAAGCATAAGTTCCATAGGGACAAGTGAAAGTGGTTTTCTCTTGATCCTTAGTTTTAACAGCAATTTGTGAAAACCCAGAATAACCATCAAGAAAGCAAAAATGAGTATTCTTAGACAACCTTTCTAACATTTGATCAATAAAAGGTAAAGGGTAATGATATTTCTTAGTAACTTTATTAACTTTTTGATAATCAATGCACATTCTATACCCTACAACTACTCTTTTAGGGATCAGCTCATCATTATCATTAGGCACAACAGTTATTCCTCCTTTCTTAGGAACACAATGCACAGGACTAACCCATCTACTATCAGCAATAGGATATATAATACCAGATTCTAGAAGTTTTAATACCTCATTCCTTACCACATCCTTCATCTTAGGAATTAGACGACGCTGATGTTCAACAATAGGCTTTGCATCATCTTCCGTATTGATGGCATGTTGGCAAATAGAGGGAGGAATCCCCTTCAAGCCATCAAGAGTTTAGTCAATAGCTCCTCGGTGTTTCTTCAATATTTCCAATAACCTTTCTTCCTCAAAATCTGAAAGCTTAGAACTAATAATAACATGATATATTTTCTTATCATCAATATGAGCATACTTAAGATTATCAGGCAACGGTTTTAAATCAAAAAAAGGATCTTCCTTTGGAGGTGGTGTTGTACCTAGATCTTCAACCGGTAAGTCATGTTTAAGAATAGGTTGACGAAGGAAAATTTCATCAAGCTCATTCCTTTCTTCCCTAAAGACTTCACTCTCATGATCCTCCAAATGTTGCTGCAAAGGATTATTAGGAGCAAGAGCGATAGATGCAAGTTGTTCAACTGTAAAATCATTATTAGGCAATTCAGCTTTATAAGGAACTTTGGCAAATTTAGAGAAATTAAACTCATAAGATTCACAATCAAATTTAGTCACAATTTTCTCTTTCTTGCAATCTATAACACCTCCACAAGTATTTAGAAAAGGTCTACCAAAAATAATAGGACAAGACTTACTAGCAGCAGAACCAAGTACCAAAAAGTCAGCAGGATATTTAATCTTACCACATAGAACTTCCACATCTCGAACAATACCAATAGGAGAGATAATTTCTCTATTAGCTAGCCGAATAACCACATCAATATCCTCAAGTTCACAAGAACCAATTTCATGCATGATTTCCGTGTAAAGCTCATAAGGAATGGCACTAATACTTGCACCAATATCGCATAAACCATAATAACAATGATCACCAATTCTAACAGAGAGCATAGGAACACTGGCTTTCCTAGACTTATTAGGATGCGAAACAATATTAGAAGCATCTTCACAGAAAATAATATGACCATCTTCTACATTTTCAGTCACAAGATTTTAACTATTGCAATAGCAGGTTCAACCTTTATTTGCTCTTCAGTTTCTATAGGTTTCTTTGCAATTATTAACCGCACTAGTTATAACAGAATACTCCTTCATTTTAGCAGGGAAAGGGGTTTTTTAATATAAGCTTCAGGAAGAATATGATCAACAATTTCAATTACAACACATTTATTTATAGATGAATCAGTTTTATCTTTGTACGGTTCATGATACTTATCAAAATTCTTCCTAGGCAATTCAAAATGAGAGGCAAAAGCTTTATAAAAATTTGCAACAACTTGAGGGTCAAGACCATAAGTAGCACTCATATTACGAAATTTATCAGTATCCATAAAATTTTCAATGCATTTATAATCATAATTTATACCTGACTCTCTATCTTTGTCGTTCTCCCATCCTTCAGTATTCTCCCGAATCCGATCAAGAAGGTCCCTTTTAAACTCTTCTTTGTTGCGTGTAAATGATCCAGAACAAGTAGTATCCAGCAAGGTTTTATCTTGAAAAGAAAGTCTTGCATAGAAATTATCAATGATGATATTACCAGGAAGCTCATGAATGGGGCATTTGAGCATTAAAGACTTCAATCTCCCCCATGCTTGGGTAATACTCTCTCCATCATGAGGCCATAAATTATATATGCGGTTCCGGTCTTTGTGAATTTCACTTTGAGGATAGAATTTAGAATAAAATAGAGGCACAATATCCTTCCAATCAAGAGAATCCCCATTCTTCAGCAATTTATACCAATGCGCTGCTTTACCAGACAACGATATAGAGAATAGTTTCTTCCTAACTTCATCCATAGCAATACCTGCACATTTGAATAACCCGCATAATTCATGTAAAAACGGTAAATGATCTCCAGGATGGACAGTTCCATCCCCTTCATAGCGGTTATCCACAACACGTTCAATAATTTTCATAGGTATTTTGTATGGAACCTCTTTCTCACCTGGCACCTCATCCACTACCTTTGCAGTAGTAGTAGATTTTCCAAATAGGAATTCAAGAGAAGATCTCTCCATAATGAATTATAGCAGCAGGCAGAAATAAAATCAGCACGTATAGTAAAGGTTTCCCTTACCAATTCCACTTACCAATAGCGCTTCACTCCCCGGCAACAGGGCCAGAAAATAGTCTTGATGACCCATAAGTATAGGGGGTGTATCGTAGTACTTTCGATAAATAAGAGTGTCGAACCCAACGAGGAGCAGAAGGTGTTGACAAGCAGTTTCGATGAAGGATTCACTGTAAATGCTCACAGACAAGTATTCAGGGGGTTTTGATATAGCAGATAAATAAAGTACAAGTAAGTAAAATGCGAGAGTAATAATTGCAGCGAGTGGCCCAATCCTTTTTAGCACAAAGGACAAGCCGGTTTGTTTACTTATGATGACCAAACGTTCTTGAGGACACACGGGAATTTAGTCTAGTGCTTTCGCTTCGTATAGTTGATTAATCTTCATTGTTTTGATAAGTGTTGTGTGGGTGAACCTATGCTAATGCACCGCCCTTCCTAGGACTAATACATACTTGTGATTATACCCCTTGCAAGCATCCGCAAATACAAGAAAGTAATTAAGATAAATCTAATCACAGCCTTAAACTCTGAGATCCTGCTATCCCTCCTGCATCGATATACCAACGGGGGTTCTGTGTTCTTTGTCACTCTGGCAACCCCACAATTAGCAAACGAATACAAGATGTATTCCCCTATGCCCATAAAGGTGAAGTATCATGTAGTCGACGTTCACATGACACCACTAGAAGAATAACACCACAACTTAAATATCAAACCATTGAATATTACTCAACATAGTTCACTACTAACATTTAGACTTCACCCATGTCCTGAAGAACAAAACGAACTACTCACGAGACATCGTATGGAACATGATCAGAGGTGATATGATGATGAATAACAATCTGAACATAAACCTTGGTTCAATGGTTTCACTCAATAGCATCAATAACAAGGAGTAATCAATACCGGGAGAGTTTCCCCTATGAAATAATCAAGATTCAACCCTAGATGTTACATCGGTGACGAGGTGCAGCGGTGGAGATGACGGGGGATGGTGGTAGAGATGATGGTGATGATGATCCCAATGAAGTCCAGCTCGATGACGGTGACGATGGCGTCGATTTCCCCCTCCGGGAGGGAATTTCCCCGGCGGATTTCAGCCTGCCGGAGAGCTCTTTTATCTCTGGTGTTTTCCGCCCCGCAGAGGCGGCTGTATCTCCTCGCGATTATTCCCAGCACCTTAGGTTTTCGGGTAGATGAAGTACGTGAAAGAGAGGAGGCCGAAGGGGGCTGTGGGCCTCCTCCCCACAAGGCGGCGCGGCCAGGGCAGGGCCCGCGCCGGCCTATGGGGGGCCCATGGCGGCCCTCCTCGGTTCCTCCTTTTGGCTGGCTCATTCTTCTGGAAAAATAAGATCTTCGGTGTAATTTCCGTCAATTGTTGATCTCCAGAAATATTGCATTCTGATGGTGCTTTTTCCCGCAGAATCCTGACTCCGGTGAATGATTCTCCAATAATCATGAAACATGCAAAATAGGTGAAATAACATAAGTATCATCTCTAAATATGAAATATATCAATGAATAATAGTAAATTATGATATAAAATAGTGATGCAAAATGGACGTATCAAGTCCACACATCATTCCTCTTGAAGTTGTTGAGTTCCACTTGCATTGCATTCAACCAATCAGGGTCTTCAAGAGCTTCATTAACTTTGAGTGGTTCCACCATAGAGACAAAGGCGTAGTGCTCACAAAAGTTTGCTAGTTGCGTCTGAGTGGTTACTTTGCTCTCTATATCACCAATGATATTACGCAAGGAATGAGACTTGAGACGCAAGTGTCTTGTAGTAGGATCTTCACGGTGAGTGTCGGCTAAAGGAGAAGATTCTTGTGAGTCCTCTTGACCTTCATCACGGTTTAGGTCCTCGCCTTGACCTCCATTCTTGTTGAAAGAGGCATCATCATCATGAGAGTCGGATGACTGGGGGGTACTAGGAATAGTATTGTCCATAAAGATCATCCCCGAACCACTCGGAGAAGAACTTGAAGCTTGGCCTTGGTCACTTGATGTTGGTTGTTGTGGTAGATGAGCTTGCGGTAAATGTTGTTCTTGAGCTTGTTGAGGTGAACTTGTACTTGATTGTTGTTGTAGTTGTTGAGGTTGAACTTGAGGTTGTTGTAGAGGTTGAGGTTGAACTTGAGGTTGTTGTAGAGGTTGACTTGCACTTGTAAGATCAACGGAAGAAGCTTGGCCTTGTGGTGTAGATGGCTCCACTTGGGTGGAACTTGGTCCTTCCCCGGTACTCATAGAAGGTAGCTCTTGAGGTCGGCGAATGCCAACACCCATCCTTCCTATGGTATCCGGGGGAATTACATCTCCTTTCTCACAAGAACACTTCGCTCCTCCAAAGATCTATCATCTTCATCAAATATCACATCACAAGATTCTACAACTCGCCCACTTGACTTGTTGAAGACTCCATAGGCATGAAAATCCGTAGCATAGCCAACGAAAATTCCTTCTTGAGCTCTTGAATCAAACTTAGATAGGCGTGTGTCTTTGACAAGCAAATAGCATTTGCATCCGAAGACCTTGAAATATGACACATTTGGCTTGTTGCCGGTGAGGATCTCATATGTTGTCTTCTCAAGACCTTTACGAAAGTAGAGACGATTAGTAGCGTGGCATGCGGTAGAGATAGCTTCCTTTCAAAAATTGTAGTTACACTTGTATTCCATCATCATGGTTCGAGCGGCTTCGATCAAGGTTCGATTCTTCCTTTCGGCGACCCCATTTTGTTGGGGAGTATATGGCGTGGAGTATTGATGTTGGATTCCTTCTTCGCCGAGGAAGTCATCCAAGGTGTAGTTCTTGAACTCCGTTCCATTGTCACTCCTTATTGCGAGGATCTTGTTGTCGTACTTGCGTTGAACTTGATTGGCAAACTCCATCATGGTCCGTTGAGTCTCACTCTTGTACTTGAAGAAGAATATGCAACAATAGCGTGAATAGTCATCAACAATGACGAGGCAATACTTCTTTCCTCCAAGACTTTCATGAGACGGTGGACCGAAGAGATCAACATGTAGGAGCTCCAAGCATCTTGTGGTAGAGATGATAGTCTTGGCCTTGTGAGGACCTCCATGCATTTTTCCTTGTACGCAAGCCCTACAAACACGATCTTTACAAAAAGAGACATCTTCTTTTAGTCCGAGAATGTGGCCACCCTTGTGGAGACTTTGCAAACTCCTCATGTTGACATGGGCTAATCGGCGATGCCATAACCAACCCTTGTCACCTTTGGCGAATAGGCAAAGAGCGGAAGATGTTGTCTTTCCGGAGAAATCGATAACATACAATCCGTTCTCTACATATCCAACAAAAGCTACACGGAGTGTCTTGCTCCACAAGAGGACCACCATATGTTCATCAAAGAAAGTACATAGACCCATACGAGCAATTTGATGAACGGAGAGTAAATTGTAACCAAGGGTCTCGACAAGGAGGACATTCACAAGTGAGATGTCGGGTGTTACCACCACGTTGACAAGACCCAATACCTTAGAGCACGTGTTGTTGCCATATGATACGGTAGAGTGAGAAGGCTCGAGGTCGACAACAATATTCTTGCTTCCAGTCATATGACTTGTGGCTCCACTATCAACCACCCACTTAGCGCCACCGGAAGCATAGTCCTACAAGGAATCAAGTCTTGGATTTAGGTACCCATTTTTCAATGGGTCCTAGCATGTTAGTAACAAGGGGTTTGGGAACCCAAATAGTCCAATCAACATTATCCTTTTGAGGACCAATAAAGCGAGCATGAATATGTCCATAGTAATCAACAAAAAGAACATGAGAAGGGTTGTTAGAGCCGGCGAAACCCTTCGAGGCAGAGTTGGATACACCATCCCTTCTTGAGCTAGCATCGCTCTCCTCAAGGTTGATCTCCATGTTCTCCTTATTCTTCTTCTTCTTGGTCCTCCTACTCCTCTTCCTCTTTGGCTTGGTAGCCACTCCTCCTTCATTGCAAGAGCCCTCTTTGGCTCCATCTTTGGCTTCAATGACCCCTTCCAAGTACTTGGCTTGAACTTGGGGTCTATCAACTTTTGCCTTCAAACGATTGACTTCATCTTCATGCTCCGGGTGAGGGTGGCAAATATCAAAAACTTGGACTTCCTTTGCCTTGTTCGCCGGAAGTGTTCCATCAAAGCTTCTTCTTGGAGAGCGTTCATCTTCATGAGCAAACGCTTGTCACTCTCCATCTTGGCAATGTCACTTTCATGAGTGCAACACACACGGTCCTTGCTCAAAGGAAAATACTCCTTCAATGCTTCCTCTTGCATGGAATTGACCTCCATGAGCTTGGCTTCCCTCCTCTTCAAGGCGGCTATTTCTTCCTCATGATCACAACAAGTGGCCTTATCCTTGCTCATGCGGAGACATTCCACCAAAGACTCTTCTTGCATGCTACTCAAACTCAATAGCTTGGCCTTGGTGGTCTCAAGAGTGGCAATTTCTTCTTCATGGTTGCAACATGAGGTCTTCTCCTTGCACAAGCGGTAATATTCATCCAAGGCTTCTTCTTGAAGAGCATTGACCTCCAAGAGAAGAGCATTGTGCTTTCTCAAGGAAGCCACTTGATCCACAAGCTCGTCTTGGCAAGAGATGGAGTCTTCTTCATCTTTATTGCTGATTTCCTCGAGTGAAAGCATCTTCTTCTTGAGATCACCAATCAAACCAAGAGCATGATCTCGGTCCTTGGTAAGTTGGGAGATAATGGCATTGTTGGAGTCTTCAAGGACGATGACACTAGCTTCAAGAGACATGCGCAAATTTTGTTCTTCTTCAAGCGTTTGATTGAGAGAAGCAATCTCATTTTCTGCCTCCTTTTCAAGCCTCTCCTTCTCCTCTATAAGGTCTTGTGCCGCACCAAGTTGGCTCAAGAGAGCCCCAACATGAGTCTTGGTATCCCCTTGCATGTTAGTGAGAAAAGAATCCAAACCCATAATCTCACGCTTAATGGTGAGACTAGTGGCATCATCAATATATAAGGCATTAGTTGAAGATGAGGGTTTGGAAGGGGATTTTACCTCTGTGGATACCTTTGCCATAAGGCAATGAGCGTTGTGGGTGATGATGTTCTCATTAGGAGAGTCGAAGAGGGAGATGGAGGGACTGGTAATGGCGATGGCGGCCACTCCCTCTCCTTCCTTGTTGGAGTTCTTGTCCTCATGATCTTCATCCTCATCGGAGGAGTACTCTTCTCGAATGATGAAGGCTCTAGGCTTCTTGGTGAAGGAGACCTTGTCGTCATCGGGCTTGGAGGAGAACTTTGAGAATCCTTTAGAGAGAGACTAGAACTTTTCCTTGCGGACAAGCCTTCCACCATAATCTTGTCTTCTCTCAAACATACAATCCGCAACAAAATGATTCTTGTCGCCGCAATTGTAGCATGTTCTCCCCCTTTTCCCCTCCTTTGGACTCTTGGAGAAGCTTCTTGGAGAATCACGTGATCTTCTTGGTCTTGTGCTTCGGGACTTGTTTCCGTCCCAAAATTTCTTGGCGGCGAGAGCCATGTGCTCATGATAGTTGATCTTGAGATCATCCGGTCCTGTCGTTGCCTAATCGACGACACCTCGGAGGAGGGATCCTCACGAGGGGGAGAAGAAGTAGGGGCCATAGGGCGGAGTGCACTCGGGACGGTGGTACGCGATTTACCCAGCTTCGGAACACCTGCACGATGACAGGGCCTACTGCTGCTTGTCTGGAATTATCTGGGCGCTTTCGCGATGTTACAATGAGTTGAGGTCCTGCCTCTAGGGTTCCCAGGATCCGGCTTATAAAGGCGCACGGATCTAGGGTTTACATGGAGAGTCCTAGCCGGATACAGGTTTGCCTAACTACGGTACAATGTCTTGCCGTGCACGTCAAGGATCCGCCTTCCTCTGTACGTCGTATCGGATCCGGGTTCCTTAATGGGCCTTCATGGATCCGGGTTCCTCCTCAAGGTCAGTCGGATCCGGCTCCCTGCTCCTGGGCCGGACATCTTCCGTCAGGACCAACAGCAACTGGGCCGCCCGATGGGCCACATGCCTCATCACCATCTGTGGGCCACCCGGGCTTGCCGGATCTAGGCACTGTCGATGGTACACCCATGAAGTATACCCACAACAGGTCCCCACTCAACGGGATCCTCATCGCTTTCACTAGCCTCATGTACTTTCATCTTCAATGCAAGGTTGGGCTTGCGGGTGTTGTGGGCGCGAGCAACAAGATCATCCGCATTCTTCTTGGAGATGTCCAAAGCGATGAATTTGCTAAGAACTTCATCGGATGTCATAGCACGGAAGGAGGCGTTTTGGCGGATGGCCGTCAACTTCACTTCCTCATAAGGGAGGAGAGCATTGTAGAACTTGCGCTTGATCCAATGGTCATCCACAAACGCTGCTCCAAGATCTTGAATTTGTACGGCAAGAGCGATGAGGCACTGATACATTTCTTCGGGGGACTCTCCTTCATTCATGACGATGTTGTCGGCCATGTTGTTCACTTCATCGAAACGAGAGCTTTGGATGCTCGCATTTTCGAGGAAGAGCTTGTCGAGTTTATCCCATGCTTCCTTGGCGGTCTTGAGCGAGCGGATATGAGCGCGGTCCTTGGGCGTGATGGCCATCTAAATCATGTTGATGGCGGTGGCGTTGAGTTGGTCATCCACCACATCTCTTCTTGTCAAGTTCTTTGGGTCTCGTGGTGAGTAGCCTTCCTCGATGATACGCAAAAGCTCGGTAGATGCGCTAAACACATGTGAACGCATTAAGAATTGCCAATTTTCAAAGTTATTTGACTCAAGTAACGGTGGTGAACCATGCGACAAGATATGTGGCATAGGTATTGGAACGTTTATGGTGTAATCACTTGGTGGTGGCACCACATGATTACTCCCTAGACGTTCCGCAACTGGTGTCTCATCCTTCCCCTTTGTTGAAGTGCCGATCTCCCCAAGCCCTTCCTTTTGTGGATCTTTTGTCGTTTGCGCGACAAAATCAACAAGAGGAAATGGGTTAGCTTTTGGTGGGGGATCCTCGGCACTTGCTTTAGGATCTACGATAGGGGTCGGTTTTTGAGCAACCAACTCCATCATCATCGCCTTCATTTGGTTAACGATGGATGACTCCAATTTCTTGAGGTCATCCAACGTAGCCGTTGTGGTATCGATGGGAGATGATGGAGCAGGTGGCACAAGGGAAGGTGAACCATTCACAACCATCTCTTGTTTGGCCATTTCTTAGGCGGTAAAGCCCGAGCAAGAAAACCTTGCTCTGATACCACTTGAATGGATCGTAGCGAACAAGAGGGGGGTGAATGGTTGCTATGTCAAGTTTTAGTCTTTTTCAATTTTTAGTGCAATGGAAGGTAAAGGTGATAGCTTTAGCGATAGCGGTGTTCCTACAATGATCCTAGGACAAGTGCAACAAGCAAAGCAATCAACAAGATAGTAAGAGTAAGGAGCGAGACAACCGGAGGGCGCGGAGACGAGGCGAGGTTTGTTTCCCGCAGTTCCTCCCACAAAAGGGAGTACGTCTGCGTTGAGGAGGTGCTAGCCTCACACAAGAGACTAGACGGTGATACGCGTACAGCACGCGTCCGTTGGGAACCCCAAGAGGAAGGTGTGATGCGTACAGCGGCAAGTTTTCCCTCAGTAAGAAACCAAGGTTTATCGAACCAGTAGGAGCCAAGAAGCACGTTGAAGGTTGATGGCGGCGGAGTGTAGTGCGGCGCAACACCAGGGATTCCGGCGCCAACGTGGAACCTGCACAACACAACCAAATTACTTTGCCCCAACGTGACAGTGAGGTTGTCAATCTCACCGGCTTGCTATAACAAAGGATTAGATGTATAGTGTGGATGATGATTGTTTGCAGAAAACAGTAGAACAAGTGTTGCAGTAGATTGTATTCGATGTAAAAGAATGGACCGGGGTCCACAGTTCACTAGAGGCGTCTCTCCCATAAGATAAATAGCATGTTGGGTGAACAAATTGCAGTTGGGCAATTGACAAATAAAGAGGGCATTACCATGCACATACATGTTATGATGAGTAGTGTGAGATTCAATTGGGCATTACGACAAAGTACATAGACCGCTATCCAGCATGCATCTATGCCTAAAAAGTCCACCTTCAGGTTATCATCCGAACCCCTTCCAGTATTAAGTTGCAAACAACAGACAATTGCATTAAGTATGGTGCGTAATGTAATCAACAACTACATCCTTAGACATAGCATCGATGTTTTATCCCTAGTGGCAACAGCATATCCACAACCTTAGAACTTTCTGTCACTGTCCCAGATTTAATGGAGGCATGAACCCACTATCGAGCATAAATACTCCCTCTTGGAGTTACAAGCAAAAACTTGGCCAGAGCCTCTACTAGTAATGGAGAGCATGCAAGATCATAAACAACACATAGATAATAGATTGATAATCAACATAGCATAGTATTCTCTATTCATCGGATCCCAACAAACACAACATATAGCATTACAGATAGATGATCTTGATCATGTTAGGCAGCTCACAAGATCCAACAATGAAGCACAATTAGGAGAAGACGACCATCTAGCTACTGCTATGGAACCATAGTCCAGGGGTGAACTACTCACTCATCATTCCGGAGGCGACCATGGCGGTGTAGAGTCCTCCGGGAGATGATTCCCCTCTCCGGCAGGGTGCCGGAGGCGATCTCCTGAATCCCCCGAGATGGGATTGGCGGCGGCGGCGTCTCTGGAAGGTTTTCTGTATCGTGGCTCTCGGTACTGGAGTTATTATCGACGAAGGCTTAAGTAGGCGGAAGGGTAGGTCAGGGGGAGACGCGAGGGCCCCACACGCTAGGGCCGCGCGGCCAAGGCCTGGGTCGCGCCGCCCTGTTGTGTCGGCGCCTTGTCGCCCCACTTCGTATCTCCCCCGGTGTTCTGGAAGCTTCGTGGAAAAATAAGATCCTGGGCGTTGATTTTGTCCAATTTCGAGAATATTTCCTTACTAGGATTTCTGAAACCAAAAACAGCAGAAAACAGCAACTGGCTCTTCGGCATCTTGTTAATAGGTTAGTGCCGGAAAATGCATAAATATGACATAAAGTATGCATAAAACATGTAGGCATCATCAATAAAGTAGCATGGAACATAAGAAATTATCGATACGTTGGAGACGTATCAGACGGCCACACCACGAAGGAAGGCCTCACCTTCTTCCTCGAGAGAGCTCCACGAAGGTGCTCCCCCTTCTCCACTAAGGCACCGGTCGAGGCGGCGATTCCTTCACAAGGTTGGGGTGAGCTCCACACCACAAGGAGGCTCCCAACACCCTATGGAGCTACTACACACCAAGCTAGCCTCCATAGCTGCACTTTCTCCAATGTCCTACCATAGGAACCCTACCACCAAGATCCACTAAGGAATAGCAAGTATTGGTGAAATCTCTCTTGGTAGAACTATAGATCGGGGTCTCCTCCACCACTCCTCAAAGTTTGGGCAAGATTGGTTGGATGGTTGGGGAGATCCCCAAGGTTTAAGCTCAACAACAATGGAGGAGAGAGAGAGAGGAGAGATAAAAACGAGTTGGGGAAGAAGGGCCCCTTAAATAGGCTCCTTCAAATCCAACCGTTATGCCCAGTTTTTGCCTAAGCGGTACTAACGCTTCTGGGAAGCGGTACTACCGCTCCGAGTTCGAAATCCCACAGATCTGGTCCGCGTGGACACAGAGCGGTACTACCGCTCGCGGTACCGCTCGAGGTACCGTAATAGGGTCCAAACCTTACTGGACTCAAAGCGGTATCGGAGCGGTACTGAAGCGGTACTGCTGTAACTAGTTACGGTACCTGGGCGGTACTGATGTCTACTCACACTTCTTTTCCTGTAGACAGTGTTGGGCCTCCATGAGCATAGGTTTGTAGAACAGCAGCAAGTTTTCCCTTAAGTGGATCACCCAAGGTTTATCGAACTCAGGGAGGAAGAGGTCAAAGATATCCCTCTCAAGCAACTCTGCAATCATGATACAAGAAGTCTCTTGTGTCCCCAACACACCCAATACACTTGTCAGATGTATAGGTGCACTAGTTCGGCGAAGAGATAGTGAAATACAAGTAATATGGATGTATATGAGTGGTAATAACAATCTAAATAAAATATGGCAGCAAGCAAACATGCAATAGAACAGCAAATAGACGGAGATTTGATGTTCGGAAATAAGGCCTAGGGATCCTACTTTCACTAGTGGACACTCTCAACATTGATCACATAACTGAAACTACTCTACACTCTCTCGTTGGATGACAAATACCATTAATTGTGTAGGGCTACAAGAGCACCTCAATGCCGGAGTTAACAAGCTCCATAACATTCGATGTTCATATTTAAGTAACCTTAGAGTGCAAGATAGACCAACGCAATTATACCGAGTACTAACATAGCATGCACACTGTCACCGACAAGCTATGAAAGGGGGAATAGATCACATCAATACCATCATAGTAATAGTTAACTTCATAAACTACAAGAGATCACAATCATAGCATATACCAAGTACTACATGATGCACACACTGTCAACAATACATCATGGAGGAGGAATAGACTACTTTAATAACATCACTAGAGTAGCACATAGATGATATTCAACTAGATCACAAAGAGAGAGATGAACCACATAGCTACGGTAGACCCCTCAGCCTCGGGGGTGAATTACTCCCTCCTCATCATGGAGACAGCGATGGCGGTGAAGATGGCGGTGGAGATGGCTTCCGGGGGCAATTCCCCATCCCGGCAGGGTGCCGGAACAGAGACTTCTGTCCCCCGAATTGGAGTTTCGCGATGGCGGCGGCTCTGGAAGGTTTTCTGGTGTTTCGTCAATCTGTGTCGATGTTTTAGGTCAGGGAGCTTTAAATAGGCGAAGAGGCGGAGTCGGAGGGGCCACGGGGCCACCTCACAATAGGGGGGCGCGCCCACCTGGGCCGCGCCGCCCACACGTGTGGGGCCCCCAGGGCTCCCCTCTGGTGCCTCTCTGACTCTCTGGAAGGTTCCGGGAAAAATAAGATGTTGGGCATTGATTTCGTCCGATTCCGAGAATATTTCCATTGTAGGATTTCTGAAACCAAAAACAGCAGAAAACAGCAACTGGCACTTCGGCATCTCGTCAATAGGTTAGTTCCGGAAAATGCATAAAATCATCATAAAGTGTGAACAAAACATGTAGGTATTGTCATAAAACAAGCATGAAACATCAGAAATTATAGATACGTTGGAGACGTATCAGCATCCCCAAGCTTAGTTCCTACTCGTCCTCGAGTAGGTAAACGATAAAAGAATAATTTCTGAAGTGACATGCTACCAACATAATCTTTATCATACTATTGTAAAGCATATGAGATGAATGCAGTGATTCAAAGCAATGGTAAAGACAATGATTAAACAACTGAATCATATAGCAAAGACTTTTCATGAATAGTACTTTCAAGACAAGCATCAATAAGTCTTGCATAAGAGTTAACTCATAAAGCAATAAATTCCAAATAAAGGCATTGAAGCAACACAAAGGAAGATTAAGTTTCAGCGGTTGCTTTCAACTTTCAACATGCATATCTCATGGATAATTGTCAACATAAAGTAAAATAATAAGTGCAATAAGTAAGCATGTAAGAATCAATGCACAGTTGACACAAGTGTTTGCTTCTTAGATGGAAGGAATTAGGTAAACTGACTCAACATAAAAGTAGAAGAATGGCCCTTCGAAGAGGGAAGCATGGATTGCTATATTTGTGCTAGAGCTTTTATTTTGAAAACAAGAAACAATTTTGTCAACGGTAGTAATAAAGCATATGTATTATGTATAAGATATCCTACAAGTTGCAAGCCTCATGCATAGATTACCAATAGTGCCCGCACCTTGTCCTAATTAGCTTGGATTTACATGGATTATCATCGCAATACATATGTTTTAACCAAGTATCACAAAGGGGTACCTCTATGCCGCCTGTACAAAGGTCTAAGGAGAAAGCTCGCATTGGATTTCTCGCTTTTGATTATTCTCAACTTAGACATCCATACCGGGACAACATAGACAACAGATAATGGACTCCTCTTTAATGCATAAGCATTCAACAAAAAATAATACTCCCTCTGTTCCATTCTATAGTGTCTATTGTTTTTTAGCACGGAAATTAGCGCAAGAGTATTTTTTACACAAGACCCCTTGCTGAACGATTTGAGATCAACATAAAATTTGGTAAATCCATATCTTTATAACTTACCATAACAATTTTTGGGAGCTGAACGATTTGGGAGCTGAATGGGGAGGGGTAATTGAAAAAAAGCTAAGCTAAAACCTTATATTCTGAAACAAATGCCGAAAATCTATAGGCACTATATAAAGGAACGGAGGGAGTATTCTCATAAGAGATTGAGGATTGTTGTCCAAAACTGAAACTTCCACCATGGATCATGGCTTTAGTTAGCGGCCCAATGTTCTTCTCTAACAATATGCATACTCAAACCATTCAACTCATGATAAATCACCCTTACTTCAGACAAGACGAACATGCATAGCAACTCACATGATATTCAACAAAGGTGAAATAGTTGATGGCGTCCCCAGGAACATGGTTATCGCTCAACAAGCAACTTATAAGAAATAAGATACATAAGTACATATTCAATACCACAATAGTTTTTAAGCTATTTTTCCCATGAGCTATATATTGCAAAGACAAAGAATGGAATTTTAAAGGTAGCACTCAAGAAATTTACTTGGAATGACAGAAAATACCATGTAGTAGGTAGGTATGGTGGACACAAATGGCATGGTTATTGGCTCAAGGATTTGGATGCACGAGAAGTATTCCCTCTCAATACAAGGCTTAGGCTAGCAAGGTTATTTGAAGAAAACACAAGTATGAACCGGTACAGCAAAACTCACATAAGAACATATTGCAAGCATTATAAGACTCTACACTGACGTCCTTGTTGCTCAACCCTTACCAGAAAATATCTAGACCTTAGAGAGACCAATCATGCAAACCAAATTTTAGCAAGCTCTATGTATTTCTTCACTAATAGGTGCAAAGTATATGATGCAAGAGCTTAATCGTGAGCACAACAATTGCCAAGTATCAAATTATTCAAGACATTATACCATTTACCACATGTAGCATTTTCTGTTTTCAACCATATAACAATTAACGAAGTAGTTTCAACCCTTCGCCATGAATATTAAAAGCTAAGAACACATGTGTTCATATGAACCAGCGGAGCGTGTCTCTCTCCCACACAAGCATGAATTTATTCAAACAAAACAAAAATAAAAACAAACAGACGCTCCAAGTAAAGTACATAGGATGTGACCGGATAAAAATATAGTTTCAAGAGAAGAAACCTGATAATTTGTCGATGAAGAAGGGGATGCCTTGGGCATCCCCAAGATTAGATGCTTGAGTCTTCTTGAAATATGCAGGGATGAACCACGGGGGCATCCCCAAGCTTAAACTTTTCACTCTTCTTGATCATATATCATCCTCCTCTCTTGACCCTTGAAAACTTCCTTCACACCAAACTTCTCATAAACTTCATTAGAGGGTTAGTGCATAATAAAAATTCACATGTTCAGAGGTGACACAATCATTCTTAACACTTCTGGACATTGCCCAAGGCTACTGGAAGTCAATGTAACAAAGAAATCCATCCAACATAGCAAAAGGAGCAATGCGGAATAAAAGGCAGAATATGTCAAAACAGAACAGTCCGTAAAGACGAATTTTTTTGAGGCACCAGACTTGCTCAGATGAAAATGCTCAAATTGAATGAAAGTTGCGTACACATCTGAGGATCACTCACGTAAATTGGCAGATTTTTCTGAGTTACCTACAGAGAACCCTGCCCAAATTTGTGACAGACAGAAATCTGTTTCTGCGCAGTAATCCAAATCTAGTATCAACCTTGCTATCAAAGACTTGACTTGGCACAACAATGCAATAAAATAAGATAAGGAGAGGTTGCTACCGTAGTAACAACTTCCAAGACACAAATATAAAACAAAATTACTGTAGTAAAATAAAAACATGGGTTATCTTCCAAGAAGTGCTTTCTTTATAGCCATTAAGATGGGCTCAGCAATTTTAATGATGCACTCGTAAGAAATAAGAGTTGAAGCAAAGGAGAGCATCAAGAAGCAAATTCAAAACACATTTAAGTCTAACCCACTTTCTATGAAAAGGAATCTTGTAAATAAACAAATTCATGAAGCATAATGCAACAAGCATAGAAAGATAAAACAAGTGTAACTTCAAAAAATTTAGCATATAGAGAGGTGTTATAGTAACATGAAAATTTCTACAACCATATTTTCCTCTCTCATAATAATATCCAGTAGCATCATGAGCAAACTCAACAATATAACTATCAAATGAAACATTCTTATCATGAGTCTCATGCATAAAATAATTACTCTCCACATAAGCAATTTTATTAGTTGTAGTGGGAGCAAATTCAACAAAGTAGCTATCATTATTATTCTCATTAAGTGTAGGAGGCATAGTACAATCATAATAAAATTTACTCTCCATAGTAGGTGGCACCAAAAGACCACTATCATTATAATCATCATAAATAGGAGGCAAAGTATCATCAAAGAAAATTTTCTCCTCAATGCTTGGGGGACTAAAAATATCATGCTCATCAAAACCAGCTTCCCCAAGCTTAGAATTTTCCATATCATTAGCAACAATGGTGTTCAAAGCGTTCATACTAATATGTTCCATAGGTTTTTTAATTTCCGCATCAAACCATCCATGTCTTAACTTAGGAAATAAATTAAAAAGTTCACAGTTGTTTTCCATTATGCCTTACTAGTGTAAAACAAGAAACAAAAAGATGCAATTGCAGGATCTAAAGGAAATAGCTTCGAGCACTTACAACGGCACCAGAAAATAACTTAGTTACCTGGGACCAGAGTGTGAGTGCCTTTTACCTTTCCTCCCCAGAAACGGCGCCAGAAAATAGCTTGATGTCTACTCACACTTCTTTTCCTGTAGACAGTGTTGGGCCTCCAAGAGCAGAGGTTTGTAGAACAGTAGCAAGTTTTCCCTTAAGTGGATCACCCAAGGTTTATCGAACTCAGGGAGGAAGAGGTCAAAGATATCCCTCTCAAGCAACCCTGCAATCACGATACAAGAAGTCTCTTGTGTTCCCAACACACCCAATACACTTGTCAGATGTATAGGTGCACTAGTTCGGCGAAGAGATAGTGAAATACAAGTAATATGGATGTATATGAGTGGTAATAGCAATCTGAATAAAATATGGCAGCAAGCAAACATGCAACAGAACAGCAAATAGACGGAGATTCGATGTTTGGAAATAAGGCCTAGGGATCCTACTTTCACTAGTGGACACTCTCAACATTGATCACATAACTGAAACTACTCTACACTCTCTCGTTGGATGATAAACACCATTAATTGTGTAGGGCTACAAGAGCACCTCAATGCCGGAGTTAACAAGCTCCACAACATTCGATGTTCATATTTAAGTAACCTTAGAGTGCAAGATAGACCAACGCAATTATACCGAGTACTAACATAGCATGCACACTGTCACGGACAAGCTATGAAAGGGGGAATAGATCACATCAATACCATCATAGTAATAGTTAAATTCATAATCTATAATAGATCACAATCATAGCATATACCAAGTACTACATGATGCACACACTGTCAACAATACGTCATGGAGGAGGAATAGACTACTTTAATAACATCACTAGAGTAGCACATAGATGATATTCAACTAGATCACAAAGAGAGAGATGAACCACATAGCTACGGTAGACCCCTCAGCCTCGGGGGTGAATTACTCCCTCCTCATCATGGAGACAGCGATGGCGGTGAAGATGGCGGTGAAGATGGCGGTGGAGATGGCTTCCGCGGGCAATTCCCCGTCCCGGCAGAGTGCCGGAACAGAGACTTTTGTCCCCCGAATAGAAGTTTCGCGATGGCGGCGGCTCTGGAAGGTTTTCTGGTTTTTCGTCAA
Organism: Lolium perenne; assembly: GCF_019359855.2. Lineage (NCBI taxonomy): Eukaryota > Viridiplantae > Streptophyta > Magnoliopsida > Poales > Poaceae > Lolium > Lolium perenne. Next base: position 41,052,096 of record NC_067248.2, on the reverse strand, counting down.
TCCGTGTCGATGTTTTAGGTCAGGGAGCTTTAAATAGGCGAAGAGGCGGAGTCGGAGGGGCCACGGGGCCACCTCACACTAGGGGGGCGCGCCCCCCTGGGCCGCGCCGCCCACACATGTGGGGCCCCCAGGGCTCCCCTCTGGTGCCTCTCTGACTCTCTGGAAGGTTCCGGGAAAAATAAGATATTGGGCATTGATTTCGTCCGATTCCGAGAATATTTCCTTTGTAGGATTTCTGTAACCAAAAACAGCAGAAAACAGCAACTGGCACTTCGGCATCTCGTCAATAGGTTAGTTCCGGAAAACGCATAAAATCATCATAAAGTGTGAACAAAATATGTAGGTATTGTCATAAAACAAGCATGGAACATCAGAAATTATAGATACGTTGGAGACGTATCAGGTACCATGAGCGGTACTACCGCTCCAGGTACTGCAGAGGTACCGTAACTCGTACTGTGGGTCAAATCAGTGCAGAGCTTCAGAGCGGTACCGTGGGCGGTACTAGTAGGGGTAGCGGTACTACAGCTACTAGTACCGGTAGTACCAGTCTGGCAAAAACTGATTTTCTCCCCTTTTTCTCTCCAGCCATGTCACCTCGCGATACACACACAAAACCAGAAAACCTATAAACTACGCTTCAGTCTTCCGATCTTGACGTGTCCAGCGAGGTCACCGTGTAGTTGCAAATCTAACAATGATACTCAAGGCACACGGTGAGATTACTCAAGTGTTGTCATCAAACACACAAAACCCGGGGTTTAGACTTTGCTCTTCAACTGGTTTTCTTACAAAATCAGCCTAAAACACGGTTTCAAAAATCTAATCACTAATCCTGGCTATCCGAACAACCACTTAGAGAATAGTGAAATGTTTTCATGTTTTTATTTTTAACGCTATGTAAAGTTTTATAAATATTTTTTGTCTGGGAGCAGTGAAATGCGTCATCCTGCTCGGGGCACCTGCAGACACAAAACGGTCAGTCGTGGCCCGAAGGCCAATTTCGCGTCCCCGACCCACCGTAAACGGACGCGCACGGTCAATTTTATCGTTCGAAATGCGTCTCGCCGCTAGAGATGTTGTGATAACCCCAAAATTTTATGTTATTAAGTTAAATACTAACTATCTTCTAATTATTTTATTTTCTGAAACTAATATTTAAAACTAGCATAATAATGTGCAAAAATTGTTATCTAGCCAGATACTCAAGTGTAGAGTAACTAAGCTAGCTATGTGCATCGTTCGTGTTTGTAGTTGTGCATCGAATCATCAGCCATGCATCTAGTATTATGGTGGCAAAACCAGAGTTAGACTTAGATTAGTATATTATGGAAAGTGTAACTTGGCTGTGCATTAGAGGCTGTGCTGGGTTTGATTAGCAGCTTACTCAGCAAAATAGGCCACGTAGGAAGACTGCATGGTATCCACGGACACTAGTAGAAAACAGGACTTTCGTAAAGCACTCCTGACTCCTGAGTGCTTTAGTTCCGGTTTAAAAATGAACTGAGACTAATGGGAGGTATTGGTACCGGTTCATCGTACAAATCCTTTAGTCCCGATTTATTTGGACCCTTTAGTCCCGGTTGGTATTACGAACCGGGACTAAAGGGGTGGCGGTAGGCTATCTCTGAGGCAAAAGCCTTTAGTCCCGCTTGGTATTACCAACCGGGAGTAAAGGTAGGTATACCCTTTAGTCCCGATTCGTTTTACCAACCGGGACTAAAGGATATTAGGTTTTTGTCTCCTCACGCACCTCCACCCACCTCCCCCGTGGATCGCCTTTTTTAGATCCGAATTAGATCGTGGGAAAAAGTTACATCCGAATTAGACAATTTTTAGATTCTCAAACTTCCAAATGAAAATATGAAAACAACAAGATTTTAGTTTCTGCCAGAAATTTAGGATTTTATATATTTTTTAGTTTTTTAAATTAATAATTGCATCCTATTACTTAACAATAAAGTTAGCCAATTTTTAGATTCTCAAATTTTCAGGTTTGGCAAAAAAATTATTAAAAAAAAACAATTATAATACAAATTTAAAAGTTAATATTTAAAAAATTTAAATTATAATACAAGTACAATTATAATACAAGATTATTATATCATTAATTTTATTTATTAAAATAATTATTTACAATTCAAACAATAAAGAAGTGTGACATCGACGAACATGTTAATAGGATTGATATGATACTACTATCAACAACATGCGCGTGAATCACTTGGAAGCGAGATTGGAAAGGAACTTGGAAGTTAAACGTGCTAGTGATAGAGTTGTGGGAGGATGGGTGATCGAGCGGGAAGTTTGACCACGGGTAAGTAATTTGACTAGAGATTAAGTGTAGTTAGAGACTAAGCGGGACTAATTGAAATACTAAAAATTCTGAAAAAATAGCCTTTAGTCCCGGTTGGTGTTACAAACCGGGACTAAAGGTTATTTTCCTCGACGCACGCCAACAGCCCACGTGACGGGACCTTAGTCCCGGTTTGTTAAAGGGGGGCATTTAATCCCGAATGGTTAGTCCCGGTTGCAAATCCGGGACTAAAGGCCTTATGAACCAGGACTGTAGGTCCTTTTTCTACTAGTGGGAGTTGCATGGAACGTTTTGCTTACGTCTATGAAGTCGGCCAGCGATTCTTTAATCTAGCTCTAGCAAGGCACGGTGCACCGTAGATATTTTAGCTAGCTTTTGCTTGGCGTCGAAGGTCAGTCTCAAGCGCCAGAGCGGCTAGATATTTAGCTTTTTTCGATAAATGATATTTTATTATTTTGAAAAGCAATTACATCCAGCCTCTGCATAACCAGGATGCAGACAACCGTTTAAAGGATTCAAGTAAAATGTCTGGTAAAGCAACACTAGGTGAAATACATATCGTAGCGATGAATTATAAGACGCCTAAGGAGTGGGTGGGGCTTCAATCCGTAGACTATGCTGTCACCCATGTAGGGAAAAAGTATCCCTCGTCGTAGCCTCCAACCGTGTACAGACCTCCGTAAATAGGTCTCGATTCTCCACTCGCTAAAGAGGTAACCACAAACGGAGAATACATGTACATCTGTAGATAACCTGCAAAAGGGAGCAATTTTTGTCGTTAAAAATCTTATCATTTCTACATAGCCAAAGCGCCCAGATAACTGCTAGCGCCTCCACCCTAAGAAGCAACTTGAACCATGAATCGACACCAATTGCCAAAGACATTGGCCACACCAATCGAAGGATACATGGTAGACGCTACTTGGATGACTGATCATATAGATCTCGCAAATTGGTACTGGAAGAAAATGTGTTTAATAGTTTCGTCCTGTTGACAGAAAACACACCGTGTACTTCCATGACAATTTTGCTTAACAGAATTGTCTTTGGTGAGAATAACTCCTCGACGAAGGTACCATCCAAAGATTTTAATTTTTAATGGTATCTTCATCTTCCAAATCTTCTTATTATTATCAAATGGTATATCAGAATGAAGGATCGCATTGTAGAGTGATTTTACCGAGAAAGTGCCATCTACAGTAAGATTCCACCTAAATTCATCCGGTTCGGGTGATAGTTGTATCTCTCCTAACCGGTCAATCAGGGAATTCCATGCCGACAACCTTTGCCCTAATAACACTCGTCTGAAAGTCACATTCGGAGGTGAGGTAGCCATTACCGTGGCAATGGTATCACTTTTGCGACGAACAATACTACACAAAGCAGGATATTGTTCACTTAAAGGAGCATTATCTAACCAAATGTCCTCCCAGAACCGTATATGTGCTCCATTCTTGATCGAAAAAATACAATAGCGGAAAAATGCATTCTTTGCCGCCATAAGGCCAGCCCAGAAATGTGAATCCCCTGGTTTCCAGACCACTTGGGATAACGTCTTCGAGCCCATATACTTTCTCATAAGAATAGTTTGTCAAACCTCATCCTCAGTAAGAAGCTTAAACATCCATTTATCTAGTAGGGCTGAATTCTTGACTTCCAGGTCATGAACTACAAGCTCTTCTTGATCTTTGGGACTACAAACTATACTCCATTTAATCAGTCGATATTTTTTTTCTCGCTGTCCCCTTGACAAAGGAATCTGGATCGATAATAGTCGAGTTTAGCGTGTGTACACTGCCTCTTCTATAAATAGTTGTTCGCAGCACTACATTTCTCACACACCACGTATCAGATATATCCGAAGAGTGAGAGTTAGACAGAATAGAGAGAATAGCAAACTAGCCAGGAAAGAGAGTGAGAGAGAGGGGTCGACTAAGAATATATGTGCAGCCATGTTGGAGATCTTGGCAATGCAAGAGAGTAGCATATCCATGTTCAGAAAGAGATGGATATCATCGATATATATACAGTTGGAGGCGCTAGTAGTTCGTAGAGGAGAGTTGTTGTGTCGATGAATAGATACTGCGGTTTATATCATTGCTAGTTTTCTTTGGAAGCTATACATAGAACTAGATTTCTATGCATCGTTTATTTCAGGCAAGCTATTTATACTCTCTCGTATATTTTGTAGAATACATTATGCTGTGAATTTGATAGTAGATAACTGGGTTGAGAGATATGATAGTTCTTTGAAATATGTGTGTAGTAATGCGCCAGTGCCGGTATGCGGTGATGGATCCGCTGGAGCCACCAGTACGAACAGGGCAGTATCTCAAATATTGAGAAGAAGTGATCAACATGAGCGATACATGTTTTTATAAGAGAAAATTTGGTGCTACGAAGGTAAACATATTGTACCGGTTACAGTTCAGGTATGGGACTGACTGAGTTCTCCGCTGGGGACGGTCCTGTTGTGGAACGTGTCGATGATGGATCCGTAGGAGCGATCGACATCAGTATGTTCAGGTGTCCGGGTTCTAGTGGGCCAAAGGGCTCTGCTCCTCTAGCGCATGTGTGGTGCTAGTTGAGTCTGTCAATGTCGGAGTACCCCTCTCTAGAGTGTAAAAATGTGAACTTCACCCCTGTGATTTTCGGGTAGGGAAACTTACTTTCATGTGTGGCAACATGCAATTTTTAATATGATTAACACCTTAACCACATATTGTTTTAATAAAGCATTTCTATTTTACATTTTATATGATTGTGTATAATCGGTTTGTTGGGTATTACTTGTCGTACTCATCTGCTCCCCTATGTTTTTTTAGACACAGATGTCGTTATCGAAGAAATCCTCGTCGGCGGAGGTTTAGGCACGACCAGTGGGTGGAAAACGAATTAGAGAATCTAGTTGTAATGCTTGTATAATTGAGAATAAAGTTATAAAATGATGTATATGAGCTTCTCGAGATCCACTGTTCTGGTTTTTGCCTGCATTTTTAGCCTTGCGCGAGTATAAGCCTCTCGGTTTATAGGCGCGCGGCGGCTGTCTCATCCAGGCCCGTTCTCAGGGCGTGACAGTTAAAGTGGTATCAGAGCTCTAGCTTTAGGTTACGCGGGGGAAATGGGTAGAACGTAATTTTGCGACTAGTATCTATCGGTAGTATTTCCTTATTTTTGTTCGAGTAATCCAAAGTTTAGATACTTGTGGTTGTTTTATTTCTAAATTGCCTTAATAACATGGTTTTGGTTTTATATATAGTTGACCTGAAGTTGAAAAAAATTGCACTGCTTGATTGTTGTTTCGGATATAAGTTCTATTTTCCTTATTGCATGTCTAATCAATCTAAGTGCAAATATTTCTGATGTACTTATAAATTCTCTAGCATAGTTTAAATCATGTTGTAAGCAAGTGCAAACCAAGGGGATCTGAGATTTGAGTGTTGAATTTCGACGACGAAATTCCTATAAGGTGGGGAGGATGTGATAACCCCGAAATTTTATGTTATTGAGTTAAATACTAACTATCTTCTAATTATTTTATTTTCTGAAACTAATATTTAAAAGTAGCATAATAATGTGCAAAAATTGTTATCTAGCCAGATACTCAAGTGAGTAACTAAGCTAGCTATGTGCATCGTACATGTTTGTAGTTGTGCATCGAATCATCAGCCGTGCATCTAGTACTATGGTGACAAAACCAGAGTTAGACTTAGATTAGTATATTATGGAAAGTGTAACGTGGCTGGGCATTAGAGGCTGTGCTGGCTTTGGTTAGCAGCTTACTCAGCAAAATAGGCCACGTAGGAAGACTGCATGCTATCCACGGAGTTGCATGAAACGTTTTGCTTAGGTCTATAAAGTCGGCCAGCGATTTTTTAATCCAGCTCCAGCAAGGCACGGTGCACCGTAGATATTTTAGCTAGCTTTTGCTTGGCGTCGAAGGTCAGTCCCAAGCGGCAAGCGGCAGAGCGGCCAGATATTTAGCTAGCGTGTGTACACTGCCTCTTCTATAATAGCTGTTCGCAGCACTACATTTCTCACACACCACGTATTAGATAGATCCGGAGAGTGAGAGTTAGACAGAACGGAGAGAATAGCAAACTAGCCAGGAAAGAGAGAGTGAGAGAGAGGGGTCAACTAAGAATATATGTGTAGCCATGTTGGAGATCTAGGCAGTGCAAGAGAGTAGCATATCCATGTTCAGAAGGAGATGGATATCATCGATATATACAGTAGGAGGCGCTAGTAGTTCGTAGAGGAGAGTTGTTGTGTCGAAGAATAGATACTGCGGTTTATATCATTGCTGGTTTTTTTTTGGAAGCTATACATAGAACTAGATTTCTATGCATCGTTTATTTCAGGCAAGCTGTTTATACTCTCTCGTATATTTTGTAGAATATATTATGCTGTGAATTTGATAGTAGATAACTGGGTTGAGAGATATGATAGTTCTTTGAAATATGTGTGTACTAATGCGCCAGTGTCGGTATGCGGTCATGGATTCGCTGGAGCCACCAGTACGAACCAGGCATTATCGCAAATATTGAGAAGAAGTGATCAACATGAGAGATACATGTTTTTATAAGAGAAAAATTGGTGCTACGAAGGTAAACATATTGTACCGGTCATAGTTCAGGTATAGGACTGACTGAGTTCTCCGCTAGGGACGGTCCTGTTGTGGAACATGTCGATGATGGATCCGTAGGAGCGATCGACATCAGTATGATCAGTTGTACGGATTCTAGTGGGCCAAAGGGCTCTGCTCCTCTAGCGCATGTGTTGTGCTAGTTCAGGTTGTCGATGTCGGAATACTCCTCTGCAGAGTGTAAAAGTGTGAACTTCACCCCTGTGATTTCCGGGTAGGGAAACTTACTTTCATGTGTGGCACCATGCAATTTTTAATATGATTAATACCTTAACCACATATTGTTTTTAAAAAAGCATTTCTATTTTACATTTTATATGATTGTCTATAATCGGTTTGTTGAGTATGATTTGTCGTACTCATCAGCTCTCCTATGTTTTTTTAGACACAGATGTCGTTATCGAATAAGACCTCGTCGGCGGAGGTTTAGGCACGACCAGTGAGTGGGAAGCGAATTAGAGAATCTAGTTGCAATGCTTGTATAATTGAGAATAAAGTTGTAAAATGATGTATATGAGCTTCTCGAGATCCACCGTGCTGGTTTTTGCCTGCATTTTTTGCCTTGCGTGAGTATAAGTCTCTTGGTTTATAGCGTGTGGCGGCTGTCTCGTCCAGACCCGGTCTCGGAGCGTGACAGATGCCCTCACATGAATGGAAGTTGCCAACTGTGGGCATTCTTATCTAGATCGTGAGGATCATGGCATAATTTGAAGAACCATATCTCTACATATATGTCATAAATTTAATCCCCCTCGGATGTACTTGCAAAGGGATGTAGCAAGCACTTAGTTTTCACATGTGCCATGCTTCTCAGTAGTAGAAAAAGGGCATATAGTTTCGGTTGATAAGGGATTTTAGTTCTGGTTTGTCAATCGATCAGGACTAAAACTCCTCCCCTCCCCACTCTTTTGTTCCAGTTGTCCATAAACCGGGGCTAAGGGCCCGCTGCATGTGTTGTGGGCGCGAGTTGGGACAGAGGACCTTTAATTTCGGTTTGTAACACTAACGGGGACTAGACTAAAGTATTTTTTTCGTTCAATATGTTTTCCTAATATTTTTCCATTCAACTTTTTTTCTTCGGAATTTCTAGTATTTGAGTTATTTGACCAGTTTAGTCAAATTACTTACTCGTGGTTAAACTTCCCGATCGGTCACCCATCCTTAATCTACCCAAACACTAGGATGCTTAATTTGTTAGTTCATTATGTCTCGTTTCCAAGTACATTGCGCACACGTTATTGATATTAGTAGCATATCAATCCTATTAATCCCTTGATCATAATGTCACACTTCTTTATTATTTGAATTCCAAATAATTATTTTAATAAATAAAAGTCGTGAAGTAATAATAATCTTGAAAAAATAAATATTTTTTTTTTTGCAAAACCTAAAATCTGATTTTTTTTTCATATTCCCTTTAACAGTTTGAGAGTCTAAAAAATGGTAACTGGGCATAGCCAGGTGAAATCGGATGTAACTTTTCGCGTAGATAGATTTTTATATATTAAACACTTTTTTCGAGCTGCAAAAGTTTTTGCCATCTTACCAAAAAATACCATTTTTTTTGCAAAATAAGTAAAAAATCATGTTTATTATTTTTTATAATAACTTGATCACCTAAACTACTTACATCTAAAAGGATTTATAATTTTGAATTATCTATCAGTTTCTTTTGTACAAAGCGACCGGAACTAATGTTTCGAGCAGCTCCGAACGAAAGGTCATTTTCCTACTGGCTGCTGTTACTACTGGATTTCACCTGATGTATGTCTGAAGTCTGAACAAATAATATTTCTACTGAATTTTTGTCAAAAAGGACCACCCTCCCCAATTTATTGACAAAAAGGACCACCTGTGAGTAGAATTGACAAAAAGGACCACCTCCTGTGTGGCGGCAGAGCCCCCAAGCGACACGTGGAGATGCCGCCGCACCGACTGGCGGCAGGAGCCTGCCGCCACAGCCCATGGCGGCACGTCCACCATGATCAATGAATAGTATCCTGATCAATGAACAGTGCACGTTAGCTACAAAATTTATTGAATTTGTCTTTTTTGTTGAGCCCAAAATACAATGTATTTTACAGTGAATTTTTGCACGATTGTAGTGCATAGAGTTAGCTACATGTAGGTATTTTTTTCAAATTTTTTGAGACGTTAAAAAAAAAATCAAAACGCGCTACTATTCATAGATCTGGACAATGTGGACATGCCGCCCTTGGCTGTGGCGGCAGGCTCCTGCCGCCGGTCGGTGTGGCGGCATCCTCCACGTGTCGCCTGGGGGCTCTGCCGCCACACAGGAGGTGGTCTTTTTTGTCAATTCTACTCACAGGTGGTCCTTTTTGTCAATGAATTGGGGAGGGTGGTCCTTTTTGACAAAAAATCTAGCTCTTTTTTCCTATTTTCCCACAAACTTAAAATTCCATGGACAATGGTACTCTCATATCATTGTCGTATAATTCAGCATGCATATCCCTTCGTTCCCTTTCTTTTTGTGCGTGGAAAGACTCCCCGCCAAAAGGTATTTGCTCAGTTGGTTCCTATAAACTTAAGAGCATTCTATAAAGCCGTCTAACCTCTGTTTAATACTTTTAATCTTACTCCAAATATGCATATTTTTTGTTTCACTTTTATGCTAGTATATTTTTAACAAAAGCACCAACAAGATTGTAATAAAACTTTGTAGAAAGAATACCTTACTAGAGATGTTCCATTGGTTAGATAAATTTCGTCTAACTTGCAAGATTAAGGAAATATATCATTATCTTTTTGTTAGTGTGATCTCACAAACATACTACTTCAGAGGTGAAATTAATTATTTTCTCTCGCAATTAACTGCTAAGTATGCACCTAATGATTATTAAGAGTTTGACATGCTAATGACTGACACTAATGCTCGGGGTATCATCTAATAATATTTAACAACAACACCAACAAGATTATAAGATGTTTGCTCAGTTTCAAACAAGAGGGCAAAAATGGCCTCATTCGTGTCGTATTATCCAATGAGGAGAAGAAAACCGTTTTACACTATATAGCCCCAACCGATGACGTAGGCACAGACAATACAAAAGAAAATGTAAGCGGCTCGCAGGCACGCTTGATTACAAAATTGTGAACTCGAAACTGTTGTTGTGTGCGGAGGAACTGTTGTTGGGCACAACTCTGTAATTGCAGGTGTTATCCAGATGGGAGGAGGCCAGTTGGACCAAAGCTGAGGGGATACAAGTTCCCCTCTAGTGTTATTTGCCAAGTCAAAGACTCCAATATCACGACGGTTATCCTTGTGTCCAAAAATATTAAAGGCATGATCATCCGTAAAGTAGACATGATTTGCCTTCAGCCCCGGATATTCTTCAGCACTGAGACAAAGCGATTGGTTATACCCAAGAACCAACACAAGATCATCCAAGCTATTTATTTTCACAAGCTTTGCCAACGCAGTATCAACTTTAAATATATCGACCTTCCCAACATGTATATCATAAGGCGCGCTATCCACATCTTCATCTATTCTCCAAACTTGCAGCAGATCACCGCAAGGAGCCTGAACAATATAAATTTTTCCATAGATATGATCGTTTGCCCTGTCCACAATTAACTTTTCTGTGACCATAGGGCCTCTGACATCAAATGCAAAGATTTCTCCTTGTTGAGCCACAGCATATAAAAGGCCGTCCTTGTAAAGGCAGTCATGAAAGTTTCTGTGCGGTGGCAGCAAGGTCCACTTGTCATCCCCTAACCAAGCGAAGGATAGCTGTCCACGTGGATAGTGGATGAGCACCACGATATAATGTTTCACGGATGTATCATAGAACACAAATGCCCTGTCATGGAGGCACCACCGTAGCTCGTCAAGATCAGCGGTAAAAGGTGGGCACCATACATGACTCGTAAAATTATACTTGCACAAGGCACCTGTCTCATCGAAGATGGGTGCTACCGGGTCGAGGGTGATGACGGACGGAAGAACAATCTGTTCCCAGGTGATAGGATTGAGAAGGTGCATCTCAGACCTATCATCGACGGTAACTAGCCAGCCGTTTGAGGAGCCGATCAGATATCTTCCGCGGATAGGCGGCTCCGGGAGGGTTAGCTTGTACGACCTCTTCTCCACGAGGCTGTAGAGCCGCGCATCGCTCTCTCCATCGGTTTCAGAGGTGTAGAGCAGGCACGGCGTCTGGGGGCGTTTGTACTGCCCAAGCTTCTGAAGGCTGGTGTTTGCGGAGCACCACGAGGGGCAGACGGATGCAGCGCGTACAAGGTCAGGGATCTCCAGGAGGGAAAATATATCCATCAGTACGTCCTGTGGCAGCTCCGGCGGTGTAACCTCCAATTCCATCGGTGGCGCATCAACACTGAATTTCTTGTGTGAAGTTGGAGAGAGACACAGATGCTGCAGCTTAGGTAAAGCTCGGAAGAGCAGAGCGGACAGATTTCTCGGATGTGCGGATAGGTTCAGTAATCGATTCAGCATGGCTTTGCAAGAGGCCTCCATTGGAGAAATTGTAGAAGATGAACTGATCTTTTTGCACTGCAGGGCGTTTGCAAAGTTGCAGGCTGAACAGGAACAGGGAAAGAGAAGACAGGCCCCGGGATATTCTTTACAGATTACCAGAACTCCTAGGTCGAGTTAGTGATGGCACAAACACGTAAGTGGGGACTTCCTCAAGATTTTTGCAGATAATTGGAAAGCTGCAACGTGTGATAGATTGTACGAAGGCCTGGTTTCTGAGCTACTTATATAGGGAGGCCGAAGGCCCCCAGTCCTAGTTTCATTAGGTGACGGATGGACAGCAATTCGAATTCGAATCGGACCAATGATCTGAACTGAACTTTATTTCTGCAAGAATTCCGAGTTCCCCTCTGTTTGCTTCTCCGAATTCTTGCAAAGCAAAGGCTAAGGGCATCTCCAACCGGGTGACCCATCCCGCGCCCACGCGTCCGGATGGGTCCAGCCGGACAAAAATGTAGCCCAACGCGGGGACGCACCGCAAAAGCGGATGGCCGCGGCGTCTGGAACGACGCAAACCCGGCCCAAATCGGATGGCATGCGGCGTCCTCGTGTGTCCGCCTGGTCCGCGTGGCTGGCCCACCTGTCGGTGCCCCAGTTCTATTAAATGTGGACTGGAGAGGGGGACTGTCCCTATCCAGTCCCCACTCTCCACTCCGGCTGCACGCGCGAGCTCGAAGCTTCCGCGCCGCCATGGCCCCGAAGCGTGAGTTCGAGCCGTCCGCCAACGACCACGAGTTCGCCATGGGGCCACCGGCGATGCCCTGACTCGACCGGATCTACGTCACCGTAGCGGTGGCGCAGATGTTCTGGGACGCCGGCGTCCCAATGCCATGGGGGACGTGCACCTCCCCCACGGCTGGCACCTGAGCCCAGATCGGGTTCCGGTGCCGCCCATCCGGGCTCCGGCCGCGCCCGCGTCGCGGAGATCCGGAGGCGCCGCGCGCAGCTGCCGGCGGACCTCCAGGAGGACCCCGCTTACGGCGACGCACGTCCCAACTGGGACTTGTGGTTCGGGGTGGAGCACGATGCGCGCCGGCACACGTGCTTCACCTCCGCGACGGCTCGGCCGCGCGCTCAGCCGGCACACCCGCAAGGCGGGCTGGCCGCCGCCCCGGCGGCCTCTACATCGGCGAGCCCCAGCCCCCGCACCAGCCCCAGCCCCGGGGAGGAGGAGGACGACCCGGAGCCGCAGCGGGGCTCGCGGCGTCCCGCGAGCAAAGCGACCTCGACGAGCTGGCCAAATGGCCGCACCTCGCCGAGACGGCTGCGCGCCTCCGCGCTGGAGCAGGCGGCCGGGAAGGCCCACGAGGACGCCTGTGCGGAGGCGTGGGGCTTCCTCGAGCCGGCGCGCCGGGCAGAGGAGGCCACGCGCCAGGCGGCGCTCCGGGAGGAGGAGGAGCGCGGGGCCGCGCGCCTAGCGGAGGAGGACCGCCGGGTAGCGCTCCGGCTAGAGGTGGAGCTGCAGGCCGCAGCGGAGGAGCAGCTCCGGCAGGAGTCCGCGCGGAGGGCTCGGTTGCGCAGGCCGGCAAGCCCGCCTAACCCACACTCCGCCTGGAAAAGGGCGTAGTGGTCGCCCTGGCCGAAGTCCCCGGCGCCCTCCGGCATTTCGAGCCGGAACAGCGCGTCACTGCCGGGGGGGGGGGGGGGGGCGTCGTCGTCATCGCCGGGTAGTACTGCCGGCGGCCACCGTGCTCGCAAACCCTGGCTAGGGTTTCCTTTTTTTTAGTTTAAAGCCCATATAGGGCTTTCTTTTGTGTAAAAATTGCCCGAAATAGGGCTAAGTTTAACTAACCACTAGTTTAAATTTAATTTTTGTTGTTTTCCTTTTTCATTTTCATTTTTGTTTTTTTTTACATATGCGCAGCGTCCTCGTGTTGGGCGCAGCGTGCGACCCAAACGGACACGCGGACGCGGGCCGTTGTCCGGGTGTCCACTCGGCCACCCAAACGGTCCAAAACAGACGGCCCAACACGTCCGTTTGAGTCGCCCGATTGGAGATTCCCTAAAGATAGAACACTGACCGGCGGCAGGTAACACGAGGAACAGCAGCAGCCCGGCCGGCGGATACGACGAGGGATGAGTCTGCAGCGAGGCGCAGGTCCGATCTCGAGGCTTCGCGTCGCGGGCAGCAGGAGTGGGAGCAAGAGGTTGGGAGTGGTGGAACAAGGATTGACGTTGCCGCCGCCGGCGGCGGCGGCGGCGAGAGCTAGGAGCAGCAGCGGGACAAGGGGCCTTTGTCTCGTGGACGTTGGCACCAACTACATGGAAGAGGGCGGTGTGAGCCGAGGAGTAGCAGTAGCTCCAGATTGGCGCGGCGGAACAAGACAGGTTGGTCCCTCTTTCCGGCTCCTGCTTCCTATAGATGCAGGTGGGTCACTATTGAGGTACCCTCCACCCTTTTTGATGCAAGAAACAAACTAACTATATAATAGTATTATTAAAAAATAGTTTAGTTTCTTATCTAAAGAGGTTAAAGGGTACCCTATTATATGCCCACTTAGGGTTGTTATCTTCTTTCAAAAATAGGTGTCTAATTTTGTCTAGATATAAATGTATCTATACATATTTTTAGTTATAGGTATATTCGTATTTTAAAAATGTTGAGAAATTTATTTTTGTACGAAGTGAGTAGTATAAATTCGCGCTCGCTCACACACATTTTTACTCTATTTTGCATCGATAAACATTTTATAGAACATCGTAAGTAATATATGAAGTATAACAATCAACAAAATAGCCAAAAAGAAACGGGAATTAAAAACAGTACAGTCATAAGAATAAGAGTGACGGTTTAGCTTTAAAGCAAAACCAACTGCCACTACAAGAGTGACGGCAAAGCATCATCAACATATAAGAGTGACTGGAGTCCGGAGAACAGGATGCTTTGTTTCAGGATCCATGCAGACCGGGTCCGGAGAAGATGATTGCATTGTAGTTGGATACTCCGGTTTGCAGGGATCCTGAAACAGCATCATCAACATATTTAAAGGTAATACTGGAATGATGTGCGGATGCCATGATGCTATTCATTACCTGTTAAGTGTGTACAAAATCCTCTCTGTGTACAATGTAAAATACATGCATGGACCTAGCTGATTTGTACGCTATTCTGTTGAAGCTTACAATTATTCACTCTGTCAAGATGACCTGTCCGGCTATTGAATGTGTCATGGTTGAGTCAAATCCTTAAAATACAACTGACTACATCTTGTATATCCATACTATCAACAACAAAAACATTACCGATTCTTTGACTTCTAAGAGCGCAAAAAAAGCAAATATACAACCAATTTAACAATCCAAGCTGAGAAGATAATATTTTACCCTTGCAGTAGACTGTGCTCTTTTTGAATCGTAGAAAGCGCGACATGGAAATGATGATCTTTTAAATGTTTCCAAACTATCCAAGAACATGCTAATATACATCTAAATAATTGTCGTTGGCGATTAAGAGATTATGTCATAAATATTAACCACCACTTTGGGAGCTTGTTGCATCCTAAAAGCAACATGGTAAGTTTGCACATGATGAGTTCTCATGAAAAATACATTCAATGAATGGAGTTCATACCTATCATACTCCAACTTTGATGGATCATGATCATCAACCTCAACTCCGGATGAAGTCTCACTCATATGTTGTTGAGTAAGATTTTATATCAATTATATTTCAGCCATATCCATTTCATGACCCAATAGGTGCTCAAGTTCATCCTTACTTGTTTCCTTTGCCATGAACCTCCTTTTCTATTTTGGATTGACTTAACTTAATTCTTATATTCTTCTATTTTGAATCTGAAGAAGAAGGATAGAAATGTAAAAAAAATTATTCTATTTTCTATGCATATGATATTATACTTTTCATGAACATGATTTAGATCAAGCTCTTAATATGAAGTTGGTTTTATGCATTTTTAATAGCTCTCGGGTCTCAAAATTAACTTTTACAAGAGTGAATTGCTTTGTTTTGGGAAAGCGAAAGATGTTGAGAGAGAGAGAGAGAGAGAGAGTAAAAACTTACGTTTGGATGTGACGTTTGCCGCTTCTATTTTGTTATCTTGGGAATTTAATTAACTCTCAAAAATTGAAAAATGGTGAGTGGAAATCGGTAGAAGATCGTTTTAAAAAGAAATTCAGTTGTTGGGCAAGCAAGATGTTTTCCTATAGAGACCGACTTCTTCTTATAAATTCACTACTCACGAGTTTTCCAATGTTTAAGATTTATTTTTTAGAAAATCCTATAGGGGAAAAGAGTTTAGATGTTTGCAGATCTTGTTTCTTTTGGCAAAGCGATGGCCACAAAAGGAAGATAGAATAACAAAATGGGATTTCTTTTATCGACCAAAGGAACATGGAGGTTTAGGAGTAGTGGAAATACAAGTTTACTTAGAAAATGGATATACAAGTTAATGAATGAAGAAGGTGTGTGGCAAGAGTTACTCCAGAACAAATATCTAAAAACTAAAACCCTTTCACAGGTTATAGCAAAACCAATAGATTCCCCTTTTTTGGAAAGGTTTAATGAATGTAAAGGACAAAATTTTCAGTTGAGGTTCTCTCTTGGTAGGCAATGAGCAGAACACTAGATTTTGGGAGGACAATTGGACCGACGAGTCCCTCAAAAGTTCGTGACATGATTGACTATTACTCTTGCAATATATGATGAATTCGACCCATGGTTGATTTGTTTGACTCCTTGGGATATAAGGAATTCCTAGAAAACTTCTAGAGTTTCCCAAGATCCATTGGATCAAATGACATCAATCTCATGTCCTAGAGTGCATCTCCACTTCTATATATTGAGGGGAAACCATATCTTTTTGAGTACCAAGAAGAAGCCATGAAAATTCCTCCCCCTGGCAGCCACCAAGGATGGGAGAAGCTCCTCCATTGCTGAACCATCACCAGGGAAGAAGGGGAACTAAGGGGCCGCAACCCCTAGGCCGCCGCCGCTGGGTTGCCGATTTGGCGGCCCCCTCCTTGGACGAGGGCGTCGTGGACGCCATATCCATCACCACCTCCACCTTCAGTGGGAGCTCTCCAAAAAAAAAACTCTATCAAGCTATTGAAGTTTGTAATGTCTCCCTGTTGTAAGTAGTTTCCCATGTTCATGAGGGCATGGGATGGATTGGTTGTGATTTCTATATAGTATCTATGAGTATCTAGATAACTTTTATGCTTTGATGTGGTTATATGATGGTAATATGTGAACATCGACTATAGGTTACTTCACCTATATGGGTTCATAGGGATGCACCTAAATATAATGAAGATTAGTATGGATAGCAGGAGATGGTAGAAACACTGTCCAAATATTTAGAGTTGCATAGGGTTGTGATCAGGGACCTTAGAACTTAAAGAAATTGTTAGAAAATTATGTCTTAATGAATCCTACTTGGCTAATGTACATGGCTTAGTTACCAAACATTAGAGGTTTATTTTATCATCCATATAACTGCACCTATTTTAGGCTCCTTACAGAAAGACTAAAACTTGACAAGAAGCTTACCATACTATTGCAGAAATCTTTAGGCCATGAAGTTTATGATGCCCTTGGAAACGTTTGTCTCACATAAATACATACCTAAGCTTGTCTCTTTCTGCATAGAGGATTGGGTTTCACTAAAAAGAACATTTTCTTTCCTGCACATTTATTTTCTTGCATATTTACTTGCTTGCTTATTTCCCTTTTAATTTGCACTTTTACTTCCAGTTTTAAACCTCTGCAAAGAAAATTATCCTTGTTTGTTTAGATTGTTTAGTATATAAATAATTAAAATAGTGACATATAATTTGATGTAGTAAAATACTTAAACCTTCAGCTTCTCATGGGATAGATACTAATACTTACACATAGAAGATTTCAATGATCCCCTTCACTTGTGGGTATAAAAATATTTTCTATCGTCATTGTTCAGGAGCGTAGCGCTTAAGTCTTTGTTCTTGTTTGGACTAGGCATTAGGTTACTTTCAGTTTTGGATATACTTTATTTTACTTTGAGTTTTTCACTTACTTTTATTTACTTGTATTTTTGCATCTAGTTTAGTTTCTTTTTAGTTTTGCACTTAATTTTCTTTTATTGAAAACCCAAAAACGTTATAAATGGAAAATACCATCAAAATTGCTACTATGTCTAATGCTGATGAATTACACCTTAAACATAAAAAGACACAACAAGGGAAACAATTGTATGATTTTTGGAGAGTTCTAAATTTTATTTTTGAAGAGTTGCTAGCACGTCATGATGAAATTCGTTGCTCGTACTTTCATGTTGGAATCATAAAGAACCGACAATTGCAAGTTATAATAAACAAAATTATGTTCATATAGGGATGGAAGAAGTAGAGAGATTTGTGGTTTTTATGGAAGCCTTTAAACTAAAAACTTTCATAGATGAGAATTATGAAACTAGTGTTGTTGCTAATGAATATAAAAGTGGTATCACTCTTATACTCTTTCATTACCTAACCAATTTCAGTGATAATATATATGTTGTTTACTATAATGAGAGGTGTGCCACAAGACAAAAGAGCACTAATGTTTTGTAGGAGGAAAATGATGAAAACATAAGCAAAGAAGATGAAAGTGATCAGGAAGAGAACAAAGAAGATGGCGAAGACAATAAGATTAGGATATTAACATGCAAATACAGGTGGAAGAAGAAAATCAAGACTATATGGTCCCACCTAAGTTTGGGGATGTGTCAGAACCTCCGACCGCATCACCAACATATGAAAGTAATTCTCCAAAACAAACCCTACTATTATGCATGATCCTTTTATTGATGGGAGATATTATGATGATTCTTCTAATGACGAATATGAATATATACCCACTAAAACCATTGTTATGAATGGATTTAAACATGATTAGGAATGTAGTTAAACATGTTTTATGATAAAGCTCGTGATGATCATCCTTGTGTAACAAAAACACCTGTGGCGTGGGCTGACACAATTTTAACTGCTAGTGATGATTATCTCTATGATGATGAACCCACACTTGATGAGTCTATTGATATTCATGCTTTTTTTGAATATCTATGTGATAGTTAGGTAAAAAAAACATGTGGGAACTAAGAAAATAGTAGCGTTATTGATCCCACAAAACGGGAGTGGTGTTTTGGCACCCGGGAGCATATGCTCCCGGTTTTTAAATTTTATTTTGAATATATTTTCAAAATGTTGAAAAGTTCAGACATAAAATTTAATAGGTACATCTCGAAGTTCTACCCGTTTACAAATTGGTCTCACGGAAAACTGACATCTTTACTATCGCGTGTAAAAAAGACAAATTTGTTGGAGATATGCCCAAGAGGCAATAATAAATGGTTATTATATATCTTAGTGTTTATGATAATGTTTACATACCATGCTATAATTGTATTAACCGAAACATTGATACATGTGTGTTATATGAACAACAAGGAGTCCCTAGTAAGCCTCTTGTATAACTAGCTTGTTGATTAATAGATGATCATAGTTTCATGATCATGAACATTGGATGTTATTAATAACAAGGTTATGTCATTATGTGAATGATATAATGGACACACCCAATTAAGCGTAGCATAAGATCACGTCATTAAGTTATTTGCTATAAGCTTTCGATACATAGTTACCTAGTCCTTCGATCATGAGATCATGTAAATCACTTATACCGGAAGGGTACTTTGATTACATCAAACGCCACTGCGTAAATGGGTGGTTATAAAGGTGGGATTAAGTATCTGGAAAGTATGAGTTGAGGCATATGGATCAACAGTGAGATTTGTCCATCCCGATGATGGATAGATATACTCTGGGCCCTCTCGGTGGAATGTCGTCTAATGTCTTGCTAGCATATGAATAAGTTCATAAGAGACCACATACCACGGTACGAGTAAAAGAGTACTTGTCAGGAGACGAGGTTTGATGTCTACGGGAGCTTCTATTCTTGTAGACAGTGTTGGGCCTCCAAGAGCAGAGGTTTGTAGAACAACAGCAAGTTTCCCTTAAGTGGATCACCCAAGGTTTATCGATCTCAGGGAGGAAGAGGTCAAAGATATCCCTCTCATGCAACCCTGCAACCACAAAGCAAGAAGTCTCTTGTGTCCCCAACACACCTAATAGGTGCACTAGTTCGGCGAAGAGATAGTGAAATACAGGTGATATGAATAAGTATGAGCAGTGGCAACAACACCAGAAAAGTGCTTGCTGGCGTGTGGTTGATGGTGGTAATATTGCGGGCAGTAGAGATGCAGTAAAACAGTAAACAAGCAGCGATAGCAGTATTTGCGAACAAGGCCTAGGGATTATACTTTCACTAGTGGACACTCTCAACATTGATCACATAAATAAATAGATAGATGCTAGACTCTACACCCTCTTGTTGGATGATGAACCCCACTAATTGTGTAGGATTACACGAACCCTCAATGCCGGAGTTAACAAGCTCCACAATATTCGATATTCATGTTTAAATAACCTTAGAGTGCAAGATAGATCAACATAACCAAATAGATCACATCAATACCATCATAGTAATAGTTAACTTCATAATCTACAAGAGATCACAATCATAAACTACGCCAAGTACTACATGATGCACACACTGCCACCTTTACACCATGCAGGAGGAATAGAGTACTTTAATAACATCACTAGAGTAGCACATAGATGAATAGTGATACAAAACTCATATGAATCTCAATCATGTAAGGCAGCTCATGAGATCATTGTATTGAAGTACATAGGAGAGAGATTAACCACATAGCTACGGTACAGCCCCGAGCCTCGATGGAGAACTACTCCCTCCTCATGGGAGACAGCAGCGTTGATGAAGATGGCGGTGGTGTCGATGGAGAAGCCTTCCGGGGGCACTTCCCCGTCCCGGCGGCCTGCCGGAACAGAGACTCCTGTCCCCCAGATCTTGGCTTCGCGATGGCGGCGGCTCTGGATGGTTTCTCGTACCGTGGCTTTTCCGTCTCGAGGTTTTAGGTCGAGGGGCTTCTTATAGGCGAAGAGGCGGCGTCAGAAGGTCAACGAGGCGACGACACGCTAGGGGGGCGCGGGCCACCCCCAGGCCGCGCCGGCCTACCATCTGGTGGGCCTGTGGCCCCCCTCTGGCCTCTCTCGGGTGTTCTGGATGCTTCCGGGGATTCTAAGATGCTGGGCGTTGATTTCGTCCGATTTCGAGAATATTTCCTTACTAGGATTTCTGAAACCAAAAACAGCAGAAAAACAAAGAATCGGCCCTTCGGCATCTCGTCAATAGGTTAGTTCCGGAAAACGCATAATTATGACATAAAGTATGCATAAAACATGTAGATATCATCAATAATGTGGCATGGTACATAAGAAATTATCGATACGTCGGAGACGTATCAGCATCCCCAAGCTTAGTTTCTGCTCGTCCCGAGCAGGTAAACGATAACAAAGATAATTTCTGGAGTGACATGCCATCATAACCTTGATCATACTATTGTAAGCATATGTAATGAATGCAGCGATCCAAACAATGTAAATGACATGAGTAAACAACTGAATCATAAAGCAAAGACTTTTCATGAATAGTACTTCAAGACAAGCATCAATAAGTCTTGCATAAGAGTTAACTCATAAAGCAATAATTCAAAGTAAAGGTATTGAAGCAACACAAAGGAAGATTAAGTTTCAGCAGTTGCTTTCAACTTGTAACATGTATATCTCATGGATAGTTGTCAATGCAAAGTAATATAACAAGTGCAATATGCAAGTATGTAGGAATCAATGCACAGTTCACACAAGTGTTTGCTTCTTGAGGTGGAGAGAGATTGGTGAACTGACTCAACATAAAAGTAAAAGAAAGGTCCTTCAAAGAGGAAAGCATCGATTGCTATATTTGTGCTAGAGCTTTGATTTTGAAAACAAGAAACAATTTTGTCAACGGTAGTAATAAAGCATATGTGTTATATAAATTATATCCTACAAGTTGCAAGCCTCATGCATAGTATACTAATAGTGCCCGCACCTTGTCCTAATTAGCTCGGATTACCTGGATTATCATTGCAATGCATATGTTTTAACCAAGTGTCACAAAGGGGTACCTCTATGCCGCCTGTACAAAGGTCTAAGGAGAAAGCTCGCATCGGATTTCTCGCTATTGATTATTCTCAACTTAGACATTGTGGTGACCCAGCATACCACTGCATGGTGTAGTATGCAAGTCTGATATAACACCAATGAAACACCGTTCCACTAGTATTATATCGCTCAGAGTGGTACAACAGAAACATATGCGGGTCCAAGGCATGTCTATAGAATTACAACATTTACTCTGTTACATAAGATCATCACAGCCTCCTACTTTACAATGAGGTAAATATGCAAATAAACTCCAGAAGAACGACTCTATTCTAATCCTATCACGAACTCTATTTGTAGAGTATTTCACTAACTACAGAGGATAAGAATAGACTCTAGCTATATAGGAGCTAGGTTTAGGAAGCTAGTTCCTTTCTATGGCTAAACTAGGTTTTCTCCTTGTTGGATGTGGTATATGAATCCTCTGACAGTGTCCTATCTCTTGAAGTAGTTGTTGACTCCTCAGTCTTCGAGTTGCACTGTAGATCCTCCTTCGATGCCTTCAGATCTAAGCAGGGGATTTAAGAGTGGGATGAGTACGAGCGTACTCAACAAGTTCATTATAGGAAAGAGGTGTTTAATGCACTAGCTACAGCATTAGACCAGAAAGTCTAATACCAATGCAAGTTTTCATAACCATTTCTTCAAAAGGTTGCTTTTATTCAAAAGAACTATGTCCGTCAGCCTTCACCGGTTTACTAGAACTTCATGGAGCTCCTTTCCGGCCGCGTTCGCAGTTCCATATCCCGGAACAGGGAGTGACAGGTCATGGTTCTTTACGCTCTGCAGAGGTGTGTTGCTTTACCCTTAAGAGATCTTAACCTTGGTGCCAACCGAGCCGCGAGCTCGTCCACACTTCCTATGGTGTGAGGCCCGGTATAAGGTCATAGTCAATCATATTCCTCCGCTACCTCGCACACCCACCCTTTGTTGCAAACCCCGACCCTGGGTCCTCGTCGGTCCACTTACACCATTTATGGACGGACCCCGACCACGACAACAGTCTGGGATCGAACCAACTCCTTCGCCGGTAGCTGCAACCCATCATAGACCACATTACCGTGGGGAATTAGAGTGGGATCCCCGCCCTCAAGTTGATCCGCAAGCCGCAACCGCTACGGTATGCACAACATAACCGTGGGGACTTAGAATGGGTTCCCCACCCACAAGTTGCTCCGCAAGATACAACTGCTACGGTAAGCACATCCGTTGATGTAGAAGAGGTGGAAATACGATTGACTAGTCCGTCCCATTTCAGATCTTATGGTTAACACGGTTGTTACGGCACAAGAATCACTGGCGACATTTGTTGTTTAATCCTAGATGGATATAAACCCTTGCAATGGAACCTCCACCATATCAACACAATCCATGGTTCCATTGCCCACCACATAGTCATATTCATAGTTATGAAAGTAGTGGTTTTGGTTTTTATGCAATAATGATAACCATAGTACTTTGCAAGTAATTTGATAGAAATACTCAAATGACATGAGCAAGTGATGAACTTGCCTTTCTTGGCTGCAAGATTATGCAGACAAGGTCTTCGATGCGTAATAACTCCAAATTCTGAAATAGCATCATCGTCCGGTATAAGGACGATGTTTAAAAGATTGGCAAGGATGCAATAATGCATAAGAATGAGATGCAAACGCTCTAAGCGTGACCTAACCCCGATGATTTAGGATCAGTGAGTTGTAATTATTGGTTTAGGGTGTGTTGCACTTTTAGAGTGATTCACATACAAGGTTCTTATTCAGGTGTGATTACTTGGTATTATAAATAGGTAGACAATAAAGCATAATACTCAATTGAGAACACAAAGAATGATAATTGGCATAATGTTAATAAGTAAAGAACAGTGGTCAGTTTTAGTACTATATGGCATGGTTAATGATTAATTATCATATACTTTAAAAGAATAACTTTTGAAGAACATGTTCTTTAATAAAGAACAAGTATGATAATTAGGTTGAGGGGGTTCTATGGTTGACTATGGTTTCATTTAGTTTCTTGGAGTAAGTATTAGATGGATCCCAACAAAGTTGGATTCATCAACACCTAGGGCTTGTAAGGTTAAGATAAGCCTAGGTATCCTAAGCAATTCATTATACATGGTTGTTGTCAAGGTTGGTTTATCTTGCTAGTGATAACTGGCTTGGGTTTATAGGTTCTTATAGGCAGGGTTGATGATGGTTCTCTGTTTACTTCAAAAGAATAACTTTTGAAGAACATACTTCTTAAGTAATAAGAAGTATATCAATTAGGGTTGAAGTGGTCTAGGTTTTACTGTTGGTTCTATTAAGTAAGGATTAATTGGTTCCTGAATAGGATGGTTGATAAATATCCAATACTAGTAGGGTTTAGTGGAATATGGTTAGGTAATGCTCAGGTTTTGGCATAGTTGCTCCTGAGGTTCATCACATTGGTGTGATGCTAAGTAGGAATGAATATGGATGATGGCTTTGGTAATAGGATCTAGGGTTTACACTTGGTTGACCCTACTTTGATTTATCTAGGTTTGATGAAGATGACACATGGGATACCCATATATTAGTGATAGGTCTTCTACATTTTATGTGGCCAAGACAGGTATTTAGTTGCTACTAGGGTTCTATGATTTGAAATAAAGTACCTTGATCACCTGTTCTAACCTTGGGTTTAGGTTAGAAGCAAATTAGGGTTCACATGTAATAATGGAACTAGGGTTCCTAATTAATTTAGGGTTTTAGGAGTCACATGAAATGATAGGGTTATAATATCATTCCATGTGGAATTTAGGGTTTGCTAGTAACAATTTAATTCTATGATTAATAACTTCATGTTAAAGTTGAAGTTAGTAATAACTTTGAAATAAAATTAATATTCACTTTGGCTTTTTATTATTTTTAAATAATTTACTAATTAGGGTAATTATTAATTAGTGTTTAAATTTCCCTAATAATGATTTAATAGGATTGCAAATAAAGAAAATTAGTTTTCATGTTTTCTTTATTTGCTTACTGGTGTTATTTAATTTATAAATGGTTTCTTAATTTCTGAATTTTTTAATTGTATTTAGAATTTAAAATTAAAGGCTTAAATAACAAGTATTAAATAATTAAATTTTTATTAAAAAAAATTTCATTTTATATTTTTATTGGATAGGGTTTATCTTTATAAGAATTTTGATATCTTATATTATTTTTTCTGAGTTTTTATGAATTTTCTATAATTAAATGAAGTTGCAGTAATTGTTGGATTTAAATTAAAATGAGAAAGAAAACTAAACCTACCCGGACAGAACACCCACACAGTCTATGACTGGTGGGTCCGTGTCCACCTCACCTGCCACGGGGCTCTTGACCAAGTCAAAATCGCCACCGTGGCAAGGAGGCCACTGACCGGCGGTCAGGCGAGATCGCCGCCGGCGATAGGGCGTTCCCGCGGGCAAACCAACCATACCACGATACTCTACACGACACGGCGAATCTAACAGTACCAGCGCCGCCCGCTAATGACCACCGGAGCTTGACCGGCGATGATGTGCTGCGGCGGCGGAGAAGGAACGGCGACGAGACGGCGCTACAGGACATAATCGAGCAGGCCAGGGGCACGGTGAGATGCGGAAGCTCACCAGGAGGCTGTAGGGCTTGACGGCGTGGCCGGAGGTGGTCCTAATCGACGGCAATCGTCGGATTTCTGGCGGTGACCGGCGAAAGGGAAAGACGGTTCTCCGGCGACTGAGAGCTTCCAAGCTCGATTCCTCTTGCCCAGTGAGCTTGTCGAGGGTGCTGATCATGATGGTGTCCACGGCGAGGTTTGGGGAGGCTCCGAACGGCGGCGATGGTCGGAGTTTGTGAGGTTAGGGTTTCGGCATTGGAGAGAATTAGAGAGAGGAGGAAGAACTCGATGCGGTTGTTCATCCAGATGCTTTTATAGGGCGCCTGGACGCGCCTCGTCACACCGTCGGACGAGGAGGAGCTGCCACCGGCGAGTCGAAGCCGAGCACGGCTTCGTGCTGTCACCCCCGCGCGAAGAGAGGATGAGGACGACCTCCTCTGGATTTTTTTTAACGAAGGGGTATACGGGCTCCTGCTGGGCTGGCGCTTGGGCTGCGTCGATGGGCTGCTGTTGGGCTCCTGCGGCCAGGTAAGGTCCAGGTGAGGCCTTTCTTCTTTTTCTCTTTTTCTGTTTTCATTTTCTGTTTTATAATTTATCAAGTTGAACTCATATTTGAATTCTATTATTTTTGGCAGGTGTCTCAATTGAGTTAATTCCTTTTTGGATGTTGTGAAATGACTATGACACCCATAATCCATTTGAAACAAGTATCTTATAAAGCATTATATTACATACTTGTGTTTTATTCAAAATAGCAAATGAGCATGATTTTATATCCTCATTTTATTTTTTATGTTTTTCTTGTGGATCAATCTATTTGAAGTATTAGAGTTGGTAAGTCCAGCTCAAGGTATTTTAGAGTTTATCATTAGGACTTGTTATCTTATTTAAGAAGTTGGTTATTCACATATGATTTTATGTGAGTATCAATCTGTTAGGGTTTTTATGATGTCTATTACAACCCCCTTATTAAAGATAATATTAACATTATATTTGAAAGGATCTAAGTAGATACAGGTTCCATCATAATTGATCTTGGTTACAAAGATAAATGGTTGATCACTACTTATGTGGTTTTAATTATGGGACTTAGCATTAGGTGGCTCTTATGTCTTATAATTGAAGCATAGGATTTAATTAATGAACCATTAGGGTTCTAGTCATATTCTCCTAATGACACATGGTTTGAGTCTCAAGTAAGGTTTAGGTTTTTAGTTATGATCATCCAAGTGATGCATAAACTAGGGTTGAGGTTTAACTCTTGTGAGATGAGGTGACACCATATTGCATGTGCTAGGGTTTAATCTCCCCTAACCATGATAAAGTGGTTACTTGCTTAATATTTCATGTGCTTTTCTAATTACTAAGGATTTGGGATTTGGTTTTATCTTCTACCAATTAACTTCCATCATTATCTCCAATTTATCATTAAAGTAATTACACTAGTTATAGTTCTTTTTATAGTTGACTTTGGTCATATAGATTAATGGTTCCTCACTATATAAGGTATGGAGTTTTACTCTTGGTATTTCTTAGGTACTTTATTTGAGAAATGAATAAAATATAGATGTGCTAGGATTCTACTTATGATCACCAAGTGGTTCATAAGTTGAGGTTGGGATATAAGCCTAGGGTTGTTTACTAGTTACCTCTCTATGATTTCATGTGGTGAATGATATCTACTTATCCTGTTAGGATTTAACTTATCCTCACATACCTCAAGTTCTTAGGGTTTATGATCATTACTCAATTTATAATGATCAAGGTCTGGCTTCCTAAGGTATCTCTCCTTAAATGAGGTTTTCACTTCCTTGATCAACCACTGTCTTGATCAGCTAGGGTATAGTACTTATATTTCACTTTCTAGGCTGGGCTTACTATGGTTGCCTCTAAAGTTTATATCCCAGGAGAATGTCTGAGATATTATGTTAGGGTTCTACTTAATCAATGATGATATAATCATCTAGTATATGGATAGTTCTCTCTGTCATATTCAATTGTTGCCTCAACTACTTAAGTGTAACACCATAGCTTGGCTCTCTTATAAAGGAATGGTTTATTCTAGGGTTTATGGTGTACTCCTATTATTTATTTAGGTAGCTAAGCTAGGGATTCAATTGTCTAACTTAGTTGGATTAGTCCTATCCTTCTTTCACTAATTCATGGATATAGTCTCATTTCATTTGGAATTTGGTTATCTCACCACTTCAAGATGAAATGGTTAATCTCTTAATACTTTAGTTCAAAGGTTGGCCTTTATTCTTAAATAGGTAAAGCTTGGATTGGTATGCATGGTCTCTCTCATTTGGGAAGGTCTTTGATACTAACCTGAGGTTAGGCTCTATAGAGATTGATGTGATCATCAATGTCTATGTTAAATATAAATGGTTTATCTCTCTAGGAATTGTCTTGGATAATATCCTAGGGTTCCTCTTAAAGATGATGATTTGAATACTTGGATATATATCCAAGGTTCAGCTCCAGGTTTGTTATTACTTCTCTAATAAATAATATAGAACTCTCACCTCTCTAGGTTTGATGTATATTAATATGGAATAGAGAAGGATCTATATTTCTTAGGTGGATCTCTTTGTCTTGTTTCCAATATTAAAGTAGAATGAATACCATGAGGGTTCACATGTTGTGATCTTTAATAAGATCAAGTAGTTGATCCTTGATTCATATGTTCTTGTGTTGGTTTTAATTCCATTTGATCTAACCCCTTAGATCAAATCATCTCTACTCAAAACAAAGTTTTAGCAAAGTCACATTGAGGTTTATAGCGCTTGACTTGATGAGCTACTTCTATTCCACCAAGGTCAAGTGAAACTTCAGGTACCGTGACTGTTTTACTTTAAAGCGCGAAAATTCCCCAGATTTTCTATGCATGAATGCAATGCACACATCTCTTTCCTCTATTTTTGTAACCCCAATACCTGGGATATTACAATCTCTACCCCTTAAACTAAACTTCATCCTCGAAGTTTGAACTCTCTCACGTTTCGGAGTGTGGATCTGACTTGTGTAGACTAAATCTTTTCTCGAGCTCCAGGGTGATCTTACTGGATATAATTGAATATATCCCTTGTCCAGATTCTTCCTGGAATCCATTAGGGTTTGTCTCTGAACCATGGTTCTTACTTTGATTCATTGATCTCTTCCAACTCTATAAGCTTGTTTCCTTTCTCCTTGAAGATTCAATGATTGAGACTTCTTCTGATGCTGCTAGTCTTAACTGAAGACTAGTTTGATAATAAACTCCTAATTGATAAATAGGTCTTTGTTTTCCCTTACTACCAAAACTGCAATAATGGTACTAAGTAAGGTACTTAACATGGGATGGTTGTGATGGTTTATTTTCCTAAGAATGGATTAGACTCATTTAGTCCATCCAATCATGGTTTATAGTTGATACCTATAACTATTTTGGGTTATTTAGGTTCCATGAAAGGAATCATTCTATTAGTCTTTGGTATTGGTATATTCAATCTTCTTCGGTCTTTGGCCTTTTTGAGTTGTATTTGGTCTATGGTATTTCCTTTATCCAACTTCATTAACCTTAGATTACTTGAGCTATCAAACTGCTGAGTGAATATTACTCACTTGCTCAAGTTATAGTCCACTTCTTACTTCCTCGAGGTATAAACCTCGGCTTCTGGCCTGACATCCTTCTGAAAGTAGTGTTCGATAATCTTATGAAAATAAGATCGAACTTCCTCTCAGTTCAGACCTTCTACTTCTATCAAGCTTAAAGTAGTGAGTCATTATACATCCAACTCAATCATTACTCTACCCCTTAGAGTTTTCTTATGGTCTTTACTCCTTTTCTTCCAACCATTGGACTTATGGTTAGAAGATTGGTCTGGTTTTAGCTTATGGTTTGTATTCTTCTAAGGTCTCACGAAGAATATTTGTGATGTATCCACCCAATTGTGAACCTCCAATGCGAATCCTTCGACTAAATAATTATAGGTCATTGTTATTTGGCTAACAAAATTTTATTTGTTCACAACTTCTTGGTACAAATAATCTAATGGTGGACTATTTGATATCAATTGTGGCTATTTGATATCTAAAAATGTACTCTATTATAGGTTTTGATGAACTGGATGAGAAATACTCTACTTTATCTCGCAGGATTGATCCTATACCAATTGTGGTCTTCTGATATCAACTATGGTCTTCTTATATCTGCTATGGTTTCATAGGTCATCTTCCTTTCTTCAGGGTTTATTTTGCAAGAAAACCACTATGAATATAGTATCCAACGTGATTTCCCATGCATTCCCTCTTCCATAATGACTATGGTTCTACTTCTACTTCTTTATAATCACCATATTTCTCACCTGCATGCTTCTTATGTACTAAAGTACTCCTCTGTTGAGGTAAAGCATGAATTTTGATTGGTACTTCCTTCTGAATATTGTGGTTGCTTCCCACAATTTTGCTTCCTTCTTCTGATGAACCTTCATCTTGTCTTCGGAATCTTCACAATTCGTCACTTCCTCACACAAATACCATTACCCTCTAGATCTATAGCATCAAGTAAGAACTTGATATAGCAACATGCATTTGCGTATCAAAGTCAAACTTCATGTATGGATCTAGTCAAACAATGAAAATCCAATAAAATCCAAGAAGATTCAGCTTTGTGCATATAATACACATCATCATAAGCCTAAATTATAATAGTTGAGTAAGACATCTCTAAACAGCAGGCTCTGATGTGTAGTATATAACACCACATAAGATAGGTTTATATCGTGGTACTTAGCACGAATATCTGGGATTCTACTATTTGTCTCAACCTTTACCTTAATTGCACAATTGCAATGAGATAAACTTGAAACAAAGTGGTCTAGGATAGTTAGGGTTAACTTAGTTTTGTTCAGAAGTACTACTTAACTTTGTATTATACCATATATAAGTGCTATTGAGGACTACTTTGTATGATACCTCTAGTTCTAATATGGTTACCCTGAAGACATATTTATTGGGATATAGTTCCTATACTTCTAAGTGTTTCTACCATAAGCATATGGTCATGATGTGCTTGGCACACTTTCCATATTTTTGGAACACAATTCTTGCACTATTGTTTTGCACTTGGCTTCTTATTGTACTCCTCTTAATTAATTATGAGGTTCTAGTCCATCACATAATGATTCTCAGGTGAATCATATATGATTAGCAACTCTACCATGTAAGTAGACAAATTTTATTCTTAACTCATCATGGTCTACACTGCCTCATACAAATTATATTTATCACATGCTATTAGTTGTTTTCACAAGTTGGGTGAATTTTACCTTCCTATTACTTGTCTTGGTATACCTATTCTAGTATGCTATCTTCCTGTTTAACTTATCTTTATTACTGGATATCACTCCTATTTCAAGTCTGGATAATTCTTACTTAACCATAACATTTGTTGGTACACATCTTCCAATAGGATATCTTCCTTATGGTTGTATCCTCTCTTTGGACTACCATGTATTGTATACCAACTGTGATCTACTCATCTATTGTCTAAGGACTTATTGATGTTCTACCTACTTGGGATTGGCTATCTAACTTTACTTAGTAAAGATAGATAATAAAGGTTGACTTAAGTGTGTCAGGATTATTCTCAAGTGAATATCCATCTCAAGTCATAAGAATATTTGGTTTGACATTGTCAACTTCCTATAGACACTACCAATCCTATAGGTCTCCTTTAAAGGGTTTTAATCCTAGGGTCAAAGCATTTGCTCTGATACCAACTGTGGTGACCCGGCATACCACTGCATGGTGTAGTATGCAAGTCTGATATAACACCAATGAAACACCGTTCCACTAGTATTATATCGCTCAGAGTGGTACAACAGAAACATATGCGGGTCCAAGGCATGTCTATAGAATTACAACATTTACTCTGTTACATAAGATCATCACAGCCTCCTACTTTACAATGAGGTAAATCTGCAAATAAACTCCAGAAGAACGACTCGTAGTCTAATCCTATCACGAACTCTATTTGTAGAGTATTTCACTAACTACAGAGGCTAAGAATAGACTCTAGCTATATAGGAGCTAGGTTTAGGAAGCTAGTTCCTTTCTATGGCTAAACTAGGTTTTCTCCTTGTTGGATGTGGTATATGAATCATCTGATAGTGTCCTATCTCTTGAAGTAGTTGTTGACTCCTCAGTCTTCGAGTTGCACTGTAGATCCTCCTTCGATGCCTTCAGATCTAAGCAGGGGATTTAAGAGTGGGATGAGTACGAGCGTACTCAACAAGTTCATTATAGGAAAGAGGTGTTTAATGCACTAGCTACAGCATTAGACCAGAAAGTCTAATACCAATGCAAGTTTTCATAACCATTTCTTCAAAAGGTTGCTTTTATTCAAAAGAACTATGTCCGTCAGCCTTCACCGGTTTACTAGAACTTCATGGAGCTCCTTTCCGGCCGCGTTCACAGTTCCATATCCCGGAACAGGGAGTGACAGGTCACGGTTCTTTACGCTCTGCAGAGGTGTGTTGCTTTACCCATAAGAGATCTTAACCTTGGTGCCAACCGAGCCGCGAGCTCGTCCACACTTCCTATGGTGTGAGGCCCGGTATAAGGTCATAGTCAATCATATTCATCCGCTACCTCGCACACCCACCCTTTGTTGCAAACCCCGACCCTGGGTCCTCGTCGGTCCACTTACACCATTTAAGGACGGACCCCGACCACGACAATAGTCTGGGATCGAACCAAACTCCTTCGCCGGTAGCTGCAACCCATCATAGACCACATTACCGTGGGGAATTAGAGTGGGATCCCCACCCTCAAGTTTTTCCGCAAGCCGCAACCGCTACGGTATGCACAGCATAACCGTGGGGACTTAGAATGGGTTCCCCACCCACAAGTTGCTCCGCAAGATACAACTGCTACGGTAAGCGCATCCGTTGATGTACAAGAGGTGGAAATACGATTGACTAGTCCGTCCCATTTCAGATCTTATGGTTAACACGGTTGTTACGGCACAAGAATCACTGGCGACATTTGTTGTTTAATCCTAGATGGATATAAACCCTTGCAATGGAACCTCCACCATATCAACACAATCCATGGTTCCATTGCCCACCACATAGTCATATTCATAGTTATGAAAGTAGTGGTTTTGGTTTTTATGCAATAATGATAACCATAGTACTTTGCAAGTAATTTGATAGAAATACTCAAATGACATGAGCAAGTGATGAACTTGCCTTTCTTGGCTGCAAGATTATGCAGACAAGGTCTTCGATGCGTAATAACTCCAAATTCTGAAATAGCATCATCGTCCGGTATAAGGACGATGTTTAAAAGATTGGCAAGGATGCAATAATGCATAAGAATGAGATGCAAACGCTCTAAGCGTGACCTAACCCCGATGATTTAGGATCAGTGAGTTGTAATTATTGGTTTAGGGTGTGTTGCACTTTTAGAGTGATTCACATACAAGGTTCTTATTCAGGTGTGATTACTTGGTATTATAAATAGGTAAACAATAAAGCATAATACTCAATTGAGAACACAAAGAATGATAATTGGCATAATGTTAACAAGTAAAGAATAGTGGTCAGTTTTAGTACTATATGGCATGGTTAATGATTAATTATCATATACTTTAAAAGAATAACTTTTGAAGAACATGTTCTTTAATAAAGAACAAGTATGATAATTAGGTTGAGGGGGTTCTATGGTTGACTATGGTTTCATTTAGTTTCTTGGAGTAAGTATTAGATGGATCCCAACAAAGTTGGATTCATCAACACCTAGGGCTTGTAAGGTTAAGATAAGCCTAGGTATCCTAAGCAATTCATTATACATGGTTGTTGTCAAGGTTGGTTTATCTTGCTAGTGATAGCTGGCTTGGGTTTATAGGTTCTTATAGGCATGGTCGATGATGGTTCTCTGTTTACTTCAAAAGAATAACTTTTGAAGAACATACTTCTTAAGTAATAAGAAGTATATCAATTAGGGTTGAAGTGGTCTAGGTTTTACTGTTGGTTCTATTAAGTAAGGATTAATTGGCTCCTGAATAGGATGGTTGATAAATATCCAATACTAGTAGGGTTTAGTGGAATATGGTTAGGTAATGCTCAGGTTTTGGCATAGTTGCTCCTGAGGTTCATCACATTGGTGTGATGCTAAGTAGGAATGAATATGGATGATGGCTTTGGTAATAGGATCTAGGGTTTACACTTGGTTGACCCTACTTTGATTTATCTAGGTTTGATGAAGATGACACATGGGATACCCATATATTAGTTATAGGTCTTCTACATTTTATGTGGCCAAGACAGGTATTTAGTTGCTACTAGGGTTCTATGATTTGAAATAAAGTACCTTGATCACCTGTTCTAACCATGGGTTTAGGTTAGAAGCAAATTAGGGTTCACATGTAATAATGGAACTAGGGTTCCTAATTAATTTAGGGTTTTAGGAGTCACATGAAATGATAGGGTTATAATATCATTCCATGTGGAATTTAGGGTTTGCTAGTAACAATTTAATTCTATGATTAATAACTTCATGTTAAAGTTGAAGTTATTAATAACTTTGAAATAAAATTAATATTCACTTTGGCTTTTTATTATTTTTAAATAATTTACTAATTAGGGTAATTATTAATTAGTGTTTAAATTTCCGTAATAATGATTCAATAGGATTGCAAATAAAGAAATTTAGTTTTCATGTTTTCTTTATTTGCTTACTGGTTTTATTTAATTTATAAATGGTTTCTTAATTTCTGAATTTTTTAATTGTATTTAGAATTTAAAATTAAAGGCTTAAATAACAAGTATTAAATAATTAAATTTTTATTAAAAATAAAAATTTCATTTTATATTTTTATTGGATAGGGTTTATCTTTATAAGAATTTTGATATCTTATATTATTTTTTCTAAGTTTTTATGAATTTTCTATAATTAAATGAAGTTGCAGTAATTGTTGGATTTAAATTAAAATGAGAAAGAAAACTAAACCTACCCGGACAGAACACCCACACAGTCTATGACTGGTGGGTCCATGTCCACCTCACCTGCCACGGGGCTCTTGACCAAGTCAAAATCGCCACCGTGGCAAGGAGGCCACTGACCGGCGGTCAGGCGAGATCGCCGCCGGCGATAGGGCGTTCCCGCGGGCAAACCAACCATACCACGATACTCTATACGACACGGCGAATCTAACAGTACCAGCGCCGCCCACTAATGACCACCGGAGCTTGACCGGCGATGATGTGCTGCGGCGGCGGAGAAGGAACAGCGACGAGATGGCGCTACAGGACATAATCGAGCAGGCCAGGGGCACGGTGAGATGCGGAAGCTCACCAGGAGGCTGTAGGGCTTGACGGCGTGGCCGGAGGTGGTCCTAATCGACGGCAATCGTCGGATTTCTGGCGGTGACCGACGAAAGGGAACGACGGTTCTCCGGCGACTGAGAGCTTCCAAGCTCGATTCCTCTTGCCCAGTGAGCTTGTCGAGGGTGCTGATCATGATGGTGTCCACGGCGAGGTTTGGGGAGGCTCCGAACGGCGGCGATGGTCGGAGTTTGTGAGGTTAGGGTTTCGGCATTGGAGAGAATTAGAGAGAGGAGGAAGAACTCGATGCGGTTGTTCATCCAGATGCTTTTATAGGGCGCCTGGACGCGCCTCGTCACACCGTCGGACGAGGAGGAGCTGCCACCGGCGAGTCGAAGCCGAGCACGGCTTCGTGCTGTCACCCTCGCGTGAAGAGAGGATGAGGACGACCTCCTCTGGATTTTTTTTAACGAAGGGGTATACAGGCTCCTGCTGGGCTGGCGCTTGGGCTACGTCGATGGGCTGCTGTTGGGCTCCTGCGGCCAGGTAAGGTCCAGGTGAGGCCTTTCTTCTTTTTCTCTTTTTCTGTTTTCATTTTCTGTTTTATAATTTATCAAGTTGAACTCATATTTGAATTCTATTATTTTTGGCAGGTGTCTCAATTGAGTTAATTCCTTTTTGGATGTTGTGAAATGACTATGACACCCATAATCCATTTGAAACAAGTATCTTATAAAGCATTATATTACATACTTGTGTTTTATTCAAAATAGCAAATGAGCATGATTTTATATCCTCATTTTATTTTTTATGTTTTTCTTGTGGATCAATCTATTTGAAGTATTAGAGTTGGTAAGTCCAGCTCAGGGTATTTTAGAGTTTATCATTAGGACTTGTTATCTTATTTAAGAAGTTGGTTATTCACATATGATTTTATGTGAGTATCAATCTGTTAGGGTTTTTATGATGTCTATTACAACCCCCTTATTAAAGATAATATTAACATTATATTTGAAAGGATCTAAGTAGATACTGGTTCCATCATAATTGATCTTGGTTACAAAGATAAATGGTTGATCACTACTTATGTGGTTTTAATTATGGGACTTAGCATTAGGTGGCTCTTATGTCTTATAATTGAAGCATAGGATTTAATTAATGAACCATTAGGGTTCTAGTCATATTCTCCTAATGACACATGGTTTGAGTCTCAAGTAAGGTTTAGGTTTTTAGTTATGATCATCCAAGTGATGCATAAACTAGGGTTGAGGTTTAACTCTTGTGAGATGAGGTGACACCATATTGCATGTGCTAGGGTTTAATCTCCCCTAACCATGATAAAGTGGTTACTTGCTTAATATTTCATGTGCTTTTCTAATTACTAAGGATTTGGGATTTGGTTTTATCTTCTACCAATTAACTTCCATCATTATCTCCAATTTATCATTAAAGTAATTACACTAGTTATAGTTCTTTTTATAGTTGACTTTGGTCATATAGATTAATGGTTCCTCACTATATAAGGTATGGAGTTTTACTCTTGGTATTTCTTAGGTACTTTATTTGAGAAATGAATGAAATATAGATGTGCTAGGATTCTACTTATGATCACCAAGTGGTTCATAAGTTGAGGTTGGGATATAAGCCTAGGGTTGTTTACTAGTTACCTCTCTATGATTTCATGTGGTGAATGATATCTACTTATCCTGTTAGGATTTAACTTATCCTCACATACCTCAAGTTCTTAGGGTTTATGATCATTACTCAATTTATAATGATCAAGGTCTGGCTTCCTAAGGTATCTCTCCTTAAATGAGGTTTTCACTTCCTTGATCAAGCACTGTCTTGATCAGCTAGGGTATAGTACTTATATTTCACTTTCTAGGCTGGGCTTACTATGGTTGCCTCTAAAGTTTATATCCCAGGAGAATGTCTGAGATATTATGTTAGGGTTCTACTTAATCAATGATGATATAATCATCTAGTATATGGATAGTTCTCTCCCTCATATTCAATTGTTGCCTCAACTACTTAAGTGTAACACCATAGCTTGGCTCTCTTATAAAGGAATGGTTTATTCTAGGGTTTATGGTGTACTCCTATTATTTATTTAGGTAGCTAAGCTAAGGATTCAATTGTCTAACTTAGTTGGATTAGTCCTATCCTTCTTTCACTAATTCATGGATATAGTCTCATTTCATTTGGTATTTGGTTATCTCACCACTTCAAGATGAAATGGTTAATCTCTTAATACTTTAGTTCAAAGGTTGGCCTTTATTCTTAAATAGGTAAAGCTTGGATTGGTATGCATGGTCTCTCTCACTTGGGAAGGTCTTTGATACTAACCTGAGGTTAGGCTCTATAGAGATTGATGTGATCATCAATGTCTATGTTAAATATAAATGGTTTATCTCTCTAGGAATTGTCTTGGATAATATCCTAGGGTTCCTCTTAAAGATGATGATTTGAATACTTGGATATATATCCAAGGTTTAGCTCCAGGTTTGTTATTACTTCTCTAATAAATAATATAGAACTCTCACCTCTCTAGGTTTGATGTATATTAATATGGAATAGAGAAGGATCTATATTTCTTAGGTGGATCTCTTTGTCTTGTTTCCAATATTAAAGTAGAATGAATACCATGAGGGTTCACATGTTGTGATCTTTAATAAGATCAAGTAGTTGATCCTTGATTCATATGTTCTTGTGTTGGTTTTAATTCCATTTGATCTAACCCCTTAGATCAAATCATCTCTACTCAAAACAAAGTTTTAGCAAAGTCACATTGAGGTTTATAGCGCTTGACTTGATGAGCTACTTCTATTCCACCAAGGTCAAGTGAAACTTCAGGTACTGTGACTGTTTTACTTTAAAGCGCGAAAATTCCCCAGATTTTCTATGCATGAATGCAATGCACACATCTGTTTCCTCTATTTTTGTAACCCCAATACCTGGGATATTACAGACATCCATACCGGGACAACATAGACAACAGATAATGGACTCCTCTTTTATGCATAAGCATTCAAAAATTATTAATTTTCTCATATGCGATTGAGGATATTTGTCCAAAACTGAAACTTCCACCATGGATCATGGCTTAAGTTAGCGGCCCAATGTTCTTCTCTAACATTATGCATGCTGATACGTCTCCGACGTATCGATAATTTCTTATGTTCCATGCCACATTATTGATGATATCTACATGTTTTATGCACACTTTATGTCATATTTATGCGTTTTCCGGAACTAACCTATTGACGAGATGCCGAAAGGCCAGTTGCTGTTTTCTGCTGTTTTTGGTTTCAGAAATCCTAGTAAGGAAATATTCTCGGAATCGGATGAAATCAACGCCCAGCATCTTAGAAATACACGAAGCTTCCAGAACACCCGGGAAGGACCAGAGGCAGGCCACAGGGGCCCCAGGAGGGTGGCTGGCGCGGCCCAAGCCCTGGCCGCACCGCCATACCCCCTCACCGCCTCGTCGCCCCTCCGACTCCGCCTCTTCGCATATATAAAGGTCCTCGACCTAAAACCTCGAGACGGAAAAGCCACGGTACGAGAAACCATCCAGAGCCGCCGCCATCGCGAAGCCAAGATCTGGGGGACAGGAGTCTCTGTTCCGGCACGCCGCCGGGACGGGGAAGTGCCCCCGGAAGGCTTCTCCATCGATACCACCGCCATCTTCATCAACGCTGCTGTCTCCCATGAGGAGGGAGTAGTTCTCCATCGAGGCTCGGGGCTGTACCGGTAGCTATGTGTTTAATCTCTCTCCTATGTACTTCAATACAATGATCTCATGAGCTGCCTTACATGATTGAGATTCATATGAGTTTTGTATCACTATTCATCTATGTGCTACTCTAGTGATGTTATTAAAGTATTCTATTCCTCATGCATGATGTAAAGTGGACAGTGTGTGCATCATGTAGTACTTGGCGTAGTTTATGATCGTGATCTCTTGTAGATTGTGAAGTTAACTATTACTATGATGGTATTGATGTGATCTATTTGGTTATGTTGATCTATCTTGCACCCTAAGGTTATTTAAATATGAACATTGAATATTGTGGAGCTTGTTAACTCCGGCATTGAGGGTTCGTGTAATCCTACGCAATGGTGTTCATCATCCAATAAGAGAGTGTAGAGTATGCATTTATCTATTCTGTTATGTGATCAAAGTTGAGAGTGTCCACTAGTGAAAGTATAATCCCTAGGCCGTGTTCCTAAATACTGCTATCGCTGCTTGTTTACTATTCTACTGTATTTGTACTGTCTGCAATATTACCACCATCAACCATACGCCAGTCCTGGACAGCAAAGCACTTTTCTGGTGTTGTTGCTACTGCTCATACTTATTCATACCACCTGTATTTCACTATCTCTTCGCCGAACTAGTGCACCTATTAGGTGTGTTGGGGACACAAGAGACTTCTTGCTTTGTGGTTGCAGGGTTGCATGAGAGGGATATCTTTGACCTCTTCCTCCCTGAGATCGATAAACCTTGGGTGATCCACTTAAGGGAAACTTGCTGCTGTTCTACAAACCTCTGCTCTAGGAGGCCCAACACTGTCTACAAGAATAGAAGCTCCCGTAGACATCAAGCACTTTTCTGGCGCCGTTACCGGGGAGGAAAGGTAAAAGGCAGTCATACTCCGGTTCCAGGTAACAGTACTTTTCTGGCGCCATTGTGATTGTGCTCGAAGCTATTTCCTTTAGATCCTGCAATTGCATCTTTTTGTTTCTTATTTACACTAGTTAGGCATAATGGAAAACAACAAAAATATGAGAGATCTTTATGAACTTTATCTTGAATTAGGACATGATGTGTTCGAAGAGAGAATTAAAAAACCCATGGAACTTTATATGCATGCTAATGGGAATGTTATTAATATGAATGCTTTGAACACTATTGTTGCTAATGCTATGGAAAATTCTAAGCTTGGGGAAGCTGGTTTTGATGAGCATGATCTTTTTAGTCCCCCAAGCATTGAGGAGAAAATTTACTTTGATGATACTTTACCTCCTATTTATGATGATTATAATGATAGTAGTCTTTTGGTACCGCCTATTATGGAGGATAAATTTGATTATGATTACAATATGCCTCCTATATTTGATGATGAGAATAATAATGATAGCTACTTTGTTGAATTTGCTCCCACTACAACTAATAAAATTTATTATGCTTATGTGGAGAGTAATAATTTTATGCATGAGACTCATGATAAGAATGTTTCATTTGATAGTTACATTGTTGAGTTTTCTCATGATGCTACTGAATATTATTATGAGAGAGGAAAATATGGTTGTAGAAATTTTCATGTTACTAAAACACCTCTCTTTTTGCTGAAAATCTTGAAGCTGCACTTGTATTATCTTTCTATGCTTGTTGCATTATGCTTCTTGAATTTGTTTATTTACAAGATTCCTTTGCATAGGAAGCATGTTAGACTTAAATGTGTTTTGAATTTGCTCCTTGATGCTCTCTTTTGCTTCAAATACTATTTCTTGCGAGTGCATCATTAAAACTGCTGAGCCCATCTTAATGGCTATAAAGAAAGCACTTCTTGGGAGATAACCCATGTTTTTTTTACTACAGTACTTGGTTTTATATTTGTGTTTTGGAAGTTGTTACTACTGTAGCAACCTCTCCTTATCTTATTTTATTGCATTGTTGTGCCAAGTAAAGTCTTTGATAGTAAGGTTGATACTAGATTTGGATTACTGCGCAGAAACAGATTTCTTTGCTGTCACGAATCTGGGCAAAATTCTCTGTAGGTAACTCAGAAAATTATGCCAATTTATGTGAGTGATCCTCAGATATGTACGCAACTTTCATTCAATTTGAGCATTTTCATTTGAGCAAGTCTGGTGCCTCTTTAAAATTCGTCTTTACGAACTGTTATGTTTTAACAGATTCTGTCTTTTATTTCGCATTGCCTCTTTTGCTATGTGGGATGGATTTCTTTGTTCCATTAACTTCCAGTAGCTTTGGGAAATGTCCAGAAGTGTTAAGAATGATTGTGTCACCTCTGAATATGTGAATTTTTGATTATGCACTAACCCTCTAATGAGTTTATTTTGAGTTTGGTGTGGAGGAAGTTTTCAAGGGTCAAGAGAGGAAGATGATACAATATGATCAAGGAGAGTGAAAAGTCTAAGCTTGGGGATGCCCCGGTGGTTCATACCTGCATATTTCAAGAAGACTCAAGCATCTAAGCTTGGGGATGCCCAAGGCATCCCCTTCTTCATCGACAAATTATCAGGTTCCTTCTCTTGAAACTATATTTTTATTCGTTCACATCTTATGTACTTTACTTGGAGCGTCTGTTTGTATGTTTCTTGTTTATGTTTTTGTTTGAATAAATGCTTGTGTGGGAGAGAGACACGCTCCGCTGGTTCATATGAACACATGTGTTCTTAGCTTTTAATTTTCATGGCGAAGGCTGAAACTGCTTCGTTAAATTGTTATATGGTTGGAATCGGAAAATGATACATGTAGTAATTGGTAAAATGTCTTGGATAATGTAATACTTGGCAATTGTTGTGCTCATGTTTAAGCTCTTGCATCATATACTTTGCACCTATTAATGAAGAAATACATAGAGCTTGCTAAAATTTGGTTTGCATAATTGGTCTCTCTAAGGTCTAGATAATTTCTAGTATCGAGTTTGAACAACAAGGAAGACGGTGTAGAGTCTTATAATGTTTACAATATGTCTTTTATGTGAGTTTTGCTGCACCTCTTCATCCTTGTGTTTGTTTCAAATAACCTTGCTAGCCTAAACCTTGTATCGAGAGGGAATAATTCTCATGCATCCAAAATACTTGAGCCAACCACTATGCCATTTGTGTCCACCATACCTACCTACTACATGGTATTTCTCCGCCATTCCAAAGTAAATTGCTTGAGTGCTACCTTTAAACAATTCAAAATTTATTACCTCTGATTTGTGTCAATGTTTTATAGCTCATGAGGAAGTATGTGGTGTTTATCTTTCAATCTTGTTGGGAACTTTCACCAATGGACTAGTGGCTTCATCCGCTTATCCAATAATTTTGCAAAAAGAGCTGACAATGGGATTCCCAGTCCCAAATTAATTAACAAAAATAGACACTCCTCCATGGTATGTGATTGTTGGACGGCACCCGAAGGATTCGGTTAGCCATGGCTTGAGAAAGCAACGGTGGGGAGGAGTGTCATCATAATAAAACTAAAATAAAAAGGCACTCCTTCATGGTATGAGATTGTTGGCAGGCACCCGAGGATTCGGTTAGCCATGGTTTGTGAAAGAAAGGTTGGAAGGAGTGCCACACAAAAATAAAAATAAAATGGGAGCCGCTCTTTGAAGGTTTGTCTGGCAAGGGGGTTAGAGTGCCCACTACCATTCGTTGACAACAAAAACACCTCTCAAAATTTTACTTTTATGCTCTCTATATGTTTTCAAAACCAAAGCTCTAGCACAAATATAGCAATCGATGCTTTCCTCTCTGAAGGACCATTCTTTTACTTTTATTGTTGAGTCAGTTCACCTATTTCTCTCCACCTCAAGAAGCAAACACTTGTGTGAACTATGCATTGATTCCTACATACTTGCATATTGCACTTGTTATATTACTTTGCATTGACAATTATCCATGAGATATACATGTTACAAGTTGAAAGCAACCGCTGAAACTTAATCTTCCTTTGTGTTGCTTCAATACCTCTACTATGAATTATTGCTTTATGAGTTAACTCTTATGCAAGACTTATTGATGCTTGTCTTGAAGTACTATTCATGAAAAGTCTTTGCTATATGATTCATTTGTTTACTCATGTCATTTACCATTGTTGGGATCGCTGCATTCATTACATATGCTTACAATAGTATGATCAAGGTTATGATGGCATGTCACTCCAGAAATTATCTTTGTTATCGTTTACCTGCTCGGGACGAGCAGGAACTAAGCTTGGGGATGCTGATACGTCTCCGACGTATCGATAATTTCTTATGTTCCATGCCACATTATTGATGATATCTACATGTTTTATGCACACTTTATGTCATATTTATGCGTTTTCCGGAACTAACCTATTGACGAGATGCCAAAAGGCCAGTTGCTGTTTTCTGCTGTTTTTGGTTTCAGAAATCCTAGTAAGGAAATATTCTCGGAATCAGATGAAATCAACGCCCAGCATCTTAGAAATACACGAAGCTTCCAGAACACCCGGGAAGGACCAGAGGTGGGCCACAGGGGCCCCAGGAGGGTGGCTGGCGCGGCCCATGCCCTGGCCGCACCGCCATACCCCCTCACCGCCTCGTCGCCCCTCCGACTCCGCCTCTTCGCATATATAAAGGTCCTCGACCTAAAACCTCGAGACGGAAAAGCCACGGTACGAGAAACCATCCAGAGCCGCCGCCATCGCGAAGCCAAGATCTGGGGGACAGGAGTCTCTGTTCTGGCACGCCGCCGGGACGGGGAAGTGCCCCCGGAAGGCTTCTCCATCGACACCACCGCCATCTTCATCACCGCTGCTGTCTCCCATGAGGAGGGAGTAGTTCTCCATCGAGGCTCGGGGCTGTACCGGTAGCTATGTGTTTAATCTCTCTCCTATGTACTTCAATACAATGATCTCATGAG
The DNA here is from genome assembly GCF_019359855.2 of Lolium perenne. Lineage (NCBI taxonomy): Eukaryota > Viridiplantae > Streptophyta > Magnoliopsida > Poales > Poaceae > Lolium > Lolium perenne. The sequence continues at coordinate 41,008,972 of NC_067248.2, read as the reverse complement.
CTGCCTTACATGATTGAGATTCATACGAGTTTTGTATCACTATTCATCTATGTGCTACTCTAGTGATGTTATTAAAGTATTCTATTCCTCCTGCATGATGTAAAGTGGACAGTGTGTGCATCATGTAGTACTTGGCGTAGTTTATGATCGTGATCTCTTGTAGATTGTGAAGTTAACTATTACTATGATGGTATTGATGTGATCTATTTGGTTATGTTGATCTATCTTGCACTCTAAGGTTATTTAAATATGAACATTGAATATTGTGGAGCTTGTTAACTCCGGCATTGAGGGTTCGTGTAATCCTACGCAATGGTGTTCATCATCCAATAAGAGAGTGTAGAGTATGCATTTATCTATTCTGTTATGTGATCAAAGTTGAGAGTGTCCACTAGTGAAAGTATAATCCCTAGGCCTTGTTCCTAAATACTGCTATCGCTGCTTGTTTACTATTCTACTGTATTTGTACTGTCTGCAATATTACCACCATCAACCATACGCCAGTCCTGGACAGAAAAGCACTTTTCTGGTGTTGTTGCTACTGCTCATACTTATTCATACCACCTGTATTTCACTATCTCTTTGCCGAACTAGTGCACCTATTAGGTGTGTTGGGGACACAAGAGACTTCTTGATTTGTGGTTGCAGGGTTGCATGAGAGGGATATCTTTGACCTCTTCCTCCCTGAGATCGATAAACCTTGAGTGATCCACTTAAGGGAAACTTGCTGCTGTTCTACAAACCTCTGCTCTTGGAGGCCCAACACTGTCTACAAGAATAGAAGCTCCCGTAGACATCACATGCTCTAACCATTCTAGCGGTAAATCTCCCTTACTTCAGACAAGATGAACATGCATAGCAACTCACATGATATTCAACAAAGAGTAGTTGATGGCGTCCCCAGGAACATGGTTATCGCACAACAAGCAACTTAATAAGAGATAAAGTGCATAAGTACATATTCATTACCACAATAGTTTTTAGGCTATTTGTCCCATGAGCTATATATTGTAAAGATGAAGAATAGAAATTTTAAAGGTAGCACTCAAGCAATTTACTTTGTAATGGCGGAGAAATACCATGTAGTAGGTAGGTATGGTGGACGCAAATGGCATAGTAGTTGGCTCAAGGATTTTGGATGCATGAGAAGTATTCCCTCTCGATACAAGGTTTAGGCTAGCAAGGTTATTTGAAACAAACACAAGGATGAACCGGTGCAGCAAAACTCACATAAAATACATATTGTAAACATTATAAGACTCTATACCGTCTTTCTTGTTGTTCAAACTCAATACTAGAAATTATCTAGACCTTAGAGAGACTAATTATGCAAACCAAATTTTAGCAAGCTCTATGTATTTCTTCATTAATAGGTGCAAAGTATATGATGCAAGAGCTTAAACATGAGCACAACAATTGCCAAGTATCACATTGTTCAAGACATCATACCAATTACTACATGTAGCATTTCCCGTTTCCAACCATATAACAATTAACGAAGCAGTTTCAACCTTCGCCATGAAAATTAAAAGCTAAGAACACATGTGTTCATATGAACCAGCGGAGCGTGTCTCTCTCCCACACAAGCATGAATTTATTCAAACCAAAACAAAAACGAAAGCAAACATACGCTCCAAGTAAAGTACATAAGATGTGACCGAATAAAAATATAGTTTCAAGAGAAGGAACCTGATAATTTGTCGATGAAGAAGGGGATGCCTTTGGCATCCCCAAGCTTAGATGCTTGAGTCTTCTTGAAATATGCAGGGATGAACCACCGGGGCATCCCCAAGCTTAGAGCTTTCACTCTTCTTGATCGTATTGTATCATCCTCCTCTCTTGACCCTTGAAAACTTCCTCCACACCAAACTCGAAACAAACTCATTAGAGGGTTAGTGCATAATCAAAAACTCACATGTTCAGAGGTGACACAATCATTCTTAACACTTCTGGACATTGCTCAAAGCTACTGGAAGTTAATGGAACAAAGAAATCCATCCCACATAGCAAAAGAAGCAATGCGAAATAAAAGGCAGAATCTGTCAAAACAGAACAGTCCGTAAAGACAAATTTTAAAGAGGCACCATACTTGCTCAAATGAAAATGCTCAAATTGAATGAAAGTTGCGTACATATCTGAGGATCACTCACGTAAATTGGCATAATTTTCTGAGTTACCTACAGAGAATTAGGCCCAGATTCGTGACAGAAAGAAATCTGTTTCTGCGCAGTAATCCAAATCTAGCATGAACCTTACTATCAAAGACTTTACTTGGCACAACAATGCAATAAAACTAAGATAAGGAGAGTTTGCTACAGTAGTAACAACTTCCAAGACTCAAATATAAAACAAAGTTACTGTAGCAAAATAAACACGTGGGTTATCTCCCAAGAAGTTCTTTCTTTATAGCCATTAAGATGGGCTCAGCAGTTTTAATGATGCACTCGCAAGAAATAGTAGTTGAAGCAAAAGAGAGCATCAAGAAGCAAATTCAAAACACATTTAAGTCTAACATGCTTCCTATGCATAGGAATCTTGTAAATAAACAAATTCATGAAGAGCAAAGTGACAAGCATAGGAAGATAAAACAAGTATAGCTTCAAAAATTTCAGCACATAGAGAGGCATTTTAATAACATGAAAATTTCTACAACCATATTTTCCTCTCTCATAATAACTTTCAGTAGCATCATGAGCAAACTCAACAATGTAACTATCACATAAAGCATTCTTATCATGAGTCTCATGCATAAAATTATTACTCTCCACATAAGCATAATCAATTTTAGTAGTTGTAGTGGGAGCAAATTCAACAAAGTAGCTATCATTATTATTCTCATCATCAAATATAGGAGGCATATTGTAATCATAATCAAATTTATCCTCCATAACAGGCGGCACCAAAAGGCTACTATCATTATAATCATCATAAATAGGAGGCCAAGTATCATCAAAGTAAATTTTCTCCTCCATGCCCGGGGGACTAAAAAGATCATTCTCATCAAAACCAGCTTCCCCAAGCTTAGAATTTTCCATATCATTAGCAACAATGGTGTTCAAAGTGTTCATACTAATATGTTCCATGGGTTTTTTAATTTTCGGATCAAACCATCCATGTCTTAAATCAGGAAATAGAATAAGAAGCTCATTGTTGTCCATTATGCCTAACTAGTGTAAACAAGAAACAAAAAGATGCAATTGCAGGATCTAAAGGAAATAGCTTTGAGCACAAACACAATGGCGCCAGAAAACTAAAGTAAACTGGAACCGGAGTATGAGTGCCTTTTACCTTTCCTCCCCGGCAACGGCGCCAGAAAAGTGCTTGGCGTCTACGGGAGCTTCTATTCTTGTAGACAGTGTTGGGCCTCCAAGAGCAGAGGTTTGTAGAACAGCAGCAAGTTTCCCTTAAGTGGATCACCCAAGGTTTATCGATCTCAGGGAGGAAGAGGTCAAAGATATCCCTCTCATGCAACCCTGCAACCACAAAGCAAGAAGTCTCTTGTGTCCCCAACACACCTAATAGGTGCACTAGTTCGGCGAAGAGATAGTGAAATACAGGTGGTATGAATAAGTATGAGCAGTAGCAACAACACCAGAAAAGTGCTTGCTGGCGTGTGGTTGATGGTGGTAATATTGCGGGCAGTAGAGATGCAGTAAAACAGTAAACAAGCAGCGATAGCAGTATTTGCGAACAAGGCCTAGGGATTATACTTTCACTAGTGGACACTCTCAACATTGATCACATAAATAAATAGATAGATGCTAGACTCTACACCCTCTTGTTGGATGATGAACACCACTAATTGTGTAGGATTACACGAACCCCTTAATGCCGGAGTTAACAAGCTCCACAATATTCGATATTCATGTTTAAATAACCTTAGAGTGCAAGATAGATCAACATAACCAAATAGATCACATCAATACCATCATAGTAATAGTTAACATCATAATCTACAAGAGATCACAATCATAAACTACGCCAAGTACTACATGATGCACACACTGCCACCTTTACACCATGCAGGAGGAATAGAGTACTTTAATAACATCACTAGAGTAGCACATAGATGAATAGTGATACAAAACTCATATGAATCTCAATCATGTAAGGCAGCTCATGAGATCATTGTATTGAAGTACATAGGAGAGAGATTAACCACATAGCTACCGGTACAGCCCCGAGCCTCGATGGAGAACTACTCCCTCCTCATGGGAGACAGCAGCGTTGATGAAGATGGCGGTGGCGTCGATGGAGAAGCCTTCCGGGGGCACTTCCCCGTCCCGGCGGCGTGCCGGAACAGAGACTCCTGTCCCCCAGATCTTGGCTTCGCGATGGCGGCGGCTCTGGATGGTTTCTCGTACCGTGGCTTTTCCGTCTCGAGGTTTTAGGTCGAGGGGCTTCTTATAGGTGAAGAGGCGGCGTCAGAAGGTCAACGAGGCGACGACACGCTAGGGGGGCGCGGGCCACCCCCAGGCCGCGCCGGCCTACCATCTGGTGGGCCTGTGGCCCCCCTCTGGCCTCTCTCGGGTGTTCTGGATGCTTCCGGGGATTCTAAGATGATGGGCGTTGATTTCGTCCGATTCCGAGAATATTTCCTTACTAGGATTTCTGAAACCAAAAACAACAGAAAACAACAACTGGCCCTTCGGCATCTCGTCAATAGGTTAGTTCCGGAAAACGCATAATTATGACATAAAGTATGCATAAAACATGTAGATATCATCAATATTGTGGCATGGTACATAAGAAATTATCGATACGTCGGAGACGTATCAAGGTTGAACAAGGTATAGAGAGATACCGATGATCAAACCTCGGACAAGTAAAATATCGCGCGACAAAGGGAATTGGTATCGTATGTGAATGGTTCATTCGATCACTAAAGTCATCGTTGAATATGTGGGAGCCATTATGGATCTCCAGATCCCGCTATTGGTTATTGGTCGGAGAGAGTTCTCACCCATGTCCACATAGTTCACGAACCGTAGGGTGACACACTTAAGGTTTGATGTTGTAATGGTAGAACTTGAATATGGAATGGAGTTCGAAGTATTGTTCAAAGTCTCGGATAGGATCCCGGACATCACGAGGAGTTCTGGAATTGTCCGAGAATAAGATTCATATATAGGAAGTCATTTTATAAGTTTGAAAATGATCCGGTGATTTTACAGAAGGTTCTAGAAGGTTCTAGAAAAGTCCAGAAGGAATCACTAAGAAAGGAGGAGTCCCGGAGGGACTCCACCTCCCCATGGCCGGCCAACCCTAGAAGGGGGATTCCAAGGTGGACTCCACCTAAGGGGGCCGGCCACCCCCCCACATGGAAGGGGGGAATCCCACTTGAGGTGGGAGTCCCACCTTGGGTAGGTTTCCCTACTACATGGAAGGTTCTTGTGTTGGGGTCTTATTCGAAGACTTGTAATACAACACTTGGGGATCCACCTATATAATGAGGGGCATAGGGGAGGGGGCCGGCCACCACAAGCCCTCAAGGAGGCCGCACCCCATAGTGGCCGGCCACCCCTCTCCCAAACCCTAGCCGCCCCCTCTCTCCTCCACCTCTCCCGCACGCTTAACGAAGCTCCGCCGGAGTTCTCCATCGCCACCGCCACCACGCCATCGTGCTGCCGGATTCAAGGAGGAGCTACTACTTCCGCTGCCCGCTGGAACGGGGAGAAGGACGTCGTCTTCATCAACACCGAATGTGTGACCGAGTACGGAGGTGCTGCCCGACTGTGGCACCGTGATCAAGATCTTCTACGCGCTTTTGCAAGCGGCAAGTGATTGTCTACCGCAGCAACAAGAGCCTCATCTTGTAGGCTTTGGAAATCTTCAAGGGTGAGTCTTGATCATCTCCTCGTTGCTCCCGTCTTCTAGATTGCATCTTGGCTTGGATTGCGTTCTCGCGGTAGGAAATTTTTTGTTTTCTATGCAACGAATCCCTACAGTGGTATCAGAGCCGTGTCTATACATAGATGGTTGCACGAGTAGAACACAATTGTTTTGTGGGCGTTGATGCTTATGTTGTCTTTAGTTCGAGTACTTTGCATCTTTGTGGCATGGTGGGATGAAGCGGCTCGGGCTAACTTTACATGACCGCGTTCATGAGACTTGCTCCACGTTCGACATGCAACTTGTATTGCATAAGTGGCTTTGCGGGTGTCTGTCTCTCCCACCATAGTGAAGATTCAATTTACTCTTTCTATTGACAACACTAGTATCACCGTTGTGGTTCATGTTCGTAGGTAGATTAGATCTTACTCGAAAACCTTAAACCACGTAAAATATGCAAACCAAATTAGAGACGTCTAACTTGTTTTTGTAGGGTTTGGTGATGTGATATGGCCATGATGTGATGATGAATATGTATGAGTTGATCATTATTGTATTGTGGCAACCGGCAGGAGCCTTATGGTTGTCTTTAATTTTCATGTTGAGTAGTATTTCAAAGTAGTTGTAATAGTTGCTACATGAGGTGAACAACCATGAAGACGGCGCCATGGACCTTGACGCTAAGCCGACGATGATGGAGATCATGCCCGTTGATGATGAAGATCATATCCGTGCTTTGGAGATGAAGATCGAAGGCACAAAGACTAAAGGGCCATATCATATCACATATGAATTGCATGTGATGTTAATCCTTTATGCATCTTATTTTGCTTAGAACGCGACGGTAGCATTATAAGATGATCCCTCACATTAACATCAAGATAATAAAGTGTTCTTCCCTCGTATGCACCGTTGATATAGTTCATCGTTTCGAAGCATCTCGTGATGATCGGATGTGATAGACTCAACGTTCACATACAACGGGTGTAAGCCATGTTGCACATGCGGAATACTTGGGTTTGCTTGACGAGCCTAGCATGTACAGACATGGCCTCGGGACAACGGAAACCGAAAGGTTGAACACGAGTCATATGGATGATATGATCAACATGTTGATGTTCACCATTGAAGCTACATCATCTCACGTGATGATCGGTTTTGGTGTAGTGGATTTGGATCGTGTACCACTTAAGAACTATGAGGGATGTTGTATTAAGTGGGAGCTCATTAGTAATTAGATTAAAACATGAACTAATTATCATAAACATAGTCTAAGTAGTATTTTGAATTAATTTTGTAGTATTGGCATCCGTTTTCTACCATACGCTAGTCTTATAATTGAGATAGAAATACTGTTCAGTCTGAAAAGAAACTTTACGGACTGGTGCCGTATTGTTAAAGAATCAAGAAATGATTAAGTCCTATTTGCAAACTTCTAGTAAACCTCACTTTGTTGATTCAAAGAGTAATGGTTTCAATTAGTACCTAAAGTCATCTTGTCTCCGTGAAACTTGAAGTTCAAATCTGTTTGAAAAGTAAGGAGCTGAAAATTTAGTTTTCAGAAATAATCAAGGTATGAGATATATGTGATATCTAAGACCTTATTACAAGATGATAGAATATAATTTGGTGAGACTACATAAACTCATAAGTTTTATGGGAATGTACGAAGGTTGAAGACGCAGGGCGTCACAATCCTCCAACTATTGGGGCACTAATGATATTCGCATATCCATAAAGTAATCGTCCTTAGTATGCACCGTTGCTATGACTCGTAGTTTCGAAGCATCACGTGATGATCGGGTGTCATAGATTCTACGTGTGCATACAACGGGTGCAAGCCAGATTTTCATATACGAATACTAAGGTTAAACTTTATGAGCCTAGCATGTACAGACATGGTCTCAGAAAGTCATCATGAATTGATGGATAAAATTATGAGTGAAATTGTTCATCATATTAAAAGATTACTAATAGTGAAATCCGGAACACTTGTCATATGATGATCAACTTCAAAAGTAAGAACCTCAAGATTATTGGTATTTGACCAACAAATCTAGAAGTTATTGAAGTTGAAGTGTTTTTCTGAATAATGAGGAAAACTAAAAGAGAAATTACAAAAGATATTTTGGCAAAAAGAAAATAAAATACTAGAAAGTCTAGCTCAGGTGTATATAAATGATATACATGTTATGGTTGTATTCTTAGTTAGGTCACACAATGAAATTCTTGGGTATTTATACCATATTGGTTGGTATGAAGTGTCATACAAAACAACACAATACAAGAATACGATGGCCTAAGTGACTGACAAGGAATATGATAGGAATGCACGTCTGGAACAAAAATAAAGTGTTATTATGTTCATCGTTGGCATTCTATCTAGCCCTTAGAATTTATAATAAAGAACTTAATAATTGTTATTTTACTCTGGTCAAATGAAAACAATGAGTTGTTCAAATTATGACATTACTCCATGTACGATGGATAAGTTATTATAAATCTTAATGGTGAAACACACATACATAACACTGACGCTAAAATACCATAAGGCAAATGATTTGAATTCCACTTATTTGTGGAACCGCCATTTAGGTCATGTTAGAAAGGAACGCATGAAGGAACTCCATGCAAATGGATTTTTGAAGTCATTTGATTTTTGAATCGTTTGGCGCTTGCAAATCTTTTCTAAAGAGAATGACTAAAATACCATTCATAGGACAAGAGTTGAATGGGCAACTAACTTAGTGAAAACAGACATGATGATATATGTGGTTCACTAGGCATAGTTGTGTGCGGGAGATTCTTCTACTTCATGAAAACTTCCAACAATGAATTGAGTATATATATGTGGATATATTCGATAAGGAAGAAGTTTGAAACATTTGAATGGATTCAAATAGATTTCAGCATGAAGTGGAAATCATCGTAATAGAAAAGTCAAATTTCTATGATTGGATCATTGGGAAAATATTTGAATTACGAGTTTTAGCAAACATCTAAGAGAGTTATGAAATTGTTCTACAACTCACATTTTTTGGAGTATCATAGTGATGATATAATATCCTAGAGATTATCCAAACCTTGTTGGGTTAATGATGAGATAAAAATAAAATGATGCCATTATATTTTTGTGGATT